>NC_091745.1:82484670-83084670 GCF_043380555.1 Nothobranchius furzeri | reverse complement strand
TCACCTGTGATCGCCCACAGATAGGACACTAAACGTCATCTACTGCAGGAGCGATCTTTGTTCAACCATAAAGTTTCACACCAACACAAGGCCTAGTTGATTATTAACAACAAAAGGTTGCAGCCAGTCTCTAAATGTGTTTTCTATCATTTTACGGCTTTATGTAAAACTGAATATTCAGCAGAATTCACAGACTGGTAGATTAGACGTATGTTTATTTCAAATTAAGGGTTTTTACGAATATTCTTACCGATGTTTTGGAAATTTTTGCTCCAGTGTCCTGGACATGTCCCACTGGCTGATCCAGCAGACAAAGGAGAAGCACAGACAGGTGTTTGGGATCGTGAAGGAGCGCATTGTGGTCACTCAGCCATGTTCAGTCATAGAGGAGGTACAGCAGGGTGGACAGTGTGGAGGGGGGCTGACCTCCTGCGGCCCCAAGAGCCATAAATTGGTACAGCTGCACAAAACCATCACTTTACATTGATATTCAAAATGTTGTTATTTTAACAACGCAAGAATGTTATTTTCTGCTTTAGGTGTGTTTTTTTGCACCGACTATAAACTGGAACATTTATGGATTCGTTTTTGTTTACCACCTGTTCTACAACTGTTGCTAAAGCTAGCTTCACTTCTGCATGATGTCTGAACCAACCATCACTAAGAAGTGGGAATAGGACATATTTTCATCTAAAAAAATACAATTTATTACTTGCACAAAAAACAATTTACTGCCAACTACAAAACATTTCAGTCTCCTTTATGTTATTTTTTTGGTTTTGTGTCGACATGTTGCTGCACTGTTGTTGTTTTTTAAAGGCTTCACTGAAGGAAAATGGGAATTTGAACAAAGACAGCAACGTTACCATGGAGATTCCTACCCACACTACAATAGCCTATGGCCTTATAGAGTTAGCGATCAAACAGGATGGACACTTTGGTGAGACAGTCCTCTCTCACAATGCTAAATAGGTAGAATAAATGTTGCTAACTTTTTAAGATGTTGTGTTTTCTTTACAGAGCTGTGTCTGATGTCAGACACCAATGGAGGTTTTGAAGTGGACGGCATGGCAAAAGACCTGGTGGGTGTGGCAGGAGCTGCTGTCAAGACTTCAGGGAACCACGTTCTTCAACAACGTAAATGATGCTACCTTTTAGGATATGCTCCCATCTCCTTTAACTTAGCTGTAAAAGTCTGGTCCATTTCTTTTATTCAAGGTGCATTTTTGTAGCCTGGCCTGCCAGACGACTCCTCTGTTTAGGGTCTGGGAACTCTCCTATTCAATAACCCCGCCCCCTGAGAATTCTAACAGAGCCAATCAGCGCTGAGTAGCGTACGTCACACACAACGCCGAGTTAGTCATAAACATGGCGACTGAAGCAGAGGTCGCTGCGGCTCTTTCCTCTGTTCTAAGTGACTTGGACACGTCTTTAAAACAACAAGTAGAAGCGCTCTGTAAGTGTTTTTCTCCCCAGAAGAAGCTACAACGACGTTCTGCTGAGCTGTGGTGGCCTCATGGAGGGGGCCATCGACCAGCACACTGCTGCTAACCACTTAAACATTCTCCCTCTCCTGATAACTTTTTCCTCTCTTTGACGTTGGATGTGCTACTACTAGTTTACCCGTTTAATTATAGATTCACTAGGATGAATACAATAAAGTTTATCTCTCACCAAATACAATATTTACTAAGACATCACAATATAACTATAGACACATTATTGTGTGTGTGTGTGTTTGTGTGTGTGTGCGTGTGCGTGTGTGTGTCTGCTGTCTTCTCGATCCCCAGTGAGTCGTGGAGGATGGCTGCTTATACTGAGCCAGGATCCTCTGGAGGTTCCTTCCTGTTAAAAGGGAGTTTTCCTCTCCACTGTCGCTGCATGCTTGCTTAGTATGAAGATTGCGGTATAGTCACTGACACTAGTCAGTGACTCGATGTAATTTGCTGGGTTCCTTATATAGGAAACATTATTTCTGATTGGCTTAATGAACTGACCTGTATTGGAATGTTTATTATGTGAAGTGCCTTGAGACGACTCTTGTCGTGATTTGGCGCTATATAAATAAACATGAATTGAAAGCCTTTCTTCTACAGGAAGATGTGTGCACCGTCGCCAGACTCCTTTTTTTTCTACAGCTAAACAACTACAACGTTTGCGCAGTACAGTCGGCATGTCCGTCTTTCTTCTGATTGGTTATTTCTGAGCTGGCTAATCCCGCCCCTCATGTGCCTCTGCCTGTGAGAACCAGACTCTTTCTCTGTGCAGAATTAATCAGAGGACGAGTCTGGCAGGCCAAGCTAGCATTTTTGTTCCAATCAGCTATCCCGAGTATTTTAAGCCTTTGTCATTTTTACATTTCTGTGTGAGCTTGAGTTTTCATAATGTGTTAATTTTGTGTCACACTTTTCAAACCCTAGAGCTGGAGGACCTAAGAGGTCATTTCCAGCTGCTTTCAGCTCTCCCACCGTCCACCAGGTCCTCTCTGCTACAGCAGATCTCAGAGCTCATGGAGCAGCCTGGGGCCATCGGTGGGTTTCAGACCGTTGTAAGTGGGACACAGAGGGTCTCGTCATTGAAAAAGTGGAGTCAAACAAGGAGTATAAATACCTTTTTCTATTTTAGCTGGACCAGATGTTTGTGGATAAGAAGCCTGGGCTGGCTGATTTTGACTTGACAGAATCTCATCGTGGGAAAATCCAAAATGTTCTTGACCTGTTGGAGCTTTCTAGTGAAGTGGAGTCGAGTCGGATGAAATCAGCCCTCACAGCGCTGCATCTCATGATCAGTGCTTTGGATGGTGATTTTTTCTCTTTAAATGTTTTGTCTGGGAAGATTTTTAAAGTTTGAAGCAGAAATGCAATGAGTTGTATAATTTCTAACAGATCCAAAAACCCAATTCCCTTTGGATTGTCTTTCAGAGATGACAGAGGATCATCTGGCTGCCCTGAGGAAATGCAGCATCCCCATGGATTTACGGACTCTGGAGCCGCTGGTCAGTGATTTTATTTTTTACCTAATTTAACAGAGCAGCCTGTTGAACGGCTATTTTTAAACGTAAGCACTTAAACTCAGCTGCCTGCCTCTCGTCTTTCATAGGTGCAGTGTGTATCAGGAGGTAGAGAGATGACTCTGAGCAGCTCTGATCTGACAGATCTTTATGAGACAATCGAACATCTGTTTGCATCATTCCACGTGTCCCTGAAGAGAGAAAGCAACGTGGTGCGGGCAGAAATCCATCAACAAAGTAACCTTCCTCTGGTTCTGTGCATCACCATTCGGTGTCTTGCTTCGCTGACCCAAGGTTGTCCGGAAGCCTCCGTATGCACGGGTGCTGATCAGGCACATTTGAGAACAGTCTAAAACTGAATACATACGTTTTGTTCTCGTCATTGTTTAGTCTGAAATACTCCAAATATAATTCTCAGAGGGAACGCCCACTTACAGTGAGGAACGTAAGAATTTGAACGATTTTGCAAGTTCTCCCACAGGGTCTGAAATGTACATTATAGGTGTCAGAAACAGCATTTTAAAAATCAGGTAATCACATTGAAAGAGTTTGTATGTGTTGGATTTTCTGAATTTAAAATCAAAAGCTTTGCTGGCTGAAAATGTAAACTTTTGTCCAAATTTTCCATTCCACATTTTAGAGAGCACTTTATTTCATGCTTCTTAATGTTTAGTTTTTTTTAAATTCTCTACTTTGTGTTAATTTCATGTTTTAAGACCAATATAAATTGGAGAAACATTGAGTTTTGTCTCAAATTAATTTCTGTTCAAAAGTCTAATTGTAAATATAAAGAACCCTGGATTTTCTTAAAAATCTAAAAAGTTTGTGTTCAATTGACTTTAGAATGGATTGCCTTGGAAAGCTGCTTAATAAAGTGCTATTAATAGTTTGAGCATTGATTATTTCTCTGCATTAATAGCAGTAAATACCCCTGAAGGCACAATAAGGAAGAATTTTACAGTAAAATAATCACTAAACAGATGTGTCAATCATGTTGAAAGGAAGGTTACAATGCAACGAATGAAATTCTAATTAGGTGTGTAAACTGCAGGTGTGACGACTGGGCTGATTTCAGATGCACTATCCACTTATCACCACCAGGGAACGCCAAATCACCATTCTTATGCATCAAGCAAACTCGGTATAAAAAACAAAGCAAGCTAATTACATGAAGTTAAAAGCATTAACTCGGTCTTACCTTTGCCAGTTTAAGGTTGTAATAATCTGTGTTATAGTAAAAAAAATTACCTTTTTTACATGCAGGAGTGTTCAAAAGTCTCTGATGCCACATTCCATCATTTTCCAGTTCTTCATAACAAACCTCCACGAGGTGTACTCAGCTGCACTGCAACAGCAACACAGGACGGTGAACTGTGGAGAATATCTGGTTCTGTCCAGAACTGAACTGAGACTCTGCCCTGCCGGTCTTCTGCACGCAAGGGCGTCAGTTTGTTTTCAGAATTGATGGGGACAATAACCATACACTTGAGTGGGGTTTAAAAATTGCTGGGGACAATAAAGTAGGCTAGCACAGGGGTCGGCAATCCGCGGCTCTGGAGCCGCATGCGGCTCTTCCATCCATCTGATGCAACTCTCTGTGTTTGTAAAATAATGAATGGATATTTAAATAAAATGCTTTATATTTTACTGCATTAATTTTACATCTGTATGCCAATTCTAAATGTAAAGATTGTCTGCGTAAACCTGAACAGGTCCAACCCGGTCTGCGGTGGTTGACCGGTCACGCTTGTGCGTAATCATAGGCACTTTATGAGCTGAAGAGGATGTGAGATTCTGGGATCTCCTCAGACGGCTCCTGGATGTGTCGCCACATTGGAGCCAGGAACAAGCGCTATTCAGCCAAAGTTTCATAATCAGGGAACATTTTCTAAGTGACAAGTCTCTCTGAGAGACGGGGTTTGGAAAACACTCGCTTCAGTGGGAGGAATCTTCCCGCATGCGCTCTGCATGGTTCTCTGCGTGGCTCTAGGGTTAATCAAGTTTAATTGTTTCTCTTTGCAACAATCTTCACAGGAAGGCAAAACAGTTAAACGGCAGGTTACATATATTTCCATTTGACTGTTTATTTTGACAGATGAACTCAAGGATGTTGCTTGGTTTGAAAAAATTACCCCGACGCACACGGATGCTCATGGATGAGCTGACATTTTAATCGTTAACGCACACGCGGAGGTAAAATATTCCCATCAGAACATCAGAGCTCTTTATACTGGAACTGTGTTCAGCGCGGCTCGGAGCGCCCACGGTGGACAGTGAGCTGAAGATCTGGGGTTCGCAGTGCAGAACCACGCGCATGCGATGATTTCCTCCCACTGAAGCGTTCTGGAAACCCGGTCTCTCTGAGGGATGTGTCACTTGGAAAATGTTCTTTTTATGAAATTATGAAACTTTGGCTGAACAGCGCTTGTTCCCGTCTAGTTCCGCATGAAGCGTAGAGACATTTGATCACGCACAAAGTTCATGTGGAGCAGAAGCGGTCGGGCCACGGCAGATGAAACGTTCCTAGCCTACATGAAGTGAAACTGTTTAATTGTAACATTAATATGTTACTGGACACGCTGGTCTGGTTGGTTAGACCAGTGTTTGAAGTGGAAAACACACACACACACACACACACTCACTCACTCACTCACTCACTCACACACACACACACACACACACACACACACCAATTAAAATTTAAATAATGCTGATAGCGTGGACTAGTAGACAGGTGATGGTTTACGTATTTAAATGATGATCAGGCTGCTGTAAAATGTAATCTCCATCCACATCCAGACACAATTATCCTCTATTCTTTCTCTAGTTGCTCTGCTCTTGTCTGGGCCGATCAGCTGATGGTGCGCACACGCCTAACTAGCGGCTGATGCACATTTTACGCATTTGGAGAGGTGGACTGGATGCTTTGCTTTTACTGGAAGATGGTCCACTTAACGCACAGGTGTAGACTACATATTAATGACAAATGAATGAAAATTAAATTGTGAGTTTTTACTTCATATTTTAGTAATAAAAATGACGGGGGAACACATTTATGACGTCTTTTAAACGAAATTTTCTAGTGCGACCTGCCTGCTTCACTTAAGTCACTGCTTATTAAGGTCCGTCCAAAATTACCGTGGGAAATGGGTAATAATGGCTCTTTGATGGGAACAGGTTGCCGACCCCTGGATAAGATCTGAGCTGGTAAAACAAAAATCCTCATCAGCAGGCGTTTTTGAAAGTGGGGGGACACAGCTGCCAATCACAAATTTTGCCGGGGACATGTCCCCGGCGTCCCCGGTTAAAATGACGCCTATGTCTGCACGGGCGCTGGGATTCCTATGCTCTTCTTTTTCTTCCTATGAGACTGGTGGGGTGCACCCTAGTGCCCCCTATGGACGAGCCTCCACTGGTAGGCCGATGCTACTGGAAGTTTACAGGCTTCGCTGGTCCACCGCGGTCAAAGAGCCACGAGATTGCTGCTGCAGAAGGGAGAATTACAGAGTATTTGTTTCTCTCCATTCAGCAGCGGCAGCCGTGCAAATGAGAGATCTGCAAATTTGCCACTTCAGCCGAGGGGAGCAGGTGCACAGCTTCTCAAGGCTCCTGACTGGAAAGAGCCACTAGGCACAGTAGGCTGGCTCCTCCCATCTCCCATCAGCCAAGTCGCGCGGCTACCAGATTCGCCCAACTCTTATGCAAGGTTTTAGTTGTCCTAGCTGCCTATTAGAGCTCTTTGAGGGAGACCAAAGAAACACCGGAGCTCTTTGAATTGATGCATGCTTCCCTTTTGAGTCGCTCAACCAAGTTTTTCTGGCTAAAAGGGCCTTAGAACCTCTTTTAGCTTTGGGTTAGTTCAAGTAGTTGGTAGCTACCCCCGCTGGCTCCAAGCTCCGTATAACTTCAGGTTCGTAGCTGCATTGATTCAGTTTATACGTGTCAATCATTTGCTCCCACCTTCACAGCTCCACCTCTTTTCCCATTTTTGGACTATCTGGGCATAACAAGACCTGTGACACGGCCAAGGTGGCAGCGATCGGAACCACCCATTTTACTTTAGAAGAGCCACACAGAAAAGCAATGACTGGGGTTTGTCCATCTTTTTTACAGTCATTGGTTTTTCTTTTAAAAGGCCAAAGAGGGATGCAGTCCTTGTTTACAATCTGCCCCAACTCCATACTTCCTAATTCCAGAGAAAATGATTTGTGATCGCTCTAACATACTGATCATCACTTCATACACCTTTAATATGGAAAACTTTTTTTTGTCTCAACCAAAAACTCATTTAACATTTTTACAAATGAGATAAATATAAAATACAAAGCAGCATCTTATAAGAAAACACTAGTTATTTATTAAACATCTGAAAACACATTTAATCTGAAGTCTTCCAAAAAATACCTTTTATTAAGTAAATATGAACTTCATTCAAAACATTTACGTTTTAGTAATATCACATCAAAAGGGATCGTTTGCTGAGATGAAGTACCCTGTTCAGGAATCACAGGAATTAATTTTCTTTCTTGTTAACACAAACACAGCACCAAATCCACGGGTCTAACTGTCAAACATGTACATGTTGCATATGTCAAAAAGCAGGAATATTTTTTGGTGCTCCTGTGAGCACTGGTAATACATTACAGTATAGCTCCCCTTGTGCAAAAACCATGTTATTCATTATGTTGAAATCAAAAGAAGGGGAGAATTAGATCAGGATTTAGCAATAGGGAGCCTAATGCCAACTGCACACTGGAAACAAAAGCAGCGTGGAACGGCAGCGGAACTGTTTACTGGCGACAATCACAGCACTTAAGTGCACACCGGGAGAATCTCAGCAGCAAAGCGGCTCCTCAGCCATGACCCTCGCTCGACTCACAATATAACAAAAGGCCTCGAGACATCCGCCAAACTCCTCGCAAGATCACATGATCCCTCAAGACTTCAAAGGGTACAGTTTGTTTATGCAATCCACCATTAAACAAAAAGGAAATTATGTTTTAGATTGCTGTTGTTCCTCTCCACTGCCAGGACTAAAGCCATGAAACACACACCGCTGCACTTATGGAACGATGGTGTGAGTAAATAAGCCATTAGGTGACACGTAAGCTTCATATATATGAAATAGCATCGCTGCAATACTTTTACATTGAAATTTTCCAGGGATTTTACACTGAAACCATGTGCGATTTCCTGTCTAGCCCTGCGGCAATTAACAAATCAAAGAAGCGGCTCAAGGAAAAAAACAGAACCTGATCCTATCTTTAGCGGCGTGCCACTTCTGGGACGCGTGCGAAAATTGCTGCGTCACGGCTGCTTTGTTACTCTCCATATACTATAATGGATTCTATTTGAAGCTGTGCCGTTCCGCGCCGCTTTTGCTTCCAGTTTGCACTGGGGTTAGGCTCCTCCCTTTCCAGTCAGCTCATTGGTCCCCGGATGAACAAAAAATAAATAAATGTAAGTCAATGGGGCTAAAAAGAGTTATTTTCCAATCCGTGTAGCCTTACGCCCTGGATTGCACATTTGTTATATTTCCATTTAAATGAAAATTAATCAAGCGTGTTTCGACCACACAAGTCACGTACTTTGAGATTTATCAACTTGCAAAAGTTTGTTACTAACTTAACTACAAATCAGACATCAGCACTTTGCACAGACACGCTACGCTAGGCACCTCTTCCCTAGCGTAGCTGCTACTTACCAAATGGCCATATTTTGGGTTGTTCTTTCCTTCTCAAGGTAGGATTTGAAGTTTGCTGAATTTACAGCCATTTTCCCTCTGCTCTTCTCCGTGTCTGGTTTGATGACGTCCCTTTGGTGATGCGCATTTGTAGTCCTAGACAGATTTTCACATTAAACCTAAAATAAAGTTTCCCCTCGTTCAAAGATAAGCACTTTCTTGGTATCAAAATGCATATTTAAAATTCACGGACATCATATGTGAAATCCATGGTACATAACGCGCGGCATCAGAAAATAACGTTTTTAGCCCCACCAATTTTGCATTCATTATTTCGTTCTTTTGGGGACCCGTGGTCCGGAAGAAGATGTGCATGACTTAGGCTCCCTATAAAGGACTTAAAGCAGTGGACACTTGCACACTGTAAACTTTACACTGAGGTATCGCATTGTATCCTTTAGTTTTATTTATTATTTCTTTTTAGATAGCCCTCATTCTGCAAAAAAAATACAACCTAGCATACAGATGTGAAAGTTAATGCGGCTAAAAATCACCTACAACCAGACACAAGGGTCAGTATTATTCCTCCTAATATAATAAAATAAAAATATTCTTTAAAAATATTTTGGCAATAAATAAGTACACTTCCTGTGTGTTGAGATTTGCATAGTGTGCTTGAAAGAAAAATGGCAATGCAGATTAAGGTGACCGATGCAGCTTTGTCTGTACGAAACAGGGACAACTTAGGGATGCTGTCTGAAACCGTGCCACGGTGTTAAAGCACATCTGTCCCGTAGAGCTTCAGTAGACCCAGCTGACTGGAACCCACTGAGGCTCTACTAATAATTGCTCTACGGTGTCCTGTAGCACGTCAAAAGCTTTGTCCAGATTGTCGTTGACAATAGTCAGGTCAAAGTAGTGGCTGTACGCCCGGCGGATCCTGGCACTCTCATCTACGGTCTTCTTTAAATCAGTCTCCTAGAACAGAGCAGAGCCCACACATCAGCATGACCAATCAACGACCGTAAAGAAGTCACTGGGGGACTTTTCATTTCCTTACCGTGAGTAGTTTGGTAGTAAGGCCAGCGTCAACCACAGCTTTGTGCATATCTCTTAGTGTGTCCAATTCAGGAGCAGCGATAAACACCACAAATGGCATGAACTCAGCAGTCTTTAACACTTTCAGGGCCTGAGGACCAACTATAATGTCGTCATCAAAGCTTCAGGAAAAAAAAATCAGCTCTGCACATTGACGGAGCTCCTTGGACTGACCTGAGGGTTGATGTCTAGGATGCACATACGACCAGCTTCCACCACTTCGTGGATAGAGTTGATCTTGGTGCCATAGAGGTTTCCGTCGTACTCGCCATGCTCCAGGTATCGACTCTCTTTTATGTCCTTTTCCATTTCTTCTCGTGTCACAAAACAGTAGTTTTGTCCATCTTTCTCCTCTTCTCGAGGATGGCGGGACGTAACTACAAGAAGAAAATCACTCAAGACTTAAACTCATCAGAAAAAATGTTTTTTTTCCCACCAAAAAGGTTTCAGTGATAAACCAGAACTGTTTCTATTTTCAACACCAAAAGCTCTCACCTCTACCAACAAAAACAGGTTATCTCAGCTGGGCCAGAGGAAAAGATGTTTTCATCAAGGACAGGTGGACTCAGAGACTTAAAACTGTTCTATAATGGTTTCCCTTTACCCATCTGAATGTGTTCATGTTTGAAAAAAACATTAAGGACATGCTTTAGCACCAGCCCTGGTCTAGCAGTGAAATCCCTTTGGTCGAAAAACCTTACAAGTGTGAAGCATTCCCTCGGTCCAGTCTGAAACACTCACAGGGGACAGTGGTTCCATATCTGAAAGGATTCAGAACAATAAGTCTGTTTTTCAGGCTCCTCCTCCCGACTCCCTGAGCTCCTATCAGAACCAGTGTTTTCCTTTGGAATGGAGGCATTCTGGCTACTTCCTCGTAGATCTGCAGCTCATAACGATCAAACTCTGGTCAAGGCAACACAGGCTGGATTAGAAACATAAAGTCACTGATCCCTAAGTAATCAAAGAGCAGTCACACACACACACACACACACACACACACACACACACACACACACACACACATACACACACACACACACACACACACACACACACACACCTGCATTTTTGGCAGTGAGGTACATCATTTTTTTCTTTTTTTTCTTTCCTGTCAGACGTCCACAGAGTATCCCTGAGACACAGACATGGTGTGAGAACGCTACAAGTTAGTAGGGGTGCAACGGATCATCGTTGATCCGTGATCCGTACGGATCTCTCGCTACGGTTCAGCACACACGCGGTTTGCGGATCAGTCACGTGGAAGGCGGAGGTTTCAATCCAAAGGAGAAACGCGCAGCGGTGGTGATGGCGGAGGAGGAGAGGAGCTTGAAAAACCACCTGCATTGTTTAGGTTGCATGTATGGGAGCATTTAGGCGTCCCTGTAAAATACAGTGATTAACACACGCACACGTCTGAAGTCTGACGGCGCGGCGTGGTGCGTGAAACATGCCTTGGACATAAACATGGTGGGACCTGTAAATATTGTTGAGGACACATCTGTAAAAGAGAACAAAAGAAAAATAGATAGAGCATCAGAAAGGTGAGGAGATGAGTGAAAGCTGGACACGAAGCGAGAGTGTTTTATAGGGCCAACCGTTGTAACATTTAATCAGCAATCGGACCTCTCTGTAACTTCTGCTTTTATAGCAGAAAAAATTGCACTGAGTGTTTTAGAAAATAAACAGAGAAAGCAAAGCTATTTGTTTTTCCTTTTCTTTCTGCTGATCCAAAAAACGATCCGATCCGTGACTGAAAACCGCGGTATGATCCGATCCGTGAGATTTTTGGTCCGTCACACCCATGCACGTTAGTGTTGAGAGGCGGTTGTCCCTGATGAAAGTTAGCCTCAACAATACCGGCTGTTGTTTAGAGAAACAAAGACTATGATAGGATGGAGCTGACCTGTACCAGCAGCGTCCCGGTCTCTTCTCACAAAAGCTTTTCTCTTCTCCTCCAAGAACTGACTGGGAATGAGGCCAGTGGCTCCACCAACGACTTTGCATGCCTTAATGGGAATCAGTTGGGCGAAATGAGAGAAAACAGCAGGACTTGTTAAGTCTGTGGCAGCATCCAATTGACCGAGTGAGCCAGCTGTGAGTGTGTTCACATTTGACCTCCTCAAATCAAATTTAGAAGATATTTGTGCACATTTCTTTAGCAGTCTGAACACTAATTCTTCTTCTTAGAAACCACAAAAAACTAAGAACACAAAAACCACACCAACAACCAGGATTGCTCATACGGATTAATTCTG
The DNA here is from genome assembly GCF_043380555.1 of Nothobranchius furzeri. Taxonomy (NCBI): domain Eukaryota; kingdom Metazoa; phylum Chordata; class Actinopteri; order Cyprinodontiformes; family Nothobranchiidae; genus Nothobranchius; species Nothobranchius furzeri. The sequence goes on along the minus strand of NC_091745.1, from coordinate 83,072,624 downwards.
CCAGAATAAATCCGATCTATTAATTCATTTAAAATGATGAAAAAGAATATTTACTTCTGAGCCCCTTTTATTCAAAAAATAAAGTAAAAAAATTATATATATAAACTAAACAAATGATGGATTTATAAGTGAAAGGTTGTTATGGAAGTTTTATATTTCATTACTTTAGTCCTATTAACAGATCTATTAACTGAATGTCCTGAAAACATTCTCACACACACACACACACACACACACACACACACACACACACACACACACACACACACACACACACACACACTCTTGTCTTCCCATACACACACACTCTCTCACACATGATCCACTTCCATTGCTTTCTTATCTTTTCCTTTAAATAAAGTCTGTGACCAGATGTTCTGGGCATCATGATTTGTTGTTTGTCTGCCTCATTGTTTCTTGTCCCTTTTCTCTTCGACTCCAGGAAATTGTTTATTGATAAACATATTGATAAAATCCATGACATAATTTGGTCCTTCAAGAGCTGGGGTCCCGTCACCTCGCGGCGTCAAGAACAGACGCCGGAGGACTGTCGACAACCTAAATCTCCTCCAGCGCTGAGTTTTGCTGGGGGGGTTCGGTGGGGGTCTTGATGTCGCTAGGAGGAATGCGCATCCACAAACTCAAGCCCTGAAGTGGAGAGATTTGGGGAGACAAGTTTGTTGTTCATTTGTTTTGTCTTTGTGGTACAGAGAGAAAATCCTAGGTGACCAGAGATAAAAACTTGGTGTCGTCCGCCGTGAATAAAATGGTTTTGACGGGTTCTTTTGAATGCTGTCTGTATTTGGCTTGGTTTTCTGCATTTTAGCCGAAATTAGAAATGCAACTCTGGTGTAAGAAATGAAGTAGACCGGTGTGGTAACTATGAGATTAAGTGGTGACGTCCGCCTTGAATAGGATGGTTCTTGACAGATTCTCTGAATGCTGTCTGTATTTGGCCTGGTTTTAAGCGTTTTGCCGGAGAAATAGAAACATGCTCTAGTTATCTGTGTTGTTGTTTGTCTTAGATGTTATCTGCTTTAACTGTTGTTCGAATGACTGAGAGTGTGTCTGGACTTGCTTATTCTTGTAGAAAGAAGGATATTTCAACTCATTTGCACACGTCTCAAGTTGGTGGTCAGACATTTAAACTGGTTGGCTGATAAGTTTAGACACACAGTTGGAGGGCGGATTCGTAAGCCTAAATCTGACCTCATGCCGAAGAAGAGTATCTATATGGGGGAATAAGAACTCACAAAATACCTTTTGAGTGAACATTGTACATTGAAAGAAATGTAAATCCAGGAAATGCGGAAGTGATCTGAAAATTATCAGAGGAATGATGGAAAACATGATTTTGATAACCGCTGACGTGTCACAAATGTATTATGCTTACGAGGAAGCACAGAGCGGTGGAGAGAAAAAGGGCTGAAGATGTGAAACAGAGAGAGAGCACAGCCAGGCTCAAAAAAACCAAACAACAGCTGCTGTACTCTGAGCTAATAAGGTCCTATCAACTGAGGCCTGAAAGTAACTTAAACTAGAACATAAAGATGAAAAAATTAACTCCTTGATGCAAAATGGTCAATACAGTGGACAGGTTCTCAAAATCATAGTTTATGTATTCGTTTTTTTGCTATTAAGCACACCTGTTGAAGACTTTATTGCATTTGAGCCCCTCTATGTGGACTTCAGTAAGTCCAGCCAACATATTTCATGTTCAGAAAACCACTGTGGTGGACAGGTAGTAAAATTATATGAAATTATAGTTGAAATGTGTTTCATTCACACCTGAAGATGAATGAAAAACACTGTTAAATAATCATGGTTGAAGATTTCATAATTCATGCATCAAAGGGTGAAACACTGGCCAAATATTTAATTCCTGGTATTCTGGTGACAAATATAATTTGAACTATAAACTGTGTAACTTTTGGTGGCTGAAAGGAAAAGGGTTTTAGTGGAACCCCTCAATTTGAGAAATCGACTGTCTATCAGTACTTGGTAGTAAAAGAGAGCCCAATAAAGCTAAGTATGTAGGTTTTTAGTCAAACCTCTGGACTGGGAGATTGACCGTGTGGTTAACAGTAATCCCAGACCAACAAAACCAGTGACTATAGTCAAATTGCATTTTATCTCATTTATTTATTTATTTATTTATTTATTTATTTATTATCTTTGTCTCTGACATTTTAAATAAGACAAGGGAGTTTTCAGCAGATGACGATCGCACCCGGGTGACAGACTTGGTATGCAGTGCCTGTTTAAGTCGAAAACTGCATTTTGAACACTAAAAAATATCAGTTGTCATGAACTGAATCTCCTGATGTCTGTCAAATGTAGGAACTTGTTCAGATCTCCGATTAGCGGACACCATGATCAGAACAAGTGGAGAAACTGTATGGAAGTAAAATTAAAATGAGATAGCAGATTAAAGCGGTTGTAGGGAATTTGCATTTAAAAAGTTTCAATTGTTTTAATTCTTCATGTATTCCCAGATTGGGAACTTTGAAATACTTTGACACAGAATTTCATGCTCCTCCGTGTCTGGGTTAAACAGCAAGGTCGTATCAGAAAAATGTACACATCCTAACAGACCTTGGTCTAAAGTAAGACAAATTTCTATCAGCCAACAGGCTGAAGCAGAAATCAGAAAGGCTTCGAGAAATAACTGCTGAAAGAAAATATAAAAACAAAGATAAGTTAATGCTTTAATTTAAAAATGGGGTTTGCACACTTTGAAATTTAGTATGAAGCTGCTGAACAGTTGATTTGTGTTCATCCGTCCTCTTTGGAATGTAAACATCAGCCCATGTTTCGGGACCGGTTGAGATTAGGCTAATGTTGACACAGCTGATCAACAATTTAGAATCTGGAGAAATAAAGTTATGTAGCTTCTGACTGAAACATTTAATATTGGTCAAATTTAAATCAATTAATGAATAGACTTATTGTTGAACACATCAAATAGTAAATTTTTGTCAATGACCAAATATTTGATTTATTGATGGGGCATACAGTATGATCTTGACTACATTTCATAACTCGGACTCCAGAAAACATGATAAAGTCAAAAAAATATTTGTTACACACCTAAATTTATTTTATAAATGGGATTTAGATGATGAATGTTCATTTGGCTTTACTGAGTGGTTCGGCCATTTCTTAGTATCTATATGGAATCTAAATGTGGAAGATTCAGTTGTTTTTTTCCCCATGACTGAGTGAGATTAATTTGGAATTTGATGCCATGGCGAATTCTGGGGTGACGCCGTGACCTTCCGTTTGATTGTAACTTCCACAAACGGCCTCCGATTTGCCCGAGACTGAACACGGCAATGAACAATCATGTCCTTTAGCCAACAAGGCACAAACGGTTGGCGAACGTTATATAATATCACCACAGCGCCCCCTACATACCTTTAAAATTGGAATAACTCCTACAGACGAGGTCGTAACTGCACCAAACTTGCTATGTGTCATCACACAAAGGCACCCAACAATCCTGTGGTAATTGGTTGATAACGCTTTAGCTCCGTCCCCTGACAGATATTAGGCCCTGAATAACAGATGCATGATGCAATTCACACCAAACTGGACACAAATGACTGTTATCAACCTACAAACTTTCTTCATGGAATATTTCGTAAATTATGGGCAGTGCCCCCTAGATACAATAAAACCTTTGTAACTTCTGCAAAAACGCTCCAAACTATATCAAACTTAGTCATCATGTAACTGCTATCAACACATATATGTGCTCACTTGTTAAAATCACTTTAACTCCGCCCACTTACAGCATTTTGTCTCTAGATGTAACGTTTGATTGATGCCAAATTAACTGAAAACCATCTTTGATGAGCAAAGATTACCTCTATGGGATTTAGTTGTAAATGGTCACAGCGCCCCCTAGATGGGTTCAAACTTTATTAACTTCTAAAGACAAGGTCAGAATGGCATTATACTTGGCTTGTGACATCACGTGACTGCACCAAACACATTGATGTGGTTGTTGGTTCAAATCCCTGTAGCTCCGCCCCTTTCAGCTCAATGGCTCTAGATAACACACACAATGTCCGATTGATGCCAAAATAAAACTGTCTTTGTCAACCAAGGCTGACCTCAATGGGATTTTTCTGTAGTTGGTCACAGCGCCCCCTAGATAACTTTAACTTTTGATAACTTTAAAAAACATGGTCAGAAAAGCATTACAGTTGGTCTGTGTCATTACACCACCAGTGTGGTCAAGATAAGAGTATGCCCTAGTGGTGAGACGTGTAATATAATGGTGGGCTCAGAGGGGATGCTGAGTCAGGGTGAGGTACGGACGAGGTGACCGTTAGCGGTTTCTGGTGTCGGGGTGGTCGATGTTTCTTTTCCGCGGACGTGCCCCGGGCTGCCGGCCAGGCCGGAGCGGCGCGGAGCTGCGAGGGCCGAACGACGCTGCTTGCAGCTTTAATTTATTATTCTTAGCCTGCTTTGAATGGCTTTTTGGGGACCTTATCATACCCCGAAACTTGTCAGGCCTGGTGAAAAATTTGATATTTTAAAGGTCCCAAAAAATTGCAAAGAAAATGGCTGAACAGCGCCCCCTACAAAGTGAAAAATACCCCTCTCCATTAAGCTTAGTTTATCGTACAGTTATGAAATTTGGTACACTTGTAGTAGAATAGAATAGAATAGACTTTATTGTAATTGCTCATGGCAATTAAATTACAGATGGTCCACCATCAACAGTGCACAAGACAATGAATGACAATAAATGTGAAAACCATAAAGGACTAGAAACAATTTAAAAACATTTAGCAACAACAAGAAAGTACAACCAGTGATTCGGATCTGCTAAAACAATAATTTAAAATGATTTAAAACAGATTAGTCCACATTACTGATGGGGATGTGGGGGGTTGAATGGTGCCGTTGTGTTGAATGTTCTGATGGCCCAAGGGAAGAAGCTGTTGGAAAGTCTGGTGGTATGTGATTTAACTGACCTGAAGCGGCGCCCTGAGGGCAACAGTTCAAACAGGCAGTGGGCAGGGTGGGTGGGGTCACGGAGGATAGCAGTGGTTCTCTTCAGGCAGCGGGTTCTGGAGATGGCCTCAAGGGATGGCAGGGTGCAGCCAATAATCCTCTGGGCGGTGTTTATTGTCCTCTGAACAGCCTTCCTGTCCTCAGCAGTGGAGCCTGCATACCACACACTCAGGGAGTAGGTGAAGGTGCTCTCCACTGAGCAGTGGTAGAAAGCCAGCAGAAGTTTCTGATCCAGGCCACACCTTCTCAAGACCCAGAGAAAGTGCAGCCGCTGCTGAGCCTTTTTAACCAGAGCTCTGGTGTTGGCAGATCAGGACAGGTCAGCAGAGATGATGGTGCCGAGCAGTGTTGCCAGATGTACGATAATTATCGTATTTGTACCATAATTTTGGGCTCTGTACGATGTACGATCAATAGTTTCAAAAATCCTCAAATGTACGATAATTTCACATTGCATCTAGTAACACCGTCTTTTGCTGTGGCTTTCCCAAGTCAATTACATAATTTTAAACTGTTCTGAAGTCAGATTTCACCTCAGTGCTTACAGGTTTATGCTATTGTGTCTATTACAAAAACTGACTCTGGATCTGTACAATCAATAGCCCAATCACATCGATAGGGCCTTCTCTCGCGAGAAACTGTAAGGTTATATAATGTGGCAGTGGCCTGCCGGTTTTTGCTGTTCGCCTGCGAGCGTGCCGAGTTAAGTCTAATCTAGGAGGACTGAGCGACGAGACAATGGCTTCTAACCAGAGAAGGGACGGATGAAGGTAAAGCAAAGCAACACCGGACACAAGTTTATCGTCCTGCGTGGGAGTTGGAACCTATTTTCAAAGGATGGCTTGCACCTGTTACGGGGAACGAAACCAAGGCTTTCTGTCGTTGCTGCAACATCCAGATGGTATCAGAAATCACCGTTCTTTAGAATCATGCAAAGGGAGCTAAACAAAAAGAAAGGGTAAAATGCATTGCGCCAAACCAGACATCTATTCTTAAATGTCGCCAGCAAACTAATGAAAAAGAGAAGTTTGAAAATGATGTGAAAAATGCTGAAATCAAGCTATGTGGCTTTTTAGCCGAGCACAACATTGCAATGAGAAGCACAGACCACTTAGTACAGGTGATTAAAGGCATTCTGCTGCGACAGACAGTGAATCACATGAGGAGATCGAGATCAGCAATTAGGTGAGTAGGCTGCTTTGTCATTTATTGGGTCAGTTTTTCCACTGCTGTGATGTTTTGTCGCGTGCTTTTAACCTATGTAGAAATGAAATAAATAGGACTGCGCAAATGTGCATATTGTGTCAATGCGTGGAGGTCGGAGTGGTGCCAACACACTCTCCACGTTTATAGGCATTATATTACTGGTTTTAAAGATGTTTATTTAAACAGGGCAATATAAAACACCTTCTTTGTTATATTATATTGGAGTGAGAAGTCGTTTATGGAACGTTACTATCAAATTTATAATGTACGATAATTTGTACTGAAAAACGATAATTTAGGCCTCTCTGTACGATATAGTGGGATTTTGGATCTGGCAACACTGGTGCCGAGGAACCTGGTGGAGGGGACACAGTCCACATGCTCTCCATTTATGAGGAGAGGGGCGTGTGTGTGACTGTGTCTTCTGAAATCCAGAATAAGCTCTTTTGTTTTTTTATATTCAGAGTGAGGTTGTTATCTGAGCACCACCTTGACAGATTATTGACCTCTGCCCGGTATGCTGCCTCATCTCCGTCTGTGATGAGGCCGACCACATTGGTGTCATCTGCAAACTTGAAGATGGCAGTGGATGGGTGGGATGCGGTACAGTCCGATGTGTACAGTGTACAGTAGGGGGCTCAGCACACAGCCCTGAGGAGAGCCAGTACTGAGCAGGATGGAGTACTCAACAATTCGCACAGAAAAGTCTCTTGCAACCACGGTCAATATCAAACAGGAAGTCGGCCATTTTGGGTTGAAATAGCAATTTTTAGCCGTTTTGGCCGTTTTTAGGGTCCGTTTCTGATTGGATTGCTCGATCATTTCTCGCACGATCGTCTCATAAATTACGTAAAATTGCTAAGAAGGGATGGGCGAACAAAATGAGACAAGGATTCTGAGTTTTCGTATATGTTGAAGGGGCGGGGCCAGGCCTCAAAATTTTACTACTCGTCAAAAAAATATAAATTGCTATAACTTCATAACTGAATGGAACAGTTACAAAAATTTCTGTGGTCATTTGTCATCCACCCACAAACTAAACTGAATGGCCGGATGATGACATCACACAAGCCCCGCCCCTTCAGTACCAAAAAGGTCAAGTTTTACTGTGAAAGGTCCCAAATCGCCCCATTTCCCTTAATCACCACAAATTTGTAGCTGGTTAGAGCCCTGCACTGAAGCCCTAGGCCCTCGGGCCAGGCTTCGGGCCAACGACTGTGCAATTACCTCGGACACGGGCCGGGCGCCTTTATTTTTAATCGAATTCATAAAAAAAATTGAAACACAAACGTAGCAGTAGAGCCCTGCGCGGGACTGTTTTCTTCATCCCGCTCCTGCCCGCTCCCGCCGAATTTCTGACAATTACCGCCTGCAACGTGTGTTACACTCCCGCTCGCACCTGCAGCGTGCATGTCTACTCCCGCCCGCAACCGCAAAACTCGGAGAAATTATTACCTCACAATAAAAGAGATGTATTGAGTTTGCGTCCTCTCTGGTCCTGGAGAAAACATGTCACAACCCGCGGCTCTTCCATCCATCTGATGCGGCTCTCTGTGCTTGTAAAAAATGAATGGATATTTAAATAAAATGCTTTATATTTTACTGAATTAATTTTATATCTGTAAGTCAATTCTATGTAAAGATTGTCTGCGTAAACCTGAACAGTTCCGACCCAGTCTCACTGTGAGACCGGGTTGATGGGTCACGCTTGTGCGTAATCATATGCGCTGTCTGAGCTGAAGAGATTCTGGGATTCTCCTCAGACGGCTCATGGATGTGTCGCCACATTGGAGACAGGAAAAAGCACAATTCAGCCAAAGTTTCATAATCAGGGAACATTTTCTAAGTGACAAGTCTCTCTGAGCGACAGGGTTTGGAAAACACTCGCTTCAGTGGGAGGAACCTTCCCGCATGCGCTCTGGTTCTGCGATGCGCTCCAAACAAATCTCCACAACTTCAGCTCGCTGTGCACATATGCGCTGACAGTGAGCTGCGCTGAGCAGCTCAGATGTTCAGATGGGAATCTTTTCTTGGGTGATTTAGCTACATCTGCGATGTGTGTAACGAATAAAATGTCAGTTCGTCTGCATGCCTCGGGGTAATTCTTTCTATTCTTTCTACGTCAAAATAAGCCGTCAAATACGGGAACTATCCGGTCAACACAAGCCCTGCTTTTGACGGTTTTGTTTTCTTGTGAAAATTGTTGGAAAGAGATAAAATTTAACTTGATTACCACCAGAGCCAGTGCGCCGTTATCTCCATGACAGTAAACGAGGGAAAAACAAATTGATCGGATCCTGCACGTCTTTTAACACATTGGTCAGGATTGACGCACTTTGTTTTCATTTAGATGGTTACAAAAAGTCGGGGTCAGGCTCGGGCCGGGCCAGAGAATCCTGAAAACCTTTTCGGGCCAGGTCGAGCTGGGGCTCCACCCCCTCGGGCCGGACATGGGCTCAGATTTTAGGCCCGTGCAGGGCTCTATAGCTGGTAACACAAGACAAGTGGGGGTTGCTTGGTGTCACTTTATGGGAGTTTTCGGCAGAGGGCGGGGCTGTGGCGGAGTGGCGAAGTCAGGCGTACCTCCGTGGCCTTACGTTTGCCTCCCATTTCGTCACTTCTAAAGATATCGTCACGAAACTTCTTGTGAGTGATCCTAGTATGGCCCCACAAAAAATCTGATGTGAACATCCGGTGGGCGTGGCCTATTTTCTGAAATAGAGCCCCCTAGGACCATTAAAACTGTCAGCCGCAAGCCATGCTTTGACTGAGGATTACGAAATTTGGTACACTAATGCCTCAAACTTTGACCTGTCGCCACGCCACTCTTTATTTCACAGCTCCCTACTGGACTCCTTTTACCCAATCACCAGGAATCTCTGCCAAATAGCAGTAGACAACTTGAGGTCACTTGGTCTCGAGTACTGGCTGGTTTCGAAAAAAGGCGGGGCTTTGGGAGCATGGCGAAAATCACCATCACGCCATGGAAATACGTTTGCCTCATTTCTTCACTTATCGTGATATCGCTAAGAAACTTCTGGTGAGTGATCCTAGTCTGACCCCCAATAGAAATAGACAGCTGAAGTTTGTGGGCGTGGCCTATTTTCTTAAATAGCACCCCCTAGGACCATTAAAACTGTCAGCCCCAAGCCATGCTTTGACTGAGGATTACAATAGCACCCCCTAGGACCATTAAAACTGTCAGCCCCAAGCCATGCTTTGACTGAGGATAACGAAGTTTGGTACACTAATGTAGTGTCTCAGGACATACAAAAAAGTCTCTTGGAGCGAAGTGCAAAGTCGCACGGGAGGTCGGCCATTTTGGTCCAAGTACGCGATTTAGTGGTTTTCACACATTGTTTGGAGAGTGATGCTCCGTCGCCCTTTTCACCAATCGCCTTCAAACTTTTGCTATATACTCTTAAGTCATAGGGGAAAAAATTCAACTGTCGGATTTTTCAAAAGTTGAAAGGTGTGGGCATGGCTAAGCCTCAAACTTTGACCTTTCGCCATTACATTACTTGACTTAATAACTCCCATGTGCATGATCAGATCTATATCAAACTTTGTGTGATCACTGACCACATCTCAAGACAATGACAATGTGGACAGCTGACATCACCTAAGCCCCGCCCCCTGACTACAGGAAGCCTATTGTTAACTGCCCATATTTGTCCCCTCTAATTTAGTCAACATGACACTAAGGTCATGCACTGTCTTCATGATGCTGTAATGACCATTCAGATCAGATAGTTTTCCATAAAGGGAGAGGCTTTGATGCCATGGCGAATTCTGGCGTGACACCGTGACCTTACGTTTGACTGTAACTTCCACAAACGGCCTCTGATTTGCCCGAGACTGTAAATGGCAATCAACAATCATGCCCTTTAGCCAACGAGGCACAGTTTGGTGAACGTTGTGTGATATCACCACAGCACCCCCTACATACCGTTAACACTGTAATAACTCGTACAGACGAGGTCGTGACTGTACCAAACTTGCTATGTGTCATCACACAAAGGCACCCAACACAATCCTGTGGTAATTGGTTGATAACGCTTTAGCTCCGCCCCCTGACGGATATAAGGCCCTGAATAACACATGCATGTTGCAATTCACACCAAACTGCACACAGATGACTGTTATCAACCTACAAACTTCTTCATGGAATATTTCCTAAATTTGGGACAGCACCCCCTAGATACAATAAAACCTTTGTAACTTCTGCAAAAAAGCTCCAAAGTATATCAAACGTGGTGGGAGTCATCACACAACTGCAATCAACACATGTAGGTGCTCACTTGTTTAAATCACTTTAACTCCGCCCACTTACATACTTTTGTCTCTAGATGACCCATGCAACGTTTGTTTGATGCTAAATTAACAGAAAACCATCTTTGATGAGCAAAGATTACCTCTATGGGATTTAGTTGTAAATGGTCACAGCGCCCCCTAGATGGGTTCAAACTTTATTAACTTCTAAAGACAAGGTCAGAATGGCATTATACTTGGCTTGTGACATCACGTGACTGCACCAAACACATTGATGTGGTTGTTGGTTCAAATCCCTGTAGCTCCGCCCCTTTCAGCTCACTGGCTCTAGATAACACACACAACGTCTGATTGATGCCAAAATAACAGAAAACCATCTTTGTCAACCAAAGCTGACCTCAATGGGATTTTTCTGTGGTTGGTCACAACGCCCCCTAGATTGATTTAACCTTCGATAACTTCAAAAAACGTGGTCAGATTAGCATTAAAGTTGGTCTTTGTCATCACATCACCAGTGTGGTAAAGATAGAGTATCCCCTAGTGGTGAGATGTGTAATTTAATGGTAAGCTCAGAGGGGATGCTGAGTCAGGGTGAGGTGCGGACGAGGAGACCGTTCGCGGTTTTTGGTGTCGGGGTGGTCGACGTTTCTGTTCTGCCAGACGTGCCCTTGTGCCCCCGGCTGCCGGCCAGGCCGGAGCGGCGCGGAGCTGCGAGGGCCGAACGACGCTGCTTGCAGCTTTACTTAATTGAATTAATTGAACTCCTTCCCAGCTGGTTAATGAATATTTTCTGTAGTTTTGCCCAATCTTTATTCTGCCCCTGCTGTCAGCTCTCAGTCCTCATCTCCTTTTTCAACAAGAGAGCAGCTCTTGCCCTTGGCTATTGTTTTATTTTTATTGTTTATTAGACGAGCTTTATAAGTTGGCACTTGTCCTACATGACCCTTAGATGTGATCAGAAGCATTGATGATCTAAAAAATATTCTTTGATATTCACGTTATTTTGAGAATGACCTGATTACATATGAATCTAGTAGTTTTAAGCCTGTCAGTATTTTATTTTGTTTATTTCTTGTTGTTTTGTGAATATAAATACTTTCGTTGTTCATTATCACACGTAAGCTTGGTTTATGCTTGACGCGTCCGCGAGGTTGGCACGGCTCCGCGCGGCAAAATTGCGTCATTTTAACAACCATGCCCCTCCACCGTGCCTCCACACGGCCCAAACTTTCCGCACCGCGCACCTAGGAAATTTTCTAACCACGCGGACGGTCGGACGCAGAAAAACATGGCGGACTGGCAAGAACTAGTATGGCACAGGTTCATAAATACAGACATCTGTATGATTCAGCTCTCAGAGATCACCGTGATCAACATGTTGTTAATAATTCTTGGAGAGAAATAGCTCGCACTGTCGGAAAAGACGAGGAAGCTGTTAAAAAATGCTGGAATGCCATGTTGTAAACAACAGTCATTTTTACTTCTACTATGGTGTAGTGTTGGATGCATGCCGTAGAGCTCCATGCTGCCCTGTTCAGTTTGGGAGAATATTGGCTCACCGCAGAGACAAGCCGCATGAACCATAAACGCTGCAAGTTGTGAAGCGCGTTCCATCCACGAGCCGCATCACCAAGCAGAAAGTAAATGCGTCAAGCATAAACCAAGCTTAAGGTTATATTCGTCTGCTTGACCTTTAAACCAATTAGGGCTCTTCCTCATGCATTTCCTTGTTTCCCGTAGTATGATCGTTTTAGACTAATTACATTTTTACAAATTACAAATTAGATCGTCTTTCCCTTTCCTGAAACAATTTTCATCTTTTCAAATACACTTAGGGTTGTGTGACCCCAAGATCACCTACAGATGTTTTTCGAAAGTTCACGGTCTATGTGACAAATGAGTTTTATTTTCCTTAAATATTTCTGCTATCCAGTTTAACTTACTGAGTTTAATTTAGCAGTTTTTATCTCCTGTTGACAAATTTTACACATTATTTGAGTGACATTATTGAGTGATATTGTACATTGTTGATGTTCTCTGAAGCAACCTTACCTTACTGAATATATATATGAAGTTGGAATATTATTTTTATAACTAGGACTGGTTTCGTTATTAGTTAACTCCAGTGTTAGAAGCAAGAGATAAAATGAAAAAGTCACTTGGTCTTGGACATATTCCCTGATTTAGCTCTGATGATGTGAATATAGGTAAAGTTTCTGGCATAATGAGAGCACATGCATAGCGTCTATGACATTATTATTTTGTGATATGAGCTTGTGGATGCTGGCAAGCTCACCCTTTTTTTCCCAGATGGGTTGATTCTTTTTGATTTAGTTAGATAACAATCTTCTGCAACAGCTCTTCTACTGCAATTTCTCCTGTTACTTCTATGTGATGTAAATCACTGTGTGTTTATTTTCAATTTTCTTTACACTGATTATGGCCTTTTTGTTTGTTTGTTTTGTTGTGTTTAGTTGTTTTATGCACACTTTGCTGCACAACTATGCCCCCTGCTGATGTAAACTGGTAATTGCAAGTTCCTTGGGATGGGTATTTTTAGCTTTTAGAGGATACAGGTGCTGGCCAGTAAATTAGAATATCATCAAAAGGTTGAAAATATTTCAGTAATTCCATTCAAAACGTGAAACTTGTACATTATATTCATGCAATGCACACAGACCAATGTATTTCCAATGTTCATTACATTTAAATTTGATATTCATAAGTGACAGCTAATGAAAACTCCAAATTTGGTATCTCAAAAAATTAGAATATTCTAAAGGCCAATGAAAAAATGTTTGTTTCTCTAATGTTGGCCAACTGAAAAGAATGAACATGAAAAGAATGTGCATGTATAGCACTCAATACTTAGTCGGGGCTCCTTTTGCCTCAATAACTGCAGTAATGCGGCGTGGCATGGACTCGATCAGTCTGTGGCACTGCTCAGGTGTTATGAGAGCCCAGGTTGCTCTGATAGTCGTCTTCAGCTCCTCTGCATTGTTGGGTCTAGCGTATTGCATCCTCCGCTTCACAATACCCCATAGATTTTCTATGGGGTTAAGGTCAGGCGAGTTTGCTGGCCAATCAAGGACAGGGATACCATGGTCCTTGAACCAGGTGCTGGTGGTTTTGGCACTGTGTGCAGGTGCCAAGTCCTGTTGAAAGGTGAAGTCTGCATCCCCATAAAGTTGGTCAGCAGCAGGAAGCATGAAGTGCTCTAAAACTTCCTGGTAGACGGCTGCATTGACCCTGGACCTCAGGAAACAGAGTGGGCCAACACCGGCAGATGACATGGCACCCCACACCATCACTGACGGTGGAAACTTTACACTGGACCTCATGCAACGTGGATTCTGTGCTTCTCCGCTCTTCCTCCAGACTCTGGGTCCTTGATTTCCAAAGGAAATGCAGAACTTGCTTTCATCAGAAAACATAACTTTGGACCACTCAGCATCAGTCCAGTCCTTTTTGTCCTTGGCCCAGGCGAGACGCTTCTTGCGCTGTTTCTTGTTCAAGAGTGGCTTGACACACGGAATGCGACACCTGAATCCCATGTCTTTCATGAGTCTCCTCGTGGTGGTTCTTGAAGCGCTGACTCCAGCTGCAGTCCACTCTTTGTGGATCTCCCCCACATTTTTGAATGGGTTTGTCGTCACAATTCTCTGCAGGGTGCGGTTATCCCTAGAGCTTGTACACTTTTTTCTACCACATTTTTCCCGTCCCTTCGCCTGTCTGTTAATGTGCTTGGACACAGAGCTCTGCGAACAGCCAGCTTCTTTAGCAATCACCTTTTGTGTCTTGCCCTCCTTGTGCAAGGTGTCAATGATTGTCTTTTGGACAGCTGTTAAGTCAGAAGTCTTCCCCATGATTGTGGTGCCTTCAAAACAAGACTGAGGGACCTTTTAAAGGCCTTTGCAGGTGTTTTGAGTAAATCAGCTGATTAGAGTGGCAGCAGGTGTCTTCTATATTCAGCCTTTTCAGAATATTCTAATTTTTTGAGATACCAAATTTGGAGTTTTCATTAGTTGTCACTTATGAATATCAAATTTAAATGTAATGAACATTGGAAATACATTGGTCTGTGTGCATTGCATGAATATAATGTACAAGTTTCACGTTTTGAATGGAATTACTGAAATATTTTCAACCTTTTGATGATATTCTAATTTACTGGCCAGCACCTGTACATGTTATGTGAGGTCCAACTCTTGCATTGGGTTGGCGCAATGCTTGCCGGTATCAGACCTGTTTTGTGTGTGCTTTGTTTCTGGTTAGTCGTCTCATGCCTCAAGAGGGATGGCTGATAACGATTTCCTCACATTATTACACTGCCTGGATGAAAATACTTTAAATATTGGATGATAAGGATTTTTGCTGAAAACAATTCACAATCAACAGTGATCTCCCAGAATTTTCTTGTGCTTTTTCGCCACAGGTCGTGAAACCAGGAAATTGGGTTCTGACGAAGGTGCTGAAGCAAGACAATTGGGGAAGCCAGAGAAGGTCCATTCAAAGTACTTCTCATCACTCCCACTGCTGTGAAGATTGCTGAGAGTCCATCTTGGATTCATCGACCCCACTGCAGGCTCATCAACGTCAACTGACTGCCTTTAGGGCACAACGAAGTCCGGCTTCAAAGGCGTGTTGGCAACAATAGGTGTTCATGTCTCAACCCCCGGTGAAGATAAGATCAAGATAAAGATTAGATCTGCTTCAAGCTTGCTGGTTTCACCACATTGCTGATGTTGGTGAACGTTCATGACCCTGCATTTGGACCGCCTCTCAGCACCTGATGGAACAACTGAGACAGCAGCAGCATTTGAGGGGGTACTAGAACCGGAGCTGAAATGGCAGATTGGGGCTCCTTCCTCACCGCACACCTACATGACAACGTGACCTGCATCCACCTCAGCTGAAGACCCCCTGGACGCGACTACGACAGGACACAGCGACGAGGAGATGCTGGAAAAGGATAACTGCCTCAATCACCTGCACCCAATCTCCAACATGGTTTCACGGTCAAAGGATCAGAAGGACTTTTCTGGGACAAGATCAGCTCCCTGACAATTGGACAACCACCTCATGGAAGGACCCTGACGTCTTCCTATTGAGAAGTTGAACAGTATGCTCACATCTCGAACTCCATTATTGCACTCCGGATCCGGACTTCAAGGTACTCATCAAGTGAGACTGAAACCATCCTGATCAACTGAAGAGGACTCTGACCTTCCAAACGAATCTCCAACCGAGACTCCCAGCCCACGGACAAGCCCTTGATGAAGAACGATGGATTTGCCTCAGCTCTGCCATAGTTAGAGCTACATAAATTAATATTACATGTTCATTTTCCCTCATTCACAGGAAGAGTCGTCTGCAACTTGAAGCTTTAAGTTAAATTCACAATAAACTCAACTGATGTTTTCTGTGTATCATTCGGTTTTGCTAACCCTTCCCAACCTCTTTACAGGGACTGCTATAAATTGTAGAACTGTTGCATTGCAGTAAATTCACTTAAATATGTATGAAATAGCTTTTCTTAAGTTTATGATGGTGTTGATTTAACTGATTTCCATTATCTCACTTGTATTTCTGTAAAATGCTGTTTGATGCCATCTTGTTTTATTATTTTATTCGTTCTTTGTTACTTATTTGTTCTTTGTGTGTTGCTTACTTTACGTTTGGTTATCCTATTCGGATCAACAGGAGGGATTATGTTATGGAAATTTTATATTTCATTACTTTAGTCTTATTAACAGATCTATTAACTGAATGTCCTGAAAGCATTCACACACACGCACACACACATTCTTGTCCTCCCATACAAGCGTACATTCACTCTCACACATGATCCACTCCCATTCCTTTCTTATCTCCTTTGTATAAATAAAGTCTGTGACCAGATGTTCGGGGCATTTACCCCGCGCACTTGCCACTAAATCATGATTTGGTTGTATGTCTGCCTCATTGTTTCTTGTCCGCTTTCTCTTCTACTCCAGGAAATGGTTTATTGATAAACATATTGATAAAATCCATGACAAAGGTCTTTTTCTTGGGTTGTTTATGTCACCGAAAAATCTTTAGACATACATTTTTAGTTGATATTTGAAATCATTGTTTGACAAAATGAAAATGTAATAACATTAATTTAAATAAAGAAACATCTCACATTTGCATAAGTTTCTACATTATTTACTGTAAGGTCATTTACCTATGCACAACTCTTAGAAACAGCAGAAGTGTGTTTAAAATGCTGCTCCTGATTCTGTGGGTTGTGTGATCACAACACATATTTTAAACTCTCTTACATTTCACACAACACATCCGTCATAATGCTTCTGGGTAATCCATCACCCAGGACACATGATAACCTCAAACATGTAATGAGCTTCTATTTCAGGTCCTCCCAACTCACCTGCCACCAGTTGGGGTCTTCTCTGTTGACAACATGAAGTATGTCTCCTTTGGAAAAGGCCAGTCCTGCCTCTTTACAGGGGGTCAGGTTGTCTGTGGCAGGGTTGTAGCTAAAGTATGGCTTCAAAAACACCTGCAAAGAGAGCTAAATTAACTATACTATGCACACGTAACATTAAAATAGTATACTTGGTTCTGATTTTAAAGGGGCCAGATCATGGATAATTCACTTTTTGGAGCTTTTTAGCGTGCAATATTGCGGTTTCCTCATGAAAAATACCCTCAAACCAAATTTAGGCTGCATTCATGCATTTTCATGTTTCAGCTGCAAATTTTCAGTTTACTGTGAAATTTATGAAAACAGACAATGTAACCTCAGTACATTTCCCAACACCAGGCCCTGCTCTACCCTTGAACTTGGGTCATATCAAAGACTTAAAAAAATGAGACCCAATGACTCCCTGCTTGACACTCAGCTTTACGGGGTTGGATTGGGGGTTAAACCACCAAATAGTTCCCAAGCTTAGTCACAGCTGCAGCTCACCCCTCCCCATGGGGACGGGTCAGATGTGGAGATGAGTTTCACCAGTGTGTGATGATGACTAACTTTAATCTGGTTTGGGTTTTGAAACCTGCCTCCCATGACCAGCACAGCTTAGGTGACAGCTGACTTGGTGGTGCAGCAGGAGCGCCCTGGGCTGGGATCGCTGGGATGCAGCTCTGTGCAGGTTCATGTCCTGATCACAGCAGTAAATTAGTTTTCTTATTTTTTTTGCTATACTTGCCAGTATGATGTTTTCAATCATTTAATGGTAAACCATTTAAAATATAAGGATGAATAAGTATTTTTTTCCACTTTATTTATTTAGCCAGTGTGAGTCCATGGTCCATGTGAAGTGAGCAAAATAAATAAACTAAAATGCTGCTTGGAAATGTCCAATTCAAAGAAGTTTAGAGACACAAAATATTTTGCAGATAATAATCAATAAAAGTAAAATACAAAATTATGAAATCTGCTTCAGCTGGCTAAATAATTTTTGTTAACAAGACTGTGAGTCAAACCCAAGCCTAGGGTTGTCCCGGTGTGAAAATGTAACCTCACGGTTATTGTGACCAAAACTATAAAGTTTTTTGGTATTATCACAGTATCTTTTTTAAACGCGTTACATTTTTAGACAACTAAATAAACCCTCTATATCAAGATAAATATTGTCCTCAGTTAGTCTTTTCAAAATTTGCCTAAAATAAGTTATTTTATAATTATGTTATTTGTTTACATTTTCCTCTATTGTTTAAAATATCAAAATTTGCCCATAACCTTTAACTTTTTTTAATCTGTTTGATATCATCATTTAAACTATGAGATCAGATGGTATACCTTAACATACCCCAAAACTCACAATATTTTGCAAACATGTCAGGCCTGGTGAAAAATTTGATATTTTAAAGGTCCCAAAAAAATCGCAAAGAAAATGGCTGAACAGCGCCCCCTAGAAAGTGAAAAAAAAACCTCTCCATAAAGCTTAGTTTATCGTACAGTTATGAAATTTGGTACACTTGTAGTACTCCACAGTCCGCACAGAAAAGTCTCTTGCAAGCATGGTCAATATCAAACAGGAAGTCGGCCATTTTGGGTTGAAATGGTGATTTTTAGCCGTTTTTGCCGTTTTTAGGGTCCGTTTCTGATTGGATTGCTAAATCATTTTTCGCAGGATCGTCTCAAAAATTGTGTAAAATTGCTCAGAAGGGATGGGTGAACAAAATGAGACAAGGATTCTGAGTTTTCGTATATGTTGAAGGGGCGGGGCCAGGCCTCGAAGTTTGACTACTCGCCAAAAAATTTTAAATTGCTATAACTTCATATCTGTATGGAATAGAGTTACCAAACTTTCTGTGGTCATTTGTCATCCACCCACAAAGTAAAATGAATGGTCGGATGATGACTTCACAGAAGCCCCGCCCCCTCAGGACCAAAAAGGTCAAGTTTTACTGTGAAAGGTCCCAAATGGCCCCATTTCACTCAATCACCACAAATTTGTAGCTGTTAACTCAAGACAAGTGGGGGTTGCTTGGCAAAACTTTATGGGAGTTTTCGGCAGAGGGCGGGGCTGTGGCGGGGCGGCGAAGTCAGGCGTACCGCCGTGGCCTTACGTTTGCCTCCCATTTCGCCATTTCTAAAGATATCGTCACAAAACTTCTTGTGAGTGATCCTAGTCCGGCCCCCCAAAAGATCTGATGTGAACAACCGGTGGGCGTGGCCTATTTTCTGAAATAGCGCCCCCTAGGACCATTAAAACTGTCAGCCCCAAGCCATGCTTTGACTGAGGATTACGAAATTTGGTACACTAATGTGGTGTCTCAGGACCTACAAAAAAGTCTCTTGGAGCTAAGTGCAAAGTCGCACAGGAAGTCGGCCATTTTGGTCCAAGTGCGCGATTTAGTGGTTTTCACACACGTTGTTTGGAGAGTGATGCTCCGTCGCCCTTTTCACCAATCGCCTTCAGACGTCTGCTATATGCTCTTAAGACATAGAGGAAAAAATTCAACCGTCTGATTTTAAATAAGTATAAAGGTGTGGGCGTGGCTAAGCCTCAAACTTTGACCTTTCGCCACACTACTCTTTTTTCACAGCTCCCTATTGGACTCCTTTTACCCAATCACCAGGAATCTCTGGTAAATAGCAGCAGACAAGTTGAGGTCACTTGGTCTCCAGCACTGGAAGGTTTTGAAAAAAGGCGGGGCTTTGGGAGCATGGCGAAATTCGCCATCACGCCATGGAAATACGTTTGCCTCTCATTTCTTCATTTATCGTGATATCACCTCGAAATTTGTTGTGAGTGATCCTAGTCTGACCCCCAATAGAAATGGTCAGCTTAAGTTTGTGGGCGTGGCCTATATTCTGAATTAGCGCCCCCTAGGACCATTAAAACTGTCAGCCCCAAGCCATGCTTTGACTGAGGATTACGAAATTTGGTACTCTAATGTGGTGTCTCAGGACCTACAAAAAAGTCTCTTGGAGCCAAGTGCAAAGTCGCACAGGATGTCGGCCATTTTGGTCCAAGTGCACGATTTAGTTGTTTTCGCACACGTTGTTTGGAGAGTGATGCTCCGTTGCCCTTTTCACCAATCGCCTTCAGACGTCTGCTATATACTCTTAAGACATAGAGGAAAAAATTCAACCGTCGGATTTTAAATAAGTATAAAGGTGTGGGCGTGGCTAAGCCTCAAACTTTGACCTTTCGCCACACCATCTTTTTTTCACAGCTCCCTGTTGGACTCCTTTTACCCAATCACCAGGAATCTCTGGTAAATAGCAGCAGACAAGTTGAGGTCACTTGGTCTCCAGTACTGGAAGGTTTTGAAAAAAGGCGGGGCTTTGGGAGCATGGCGAAATTCGCCATCACGCCATGGAAATACGTTTGCCTCTCATTTCTTCATTTATCGTGATATCACCTCGAAATTTGTTGTGAGTGATCCTAGTCTGACCCCCAATAGAAATGGTCAGCTTAAGTTTGTGGGCGTGGCCTATTTTCTGAATTAGCGCCCCCTAGGACCATTAAAACTGTCAGCCCCAAGCCATGCTTTGACTGAGGATTACGAAATTTGGTACTCTAATGTGGTGTCTCAGGACCTACAAAAAATTCTCTTGGAGCCAAGTGCAAAGTCGCACAGGAAGTCGGCCATTTTGGTCCAAGTGCACAATTTAGTGGTTTTCGCACACGTTGTTTGGAGAGTGATGCTCCGTTGCCCTTTTCACCAATCGCCTTCAGACGTCTGCTATATACTCTTAAGACATAGAGGAAAAAATTCAACCGTCGGATTTTAAATAAGTATAAAGGTGTGGGCGTGGCTAAGCCTCAAACTTTGACCTTTCGCCACACCATCTTTTTTTCACAGCTCCCTATTGGACTCCTTTTACCCAATCACCAGGAATCTCTGGTAAATAGCAGCAGACAAGTTGAGGTCACTTGGTCTCCAGTACTGGAAGGTTTTGAAAAAAGGCGGGGCTTTGGGAGCATGGCGAAATTCGCCATCACGCCATGGAAATACGTTTGCCTCTCATTTCTTCATTTATCGTGATATCACCTCGAAATTTGTTGTGAGTGATCCTAGTCTGACCCCCAATAGAAATGGTCAGCTTAAGTTTGTGGGCGTGGCCTATTTTCTGAATTAGCGCCCCCTAGGACCATTAAAACTGTCAGCCCCAAGCCATGCTTTGACTGAGGATTACGAAATTTGGTACTCTAATGTGGTGTCTCAGGACCTACAAAAAAGTCTCTTGGAGCCAAGTGCAAAGTCGCACAGGAAGTCGGCCATTTTGGTCCAAGTGCGCGATTTAGTGGTTTTCGCACACGTTGTTTGGAGAGTGATGCTCCGTCGCCCTTTTCACCGATCGCCTTCAGACGTCTGCTATATACTCTTAAGACATAGAGGAAAAAATTCAACCGTCGGATTTTAAATAAGTATAAAGGTGTGGGCGTGGCTAAGCCTCAAACTTTGACCTTTCGCCATTACATTCCTTGACTTAATAACTCCCATGTGCATGATCAGATCTATATCAAACTTTGTCTGTGTGATCACTGACCACATCTCAAGACAACGTCATTGTGGACAGGTGACATCACCTAAGCCCCGCCCCTGACAACAGGAAGTCTATTGTTTTATGGTGAAATGCCCATAGTTGTCCCCTCGAATTTAGTCAACATGACACTAAGGTCATGCACTGTCTTCATGATATTGCAATGACCATTCAGATCTGATAGCTTTCCAGATAGGGAGGGGCTTTAATGCCATGGCGAATTCTGGCATGACGCCGTGACTTTACGTTTGATCGTAACTTCCACAAACAGCCTCCCATCTGCACGAGACTGAACATGGCAATCAACAATCATGCCCTTTAGCCAATGAGACACAAACGGTTGGTGAAATTTGTATAATGTCACCACAGCGTCCCCTATACACCATTAAAACTGTAATAACTCCTACAGACAAGGTCGTAACTGCACCAAACTTGGTGGGCTCAGAGGGGATGCTGAGTCAGGGTGAGGTGCGGATGAGGTGACCGTTAGCGGTTTCTGGTGTCGGGGTGGTCAACGTTTCTGTTCCGCGGACGTGCCCTGGTGCCCTGGGCTGCCGGCCAGGCCAGAGCGGCGCGGAGCTGCGAGGGCCGAACGACGCTGCTTGCAGCTTTAATTTTCTTTTGTTCTTCATCATACACAGTGATGAGGGTTTGTTGCTACCTTTGCTGACATGTTTCGACGTTCACTGCCACCTTCATCAGAGCAACTTTCATTTCTAACTTAAATGATGATGTTGAGGAACAGTGAGTTAAAAAGATCGAATGAACTTTTGATGTTTCTGGTGTTTCAGCAAGTTGCTGTTGTGCTTTCAGCATTACTGATTCTTAAATCATTATATTATACATTTATTCAGTAGAATGTCTTTCTATTCTAAAGCTGCATTTATTTTTACCTACATGTAAATGTACATTCCTGAAAAACATCTGCTCAGTAAATGCTGACATTTCATTTTAGCCTATTTTGTATATTTATTACTTCGTCAGTTTATTGGTAGTTTATTAAGCTTGTTAAAATGTTTGATTTTAACACCGAGCAGTGCAAAAAGAATTAAGATTCAACAGTTGGTTGTATTCAGTGTTTTAAAACTGATTTAGGCTCAGAAATGTTGTGTATCCACTGTTGTTAGTGTCATTTTAGCATTCAGATAAGGTGCCAAACATCAAGATATCGGCCATGAAATCGGCCCAAAAAATCAACAGCACTTATTGGCCATTGGCTGACCATGCCCTCCTCATATCGGCAATAGAAAAACTATCAGTCAAACTCTACAATCAAGCCTAGCAACAAACGATGTTAAGCTGTCAAAAAGGATCCTCCAAAACCACATGTCAGGGTTTCACCATTGCAGCTATTGCATAACTAGTTAAATTATCTTATAACAAAAGAAATATTTCAACAGGTTTAATGCCAAATAATGAGTCATTTGTCCTTAGTTATTGAGATGCTCTACCACAAGGCCTGAACAAGGTGGACCAGATCCAAAAGTAATAATATGAAGAGCTCTTGAGATCAAAACGAGCACGCAATGATCTTTACTCCCATAATAAGAGAAAACCAGCCAGTGCAAACCCCAACAGATGGATTACTGTGTGACACAACCTTTCACACCCTGGTGTCAGCTGCTGTTGAGTGCCTGTTACAGTGAGGATGAGAACAGAGCCAGGTGTGTCCTAGTTAGTGTGTGGAGTGTTATTAATAGGTCATCGAGGACCCGGTTTTCAAAAGTCAGGCTTCTGTAACCTAGAGAATGACAGGTTCAGTACATTGAAGTTATATTATCCTGCGAGTAGGAATTCTACACACTCATCATCTGATTGCAAAGGTTAGCAGCATCAAGGGCTATGCCATTTGTGTATATTTGTATGCATGTTTTACATTTGAATTAGAGATTTTTTTTCCTCTAAAAATAGCATCAAAAAGACTGTTGAGGTTTGTGCTAACAAACTTGGTCGGTAACAAGATGGCGCCTGTGCTTGGCTTACCCACAGTCACCGGCCACTTTTTCAAACTTTTCTCCACTAACCTCCTCTTTTTCACCTTGCTCCTGTCTGCGATCCTATTCAGTAGTGTCCCTGCTACCATCTCCTATGATCGCCAGGCTCTTTTGTCCTTCCGTTCGTGCACGATCGCCCAAGATGCACAGAGGACGTACCATCCTGTTTGTTTACTTGAGTGGCGCACTGGCCCGGAGCCAAACGACGATCCCAACCAGGGCGCCTCCAGCGATGTTTATCCGGTCCCAGGAAAACGTCGGAGGAAAATAGGTAAACGAGCAGGAATCTAGGTGAGAATAAGACTTCTCTTAAAGCGTGGTTTATCTAGTAAACATCAGCACGATCTTCTGGCTTCTTGTCCTTTGTTTGGCGACCTGAGCGCCACTTCCGCATTCCCGCCAGGCTGCGTTGAGACGCGGTTTTTCCGTCCAAGTTTTTTAAGGTCGGTTTATCCTCATTCCTCAGTGGTTTCTCCTCCTGTTCCCTCCATAAGTGGTTTTTATAAACACCGTGGATCTAACACTGCTAATTTACGTCCACTTACTCCAACTGTTTCTGTAGTTTCTGATTCCTCCACCTCACTCAGCATGGCTCTATTAAATACCTGCTATGTTAACAATAAGTCCTTCCTGCTCAATGGTCTAATTCTCTCTAAAAACCTGGATTTTCTGTTTCTGACTGAAGTTTGGCAGCAAACATCTGATTATCCTGCTCTGATTGAACTCTGCCCGAGTGGTTATTCTTTTCTTAGCTAGCCCCGGGGTTCTAGTCGTGGTGGAGGTCTAGCTGTTGTTTTCAGACCATCATCCATGTAGCTCTACAACCTCTGGTCACTTTGCTTCCATTGAACTGCAGCTGATTAAAGTCGGGCGTAAGGACCCGTTCTGCTGTGCTGTGGTTTATCGTCCACCTGGTCCAAACGGTTCTTTCCTTCAGGAGTTTAGTGACTTTCTATCCTCCACTGTGAAGCTGTCCAGACTGGTGATTGTTGGTAACTTTAACATCCACATTGATGATCCCTCTGATCACTGCCATGAATTTCTCCAGCCTTATGGACTCCTTCAGCTTTACCCAGCATGTTTCTGGCCCCACACACACCAGGGGGCACACTCTAGACCTTGTTTTTACCCCAAGTCTAAATGCTGGCAGTTTTTGTCCTGAGGACGTTTATATTTCAGATCACCATTGCATTTTCTTTAACTTATCAGTTTCTGCGTCCCCACCTCCTGCTCGCCGTATGGTTAGTTCTCGTTTTCTTAATGAGAGCACAGCTAGAAATTTTTCTGATGCTTTTGATCCACCCTGTTCTTCTGATAACGACCCAGATTTCTTAACTTCTCAGTTTAATGAGCACCGCCTCTCCATTCTGGACAACATCTGTCCTGTCAGAACCAGATCAGTTCCTGCAGTGAACCCTACTCCCTGGTTTAATGACAGCCTTCGCAGCCTGAAGCACCAATGCAGAAAAATTGAGCGCTTGTGGAAGAAAACCCATCTCCACGTCCATCTGCTGCACCTAAAGGATCTTCTGACATCCTTTAGCTCTGCAGTCAGAGATGAGGGTTTCCTATTTTTCCAACCTGGTGTCCCAGAGCAAAGGGAGTCCCAAGGTGCTGTTTACCACCATCAGCAGCATCGTCTCTCCTGCCTCTCCTACAGCCTCCATCTACTCTGTTGCAGACTGTGAGAACTTTCTGTCTTTCTTTGTGGACAAAGTCAATAAGGTTAGATCTAGCATCTCTCCTTCAGCCTTATCGCTGCCTCTCCCGACTTCAATCAGGCCCATCATCCTAGATAGCTTTACTCCTGTTTCTTTGCCCGAGTTAACCAAACTAGTTAACTCTATGAAGACCTCTGGATGCCCCCTCGACATCTTACCCTCATCTTTGTTTAAAAGTGCTTTTTAGTCCATCGGTCCCAGCGTGCTCTCTATAATTAATGCTTCTCTGGTTTCTGGTCAGGTCCCTGTTTACTTTAAGAACGCTGTAATCCACCCGCTTCTTAAAAAACCAAGTCTTGACACCTCTCTTCATAGCAGCTTCAGACCCATCTCTAAACTTCCATTCATCTCCAAGATCTTGGAAAAGGTTGTGGCTAAACAACTCACAGCTGCTCTTAATGAACAAAACATCTATGATAGCTTCCAGTCAGGTTTTCGTAGAGCTCATTCTACTGAAACAGCTCTTCTTAGGGTCTCTAATGACCTTCTGACCCACAGTGATGCAGGGGACTGTTCTGTTCTGGTCCTGCTGGACCTGACTGCAGTCTTTGACACTGTTGACCATCACCTGCTACTGGAGAGGCTGAGAGACTGGGTAGGCCTATCCGGAACTGCTCTGGAGTGGTTCTCCTTGTATCTTTCTGAGCGTTCCTTTTCTGTGGCCATCTCAAAGTTTAGGTCCTCCACCACCTCTCTCACCCATGGTGTCCCACAAGGTTATGTGCCGGGGCCTCTGCTCTTCCTCCTCCATCTGCTTCCTCTTCATCACATCCTGAGCTCCTTCAAATGAATCTCCTACCATCTTTATGCAGATGACATCCAACTGTACAGCTCCTTTAAGCACCATGAGATGTCTAAGCTGCAACTGTTACACACCTGCTTAAGACTATCAAAACTTGGATGGCTGGGAGCTTTCTACAGCTGAATGAAGGTAAGACTGAGATCCTCTTGGTTAGCTTGCTTCTCACACCAAACCTTCCGTCAGGAATTTTGGTGTGACCTTTGACCCAGCTCTCACACTGGATTCTCATGTCATTTATCTTGTTCCCTCTTCCTTCTTCCATCTCAGGAACATTGCTGAGTCCCATTCTGTCCCGCTCTGAACTTGAGACTGTTCTCCACACCTTCATCTCCTCACGCTTAGACTACTGCAACTCTCTTTTCACGTGTCTGAGCAGAACCTCCCTGAACCGTCTACAGGTGGTTCAGAATTTAATTCAATTCAATTCAAATTCAAAAACACTTTATTAATCCCAGAGGGAAATTGATTACTGTAGTAGCTCAGAATAATAATAATAATAATAATAAAGTCATCAAAGAGTTATTGTATATTACAATGGCTGTTGGCAGGAAGGATCTCCAGTAGCGGTCAGTGTTGCAGCGAAACTGAAGAAGACTGACTGAAACACTCTTCCGTTGTCGGACAGTCTTGTGAAGAGAATGCTCAGGGTTGTCCATCATTTTCTTGATTATCTGGAGAATCCTTCTTTACATTATCTCCTCCAGTGTTTCCACACTCATCCCCAGAACAGAACCAGCCTTTTTTATTAGGCTGTTGAGCCTTTTCAGGCCCTGCTTCTGATGCTACTACCCCAACAGACGACGGATGATGAGATTACACTCTCAACAACAGACTTGTAGAAGATCTACAGCATCTTGCTACAGACATTGAAGGACCTAAACGTCCTCAAGAAGTGCAGTCTGCTGTGTCCCTTCTTGTAAACGGCTTCGCTGTTCTTTCTCCAGTCCAGTCTGTTGTCCAGGTGAACTCCAAGGTATTTGTATTCCTCAACCACCTCCACTTCTCCCATGATGGAAACAGTGTTTGACTCCACCCTGTTTCTTCAGAAGTCTAAAATCATCTCCTTTGTTTTGTTCACCTTCACGGTCAGATGATTGTTTCCACACCATGCCACAAAGCGCTCCACCAGCTCTCTATACTCAGCTTCCTGTCCATCTCTGATACACCCGACAACTGCAGAGTCATCTGAGTATTTTTGTAGATGACAGGTCTCTGATTTGTACTGGAAGTCTGAGGTGTACAGGGTGAAAAGGAATGGTGACAGTACAGTCCCCTGTGGTGCTCCAATGGTACTGATCACCTGGTTTGATGTGCAGTTCTTCAGCCTCACAAACTGTGGTCTGTTTGTCAGGTAGTCTTTAATCCAGGCGATAGTTGAGGCCCCCACTTGTGTCTTCTGGAGTTTCTGGCAAAGTACATCAGGCTGGATTGCGTTAAATGCACTGGAGAAATCAAAGAACATGACCCTCACAGTGCTGCCTGCTTTGTCCAGATGACAGAGGATTGGTTGAAGCAGCTGGATGATGGCATCTTCAACTCCAACTCCATGGCGATAAGCAAACTGCAGCAGGTCCTGATATGTTCTAGTTTGCTTATTCAGGTGGACCAACAGGAGTCTCTCCAGGACCTTCATCATGTGGGATGTCAGGGCAACCGGTCTGTAGTCGTCAGTGACTGATGGGCGAGTTTTCTTTGGAACTGGAACAAGGCAGGATGTCTTCCACAGGACTGGAACCTTCTCCTGGGCCAGGCTGAGGTTGAAGAGGTGCTGCAGAATCCCACAGAGCTGCTCTGCACAGGCCTTCAGTACCCTGGGGCTGACACCATCTGGACCTGCAGCCTTGTTCCTGTTCAGTCTCTCCAGCTGCCTCTTCACCTGACTTCTAGAGACAGATCAGTGGGAGGGGGAGGTAAATGGGGCAGCAGCATCTCCTGACTTGGTTGAAGACAGATTTCTAGAACCAGAAGAGTCCATGACTGTGTTAGAGGACAAAAGAGCTGGCGTGTCACAGGAAAATGTTGGATCAGAGGAGGATGGGATGTCTGATTGGCTGGGGACAGGCAAGGATAATGCTGGGTTTGTTCCTGAACTGAACCTATTGAAGAACTTGTGCAGTTCATTGGCTGTGTCCAGGCTGCCATCTGTGCAATCCTTCCTCTGCTTGAAGCCTGTGATCTTCTTCATCCCTGACCAGACATCTCTGATATTGTTCCTCTGTAGTTTGTTCTCCAGCTTATTCCTGTATGCCTCCTTGCTGTCTCTTATCTTGACCTTCAGTTGCTTCTGTATACTCCTCAATAATTCCCTGTCTCCCTTCTTGAAGGCTCCTTTTTCTCATTTAGCAAATTCTTCAGTTCACTGGTGATCCAGGGTTTATTAGCGAAGTGGGTATGATGTTGTCCACACAGAAGTTTATATAGTCAGTGACACATCCAGTCATGGCATTGATGTCCTCTTCATATCCTTGGCAGAGAGTCATCCAATCTGTGGTCTCAAAACAACTCTGCAGGGCTTCTTCAGCGTCCTGTGACCATTTTCTCACAGTTCTTCTCGTCAAAGGTTGCCTCTGAGCAAGTGGTTTGTATTCTGAGCAGAGAAAAACAAGATTGTGATCTGATTGTCCCAGAGGAGGTCTTGTTTTGGACAAGTGTGCATTCTTTACATTTGCATAACACAAATCCAATGTCTTGTTTCCTCTGGTGGAGCAGCTGACAAACTGTTGAAATGTTGGAAGTGTAGCAAGAGTGCGAGGCATGATTAAAATCACCAGATATAGCCACAAATGCATTGGGGTGCTGGGTTTGTAGCTTAGCGACAACGAAACTGATGGCATCACATGCACTTTCAGCAATGGCTGAAGGTGGAATATAAATGGTTGCCAAGACAACACTGGTGAACTCTTTTGGCAAATAATATGGCCTGTGCTCTTCTTCTGACCAAGTCCTCCAAACACACCCACATCACCACACTTTTCTTCCAGCTTCACTGGCTGCCAGTCAACTTCAGGGTTCATTTCAAGATCCTGGTTCTGGTCTATAGGGCCTTACATGGACAAGCACCATCTTACATTGGTAATCTTCTTAGTCCTTACACCCCCTGAGGTCCAGTGATCAAAGCCTACTGGTTGTGCAGCGCACCAGGCTAAAGACCAAAGGTGATGGATCATTTGCTGCTGTGGCCCCTTGACTCTGGAACTCTCTCCCCCTGAGCCTGAGATCAGTGGACTCACTTAAAAAGCAGCTGAAAACTCACCTGTTCAAGCTGGCTTTTGTATGACCGTCTTCACCATGCTCTCTTTATTCTGCTCTCCTCACCTATTCCACCTTCCTCAGGATCCACTAATTTCCCTCTTTCCTATTCACTCTCTCTCTTTCTTAACATTTTCTTAATCACAATTGTCTATTTTGTGCTCATTTTAAATATATTTTAACCATTTTCTAAATTATTTTTTATATTTTTACATTTTTTGTTTTTGTGAAGCGCCTCGTGATTTTTATCTTGAGAGGCGCTATAGAAATGATACTTTTTTCTTCTTCTTCTAAAGTGTAAAACTGCTGGGTTTATGAAAGTCATACATATTTATTTATTGTTGTTTCACAGGTAGATTCCAATGAAACCACCCATCCCATCACCTGTGGGGGTGCTGGTGAGTCTTTGTAGCTTGGGAGGACCTTTAGTGTGACGCTCCCGCTGCAGTCCCTTAACAGCTCCTGGAGTTCACGGGGGTTGCTCCCAACTTCATGACCGTTGACCTCAAGGATGATGTCCCCTGTGTGCAGCATGCCCTGCTTGTCGATGGGTCTACCGTGCAGGATCCGCGCGATCACCATCTCCCCCTGAACCACACGGAACGTCACTCCCTGAAAGAGAGTATGAGTTGGTCGGCACTCCACATCCGCAGATAACAAATTAACAAAAAGCAAACTAATTCAGTTATATTGTGATTTGTAATGTGTCGTTATGAAAAAGCTCGAGTTGCTGCTTCCTTCCAGATGGCAAAAGTAGCAAAAGGTAAAAGAGGTTACTGCCAAAAGAGGCATTTCCTCTGGAGACCTGTAGGCCGGACAAACTCACCAGAGGCTCCCCGGCTCTCTTCTGGATGCCAATCATCCGGACAGCATCAGCTGGCATGAGTGAACTTGTCAAAATGGAGTTGCAGCTTTCAGCAGTGTGGGATGGCTTGTAGGCCTTTGCAGCCACTTCGTCATGAGCCTCTATTAAAGACTGGAAGAGAGCGAGAGATAGAAGTCAAGCTGCAGAGCCTGCCTTGTTAAGATCAGCTGATCTAACCCCCCACCTATGCACCCTCGTACCCTGCACACACACACACACACACACACACACACACACACACACACACACACACACACACACACACACACACACACACACACACACACACACACACACACACACACACACACACACACACACACACACACACACACACAGAGGGAATGAGGGAATATAAAGCTCTGATATTCACTTTCAGAAAATTGAATAAAAGCTCATCCCTATACTGATCTTTAGTCTAAAGCCGGGCGTACACTGTGCAAATTTTTCACATTTTTGAGACGATTTTCCAGTCGTGCGAGAATCCACGAGATCGGGGCGAGTTTTGCGCCGAGCGTCGTGTAGTGTACAGGGGGTTACGAGAGGCGATTAACACCACGTGACCAGCTGCCGATCAGCAATCGTGAGGTCGCACGGACTTCTGGCGTGTTTAATATTTTGTTCGTCCCTCGTGAGGGTATCGCACTGTTGAAGCGGCGCTGCGAGCGGCTGCGACCCAAAAAGTATCAGAACCGCTCACGGCACATGCTCAATCATGCATCAACACCGCTCGCCCGCTATTTCCCTAATAACACACGTTGTTCGTTTTTATTTCTACACGTTTTTTTTTACTCACAAATATTGTCAAGAAAGCGTGTTTGTCGTGTTCATGTCAAATTAAACTGATCACAAAACACAGATTTACTTTCTTTATGTCGTTTTCCTCATCCAACCCCCATAAATCCCTGTGTGTCCTCCTGCAGCACTCCCGAAGGACAACAGGCAAGACAAGACAAAAAAGTCTGACGTGTTGAGTAAAAACTACTATTTTTAGCATATTTTTTAGGGCCGACATGTTGCTACCAGACGTACAGTGTGAGCGCATGACTCGTGAGATCTGCCCTGCGAGGAAGTCGTACAGTTTGAGCTGAAGCTGAGAGCTACGAGTGAAAAAGTCGCACAGTGTATGCCCGGCTTAACCCCACTGCCCACCCCGTCTATTTAACATTATAACATCATCAGAAAGGGATTACAGGCTTAAATACCTGAAAATGAGGCTCCTGGAGGATTCTGGCCAGCTCAGCCGCAGCAAGATTTTTTCCTGGCAGCATGTTGAGAGAATCTAAGATCTCTGCGACCAGTTGAACATTATCATCTCGCACAGCTTCTAGCTTAATGTCCTCAAGACATTCATGAGCCTAAATCCACATAAGAACAATGACAGAAGAGTGTAAAGGGATGGGCCAAGTGGAAAAACTATATTTCTAAGCTTTTGGAGCATGCATAAACAGGGACACTCATTTTAAAATAATGATTACTTATTAGGGAACCAGATATCGAACTATTATTAATATTGGCCGATTTCGGCATTAAAATGTAACATAGGAAAGTATCTGTATCCTCAATCAATCAATCAATCAAAGCTTTATTTATAAAGCGCCTTCCGCAACCCTGTCAGGAAGCCCAAGGCGCTGAACATGGTACAGTAGAAGTACAAATATAGTGAATAAATCAAAAATAAAAGCAATTCAGAAATAAAAGCAATTCAAATTACAAAAAAAAAGGTGAAACATTCTAGTACAGGACAGATGGGTAAAACAAGGCATAGAGTGAACCAATGAAAACTGTGAAAGAAATTCAACGTAAAAGAGGGCCGAATCAAACATGTTCAGGAAACGCCAAGCGGAGAAGGTGTGTTTTTAGGCGACTCTTAAAGACTGGCAGAGATGGGGACAGCCTAACTGAGGGTGGCAACTGGTTCCAGAGAGACGGCGCTAGGACTGAGAAAGCCCGGTCCCCGCGAGTACGACACCTCGAACGAGAGACAGCGAGCAGGCCTTGTTCAGAGGAGCGCAGAGCGCGTGATGGAGAATGTTTGTTCAGGAGTGTGGCTAGATAGGGGGGAGCACCACCCTGGAAGAAATTGTAAACAAAGACGAGGATTTTGAATTGTGCACAATAGCAAACAGGAAGTCCTAAAATGTTTTAGTTTTCATGAGGGGGACATAGTATGTATCAGTCGTGGTTTACAGTGGGGCAAAAAAGTATTTAGTCGGCCACCGATTGTGCAAGTTTTCCCACTTAAAATGATGACAGAGGTCAGTAATTTTCATCATAGGTACACTTCAACTGTGAGAGACAGAATGTGAAAAAAAAATCCATGAATTCACATGGCAGGATTTTTAAAGAATTTATTTGTAAATCAGGGTGGAAAATTTTCAACTTGAGTAAAGAACACTTTAACTACACCGACTTGAAACTAAATAAGTAAAATTCACATCCCACTCTGGATCAATAAAACTCTATATTTAGGCCCGAGCAGCGAAGGGCTATTGTAATTGCTCTGTTTATTATTAGGCCAGAGCAGCGAAGCTATAATTTCATAAATGAAAGAATTACAGTTACAAAATTTTCTATGGCCATTCCTCATCGATCCCCAAAGAAAAATGAATGGTCGATTGATGATTTCACACAAGTCCCGCCCCCTCAGGACAAAAAAGATCAAGTTTAACTGTGAAATTCTCCAAAATTTGCCATTTCATATAATCACCACAAACTTGTAGCAGGTAAATGAAGACAAGTTGGGGTTGCTTGGCAACACTTTATGGGAACGTTCAAAAATCAGCGGGGATGTGATGGCGTGGCTAAGTCAGGCATAACGTCATGGCCATTTGTTTGCCTCCCATTTTGTCAATTCTGTTATCGCCATGAAATTTCTAGTGAGTGATCCTAGTACAATCCTCAATAAAACTTGACATCAAAAGTTGGTAGACGTGGCTAATGTTTAGAAATAGCGCTCCCTAGCACCCTTAAAGTGCCAGCCCTAAGCCAATGCTTTGACTAAGGATTGTGAAATTTTGTACACTTATGTAGTGTCTCAGGACCTACAAAAAAACTCTCCTGAAGCCATGCTCCATATCGCACAGGAAGTCGGCCATTTTGGTCCAAGTACACCATTTTGTGTTTTTTTTTTTTCACACTTTAAAGGTACGCCAATCCCCAAGTGCCCTTTTCCCCATCGCCTTTAAACTTCTGCTGAATAATCTTAAGACATAGAGGGGAAAACTGAACCTACGGATTTTCCAAAAGTCTAACGGTGTGGGCGTGGCTAGGCCTCAAACATTGACTTGTCACCACACATGCTTTACTCTCAAAGCTCACAAATTGACTCCTTTAACTTAATCAACATGAATCTCTGGCAGATAGCAGTAGACATGTTGGGGTCACTTGGTGTCCAGTACTGGCAGGTTTCTAAAAAGGGCGAGGCTATGGGGGGCATGGCCAATTTTGACATCACGCCATGGAATTACATTTGCCTCTCATTTCCTCAATTCTGATGTTATCAGTACAACAATTCAGGTGATTGATACAAATCCAAACCTCAATAGATATTAACCAAAAAATCTGGTGGGCATGGCTTAGTTTTGCACTAGCGCCCCCTAGGTCCATTAAAAATGTCAGACCCAAGCCATGCTTTGACAGAGGATTATGAAATTTTGTAAACTTATGTAATGTCTTAGGACCTACAAAAAACTGTCTTGGAGCCATTCTCCCTAACCCACAGGAAGTTGGCCATTTTGGTCCAAGTACGCCATTTTGTCATTTTTGCACATGTTAAAGGTCAACTCCACAGCGCCCTTTGACCTATCGCCTATATATTTCTGCTAAAAACTCTTAAGATATAGCGGGAGAAACTGAACCTACGGATTTTCCAAAAGTTTAACAGTGTGGGCGTGGCTAACCCCTTCTTTCCACCGGAGCCGTCAGCAGCACGTTACTGCAGCAGCACGTCTTGCTCGCGTAAGCTGCTGCTTGGCCCTTCCCACTAGACGCGAAGCAGCAGGGGAGCAGCTGTCACCGACAGAGCACGAAG
The DNA here is from genome assembly GCF_043380555.1 of Nothobranchius furzeri. Lineage (NCBI taxonomy): Eukaryota > Metazoa > Chordata > Actinopteri > Cyprinodontiformes > Nothobranchiidae > Nothobranchius > Nothobranchius furzeri. The sequence continues at coordinate 83,038,464 of NC_091745.1, read as the reverse complement.
TCACACGAGTGACTTTGTCAGTAAACACAACAACAAGCAGGAGAAAACTGCAAAATGGCTCCAAAAGGTTTGTGTTTTATGTTCTGTCCGTTTTATAATCGCCAATACGGACCTGAAAAACAAAGGAGACCGCTAGCTAGGTGATAACTTCTCACGGGGCCACAAAGTTAGTAACTTTTTAAAGTAAAGCAACCAGAAGGCAGTACGTTTCTTTATTCTGAAAATCTCGGGAGCTTCGCTCCGTTTCCGCGTCCAATTTCCTGTCTTTCCTTCCCCAAAAATGTCGAACTTGACCCGTTTCAGAGGCATCGCACGTAGAAAATAGAACCGGCGTGTAAGGGCCGCGACATGCTGCTCCTGAGACGCGGCCGACTCGCGCTGCTGACGGCTCCGGTGGGAAAAAGTTCTGTTGACCACAGCGGTTCCTATCAGCAGCTATGACGTGCTGCTGCAGTAACGTGCTGCTGACGGCTCCGGTGGAAAGAAGGGATTAGGCTGAAAACATTGACCTGTCACCACACCATTATTTACTTTCAGAGCTCCCTATTGGACTCCTAATCAACAGCAATCTCTGCCAATTAGCAATACAAGAGTTGGGGTCGCTTGGGGTTTAGTACTGGCAGGTTTCAAAAAGGGCGGGGCTCTGGGAGCATGGCGAAATTTGCCATCACGCCATGGAAATAGGTTTGCCTCTCATTTCGACAGTTATGATATTGCCACGAAACTTCTGGTGAGTCATCCTAGTCTGAACCCCAATAGAAATTGACATCATAAGTTGATGGGTGTGGCATATTTTCTGAAATAGCGCCCTCTAGGACCAGTTTCACATTCGCTTTGGTCTGCTCATTTTTCTTTTTTTGCAGTATTAGACGTTTTTACACTAGGTTAACTACAGCATTTCACACTGTGGTTAATAGTCAAACCAGTTAATCCTTGCAACCCTAATGCTAATAGCATTTAATTTCTACTGGTATGGCTACTGGGATGACAATAATCCAATCTAAAATATATTCAATGATAAAACTGTTTGTAAATTATATACTACAATGGACTGCCACAGAATGCAGTGGTATGAAGCAGGTACCTTCTATGGCTCTGCCCCATATCTCCTCTGGCTGCAGACATCTAAAAATAAATGGGATGGTGTGGATTTTTATTCCACTTGTAGAATTTAGTCATTCTTAGTTTCATGACCAAAGTGTTTGTTTTTTTCGGAATCCCACTTGATCGTGAGCGTGCTACCCACTAGCGTTAGCATTAGCCAATCTGCCCTTATTGTCACTTTTGATCCTAAACTTTGGACCGTTTCTCCCTTTCACAATGGTTTGTGTCTTTGCTCATCATCTTTTTTCTTATTTAACTAACTCTTTTTCAAAAGAGTTGTGTCTTTGCTGTTTTTCTTTAATTTTCCACCCTATATTACCACATTGTGGGCCAGACTGTGGTGTGGTGCGCACATTTAACAAAGCCTCAAATCAGTAAAATATGATTCAAGGAATTAAACTAATTGAACCGTTTGAGGATTTGTTTCAAGCCTAAAAAGCAGCAGAGCCCATGAATGTATTTGCTCTTTTAAATGTAAAATAAGGCTCCTTATGGAATACAAATACATTTTGTAATTTTTTTTGCCATATTGTGCAACTAAAATGAAGAAGTGTAACAGATTTTAGAGAAATGAAAGATGAGGTCAGAGTAAACTGGTTCTGATTTAGTGACCTAGGAATACACAGGAGTAATATATGTATGTGTGTGTGCTTCACCTGGGCGAGGGAGCGGACAATGGGGCTCTCCATGATGCCTCTGAGGAAGATGAGGTCAATATCTTTAGCTCCTGTGCTTGAAGGCAGGTCTTTAAGGTTGTCCAGCACCTGCTGCATGGCTGTAAAAGAAGTAACACATCTCAGGCCTTTCTCAGAGATTGGTTATTTTCTGCATTATAAAAAATTTTAGTTTACAACCAAACAAACATCTTGAGAAATGTTACAAGTGGACAATGACTGAAATAAAGAGCATGTTCTTGAACCAAAAAACGTGCAGGTTCATCAGTTCTATATTAGCTATAATATGCAGTGGCTCACTTCATCGGCTACTGCCCCCCAGGCCCAACCCAACCCCAGACAAACAGAAGAAAATGGACGGATGGGTAAGAAATGGAATAAATAATTTATTCTTAAATAGGTTCAGGGAAGTTAATTAAATCACACAAAATCAATTCCTAGTTCTGTTACTAAACTGATGAGACACAGCAAATGATATTTCATAGATTTGGATATTCCTAGAGGCTTGGTAACAGTTTTTAGCCTGGGGTCTTAAGACACGCAAAAAAACTGATCCATCCAACGCCAAATAACCGCGCTTTACAACACTGCATGTAACCTCGCACCATCTGCGAATGATATAGAATATAATAGCAACACCACAGGGAGTCCCACTGTTGTGGGCTCTAACTTTTAACACACAGAGATATAAAACAATTATTGAGGAGAAAAACAGAAAAATATTTTATTTTTACTTTGTTATAACACAACACAAAATCTGTTGCGTTTTAGCAGTTGCGTTGTTTTGTATTGCTTCACAACAGTACACAAAAACTTCACAGTGGCCAAAAGCATTTTTGGTTTGCTTCCCGACAACACAAAGCATGCTTCACATCACAGTTTGTTAATTTAGCAGCACTAAAATCATTTAGGTTTGGTATGACTGGAAAAGAAAATAAGTATTTTTTGTAACACAAAACAGGATTAAACAGAACTCCCTCGGCTATTTGGCTCACTCGCGAGAAGATGGTCTCTACGTCTTTCCCTTTGCTTTGCATGGCCTTCTCCATCTCCCCTCTATTGATCACAGGCAAGAACGCCATTTGTTTTCTGGGTCTTTTCGCTCTTAAGGTTCAACAGAATTCAGTTCCGACATTAGCGGCTGTGTCAAAAGAGGAAAAGCTAAGGCTGGTCCCACTTTCTCCTTATGTAATTCGACAGCTGTAAAGCAGAAGGTGTGTTCCAAGAATAGGGGGATCACAATCCTCAGCCTCCCTCCCTCCAGGGTACTGGAGTAGACCTTTGGGTCCAGTCGATAGTTGAATTCCGGAATGAGGAGGAGCAATGTGGTTTTCGTCCTGGCCGTGTAACTGTGGACAAGCTCTTTACACTTCTTGCTAGAGTGATGAGGGTTGGGATTTTGCCCAACCAATCCACATGTGTTTTGTGGATTTGGAAATGGTCTATGACCGTGTCCCCAGGGGCAGCCTATGAGGGGCGCTCCAGAAGTATGGAGTGGATGGTCTTTGTTAAGGACTATTCAGTCCCTATACAAGAGGAGCCTGAGTTTTATCCGTATAGCCGGACCTGTTCCCGGTGAGGGTTGGACTCTGCCAGGGCTGCCCTTTGTCACTAGTCCTGTTTATAATCTTTATGGAAAGGATTTCCAGACGCAGCCGCAGTGTGGAGGGTGTCGAGTTTGGTGGCAGGAGAATCTCGTCTCTGCTTTTTGTGGATGATGTGGTCCTCCTAGCTTCAGCAAGTTCGGACTTTAAGCTCTTGCTGTGGAGGTTTGTGAAGTGGCTGGGATGAAGATCAGAACCTCCAAATCTGAGGCCATGGTTCTCGAGTGAACACGACTGAGGGAAAGAGGGAGTGGGAGATCGGCAGGTGGATTGGGGCACACCACCTAGACATTTGGGGGAGGAGAGGTTTGCTTGAGGTCAAAGATTTGAGTTGCAATGGCCCGCAGCTGTGTTGCTGAGCACCTGACCTGACAGAAAACAACACTCATTTATCAAGTTTAGTAAAATCATTGAGAAATGCTTATTCAGGTGGAATTCAGGTGGAGAGCAATTAACTTGGGAGCAATTGAAAAAAGTCACTTAAATTTTGGTAAAATTCCTAATAAAAAGTATCCAATCTATTGAAAAGTGATTAAAACATAATGTGTCTCATTAGTCTAGCTCAGTAACATAATTGAGAAAAGGTTTTGGGTATTAAAATCAATTAAAGGCACAGTCTGCAACATTTAAATGTAGAATAACTTTAAAAATGTTTGATTTTGACCATCTGACCCAATTTTATCAAAAAAAGTAAATAATCTTTAATATTTCAATTTTCTCCTAAGTCCCTCCCCTGCCCTGTAGAGCTCAGCCAATATTTCTGCAAGCCTAACGCGTTGACCAATAGCGCTGCGTTTCCACCAGGGGGCAGCTGTCAATCATCGAGCACGAGCAGGTCTCAGCGCACAACAGTGTCAAGCGCCTCACTCAGCTTACTGCAGAAACATGGAGCAACAAAACCCCAAATTACCAATTCCTCGACTGCCTTCCACATCTCAAAAAACATTTAAAAAGTTTAAAAGCCCTTCTTCAAAAGTGGCTGTAAGAAGTTTGAGACAGTCGAGTAGAATTTACATTGGAGATTGTTTTACACACGATGGAGAGATTTTCGTGATCTACACGGCCTGAAAACGGATGAAGAGTTGGCAAAGTATCTTTTAGACAGGTAAGTTATTTATTGTTTTTCGGATAAATTTACTTATAATCTTTCTTTCACTGAAAGAAGTAATAGAGCAAACAAGCTTTGTATGCTTGGTGTCCTATTGGCTAATGTAGCATTAGCTTGAATGCTAAGTCGACATGAATCGATGCTAGTCAAACTATTTATGCTATATTTGGAAGAAGTTTGAGTAACGAAAGGGGATTTTAGTTTTTTGTTTATATGGGAGCTAATGATTAGTGTGGCGTTTAACTATAGGCCACATCAGTATATTGTTTTAAGCTCTTGTTTATAACTTCCCCGTTAACGGGGTTCAGTTAGCATCTTGAAAGCTGAATTAGGTGTTTACACTTGCCTGAGCTGCGTGTTTGATTAAAATGAGTAATCAGCAGCTCATGTAGCACTTGTAGAAGTCTGAGGAGATGATTCAGCAGTTAGAATTAGGTGTGATTGATCAGGAACGTATCCAAAACCTTACGTTTCCATTAGCACCGAAAGACATATTGTGCTAACCTGGGTGGGCCATGTGTACAGATTACCGTCTGAGTTTGTGGTCTTACCTACGTGAAAACTCCATATTAAAAGGAATGATAATCAGCTCGTGCAAAAATCTGTGAAGGCTGGGGAGACTTGTTTAGCTTGTGATCACTAATTTTTGGGCTTTGTTTTTTACAGTCATCAGTCCAAATATGAAGCATCAACATCTACACCATTGAAGCGCCAACTGTGTATTTCTCCAACACCAGTGCCAGCTCTGTCTAGCATTCATGGAGAATCATCTGAAAGGTAAATAGCTGCGTAAAAACCTACCAGGAATATTATAATTTTGCCTCTGTTTTAAGTTAGTGGTGGATTATTTTGAAAAAATTCTAGAAATGGGATAATGAATGACTATAAAAAATGTATAGAAATAAATAGTAAAACTACATTTTATATAGTGCCTCTCAAGATAAAACTCTTGAGGCACTTCACAACAACAAAATTAAACATATTTTTAAAAAATATATTTTTATTTAAAAGTTTATGAGAAAAAAATAACACAATTGTGTTTTTAAAATGTAAAGAAAGAGACAGGAAAATATTTGTAAAGAAGGAATTCAGTGGATACAGAGAAATGCGTAATAAGTAGAGTGACAAAAATAAGGAGAGGGTGATGATGGCGGCCAATAGACGAGGTCTATTACCTTCAAAATGACAAAATATGTATTGATTCTAATCATATTCTTGTGCTTGTATTTTATTTTCATAGGGATGATAATTTGGAGGAGGTGATGGAACAAGGTGAAACTAAAAAAGAAGGATCTTCACAAATGTAAGTACAAGGTTGTATCTGTATTTGGCTGTCACATTTGTCAGGAAAAGTAAACAATAATTACTTTTTTAGGTTATCTTGTGTGGGAATTGAAGCAAACATTGACGAGGAAGAGTTCAACAATATTCAAAACTCTGTGTAAGTATTCAGATGTTAATAAAATGTGTCTAATTTTCCATACTAAAAACTTTATATTGTGTATATTCAGGATAGTCATCAGATGACACATGGTCACCAAACAGAGAACCAGAAGATGATTCGTCTTCAGAGGAGGACGAAACCATCGAGATGGACAGCGGTACTGATGACAGCGGTGATGAGGACTACACACCTTATATACACATAAGGTAATTCTTTTTGTTTAACATTCTATAAAACTGCAATAGCGCATAGTTAATAAAAAGCTTTTGTTCACAGGACTGGAGCAGCATTACAAAAAACATTACAACTTGAGACTCTGCAAGAAATTAACAGAGGATACAGTTCATGACTGTAATATGCCAGAAGCAACTGACCGACGTTTGACAAGCAAGAAAGGTCTTCCTCGACGCTACAAGCTAAGGCCTGAGGATCCAAGGCATTACGGTTTGCTGTCCGGAGTTCCTGCACCATCAACAGAGGAACTTCTACAACACCTACGGACTTGCGGTGATGGTAAAATAAAACATTATGTGCCTTACATCTTCCACACAATAGTCCATTGCTAATTGAGTTTATTTTTTATTTACAGGTAAAACTTTGCCACAGACATAGGTGTTGGGGGAGGCAAGAGAAAACCCAAAACCTTCTTTATTTTTGTTTCCCGTGTTTTTTTTTGTTTTGTTTTTTGTTTTTTGAAAATAAAGATTTATTTTGGGGAAAAAAGGACTAATAATTTAAAAATTTATGTAAAATGTTGGAGGTAGACATAATTTTTTGTTGTTGTGCAGGAGTTTTAAAATGTATGGTATTTTTACAAATGCAACACAGAGTTGTGCTTTAGAACACTTTATTAGAGCATCAAACAAAAATATATAAAAACAAACTTATGTAAAATATCAAATATATACATGTATTTACAATCGTCTTGGAATAAAACCAGTGTAGTTACCATTGGGGTCAGGGAATTTTGCAGAATAAACTCCTCCATGTGTGGTACAGTTGAAATACATGTCTGGGGAGGCTGTTGGCAGCATTTCTTTTCCAAATCAGTTGGCATATCTCTGCAGTGGGAGCATACACACCATGAAGGTTGATTGGGTGTTGGAGGTGTTGTGGCAGGTGGACCAGAGAGGGCAAGTACATCAAAGAGAACACCAGGGTCTCTGTCCAGCACCATGGTAAGGACGTCAATAGCCTGCTGAGGGTTCAGGTTCTGTATGTGTTGCTACAAAAGTGGAAAGAGATGCTACAGCAACAGATTTTAGGATCATTTAGTGTAATTTTGTTATGCTTACACGTTCAAAGTCTATTCGCTCGGAACAAAGATTCCGAACTCGAGAGAGATCTTCATCTCCAAGGTCCACAGCTGAATGTCTCACACTTCTTCGGCCTCTGGATGCACCACGGCCTCTAGACACACCACGGCCTCTAGATGCACCACGGCTTTGAGATGATGGTGGGCATCTCCTTTTTGCACCACGTCTTGAGGATGCAATGGGAGGTTCAAACTCTTCCTCAGAGGATTCCTCAATCACTGAACTCTAATTTGTATTAGAATAAAAAAATTATACTAATATAAAAAGTACTCTTACATATTAATCAATTTTGACACAGATCAGGTTTACATCTAGTCAAAATTTGGGCTAAACCAACAATAAACAGAAACCCTATGAAAACAACCATGATTATAGGAGGACTACACAGAATGCAGTGTTTATTCATGATTTCCACATAAATTATTTATATGCTTTGATATATTCATCCCATCTTGAATGGCAAAGCAATTAAAAATAAGCTAGTTACTTGTAATAAAATGCTAACAATTTGATAGGATTAATTTTATTTACAACTGTTGCCAACTGTTACTGGTATTTTAAAATATAAATATATTTATAGATATTCTTTATAAAATGCCTTTTGTAAACAGTAAGTGTTTAATGTGCTGGTTAAATACAACTTTCTTACCTCAGATAACTCCATTGCTAACACTAGCTCAGCTCTATTACAAGAAGCAATGCTCTGGTGTTGCTTTTCCTGCGCGTGCACATTGGGAGGTGTGGCTTTCGGCTCTTTCAGGAAGGGCGGGGGAGTGAGCAACAGCCGTTCGAATTTAAAAATCTCCTCCTCCTCACCCTGACTGCGTCATCCTGCGGACTGTGCCTTTAACCTATGAGCTATTGAAAGAAATAATTTAATTGATAAAAATCCTAATAAAAAAGTTCAGATTTGTTGTGTCTCATTGGTCTACAATAGTGACATCATTGAGAAATGGTGTATTAAAATCAATCAACTTTGGAGCTACTGAAAAAAAAAATCACTTCATTTTTTGATAAAAATCCTAAAAAAAAAAGATCAGATTTTGTGAAATGTGAAAAATTGCGGTCTCTTTAGTCTAGCTTTGTAAGACCATTTAGAAATGGTTTTTGAGTTTTTAGAGCAATTAACATAGGAAATAATATCATTTTTGATTTTAAAAATTATTGAAAAAAATCAGATTTAATGAAATTTGTTATTTCATTTTTGTCTTGCGCATTTAGTTTAGCAACACTGTTGATAATTGATTTTGAGTTATTTAATCATTTAATCTAGGTGCTTTTGATTTTTTTTAGTAGTAGTTTTCAAACCAGAATCAGAATAGGTTTATTGCCATAGTCAGTGAACAAACAATTCACAAACTAGGAACTTGCTTCGGTGCTAATGTGCTACATGAATACTAAGATTAAAAATAGAATGAATAGAATAAAATATAATTAAAAAAAACTAGAATAAAACTTTCAGCTATAAAAAAATGGCAGGTAATGGTAACATGGCCGATAACGTGACGTTGTGTTGAGTACAGAAGACCAGCATGGTTGTGTTTATAATCTGTTCACAAGTCTAACGGCAGATGGAAAGAAGCTGTTCTTATGGCAGGAGGTTCTGGTCCGGATGGACCATAACCTCCTGCCTGAGGGAAGCGGCTCAAAAAGTCTGTGACCCGGGTGTGAAGGGTCAGCTGCTATCCGACCTGTACACCCCCGAGTTCTGGAGACGTACAGGTCCTGGAGAGGTGGAAGGCTGCAGCCAATCACCTTCTCAGCAGAGCGCACAATGCACTGCAGTCTATGTTTGTCTCTCACTGTGGCTCCAGCGTACCACACAGCGATGGAGGAGGTGAGGATGGACTCAGTGATGGCCGTGTTAAACTGCACCATCATCTGGGCCGGCAGCTTGGCCTTTTTCAACAGCTGCAGAAAGTGCATCCTCTGCTGGGCCTTTTTGAGCAGGGAGCTGATGGATGGCTCCCACCTAAGGTCCTGTGTGATGGTGGTTCCGAGGAAGCGGAAGGAGTCCACAGTGGTGACGGGGTGTCCGTCAGGACGAGGGGGAGAGATGGGGCTGTGACTTTCCTGAAGTCCACAATCATCTCCACTGTCTTCTGAGCATTGAGCTCCACGTTGTTGCTGCTGCACCAGTACACCAGCCGTTCCACCTCCCTCCTGTAGGCAGACTCATCACCGTCAGAGATGAGCCCAACGAGGGTGATGTCGTCCGCAAACTTGGAACAGTTTAACGGAGTCATGGCTCGAGGTGCAGCAGTTTGTGTACAGGGAGAAGAGCAGAGGAGAAAGTACACAGCCCTGTGGAGATCCTGTGCTAATTGTCTTAAGCCGGGCGTACACTGTGCGACTTTTTCACACCCAGCGTTCAGCTACAGCTCAAACTGTACGACTTCCTCGCAGAGCAGATCTCACGAGTCATGTGCTCACACTGTAAGACCCAGTTAATCAATCAATCAATCAATCAATCAATCAATCAAAGCTTTATTTATTTAGTTCTAGCATGCGACCTGACTGCTCACACTGTACGTTTGGTAGCAACACGTCGGCCCTAAAAATATGCTAAAAATAGCAGTTTTTACTCAACACGTCAGACTTTTTGGTCTTGTTTCACCTGTTGTCCTTTGGGAGTGCTGCAGGAGGACACACAGGGATTTATGGGGGTTGGATGAGGAAAACGAAATAAAGAAAGTAAATCTGTGTTTGTGATCAGTTTAATTTGACATGAACACGACAAACACTTGACAATCTTTGTGAGTAAAAAAACGTGTAGAAACAAAAATGAACAACGTGTGTTATTAGGGAAATAGCGAGCGAGCGGTGTTGATGCATGATTGCGCATGCGCCGTGAGCGGTTCTGATACTTTTTGGGTCGCAGCTGCTCGCAGCGCCGCTTCAACAGTGCGATACCCTCACGAGGGATGAGCAAAATATCAAACACGCCAGAAGTCCGTCCGACCTCACGACTGCTGATCGGTTGCTGTTCACGTGGTGTTAATCGCCTCTCGTAACCCCCTGTACACTACACGACGCTCGGCGCAAAACTCGCCCCGATGTCGTGGATTCTCGCACGACTGGAAAATCGGCTCAAAAAAGTGAAAAAGTCACACAGTGTACGCCCGGCTTTAGTGGTGGAAACATTCTTCCCCAGCCGCACGCACTGCCTACGGTCTGTCAGAAAGTCAGTGATCCACCTGCAGGTGGAGGTGGGTACGTTGAGCATGGAGAGCTTGTCCTGGAGCAGAGCAGGGAGGATGGTCTTGAACGCAGAGCTGAAGTCCACAAACAGGATCCTAGCGTAGGTTCCCGGGGAGTCCAGGTGCTGCAGGATGAAGTGGAGGGCCAGGTTGATGGCGTCGTCTACAGACCTATTAGCTCTGTATGCGAACTGCAGAGGGTCCAGGAGGGGGGAGGTGAAGGACATGAGATGAGGGAGGACCAGGTGCTCAAAAGACTTCATGACTACAGACGTCAGCGCCACAAGCCTGTAATCATTCAGTCCAGTGATACAGGGTTTCTTAGGGACAGGGACAATGGTGACAGGGACAGGGACAGATGTTAAAGATGTCCGTGAATTCATCTTTATCATCGTGAAATGACAGCAAATTAGTTGATGGTCCCTAAGCAAACCACCAATCTAATGAGCGAGTCCTCAGAACGCAGCTAACCACCAGCTGCGGCGCTTGCACACGGCAGGCAGACCCATCGCTGACCGTGGAGTGAATGTCTGTCGAATATCCAACGACAAACTAACTTCACTGCAGTTCTACGGACAGCAAAAATTCCAAGATAGCAGTATATTTATCCCACTGGATGAGTGTCTGTGGTTGCAAAGGTTCTGCAGTCTCACGAGTCGCGGTACGATCTTCTTTCTTATGCTACCTTTACAGACATGAAAGCTCTACAGGTGTGTTGTAGAAAAATAATTACTCTGCTTCTGACCATCATGTGCCGTGCCATCCCTGTCGCTGAAAACAGCAACACACTGAGTGAACGATTAAAAATATGAGTCACCAGACAACTTTTAAATGTATTCTTAATATTAAAGTATCTTTCCGGAGTTTTCCCCTTTCAGAAATTATGTATTTTTCAGAAATCCGTAAAAGTGATTATCTCGTCATGTACTGTGATATTATGTAAGCAATACGCCCCCTGCCACGCAGAGCTCTGTGCAATAGGAAATTGAGCGCCGACCAGAACTAACCAATAGCGTTAGACTACCGCTCGCCTGCTTCAAATTTAAGGAAAACCTCAGCTGATGCAGAGTTGATGAACTTTTCACGGACAAGTAAGTTTATAAACATATGAAAACACAACATGACATGAGAATAAGAGTTGAAAACAACGTGTTTAACTGTCGGCTACAGAAGCACATTTAAAACTAAAAACTGTGATGACACCATCTTAAAAAAACGGACCCAGAGATAATTTGCGTGATATGCTTGTCAGCCACTAGATGGTGCCATCAGATAAGAGAAATACTCCGGAAAGAGACTTTAACATGTTTCTTATTAAATTAAATGTTAAATTACCATTTATTTTTACATATCATCTTGATATTAACCTGCTTCTTATTAATGTACTTCCTAAACAAGTGATGTTTTATGGCACATAAACTAAAGATATGACATAAATACAGAAAGAAAGAAGCACATTAACAATTAAAAAAACCTTAATGACAACTCTTGTGTGTTCTCCTTTTTTCTAAATGTATTTCTAAAGTATCGGATAGGGACTCAGTATCAGCAGATTCTTAAAATCAAATGACTCTGAATCAGATCAAGAGCAAAGAAACGTGATCTGAACATCCCTAATTAGTACAGTTTAAAACAACAATCAAGCAAATTTCAGTTTCAGTAAAACTGACATCGTCCAACATTCTACTTTGTAAACTGAACATGTGAAAAATGTCACATGGTTTTAAGATGACAGATTAGAGAAAATGTAGCTATTTTTGTGTCATTCTGTTTAAATTATAAATATTTATTCTTCTCTTAGAACAGGGATTCCCTAAGTGTGGTGCACAAACCCCTAGAGGTGCGCGAGCTGCCGCTAGGGGGTGCGCGAGGTGAAAAGTGTTATGGCCTCAGATTAGTGTGTTTTTCCCCTCACAATAAAGATGTGTAAATAAACATTTCCTTTGTGAAATTTTAAATAATTAAAATTACAAGCAAAATTGAAATTTCAATTCAAAATGCACTTAATCTTAAACTATTCTTAACGCACCTCGCTATCAACAGCACGCTGAAAAGCTGTGGGAGCCAGTTTGTCATATGTCACAGACACAGTCCAGTGGAACCACGGCCAACAGGTGCAGAAGAGTGCATGCAAGAGTGACTGATTTTAAAAATTTGGTTGAAACAGCACCTAACGAGATGCAGTGACAAAAGCATCCTCCACTCAGCCTTTCACTAAGCTGCGCCGCGGTGACTCAGACAGAGCACTCAGAACTCCTCTGAGCCGTCTGAAATTTTAAGCAGGTGCTGGATGCAGAGAAGCAATGGCTAGCCTACCCTGTAAGGCTGGGCGATATGGCCTAAAGCCAATATCACGATATATTGAGGATTTCACCTTGATAACGATAAATGGACTAGAGGTATGCTCAGAATCTAAAGTTGTCCACTAGATGGGGCTGTGACACGTATTACGTTGAGTCACATTTTTACGTGACTCAAGGTGGTACAGCTTCTTAAAGGGACATGAACGTTGCCAACCTACACACATCTGTTCATGTTTTTATCATCAAATTTATTGACATGGGAAAAATTATCTCGATAAGTCAGAAATTTCGATGACGATAAATGTTCGATTTTTTGTCCAGCCCTACTACTCTGTGATATAGCTAGGGTTGGGCATCGAGCATCGACTGGAACCGGTTCCAACTGTTAGTTTTTCCAGGAATCGTTCAAAGTTTTTCATTTTGATTCCTAGAATCCGCGGCTGACCTCCGTGAAAAATAAACATGATCTGCAAATTGTGATCAACGCTTTTCATATCTGATCACACCAGCTGTTAGTGTGCAGCACCAAGTCCCCCCTCCCCCCACCCAGCGGCCAAATATAAACAAATGCGTCTGCCGAACTTTTAGTCTGTAAACTTTATTCCAGCAGCGTAGAGGAAACTTGTTAAAATACGTCAACACGGTGGATTTAATAGAAACTTTAAAGAACAAACTCTGGACAGTGTGAGGCGAGTTTGTCTCACTGCAGAAATAAAACCACACACAGAGCGTCAGCAGTCAGACACAGCCGCTCATTGTTTGACAAACTTTTAGTGATTAATCTTTTGTTTTCTATAAGTTTTGACACTAAGCTCTGGACAAGAGTCACATATGTACCCACAGCACACCCACTATGATTAAAAACACTAAAACATGTGTCCTGTATCAGAGCTGCATGTGTGAAGTTTACAGAGAATAGTCGACTCAGAACTCAAGGAGTTATGGTTGATTGAACATGCTGACACTTCAATGCCTCTGTTGAGGGGGAGGGGGCAGCTCGACCGATCCAAGATGGTGGCGCCACCGCTGGTCAGCACCCATAGGCAGTAGCGGTCAAGAGGGGTCTATCCATGTCTATGGAGCTGAGCTATATATATAGAGATAGATATATATAGAGATGGAGAAGAAGAAGAAGAAGAAGAAGAAAATATCATTTCTATAGCGCCTCTCAAGATAAAAATCACGAGGCGCTTAAGCATAATTCTGCGCACACGAAGACGCATAAGAGACCTGGATGATGAAGCTCAATGGTTAAAGGAATCACTGAAGCGGTGTGAAGCGCTCCGTCGCGCGTCTAGGCGGTACCGTAGGAGGCGAGCTGCCGTGGTTCGCCGCATGCTACAGCAGCGAGCTATCTAGGTGCGCACGGCGTCCCCCGGCCCCCCCTCCTCCCCCTCCCCCTTGTCCGGAACTTTACCTCACCAGTCTGAATCAGCCACCCTGTCCGTAACAAGTCCGGACCTGTTACTAGGGGCTTCGTCCGGTTAAAATTCCGGAACACGTTATCCGGATGTTTGTATTCAGACACAAAGGTCTTACGGACAGAGTCCGGAACATTTCCGTTTTTCATGGCCTGTCTGAAGGGGGCTATAGAGAGATAGAGAGAGAGATAGAGAGATAGAGAGATAGAATTGTAAGTATTGTAAAACTTGTGTGAAAAGAGGAATTTTTGTACTAAAGGAGACAGATGTGAATGTTCTCTAGCAGCAGTGGGCTACTGGGAGGTCACTTGAATATCCATAGTTTGAGTTCTAAAAGTGATGAGATAAAACATGTACGTAGGGACTCTTAACTTGGACTTTCTATGTTTATCAGAAAATTGGTTAAATAAAAACTCCCCATCTGCAGCCCTACATATTCCTGGCTATAATGTTTTTAGGAAAGATAGAAAGACTGGTAAAGGTGGGGGGTTACTGTTTTATATCAAAGATCATATATCATGTAAATAGGTTCATTGCTCAGTTAATGAGCTTGAGCATATCTGCCTTAATATTAGCTTGTCACCACAAATGTCCTTTTTTATCATTGGAGTGTATAGACCACCGTCCGCTAAAGCAATTTTCTTTCACAAATTAGAAACTGTTCTAAAGGAATGTAGCTCAGGGAAGGAAATATTGGTAATGGGGGACTCCTTAGCCATCGCGCTTAGTACAACATCTTGCCACTGGACTAGGGTTGTCACGATACTAAAATTTCAAACTTGATTCGATACTGGGGAAAAAAACTCAATACTCGATTTCGATACTATTTAAAAACACCAATTTATTGAACAAGTTTATTCAAAAAATAACATTCCTCAATTTATATTGCAAAAATTAAATGTTAAGAATTAAGTGTATAAAGTGCTTAAACCTTTCAAGTATCAGCATTTTTTTAAACGTGCATACAAAAACTGGCGAAAGTTAACACTTTAAATCATTAATTGTCTCACTATATATAAGCTATTTGCAGAGTGATGTTTTGCTGCTTAAACTCTGTTTAAGGTGCATTTTTGTCATAAGCTGTAATGCCAAATGTTTTGTTCTGTACTTTTGAACAACTCTGTTGGTCAATAAAGGGAGAAAACGAATTTCTCCACAGTAGTACAAAGGTAATCTTAATAAAAACAGATTGGCGCACGGCAGTGACGTCATTAAAAGCGCCAGTTAAGTAGCCGCAGCTAGTCTGTTTACGCCTAGAAATCCCAGACTCGCTCCAAACTAACAGGGGAATCACGTTAATGATTCCCAACAAAACCTTTCGACGTGAAGATGTTTTGGTGCAGATAATGTCTTATTTCGAGGCTGCACCATGGGTGCCCGTCCGCACCCGTTATATGGATATACACTAGGGATGCACCGATGGATCGGCATTTGATCGTAATCGGCCGATAGCGCCCCTGTCGGTTTTGATCGGAATTTTCAAAATAGATCAAAGCAGACCGATAAGCCGTAGGGTTGTCACGGTAACCAGTGTAGCGGTAAACCCCGGTAAAAACAAAAAAAAAGTTTACAATAATAACCGTCTTGTTTTTTAAAAAACTATATTATCTTGGTGGGTTTACCGTGGCTGCGGTGTAGGCGCGGTGACCCTTACCAGCCACCGTATCATCGGCTGAAGTTGCCGGCGGCACATGCACGCTTTGTTGTTTACAACCAAACCTTTTTTGAAGCTAAAGCTGAAATAATGGTCAAAGGAGGAGGCGGCAGCGCTCAGGAGGACATTTATTATCCCTCAAAGAAGACAAAGTCGGAATTACGGGCATATTTTAGATATTTGAAGAATGCCGAGGGAGTTTATAGAAGACGGCTATCCTGTTTGCAGCACGTGCAGAAAAAGTGTCTGTGAAAGGCAGCAACGCTTCAAATCTCATGACACATCTGCGTGACCATCACCCACAACTCTGCAGTCAACGCAAGGCAAGTTAGCGTTAGCGTTTTAGCTAAAATGAGTGATCCGAGGATTTGGGTTGAGGGAGAACGCAACGAGTCGCTATATAAAGCAGCCGCAGCGCCGCTACCTGCATATAAACCGCGTCGCGGACACCGCCATGTTGAAATGACGTTATGCATTACGGGGCTCCCAGGGGCAGATAAGAGTTGGTCTCTCTCCGAGAATAATTATGAATTTAACAATGATTACCGCCTGATGACATTTTCCCACATCTGCAAAGCTCACTGGAAGGACACAAACCGAGGACAATACTTTCCTGATATACGGTTTATTATTCATGTAAGGGTTAAAAAAAAGTATCTGATTAGAAGGCTACTTTGAGTACTGAGTATCATCTGATCTAATATTTTTAAAATGATGACATCAAACAGACATGAAATAAGAAGTTATGGGCAAATATTGGTATTTTAAAGACTAAAGGGAAAAAAATGTAAACAAATAAACAACATAATTACAAAATAACACATTTTAGGCAAAAATTAGACCCAAACTGAGGACAATATTTCCTGACATACAGGGTTTATTTAATTGTGTGAAAATGTAGCACGTTTAAAAAAATATACCGAAATAATACCGAAAACCGTGGTAATTTTGGTCACAATAACCGTGAGGTTAAATTTTCACACTGTGACAACCCTAATACAGACCATTTTAGATTAATAATAATAATAATAATAATAATAATACATTTTATTTAAAAGCGCCTTTCAGGACACCCAAGGTCACTTTACAGAAAACACGTGATAAAATACAATAAAACAATAATAAAACCCAAACAAGAAAAAACAAAGCGAGAAACAGTTCAATAAAATCAGAGGTTGTAGGCAGATTTAAACATGTGTGTTTTGAGTTTTGTTTTGAAATGGGTAAAACTGTCGATGTTCCTGATGTCTGGGGGAAGTGAGTTCCAGAGTCGAGGAGCAGAGCGGCTGAAAGCTCTGCTCCCCATGGTAGCGAGACGGGCAGAAGGAACCGCAAGATGGATGGAAGAAGAAGATCTGAGTGAACGGGATGGGGTGTGAATACTTATAAGGTCTGAGATATATGGAGGAGAGAGGTTGTGGATTGCTTTGAAGGTATGGAGGAGAATTTTGAAGATGGACCTGAATTTAACTGGGAGCCAGTGAAGCTGCTGGAGAACCGGGGTGATGTGGTGAAAGGAAGGGGTTCTGGTGATAATACGGGCTGCTGAATTCTGGACCATTTGCAGTTTATGAAGGAGTTTGTTGGGGAGACCATAAAGAAGTGAATTGCAATAGTCGATACGGGAGGTGACGAGGCTGTGGACGAGAATGGCGGCAGTGTGAGGGGTCAGTGAGGGACGGAGACGGTTTATGGAACGTAGATGGAAGTATGCTGACCGAATTATGTTATTAATGTGAGCTTGAAAAGAAAGTGAGCTGTCAAGAATGGCACCCAGACTCTTGACGTGAGGGGAGGGGGAGACTATGGCGCTGTCAATTGTTAAAGAAAAGCTGTCAGATGTTGAGAGGGTGGAGTTAGTGCCAACTAGAAGAAGTTCAGTTTTATTGCCGTTGAGTTTGAGGAAATTAGAGGTGAACCATGATTTGATTTCAGAGAGGCAGAGTGTAAGGGAGGATGGTGGGAGAGTTGAGTTGGGCTTACTGGAAATGTAGAGCTGGGTGTCATCCGCAAAGCAGTGAAACTGGATATTGAATTTGCGAAAGATTTTGCCAATAGGGAGGAGGTATACTATGAAGAGGAGGGGCCCCAGGACAGAGCCCTGGGGCACACCTGACTTGACTGGGGAGGGTTCTGAGGTAAAGGATTTTAACTGGATGAACTGAGTGTGGCCAGTAAGGTAAGATTGAAACCAGCGGAGGGGGGTGTGAGTGATGCCTAAGGAAGAGAGTCTATTGAGGAGGATGGAATGAGAAATGGTGTCAAAGGCTGCACTCAGATCGAGGAGAATGAGAATAGAGATTAAACCAGAATCAGCAGCAACGAGTAGGTCGTTAGTGATCTTGATGAGAGCTGTTTCTGTGCTGTGGTGGGGACGGAAGCCAGACTGAAACTGTTCATAAAGGTTATTGCGGGTGAGATGGGAATGGAGCTGAGATGCAACAGTTTTCTCTAGGACTTTGGAAATGAAGGGAAGATGGGAAATGGGACGGAGGTTATTGAAATCATTGGGATCTAAACCAGGTTTTTTTAGAATAGGGCTGACTGAAGCGCATTTGAATAGGGAGGGGACCGTACCAGAGGATAGTGAGGAATGAATAATGGCTGTTATAAAAGGGAGCAGAGAAGAAAGGCAGGATTTAACTAAAACTGTTGGAATAGGGTCCAGTTGACAGGTTGAAGGTTTGGATTTGGTGATGTAATCTAATATTTCTGAGGGATGGGGAAGTTCAAATGAGGAGAACTGAATGGAGGGTTCAAATAAATCAGGAGAGGGAGGGGAGGAATGAGGTAAAGAGAGATGGATTCTATTGACCTTATCATTAAAAAACTGAAGGAGAGAGTTACAGGTTTCTGAAGAGTAAAGATGGATGGGTAAGGAGTCGGGAGGCTGAAAAATGCTGTTAATGATGGAAAATAATGCCTTAAGTGTTGCTGGAGTTGGATGAGATGAGACCGGAGTAATACTGAGATTTGGCATGGGAGACGGAGTCCTTGTAGAGAGAAATCAAAGCAGAATATAAGTCTTTATGGATGGTGAGACCGGTTGGTAGCTTTCAAGGAGCGTAGGGCAGGGGTGAACCATGGAGCAGACAGAGTAAAATATACAGAGCGGGATTTGATGGGAGCAAATTAATTAAGGATAGAAACCAGACCGTTATTGTACTGAATGACAAGATCATCGGGAGTAGAGGACAAATTAGGGGTCAGGGTGGCAAAACTGGAGGACAGGGAGGCTAGATCAATGTCCTTAATATTACGAAAAGAAATGATACGTGGTGACTTGATGATGGAGAGACAGAGGGGAACAGAAAAGGAGATGAGGAAGTGGTCTGTGAAAGGGAGCGGGTCAGCTGTACAGTTGGAGGGGGTCAGACCGGAGCGGCAGATTAAATCCAGGGTGTGACCTTTAATGTGAGTGGGAAAATTGGCATATTGATGAAAACTGAGGCTGTCCAAAGATGAGGAGAAGTCTTTGCTGACGGGGAGGGCCATATTGTCCATATGAATATTAAAATCACCAAGTAAAATTACATTTGGGGAAAGGGCGAACAGATGGGATAAAAGAGCAGAGAGTTCATTTAAAAACTCAGGGCTGAACTTGGGGGGACGATAAACAGTGACAATTATTGTGGGGGTCGGGCCGGAGAGTTGACAGGCGAGGCATTCGAGAGTGGTGAGAGGAGGAAGGTTTACGGGAAGGACCTTCCAAGTCTCGCGATAGAGTATCGCTAGAGTATCGCGAGACCACCGCCGCGGCCCGACCCACGTCGAAGATTAGGTTACATTTCCTTTTTTCCCAGATTATGTAGTTTGTACCACTCATTATGATGTTGTAGAAAATTTCTGGCCAATCAACGTGATCGGTATCGGTGATCAGCATTCTTTGATATCGGTATCGGTGATCGGCAGCAAAAAACCTGATCGGTGCATCCCTAATATACACTGACGGCGACTCGCCGATGGATCTACGGTAAATACCCCGGGAAATCCAAGTAGCACCAAAGTTGTCAGCGAGTAAACAAATGTACTGCATGCTAGAAATTAAGTCCGGGTTGCAATAAACGGGAGTTTTCCTTTAAGCACATAAGCGTGAATATACAACTACGTGCCGAACTTGGTATGCTAATTAAGTTGGGCTGTGAAGCGCCTCCCAAATTCGCTGTTTATGTTTTTGTTTATTTATTTGGCAGACAAAACTTGGATCGGAGACAACCAGGGTCCGAAATTAACACTCGCCAAATGCGAGTAAATTGCTCCATTTGGCGAGTAAATTTTTGAGCTCTACCTGCCACCTGGCGAGTAAATATTTGCACCAAATTAGTTATGTTTATCAGTCATCTTCCATGGATTTCTGATACTCCTCCCGCCTGCATGCAACGTACACAAACGTATGCGAAACGTGAGCGCCGCATCCAACGTCATTTCCACCTATCCCATTCAATCAGTTTATCAAGTTAGCAGTTAGCTTCGTGTTAAAACTAGCGGTGAAATGTGGCGGTTTTTAACTGGAGTCAGCCAGCCTTCCAAAAGAAAACTCATCGAACTGTAAGAAAGACCACCAGGACCAGTGGCAACCAGAAGATTTTGTGAAAAGTGGCGAACTGGAGGTGACGGAGTCGTGAGACAGGCTATATTATGATGGCCACGTAGCGTTGCTGCCTTTCACAGACAACTGTCCCTCGGCATTCTTCAAACATCCAATAAATGCCCATACTTCCGACTTTGTCTTCTTTGAGGGATAATAAATGTCCCGAGTGCCGTCTCCTCTGGCCATTATTTCAGCTTTAGCTTAAAGAAAGTTTTGGTCATAAACAACAAAGTGCGCATGTGCCGCCGGCAACTTCCAGATGATACGGTGGCTGGTAAGGGTCACCGCGCCTACACCGCAGCCACGGTAATCCACCGAGATAATTTTTTTTTTTTTAAACAAGACGGTTATTATTATTGTCTACTTTTTTACCGGGGTTTACTGCTACACCGGTTACCGTGACAACCCTAGCCCTGACACACTTTCAGATATTCTCATGGTGCAGCTGTGTTCTCCAGAGATCAAGGACTATGACCTAAATGAGGCTGTAATGCTTTGGCACAAAGACGGTGTCAGAAGCAGGAGGCCAGACTTCATGGACAGAGAAAACAAGGAGTCTGACTAGATTTCAATGAAAGAGTTCATAAAAACATCTCTAAAAATAAATAAATAGTAAAAATGACAAAAGAGTTGTTCTCCTTATTAATTGATGTTTTAATTATTTTGTCACTCTGTTTGGAATCAACATAATATAGAATAACATGCTTTAGGTAGATCTAAATCATTTAGAATTTTGGCCGGTAAAAAATATGCTTGGCCGGTAGACCGGTGAGTAAAAAATTTAATTTCGGACCATGGAGACAACTCGCGTGGGAAATTGCAATGTAGCCATGCGGCGTCTTCTTCTTCTTTGTCTGGGAGGCGGAGGTTGCTTTACAGCATCTGGCTGTCGTGCGTGTCGGTGTACTTGAAGAAGGCTGTGTATTATAGTCCATAATATTGATACCACAGAGATGAAATATCTAATTTAGATACCACTTTTAGTTTCGATTTATATCTAGGTAACGACTTTTTTGACAACACTACACTGGACAACAGTTGAAAATTTGCCTGCAGTAGCTTAGCAGGCCCAATATCACCAAAATGTCCTATTAAAGGCATATTCCACCTCAAAATTGAATTTCTGTTTGTTACATATTTCCCAGAGTAAAATAAGTGGGAAAAAGCCATTTGTAACCAGCTCAGTCATTCTGCTGCTCCAGCTGTACTCTTTCCGCTTTAGCTTAGCATAAAACACACAAAGTGAATGGATCCAACTAGTATTGTGAGTAAAAGCATCCTTAAAATTACTCAGTAGTGATCCCAGTTCTGCTTGGTGAACTAAATAATCAGACTGATTGCCAGTGAAAATTAGTAACAAAGGAACCACAGGCACCATTTTAGACTTGGGACAACTTTGTGACAAAGCACAGCTGTAGGCCTCCGCTGGAAGGTGCAAAGCAGCACCAAAGACACATGAACATGATGTGTGTGTGCGTGTGCGTGTGCGTGTGCGTGTGCGTGTGTGTGTGTGTGTGTGTGTGTGTATTTTATGCCGGTTTGCCAACAACACCTATTTTAACAAAACATTACCATTAATTTGCCGCAATGCTGTGGCGGCATCAGGTAGCCTTAGGTTGTTTAGAAGTGGTCAGACCATGGCGGTTATACGGCAAGATCATGTCCTTTTTATAAAGATTAGGAGATTATGGCATAAAGGGGGTAAGGGGGCGGTCTCTGCGCTGTCCTCCGCACTCTCTGGTGATCGGAGCTCCAGCTCTAATAGGTAGAGAAGCCCCAGGAGCGCTGCAGCGTTCCTGTTTGCCATCAAAAAGCAAAACTTATGGCCCGTGTTTGCTTTCATTTTCAATGTAGTCGCTGGCCGGAGCTCGGCAGTAACTCCCCACGTCCTACTGACACCTCCCTCTATTGCGCTAAGGGGCAGTTAACATTTATAAGTCAGACAATTACAGAAATATTACTACCAAGCGAAGCATAATGGATGCCATAAAATGCGCTCTACGCCATGCCAGCATGGCACATTTATAAGGTGCCAGCAGGGCTAATGTGTGCATCTGTGTTTACTGAAGCAGGTGTCTTTGGGGCTGCCAGCAGAGGCTTACAGCTGTGCTTTGTCATAAAGTAGTCCCAAGTCTGAAATGGTGCCTGAGGATCCTTTAATTTACCAATTATTTTCAGTTGCAGTCAGTCTGATTATTCAGGGCAGCAAGCAGAACTAGGATGGCAACTGTGTGATTTTAAGGACTTTTTTTACTCATGCTTGTTGGATCCATTCACTTAGTGTTTTATGCCAAGCTAAAGCGAACGGAGTACAGCTGGATCAGGAGAACGCCTGGGCTTCCCCACTTAGGCCCTGTCCACACATAGCCGGGGATCTGCCAAAACGTAGATATTTTTCTACGTTTTGGCCTGTCATCCACACGAAAACTGAGTTTTTTCACACAAAAACGGATCTTTTTAAAAACTCCGGCCAATGTGAAGATCTGCGTTTTCTCCGTTTTGGGTGTCTGCGTGTGGACAGACAAAACCGGAGTTTTAAGGTCCGCAACGTCACTTTCCGCAACAAAAAAATGCTGACATCACGTGTGCGACCTGCGTTTACACTAGCCAACAGCATGGATTCCCTCAGAGCTGCGCTCGCTTTATCAATTGTCCAAGCGCTTTTTGCTTGTTTGTTTTTGCAAGTGGAATTACTGCTCCTTGCGGAAGACCACAGACGAAGGACGAGGTTAAGAACGGGGGAAGTACTGCCGCCTACAGGTCTGGCATGTCCTTAACAACGTATTTATCCGGGTACGTGTGGACAGAGTTTTTTAAAACGAGGTGGTGTGGATGCAAGTTTTTGGAGGGGCGGATATTCGTTTTTTAAAAAACCTGACTACATGTGGACTAGGCCTTATCCAACTCTGGGAAATATGTCAGACAAATTTTCATTTTTAGGCGAGATATCCCTTTAAATATTTAACAGTTAAAAGCAAAATACATAACACTATTGAAGTCATTGTCCTTTATAGCTTACCTGAGCCAGACTTTTCATTTGCCGCAGTCATGTTTACTATTCTTCAGCTCAGGATGGTGAAACTCTCTAAACCTGGTCAAAAGCAACCCAACTGGCCGTTTTACAGAAGCCAGAGCAACTGGAGAGCTGGAGAACGCAGAAAACCCACTCAGGTGAGCAGAATGTTTACTGAGATCACCAACGCCATGAAAACAAATTCACATGCTCTACGTGTCGGTTCACAGACAAATACAGAATATATGAAACAAAACATAAGCGTGCATGTGTGTGTAGCTGGGACTCTGGTTAAAGGTCGTACCAGCCACACACACACAACTAAGACTCACTGTACAAACACACTCTCCAAACAGGAAAAAAAACACATCTACTGTAGCAAGAACAGCCAACACATGATAGTTTGTGTAGAATCATTACATATAAACTGTGTGAACATACTAAATGCTAGTCACCACAGGAGTCAACCAAAACATCTAAATTATAGGCACGAATTATGAGAACTTACCTACTAACTGTGATTAAATCATCAGTGCAGCGCTGAGTCCCATCTTTTCTACTCTTCATGAACACAAGATGAGGAGATCCAGTTAGTTTTGTTTTAAATGTCCTCAGTAACTCAGAAGCTGGTCATGTTCATGTTTCCTTTCCTACAGAGCTGAAGCAACATCTCATGTATTTAGTGTTGTGTTAGGGTGACTGTCTTGTTTCAAGTATGCCAACAGAAACGTAAGGCAGATGTTCTTTTAGGGTTAGTGAAATGCTGTGAGCACTCAGCTCCTGTCATGTTGGCAGTTTTGTCATTTTCCTTTTTAATGACTAAAACATTCTTTCCCTTCACATGTGATCAAATGAGCATGTGTGGAGGGTCATTTTCTGTGTGCTAAAGTCTTCAGTCAGACCCTCTTGGTTTCATTTTTTTTTACTTCCAATTCAGCAACATTTCTTCAGTATTTTTAAAGATTTTCTAAATGTCTTTGGGTTTTGGAAGCGTTTTTCACCACTTTTACTCCATTTTCTGGTATTTTTTGAAAATGTTTGTCTTCATACCTCTAATATATGAATGTTTCTAGGCATCAACAGGTCCTAAACAAAAGAAAACCTGTTTTAAATAAGAAATTTTGGCCCTTTGTTTACATGTGTTTGTTAGTTTTTCTCTTTAGTAATTTCTTAGACATGTCCGGGTGATAAGACATTTCCTTTACGACTAACCTACTCTCTTATATTTGAAAGCACAAACTGATGTTGGGGCCAGCTAGCATCACTGGACAGAATCCATATAAAGTTACCCAGAGTTGTAGGGCTGCCACGACTAGTCGACGCGTCACGACGATGTTGACAAAAAAAAAGGTCGACGATTTAATAGTCAACGCGTCGTTTTTTGTATGAGCATTTTTAAAATCTCGCCTGCAAAGACTGGAACATGTAAAGCTTCAAACTTGCCACCATGCCTCTAGAAGAGAGGCACAAATATAATGACTTGGATAGAAGAGGCTTTAGCTAAGTGTGAAATCATGCCTGTTAAAATAAAAGCAGTAGTTCATAACAGTGGGTCAAATATGGTGGTAGCAATGAGACTGCTTGAAGAGAAACATGGATGGGCCTCTATCCGGTGTGCTGGATGCACACTCCAGCTCAAGTTTCTGTGCATCCCTGCCACTTCAACGCCATCTGAGCGGATCTTCTCTGCAGCTGGGGACATCTGCTCTCAGAAGAGAGCAAGCCTTTCTCCTGAACATGTGGAAATGCTAACTTTCCTGAGTGTAAACCGGGACCTTGTGTGATTATTTAGCAGCTGGATACATTTCATGTGAGCTCAAGTCTTTTTTGTATTTTAGTTTTTAGTTGCTTACGTCTGATCTGTTTGACATTGTTGCAACAAAATTCACTGAATGCTATTATCTTTATTATTAGATGGCACATAACTGATCACACATACAGCATCCTGGTACAACAAGCTATACTTTTATGAATGACACGATTAGTCGCAACTAACCGTTACCAAACTGGCGACTAGTCGACTAATAAAATAGTCGTTTGTGGCAGCCCTAGTTCTAATAAAAAGCTGAAATGATAAAAACGTCTGAACACCCACTGAGTGAGACGCATTATTTCGGTCGGGCTCGGGAAAGTTAGTTATAACGAGCTCAAAGCTAGTTTACATGTACGGGCTCGATGTTTTAGTATATAGTTGTGTGGAAAATTAAAGAAATCAGACTAAATGTCAACATGGTCTCAGAATGAATCAAACCTGCTGTCATGACGAGCTCGCGACACACGCACAGCGCACGTGTAGACAACATAACTAGCCGTTAATGGCAAATTTACTGTGAAAACATTCGTTTTAATGTAAGTGAACACGAACCAGAAATGATTTGAAGTCTACGACTCGAACTGTGTGATGTCAGGTCTTCTTCGGCATTATTTAACCACAGCGCGTCCTAAATCAGTCCTAGCACACATGCCTGCATGTTAGCTATGCTAAAAATGTACCGCTAGCTACTTGTGCTATGCCGAGCGTTGTAGGACCTGTTTCAGCCGAGCGATCTCAAACTTTCGCTCGCACTTCAAATCAGATCATCAGCTTAAACTAAAGAGCCAGTGGAGCTAGCGTGATCCCAGCAGCGGGGCTAAAACAGCGGGATAAAATTAGCTAACTGGTGAAGCTAGTTTGCTCGTGGCTAACATTAGTGAAAGCCGAGACTCAAGAGAAGCTCCTCGATGAGACCGTTACATTTTTATTAATGATTCGCTACCTGGCGTCTTGTAATCAGCATCCAGTCACGCTTCCATTTTCCCTGATCTCAGTCCATCATAATCCGCGAATATCCAGCAGCAGTCACTTGTACATGCATGTCCAGTCGCGTCTCCGTCTGTCCACACAGAGGTGGAAGCAGCGCACATGTCACTCAGCTCCGGGTTAAATCTAGCTCACACACACCAAATGTCGTTCAGGATTATTATCGGGCTGGTTTATAACTTTGTTTCCAAGAACTAAAGGCTGAGATATTATTTTTATTAATCTAAATGCAGATTATGTAGCGTGTGTGTATTTTAAAACCACAGGCAGTATCGATTGGCGACGCTGTCATTTAACACACACACACACACACACACACACACACACACACACACACACACACACACACACACACACACACACACACACACACACACACACTAGGATGGGTAATACTTCCACAAAAGAAACTACACTGGTATGGCAGCCTAGCCTAGTGAACTAGATCACAATCTTGCCTTGCAAAAATTAAATGATAATAAATTGCAATAATAATAACAAGAAGTATAATAATAATAATAATAATAATTATTATTATTATTATTATTTAGTCTGGCTTGCCAGGCTAAACATACGTTGCTCTGAAGGTGCTATTGACAGATCTACATTTGCTGCTACCCATGTGCACTAAAGTTCACTCACGTGTTTTTGTTTCCAAAGCTGGCCTTTGAACTGTGCTGATAACAAGCCAGATGGTCCCTTACCCTTTTCAGAACACAGCATTAATGACATCTAGAAAGAGTGTTACCGATATTTTGTAGATGCAGTGATGAGAAGCACAGTTTACAGTGGTCACTTTCAATCTCTATAGTGACGTGTTTTGTCTGTTTATAAGACTACACATACTTTACATATCTTATTTAATTTAATGTATATATGCACCATTGTAATAGTCCAAATAACTAATTAAAAACAAAGAACCTATTCATCTCTAATATAGTGAGCTTGTATTGAACTGCATTATTCGTTTTGCATTTTACAGATCATAACATAACATTTAACCTGCTAATCTAATTGAAATCAATTTGCAAATTAAACAATTTTGTTGTATTCAAACAAAATTCTGAGTGAGCACTGATTTAGAATTGTTTCATGTCCTTAAATGTGTGATGGTGTACAATTTCCAGCAGAGGACGCTTGTACGCTGCCTGGCCATAAAAAAATTGCCACCTGGATTTACTAAACAATCACTGCATAGGCGATTATCTTTTACCTGGCAACAAGTTATTTAACTCCAACTGGGTGCAAATAGTTGCTTCTGGTTTCTTAAACAACCATGTGGAGACACATCTCATGGTTATGGAAAGTGTCTGTTTGAGAAGGGCCAAATAATTGGGATGCATCAGGCAGCCAAAACATCTAAGGAGATTGCAGAAACTTAGCCTGGCTAGCCATGTCAATGTCTGTGTAGAACAGACAGTGGGAGAGTCTGGCAGGTCATACTAGAAACTATTAAAAATGAGTTAAGAACTGTCCGACGCATTATTAAAAACTGGAAGGATAGTGAAGAAGAAGAAAAGATCTCTTAATGTAGCAACTCTCATGGGAAAAATCACAAGGCCATTCACAAGAACAAAAATTTACAAAATGAAAAAGGCTAAAAAATTATTCAAAATCCTCATAAAATAAAATAAATTTTAAAAATGCAGAGCAAGAAGAGAGGCAAATGAAGTGATGCATGCAAAAAGCTAAAAAAAACAACAACTAATGTTTGGGTACATTTTCCAAAAGTAATCATGCCTATTACCTACACGCATGTGGGGGGCAGTGCTATGATCTGGGGTGGCTGCAGTTGGTCAGGTCTAGGTTCAGCAACAGGATGTGCTCCAAGAATGAGGTCAGATGACTACCTGAATATACTGAATGACCAGGTTATTCCATCAATGGATTACTTTTTCCCTGATAGCTTTGGTTGGGGATCAAAAACTGGTTCTTGCTGAAAACTGGTTGGCATTTTTTCAATTCCTAGAACTTGTTTGGCACTTTTGCAAACGATTCCCCTTTTCAATTCCAGTCAGCACAAATGACCATCATCATCACGCACATTGCGTATAGCTTACAGAAGCAGGAAACATGACGTCTAAGCAGCACAAACACTCAAAAGTTTGGTTATACTTCACAAGAAAGGATGCCAACAGGGTAACTTGCGTTATTTGCAGATATTTCATCAAGGGAAGAAAAAGGCTTTTAGGCACAAAATACACGATAACTTAGAGTTAATGATGTGTTTTGACCCGCTCAGGACCAGTGTGGTTTATTGCGGTAAAGCCAGCCTCCACTCACCGATTCACAAAATCGAGTGAGCCCTCACTCGATTTTGCTTGGCACACGTGTTCACAGCTTTACGGTAAAAGGTGGGCCACTGTTTTTCAAAATAAAAGCCTGTATTTTCTGACTGATTAGTTTAAAAATGTTTAAAAATAGAAATCAATAGTTACCAAATTATAGTTATATCACCATTTTACCATATATTGAAAAAATATATTACAAATGGTGGAAATGCCTAAAAACAAGATTTGACAGTCCTTTTTAAATATGTTTATCAGTCCATAGTGATTTAATACTAAATTACAATTTGACAACTTCTCATTATTCCTGTGACAATTAATTCAACAGTTTATTTTGATACTAACTAGAGGTGTTCTAGTTCTCATCTGTCCACACCAGATGCTGGTATAGCAGGACAGTTTCTTTTAAACATTTTTTCAAATTAGAGGACTGAATGATTTATAACCAATTTCAAAGAGGTTTAATTTTGAAATTCCACATCAGATTTGGATGAATCAATTTTTATAAGAACTAGAGGTGTTCTAGTGCTCATCTGTCCACACCAGATGCTGGCGTAACAGGGGGATTTTAAAAAAAAAATTCAAAGTAGAGGAATGAATGATTTATAACCATTTTAATATGGATGTTATTTTAAAATTCCACATCAGATGTTGATTACACTTCCTGTGATGGAACTAATGGTGGTCGACTCTTCACTCTTTCACACCAGAAGATAACAGAGATTATTTAGGTATTCTGGAGTTTTGCTTGTAATATGTATAGGTTTTTGGCGCATCATTTATAAATAAAAATAAACTGTTGATTGAAGTTTTACAGGAATGACGAGAGGTTGTCGAATTGTAATATAGTATTATATCCCTATAGAGCTCCGGACCCCACGTGACTCTCAGTTAGTAGACGCCATATTGGCAGGTAAAAGAAGCTAAACAAACACGGATCTTAACCATGAATGTGAACGGGATCAGCTTGGATTTTACTTCGTCGGTGTTTACTTCACTCTTTAAAACCGAAGAAATCGTTTTATATAGTCAGAAATTAAATAGACTAAACATCTCCGACCCTTACCGTGTCCCTGGGATACTTTGTAAAAACACCAGAAGCTGTCGGAGCGGACTTCTTACCGGACCTGGCCGGGGAACGCCTTGGGATTTACCCGGAGGAGCTGGCTCAGGCGGCTGGGGAGAGGGAAGTCTGGGACTCTCGACGCTATTGCCCCCGCAACCCGACTCCGGATACGCGGATGAAAATGGATGGATGGACAAATAACAGATTTACACGTAAGTAGTTTAAATAGAGTGCTGTGCTGTTTGAATGTATAAACTGAACGCCAAGAGAAATCACTAGTTAGATTTTTTTTTTCCGTGAATAAAATAAATATGCCAGGCAGGAGCGTCTCAGGATCTGTCTGAGATCTGTCTCGGTGAGACAGATAATAGCAATCCAAAGTGCTTTTTATGTGTGATCTGACAATTGATCAACCATTGCTTAAAAATTAAATACAGCTTAGCCGGTTAATTGCTGCGATCATAAAACACGTAAACGGCAGCACGCAGAACTCACGAGGCAACGTTTTACGTGATGTTTACTTGTTGCTATGAGTAATAAGACAGAAAAAGCCACGCCAAAATAAGTTTAGGAAGCCCGCTAAGAATCGTAATAAAAGCATTTACAATAAATACCATACACTGTTGAGGAAACGTTGGTTTAAGTACCTGATATGAAGCGGTCGCTGCATAAGCGAAAACCTTTACTCTCGGGATCCCACAGCTTCATTTTAGCCCGGTCACTAGCGCGTTTTATTACAATGATCCAACGTTTGCGGCGCTCCGGATCTTGGGGAATCCTGTAGATGGCTCATTCCTTATGTCGTCCGCGTCTGTTCTGCATCCTGGGGCACAACAGGAATCTACCATTTTTCCCGTTTGATTGAGTTTTCTGACAATAACAAATATGCCAATATGCCAATATGGCGCCGTTTCGATTTGAACTGTTGCATGCCGGGAGAAGTGACGTCAACTCCCCGAGCTCTATGGAGTTATAGAAATTTTTTTTAAAGGATTGTCAAAACTTGTTTTTTAGGCATTTCCACCATTTGTAATATATATTGTTAAATATCTGTTAAAATGGCGATATAACTGTAATTTGGTAACTTTTGAATTCCATTTTTGTAAGTTTTATTAATAGTCAGAAAATACATTTCTGAGATGGGCTTTTACTTAGAAAAACAGTGACCTGACCTTTTACCGTAATGCTGTGAATGTGTGCATCTAGCAAAATCAAGTGAGGGCTCACTTTACCGTGAATCGGTGAGTGGAGGCTGGCTTTATTGCAATGAACCACACTAGTCCTGAGCGGGTCAAAACACGCCATCAAGTCTTAGTTATCAGATAATTTTTGCCCAGATGCCTTTTCCATATTCTAAGATGACAATTCCAGGATTCACTGGGCTGAAATAGTGAAAGAGTGGCTCAGGAAGCATGAGACACCATTTTCACACATAGATTGGCCACCACAGAGTCCAGACCCCTGTTGAGAATCTTGTGAGATGTACTGGAGAAGAATTTGTGCAGCGGTCAGACCCTACCGTCATCAATGCAAGATCTTGGTGAACAATTGATGCAACACTGGATTTCCTTACCCCCCATTGTGTAAACCAAACTTCTTGTGCGTAATTTAAACAATCCCAGAATCCCATTGCACAGAATGAATCAGGTCATTCAGTTTGGAAGTGGAGTACTTTGGCCTTTTTGGCTTGCTGTACAGCACACTTTGGTGGATAGCTCTTCCCTAAAGTGGAAATTCTGCTGTCTTGCATGAAGTTTTCTAAACCATGCCCACATAATAAAAGCTGTGACCTTGATTGACGGCTTTGAGTTCAGCTCATGGATGAACTTCAACATCATTATCATTTTTGATCAGCTTTAGTTTTAATCAAAACAATACAATTCAGTAGCATTGTGAATGTATTAATTACAAATTACTGAACACCTGCTTTAAAATGTATTTTGTAATATTTTCCATGACTGCTTAATCCTGTTACTGCATTGTAAATACTTGGAATACTTCCCCGTTAAAAACAGCATTTAAGTCTAAATGTCACAATGTGCGCTACTCCTGCAGGAAAACAGAGGGCATTTAACTCTAAACATTATTTACTTACTGGAAAAAATAAATAAAAAACAATTCTATTATTTTTGTTATTTTATTTATCTAAGTGTCAATAGATTATATTTCTGTTTTTGTAATAAAGTGAAACTTTTCTGCAGGAGCTGCCATGTTTTATGTAGTTCTTTCACAAAATGTAATTCAAAGCTGATTCTGATTTAGACCTTTTTTCACCATCTTTCATTATTCTAGAAGAGAAACAGACCTGCTGCACACAGCTGGGCAAAAACGTGCAGTTTGGTTATATTTCATTCCATGTAAGGCACTCACATGCCTCTGTAATAAGATAACCTCAATGCTTGAGAATCAACAGTTAAGTCCAATAGTGTGATAATGGCAACAAGATTTATTATTAGTTCACATTTAATGTATTTCTGATTTATTATTATTATTTTTGTAAACAGAAAAAACTTTTTTTTGCAAAACAGCACTATTACTCGGATAGGAGAGATGAGGAGGAGTAATAAAAGTGGTGTGTGGGTGAAATAATAAACAGTTTGCTGTGTCGCTAAAACAAAGGAGTTCATTACAAAAAACACAAAAGAGCCTTTACAAAAAGGAGATAAGGTTAACATAAAGCGCCAAGCCAAAAGGGCTGGGAGGAGAAAACTACCTACTTGAAATATTCAATACTGTATATAAACAAAACACTAAACTAACAAGAGACGTCCGGTTAAGCAGTGACGCTCTGGGGAAATCCAAAAGAGGAGTCGAAGGCCAGTCCAAAGTTGAAGTCACCGAAAGTCTATCCTAAATCCAAATCCGAAATCCAAATGAGCGAGTATACCACAATCTAACGAGCAAACCGAGTGTTCCCAAAAGAGCGAACGAGGAGAAGATAGTGATGGGTCCAGCAACACCGACACACCGACGCATGTGTCAAGCTCATGGAGCGAAACCTGTGTCGACGCGTGTGTTGCTTTAAGAAAAAGTCACGTGACTGACACTGCTGCTGTGTCGGTCATTGCCATGGCGCCAAACTGTGTTTATAAGGTATCGACTCTGAATCTGTCAACGGGATGAGTCGCCGTGAAAAGAAGAAAATGACAATTTCAAAGGTAAAACAAGACATCCCTCTCTCCATCAAGAAAATGGAGCCAGAGAGAAAAAGAAAAGTTTCTACTGTGTGGGATCATTTTGATCTTTTAACTGCAAATAAGGTACGTGTTTGTCTTTCCTTGTTTCTGCGCATCTGTCAGAGTTGAAAACAGCAATGTGACTGACTCTCAGTGTAAATTATTTATTTAATTTTATTTAGGTTAAATGTCACATCTGCTCAGCGGAGTTGTCTTATGCAAATAAGAGCACTTCCTCAATGCTCAGACATTACAGAGTCAAGCATGAAAACGAAGAGGAAGCAACTACACCAAGAACGAACACAGGTAGACCTATATAGACACAGGGCATGCTTTCTCACAACTGTTTTACTAATATATGTTTTATTATTTTGAAATCTACAATCTAGGAAGATTGCTCTGATCAAGCAGTCCTGAATTTTATTATAAAGGACTGCCAACCCCTGAGCATTGTGGAGCTTGAGGGGTTCAGGGGGTTGATTCAGGTCCTTGGTCCATCTTACGTTTTGCCAACCAGAAAGGTTTGTATACACAATGTCTCAGACAGCTGCTGTTACTCATGTAATATATACAGTGCTTAACAAATGTATTAGATCATCGTCTGATTTAAGGTTTATGACACAGCAAACAAAAATAAACACTTGTGATTCAAATATCATGCATGCTTGAATAATTTCCGTCCAGTGTGTCAGCTCACATTTGGGTATAAAACTGGATTCCGTTTTAAATTCCTACCTTCTATTCAACAGGGCAAAACACAGAGAACTTCATAGCTGGATGTTTTTCTTGCTTTAATGACAGGTGGTCCAATAAATGTGTTGAGTACTAGACTGATTTGATTTTGATTCATTTTCAGACGGTTAAGGAAATGATGGCCAAAAGACATGTGGAGGAACTCGAACGAGTAAAAAGGGAAGTACAGCAAGCCGTGGCAGTGAGTATAACCCCGGGTTTCCACGGGAGCCGTCAGCAGCACGTTACTGCAGCAGCACGTCTTGCTCGCGTAAGCTGCTGCTTAGCCCTTCCCACGAGACGCGAAGCAGCAGGAGAGCAGCTGTCACCGACCGAGCACGAAGTCACACGAGTGACTTCGTCAGTAAACACAACAACAAGCAGGAGAAAACTACAACATGGTTTGTGTTTTATGTTCTGTCCGTTTTACAATCGCCAATACGGACCTGAAAAACAAAGGAGACCGCT
Source organism: Nothobranchius furzeri (assembly GCF_043380555.1). Classification (NCBI taxonomy): domain Eukaryota; kingdom Metazoa; phylum Chordata; class Actinopteri; order Cyprinodontiformes; family Nothobranchiidae; genus Nothobranchius; species Nothobranchius furzeri. The sequence goes on along the minus strand of NC_091745.1, from coordinate 83,004,502 downwards.
AGCTAGGTGATAACTTCTCACGGGGCCGCACAGTTAGTAACTTTTTTTAAAGTAAAGCAACCGGAAGGCAGTACGTTCTTTATTCTGAAAATCTCGGGTGCTTCTCTCCATTTCCGCGTCCGATTTCCTGTCTTTCCTTCCCCAAACATGTCTAAATTGACCCGTTTCAGAGGCGTCGCGCGTAGGAAATAGAACCGGCGCGTAAAGGCCGCGACATGCTGCTCCAGAGACGCGGCCGACTCGCGCTGCTGACGGCTGCTGACGGCTCCCGTGGAAAAGGTTCTGTTGACCACAGCGGTTCCTATCAGCAGCTATGACGTGCTGCTGCAGTAACGTGCTGCTGACGGCTCCTGTGGAAAGCCGGGGTAACAGCTGACATGTGGACCTCCGTGAACATGGAGGCTTACTTACCTCTTACCTGTCACGATCCGCCCCTGCCTTCCTGACTGTGTCTCTCTCCTGCCCTGATTAGTCCTTATTGTTCTCACCTGCCCCTCGTTAACCTGCCCATGTGTTCCTAATTTTCCCTGTGTATTTATTCCTCCCTCCTTGTACCAGTCTTCGTCGGATCATTGTATGTGCATGTGCTTGTTTTGTCCTGTCGCTCCCGTTCCACCATTAAAACCATTTTTATTTTTCATCCGTGCCTGCTCTCCTGCCTCCTGAACTCTCCACCACACATGGTCTACCATCTCCACTCCTCCCAACATGACAGAATGATCCGAACAACCTGGACCTGTGGTGAGCATTAAATTCTGTTCTGGAGGATTATTTTTTCTTTTTTCTCCCGTTTCAGCGGAGGGAGATTCCAGCCTGGAGTTTTGTGTTTTTGGCGCTTCCTACCTGTTCTCGGGGTGGTCGAGCCCTCTGGGAGATCCTGGCGCATCCTATCTGTTTTCGGGGTGGTCGGGGGCATTTCTCCTCTCCTGCTGTTCTGCCCCGTCCTGTTTTTCACGGAAGCTGCTTTTCCTGGAGTTTTTGATGGAGGTAAAAAACCCCTACGCACGCCAACATTCTCCGGGGAGGTAGGGCTGATCTTCCTGCTCCATGTCTGCTTCCCTTCACCCGAGCCTCTGTCTGTTGGATCCAGTCGAATCACGGTGTGCACCTGCTCAGGACTGTTGTAGAGTACCTGCTACCGCTCCTGGTTTCCTCACGTCGCTCCTGCTGTTCGTCCTGCTTCCTGGTTCACGCCTGCGGGGTCCGTGCCTGCAGGTCCTTCATGCTGCAGTCTCTGCTGGGTCCCACGCATGCTGCTGCAGTTCCTACTGGGTCCCACGCCTGCTGCTGCAGTCTCTGCTGGGTCCCACCCCGGCTGCTGCAGTTTTCTTGATCCTGTTTCAAGTCAAGAGCTCCTGTGTCGAGTCAAAGAGTTCCTGTGTCGAGTCAAAGGGTTCTGGTTCCCCAGTGTCCTGTCGAGTTCCAGTGTCGAGTCAAAGTGTTCCGGTTCCCCAGTGTCCTGTCGAGTTCCCGTGTCCCGCACCTGCTGCTGTCGAGGTCAAGTGTCCTGCTGTAGAGTTCCAGTGTCCCACGCCTGCTGCTGTCGAATTCCAGAGACCAAGTTCCCCGAGTCAAGTGTTTCCAGTTCCCCGAGTCAAGTGTTTCCAGTTCCCCGAGTCAAGTGTTTCCAGTTCCCCGAGTCAAGAGTTTCCAGTTCCCCGAGTCAAGAGTTTCCAGTTCCCCGAGTCAAGAGTTTCCAGTTCCCCGAGTCAAGAGTTTCCAGTTCCCCGAGTCAAGTGTTTCAAGGGTTCCAAGTCCTCCGAGTCCCAGAGTCAAGTGTTCCCCTGTTCCGAGTCAAGTGTTCCCGGGTCTCCTGTGTTATGTGGCCTTGTGGGCGTCTGGTATCCGCCTCTTAGGGGGAGGGGGAGGGGGGGGGGGTACTGTCACGTTCTGCCCCTGCCTTCCTGACTGTGTCTCTCTCCTGCCCTGATTAGCCCTTATTGTTCTCACTTGCCCCTCGTTAACCTGCCCATGTGTTCCTGATTTCCCTGTGTATTCATACCTCCCTCCTTGTACCAGTCTTTGTCGGATCATTGTATGTGCATGTGCTTGTTTTGTCCTGTCGCTCCCGTTCCACCATTAAAACCATTTTTATATTTCATCCGTGCCTGCTCTCCTGCCTCCTGAACTCTCCACCACACATGGTCTACCATCTCCACCCCGCCCAACATGACATTACCTGTCACTACATCAGTGATAATATGCAGTTGTGTACATCTTTGTTGGGAGTCAAACACTTTCCACAAAGTCACACTGCTGACAATCTGGCCCAAGTCAAAAGGGACATGATGGATGATTGGGCCATAACAAACAAGGAAAGGTGTCTTGTGACCGACACAGCACCAAACATGATAGCAGCAACACTAACTCTTCAAATTCGACATTCAATCTGCGTTGCACACAAAATAAATTTAATAGTCAAAAAATCCTGAACTTTCCTCCATAAGACACAAATCTAGGCAAATCGTATCATTCTTCAGATCCAGCACCACAGCAAAAGAGAAGCTAGCTCAAGTGCAGCAACAGATGGGACGGCCCACCTTGAAACTAGTCACTGAGGTACCAACACGTTGGAACAGCACATATCAGATGCTGTCACGGCTACATGATGAGAAGCAGTGTGGGTATCTCTTGCCTCTCTCCAAACAGATTTAACTCCACTCACAGCTGATGAGCTCAACATCTTAAGGGAAGCACTTCTTGTGCTGGCCCCTTTCCATCAGGCCACAGTGGAGTTGTCTGAGGAGAGGAGAGTTTCAGGATCAAAGGTCATCCCGATGATGAAAATGCTAAATTGTGCACTTGAGCGTAACTCTTTACATCTAAACACACAAGCAGCCACACATCTCCATGACCAACTTAGACGTCGCGTCACAGACACTGCTTCTAACCTGGAGTCATTAAGTGTGTTGACCCTATCAACACTTTTATACCCCAGATTTAAAACACTCGGATTTCGTAGTTCCTACAAGTGTAGTGAGGCTATCAGTCGCCTGAAAATGGAGTGTGCTGCAGTCACAGCCTGGACCTTCATCAGAGCAGTTACCCACTTCAGGCAAGTTGTTCAGTATTATCAGCTTATTTTCACATTTGTTTTGTTGCTAATGTGTATTAATACAGAGTAGAAGACAAAAACTAAAACTTCTATGTATTTTTTATTATTTCAGATAATCTGTGGCAGCAGCTTGATCAACAGGTTGGCAGACAAACCACCAAAGCAACAGCTGACTCGATCATTGGGGTCCAGCGCTACTTAGCAGAGGGAAACATTTCAAGACAAGAAAATCCATTAACATACTGGGGGAACCGGAAGACATCCTACCGAAACCTTTTCCACCTGGCTTTACAGGTTTTGTGTACCCCAGCTTCTTCTGTGCCTTGTGAATGCGTGTTTTCAAAAGCTGGTGAAATAGTTTCCAAAAAACGCAATAGACTAAATGCCAGAACATTGGATAAACTTATTTTTTGAATAAAAATGTATTTAAAAAGAACAACTTTTCAGTCAATGACACTGAAATGGGTAATATCACATTCACAACACGGTCACTTTAATTGTCACTTGGTATCATTCATAGAATATTTTGAGGTGTATATATTTTAAATTTAGAAGTTTAAAGTAATACCATATGAAGTAGGCCTACAATAGCTTACAGTGTATACAAGTATGATTAGGTCATTGAATCCGTGTCGTGAGTCTCCAGTGTGTTGCCTGCAAAGATATTTAAAGTCCAGTAGGTGTGATTATAGAGCACAACAGCAGCACTGTGTCGACACAGTATCAATACTACTTGGGGAATGTGCTGAAATGCTTCATGAGGCTTCATCTACCCATCACTAGGAGAAGAGAATAGCATAAACTCCAGAAGAGTCTATACTACCCTGCACTTTATCACTGAACTGTGGGCTGGGAGCAGCTTTTAACAGCTGCCAAGTGATCATCAATGATTGGAAACAGCTGGGCACCGGGAGACAGGCAGGCAGAAGCCACTGAGGCCATCTTGTGGCCGAAAAGGGGCAAGGCACGTAACAAGCACATAAAGGGGTACGTTGGGAATTACCCCAGTGAAAAAGAGGGTAGCCTCCCTCCGCCTATGTGTGGCGGGAACAATTCCTGCTTTTGCACCAAACTACATTTCAAACTACTCACCCTTTTTGGAGTCCTTGGAAGGGGTGTTGGAGAGCGTTCCTAATCATTGTAGTTAAAACAGACCATGATTGTAAATAACTTGTAAAGTTAGGAAATCATTTATGAGACCAAATAAGATTGTTTTATTAAAGTATAAAGAGTCACTGTTGTGAGGAAACCTTGTGCTTCACAGCTCCATGTCAACATGGGAGGTTATTTTGATGAAGTCTGCAGATAGTACTGCTAGAGAAGATAAACAGGAGACAGCTTTGGTGTGAAGGAGCACACAGCATTTGTGGCAGAAGAAACCGGCTGGACACTTAATGTGTGATGACCTCTGCCCACTGGTAGGGCAGATTGTTGACAAATGTCATGGCCGTCTCCTACGTTACACCGCCGCTGTGTCAACACCCCACGGAGCCTAGAGCCGAGTCGACAATAGCGGATCTTTCACCGTGGTGGAACAGCGAACCCCGATAGCCTCCATTCTCCTCGGTCAGATCTTTAGCTCTAGTTTTTTTACCCAGCAGCCACACACACATTATATTTCAACCCGTCTTAGACCAAGCGGTGCTATGGTAAACACACAGAATTTGCCCCCATTCAACCTGCACGCTATGAGCGAGAAAAATGTGGTTGAGCGACTCAAAACTGAAGCTGCGCCAACTAAAAGAGCTGTGGTGTTTCTGTGGCCTCCCTCAGAGACCCACAAGTGATTAACATGACTACAGCCTCTCCTCGGAGCTGGCCCGGCTGCCCTGGGAAACGGGACCAGCTCTAGCAGCTGTTCCCGGGCAGGAGACAGGAGAAGCTGGGCACCCGCTCAAGTCTCTTATGCAGCCCCACTAACGTGTTTGAGCAAACAGTTAAGTGACACAGCATTCACCCCACTCAAGCAGCAAAAAAAAGGAACAGAAATATAATTTTACTCTCTGAGAAAGAGAAGCAGAACTGCTCGGATGATCTGTTAGAACAGTCAATAACCACAGCTTGCCCTCTGTGTCCAAATAATTCCACGATTAACATCCAAACACGAGCACACAGACAAAACTAAAGTTCAGAGACTCGAAATGGCAGAATATTTGAAGGTGAGGCTGAGGCCTTTCCCCGGAGCTAGCTGTAAAGCTCATTAATTATTAAGATTTTTATGCATTAAATTTCACCTGAACAGAAGAGTTACAAAAACATTCACTCCCCCATGAATGCAAACTGGATCTATTAAACCTCAACATGTTTAATTCTGCTGTGAAACTGGCATTTTTAACATGGGAGTCAATGAGGATTTGCTCACTTTTGCTACCTACCCCTAGTGGATGAGAGTGGAACTGCATTTGTTGCCACAGGTGTTGGCTTCAATTTCATTGCAGCTTATGGGGGCTTGGCGTGCACGCTACCAGGCACGGCTTTCGACTCTTTCACGAAGGGCGGGGAAGTGAGCGACAGCATTTCAAATTTTAAAATCTCTCCCTGATGACGTCACCTTATTATGCACTTTGAGAATAGGAAAAAATTTCAGGTACATTCACAAATTCAGAAGGCTATTATTGTTGTTTATGCTGTTTATGTGCTTAGCAGACGCTTTTACCCAAAGCGACTTACAATTTATATTTTATTTTTTCTTTTAACCTAATGGGCATGTTGTGATCTGTGGGGGAAACCGGAGTATCCGGAGAAAACCCACACATGCATGGGGAGAACACGCAACTCCACGCAGAAAGGCGAGTTTTTGAACCTGCGACCTTCGTGCTGCGAGGCAACAGTGCTAACCACTGCGCCACCATGCAGCCCTGCTTTTGGGTTGGGTAAATATAGAAAATTGAGTTTCCAAGAAGAAACAGCAAAAAGGACACAAACAAATGTGCATCCGGGCATCACGCAGGTACGTAGCACTGATGTTAGCGGGAAAAGGGAAAATGCCAGCAACAGTTAAGCTGAGGAGTTGTACGCTCTTACTGCAGAGGGGAAGTTTGAACTATGGTAGCATTCTGTTTTACATCTTGGGTGTTTCATAAAAGAGCTGTCCATGGCCTCCACAGTGGAATACAGTTGGTGGGAGTGGTTTTCCAAGATGGAGGTCAGCTTCACCAAAATCATCTTTTCACACTTCCTCACCAGAATCCAGCGGGCAGCCCAGAAACGAGCTAGCTCTCTTAACTAGCTTGTTCAGTCTCATCCAGTCTCGGTCAGAGCTGTCTGCGCCCCAGTAGACACAGCAGAGTGGACAGCAGGGCCAGCAACAGGCAGGCAGTCATAACTTTTGGCTGACACTATGCTTGAGTATTGATATTCTATTTATTCCTTTTATCTGTTTATCTTTGCTCATTTCTTGACTGTGTCCAGCACTTTGAGCCATCATGTCTGGAGCTGGTAAATAAAAGCTTCTGGCTGTTTACATTTGTTTCCAAACCTAAGCCCAGATAATCTTTTAATAAAAAAACAAACTTATCAGAATTAATTATGAGGCCTTCTCTGGTTTATTCGTGCAACATATCTGAGATGATGGAATCTAGGATTGGATCTTATCCAGGTTTCTTACAGCTAAATCCTCCGAGAGGTTAATAAGAAGGTGACTGGACTCCGTTGTTGTTTCTTCAACACGTTTCATCTCTTATCCAAAAGGATACGTTCTGATAACTCCCAACACCATCTCAAAAGCTGCTAACCAGTGCACCCACAAACGCAACTTGTGACAAAAACTTATTTCAGTGACCAAAGAAAAAATGAGCAAAGAGGTTTTTGTGAACAATGTTTATTTCATGCAGCACACGTTAATTTCATGTCAATAAGAGACACGGGAGTCACTTTGAAGTTGATCTGAAGGTGTAATGTCCAGCAGCATCACCAGCCTGGCAGCCCTTCATATCTGCACAATCAAGTTACATGATATTAAACACAAAGATCAGATCCAAATGTTATCTTTAGGATCACCTTAAATGCACCTTACTTGATGTAGCTGGGCCCTGGAACACTGTCTGTGCTCTGTTTCACACGTAGGTCAGAAAATACAGTGTCTGGATTGTCTCTTTTTCCATACCTGTACATAAAATAACAGCCAAGCATCACACCAGGATCATTTACCGCATCACACAAGTTCCCAGACTAACCTTTGCCTTGTGATAAGATTGATGTAATGCCTGAGAGCAGAATAGTACTTGGCAAGCTCCTCGGGTGGTGCTCCTTCCCGGGGACTGGTGGGCTTGAGCGGATATGCATTTAAGCCAGAGAAGGCACAAAGAAGCAGGCAGAGAGCCAGAGCACTTGCAGACATCACAGCGTCGGAGAATCAAAAGGAAGTTAAATCTGAATGAAAAAACTATTCCCCCAAAGAGCAGAAACAGAAGATTTATATTGGAATGAACTCTTTTAACTACCACTCACTGCTAGTTAAAACTTTCAATTAAAAAATAAGAAATAAAAGTAATCCTTAGACCGGTGAAAACTGTGCCTGGTTTTATGGCTGCTCAGAGCTCCTTTGTGTGATTCTCAACATCGCATGTCTTTTATAGTGTTTGCTGTTTTGGGAGAGAGGAGAGGGAGGTGTGTGTATGTGTGTGTGTGTGGGGGGGTCATTTTTTTCTCAAAGCTACCCCTGAGAAACACTCGTTGCCTCATTAGCTTAATTAAACCTGTAATGGCAAAGCAGCAAAACAATTGGAGAGACACAGTTACATTATCCGACCACAAAGGACGTCAGCATCAGATTCATTAAAATGTTGTTCGACCTGGTGGAGTGTGTGACTTCCTTTTGTTGAATCAACTCAGATGAAATGCATTAGAAATGAATGTTTAGGAAAAGTGATCATCCCTGCATTACAATACAACAGGCAAGGTTTCCACAGCAGGATGACTCTGATGTCAGGAGCAGAGAGTTTAATTATGACAGAGGAACAGCCTTGCTTTGTTGACTCATGCCTTTTTGTTTTGCTTCATCTTTAACTTTGCACACGCAAAGGATGATTAGTCTAAATGCTGCGTGAAGTTCTCAGAGCACAACCTTCATGACCATCTTAACATAACCAATGATGCATCATTTCACATGGCCGGTGATGGTGTGCTGTTTTCATATTAACTTCTGCATGGTGTTTGGGGAGATGATGGGTTGTGCAGCTTTCAGAAGGTGAAATAAAATGAGATGAATGACCTCTTAACTCACAACGATCAAAACATCTTATTTTACAACACTTAAAATTACACCTGAGTGACTCAGTCAGTCTTACTAACCAGTTGTCTTTTATCTACAATGGGAACTCTACTTTTAACACCATTAATGACACAAAGTTGTTTTAGGGTCAGCAATTCAGCGCTAAGCCAACAGTGAACATGTCCAAATCACACCATAAGCACAGCTACTCAGAAAAAAATGTAAACTTCTAATTCCAGTTGACTGAGGGCACGAAACGCTCTCAGCCCCCCTTAAACGGTCAGACAACCTTAATGGCAACTATTTTCTTTTGATGAGCACTCAACTAAAATTTGACAGGTGATTGGAGCTGTTGTTATCTCTGACAGTCATATGAGAGCTCCAGCACACTTCCTACAAAACAGGACTGGAACATTTCTTGCCTACTGGTAAACGGTAAATCCCAAAAGTGGTTGAGAAGAAAATGGGTTTAATATTTAACGTGTTTAAGCAAAACAGAGCTTCACGATCAAGCTGCCAGGATAAATCTGCCAGTATCTATGTAAAAGTTTAAATCTACACCCAATTGTTAAAATATTATACATAAAAACAATCGATTTTTTTAATATATGCAGTAAATGTCTAGTGTGTGCTATTAAGGACAGTGCTGTGTAAAGGCACAAACAAAAAGAAAAGGAAAAAAAGCACAAAAGTCAAATGTTTTGGATGGTGTGTGTCCATGTTCCATTTGGAGTCAAACTAACATTAAAACTACACCAACCGTCTGACATGGTGGTGGTAGTGTGATGGTCTGGGGTCACGCTGCTGCTTCAGGATCTGGACCTCTTGCTGTAACTGATGGAACCAGAACATCCTGAAGGAGAATGCCTGACCTTGACCTTAAACAGGCCGCTCCTGCTTCACCTCAGTGGACATTTTGTCCCGTCTCCTAGGCTGTTAGAACCAGTTATCATGTTTAGAGCCAAGTTGCCTTCACCACATAGAGCCCGGGTGGATGGATCTGCTCCCTTGACAAACTAAATCATCATCTGAAAGCTGTCTTTTATTTTACTCAGGTTTGTTTACTCATCTAAAACATCTATGTGGAAAAAATAAAAGTACTTTTTTACAGAACAGTTCTGACAGTTTGGAATAATCATACAACCAAGTTTAGCCATTTTACAACTATTATTACAGAGCATTTCACTTGGATGCATATGCACAGTTCAGTCATTACCGGTTTGCTTTGCTTATTTTCAGTACCTTGTTTTAGGATGTTTGAGCTGTTACATATTTAATGTGCTAATAAAAGATTTATGTTAATCTCAGCAGCTAATCTAACTTTGTTGCACTTGGCAATTATGAGGGTTGTTATGACAACAGACGTTTTTACTCAGCCTAAATCTTGCAAGAAGACGTGTCGATTATACAGGTCTGTTTCCCATCATTAGTTAATCAGGCTGCAGGTGCGTCAGACAAAAGAGCAGGTGTCAACATCACACCATGTGTCTCAGTACTGCAGGTGTGCTCTGCCTGTAAATATGTTCACCCAGAGAAATAAAAAATCTTTAGCCAGCTGCCACTCTCCTGCACGTTACAAGTGGACATCAGGAGGACATTTGTTTTTATTATTATGGAATTCATCAAAAGGATGACAGGAGGTCCTTCTAATTGAGGAGTGAAACTGAGCGCCTTAGCTGGAGATGGATGATTCATTCTTTGATAGTTGCACATTTAGGGAGCAATAACAGCTGCTAATTAACTTGCTCTTTTCTTTGTGTAATACCAGACCACCGCGGTCGTACTATGCACCATAGTATTATTGGATTGTTATTGCAAGTACAGGATGAAACGCTTTCACTTGCATGTTTGGTTTTTGCACAAATGCAGAAAAATGGCAGCTAAGAAATTATCTGTTGAGCTTTTTTAATCATGGAGACTGGTACTCTGCTGTTTGGACACGAATCTCCTTTTCCTTCATAATCCACTCCATCAGAGTGGACTCCCATAACAGCCAATAACAGTAGGTAAGATACTTGTGTAAATGAGACCGAGGCAAAAACTGAACGGGACATTTCAGTAGAATAGTGTTCATGTTTAATTTGACAAGAGGAAACGGCAGTTTTAGCTGTTTTCTAGTCCAAATGCTTGATGTGTGCAATGAGTTTCCACAACAGGATGACACTGAAACAAATGAGCTGTGAGACCTGTAGGGTCAGAAATGAAGCGTCATCTTCTCAGCTTTCACATTATTTCAGAACCAGATACACTTTTTCTAAAAGTTCAAATGCAATTATCGATTTTACGATCAAGCTAACATTTAGTTAGCTTACTCCCTAGTTTGTTTGTACAGCTTTAATTGAAAATCTACCTGTAAACAAACATTTCCACATATCTGAGTCAGAGTGATCTTAATGCAGATGCTAGTTTGGAACACCTAGAGTTGAGTCAATCCGTCCATTTTGGGATGCTGTAAGCTGGCAAAAAGAAATGAAACACCAGTTCCTAACAGGCTCTGAACAAATACGTCCTGCTTCGTTGAATTTTAGCTAATGTCATGAATCTTTTTACACATTCGGTTTTCCTCTCAATAAAAACTGGAGACTATTTTTTGCATCATCATGGATGCCAAAGACGCGAGAGGGGCACGTTGAAATATAACATGATTGTCAGGCGATGGTGGGAAGTTCCCTGTAATTGGAGGGTTGCAGGTTCAACCACTGCCCAGTCTTTAGCTGTCGTGTTCTTGGGCAAGGCACTTAACCCTCCTTGCCTACTGGTGGTGGTCAGTGTGCCCCAGGGTACCTGTGGCTAAGTAGCTAGTAGTGTGTGTGTGAGAATAGGTGAATGACGGCTGTATTGTACAGCGCCTTGGGGAGTTGTAGAACTCTAGAAGGCGCTAAACAGGAACAGACCATTTACCCAGGGCTGCCAACTTTTACCAAAGCTCAGGTGTGTCTGTGTGTCTGCCTTGTGTTGCATCCCTCCTTTGTTCATGGGGGAGGGGGGCTCAGTGGTGAGACTTGGCAGCCCTGGTGAAGTGCTTAGGTGTTTGCTTGTCTGTTACCGTCTCTCAGTGCTCGGTGAAGTCATCAGCAATTCTTTGGACAACATCTCTCGTCCTGTAAAAGTAATCACCCTGTTTGGAAGTGGTTGTATTGGTGACCCCCTCACCCTTTTTTCTCCAAGAAATATTTTATTTGCAAACCTGTAACTGCACCAGCGACGATAAAGCGCTTTTATGAAGTTAACCTGCACTTTTAGACTAAATCTTCCAGGAAGCATGCTAGATGTATTAAAGAGGAGCACTTTACATGGGTGTTCTTTATGGGTGTTTACTGCTAGCAACAAAAGTATTAGATGACCTCATATCTAGGCGCAGCTTAAAAGTGGGGTCACTTTGTGAGTTCAACATCCAGTATGAAGTCCTCTGGGAGCGTCTCTGCTGGGATTTTTCTCAGCTGCTCATCAAAAGCACGGAGAGTCCAGAGTTTCTCCAGTTCATACCGTTGTCTAGTTCCTGGCAGCATCAGATGAACAACCATATTACCTGAGAAAATGTACAAAAGATGCAAGTATAAAGGATGACATTAGTTTACATAAACAGGTTTAATGGTGAAGATGGGATTTTATAGACCAACGTACCAAAGTCGATACATATCCAGTCATCTGTATCTTTTCCTTCAATCTTCGCATTTGGATCTTTATCTTTCTTCAAAAACTTGTACTAAAGGAAGAGCATCCTTACAGTTAAAACAAAAACACACGACTTTAACAGAGGGTGAGGGGACATTAGTTACCACTCTGACAGCGTAAAAAGCCATCGCACGGATGTGTCTTGGTGATAAACCGCTGACAACAAGAAAGTACTCTGTATAGCTGACGTGGTTCGGGACTTGAATCACGCAGAGGTCGATGGCATTTTCCTGACGCAGTAGAGACACCAGGAGGTCCAGGGTGAAAGCTTCAGCAGGTCCTGGGAAAAAATAAACTTTAATGTTACTTTCGCCTTTAGGAGTTATTCATGTGTTTTCATTAAAAATCCTATTATTTGATGTTTATAGTATAAACTATGATAACAGGAGCCCTCTGATCACAAGTGAAATCAGTTTGTGGTCCTTTAATAACAACATGTTAATGTTTACTAGTTTCAGCTTTAAGAGGAAAACTTTTGTCTTTATGTTTATTTTGTATTTACATATTGACTGTATACAGTGCTGCAACAATTAGTCGTCCCGATGATGTCGACAAACTAAATGATGAATGATAAATGATCACCAGAGAAAGAAGACATCACGGCGAGTAGGCAACGTAGCTTAAAAGTTGGGGAGCATTTTACAAAGACGAGAGAGGACGTAGAGTGCAAAACCTGCAAAGTGAAGCTCTCCTTTCACGAGGACACATCGGTGATGCACGAGCACCATTAAAAGGAAGTGCGTCATGGCGGAGTACAAAGACTCGCCTCTGTAAACTAATTACCTCTTGTTAGCTGCTAACATCAACAGACTTGTATTCGTGAGCATAGCAACAACAGTAGTCCTGGTAATTTTAATACCTTTACAACACTTAATTCAAGTATGATCATACCACTGATCATACCGTACCTGAACTACTGCATTGAAATCTGGGGAACAACATATAAAACTTACACACATTCCATTTACATCTTACAGAAAAAAGCAATAAGAATAATCACAAGGAGCAACTACAGAGATCCATCCAATCCATTATTTATTAAATTAAAAACACTAAAATTCTATGATCTGGTGGACTACAATATTTTAAAATTAATCTATAATGCAAACAAAAGGAAAGCACCTGCAGGATTAATCAAAAGATTTACAAAAAGACATAGCAAATATGATTTAAAAGGACATGAACTATTTAACATACCTAGACATCGGATACTCGTAAAGGAACATTGTGTGTCCATAATATATGGAGTTAAATTGTGGAATAAATTAAACACTGAAATCAAGAATGCAAAAACAATATTGACTTTCAAAAAAAGAGATAAAAAATGAAATGATTAACTTATATAGATCCGTTACATAAATGTGTGAGGGAACGGGGTTGGGGGGATGAAAAAAAAAGAGGAAACAAGTCTGTGTATTCATTTGTGTGTATATGTATGTATAGAGGTCTATAACTTTATGTTTCTCTCTGTGTAACTCGTTTTCTCTCTTTTTTCCGATTCATGGGTTTAGATTGTGTGGTCCAACCAGTCCAGGAACTATATTGTTCAATTTTTTTTGTATTAATGTTATTTTAGTTAACAGATAACATACGTTTTTCTTCTTTCTGTCCCCTTTTTCATTTTGGCTTGTAGTCATTTTTTTCAGTATTTTTATTTTAATGTCAATAAATGAAAAATGAAATAAAGAAAAAAAAAGTATTTGCTCTAATGTTACCAACGCTAATGATTTATTTTATCGTCAGTGTCAAAAAATAAAGAGTTCCTCCTCTTCAAAGGACAAGTTTCTTACAAAACCAAACACGAGAGTTTGAGCTGGAATTAGTGAGCACAAGACTTTTATTTTTTGTTTCATTTAGTCACATTAGAATGTGTAGCATTTGTATTAATAGGTTAAAAAGCTCATTTAAAGTGTTTTAATAAGCTATCATCTTGTCTTTATTGTTAGATAAAGGCTGATCACACTTTTAACTAGAAGCTAATGATGGTATATTAGAGCATCCGGAAGCAATAAGCTAAACTTTTATTAATGATACAATTAGTCAACTAATCATCAACAAAACTGGGATTAGTTGACCATTTCAATAGTCGATGGTGGCAGCCCTAATAGCATAACTATACTTAAAATAGAAGGCAGTAAAGTCCTCTACACCTAAACTTTTTAAATGAAAATAATATTTAAAGACTGAAGTTTAAAAAGATAAATTATGTTGCTATTATTTACCGATAATAAGTCTAATTGCTCAGCAGTTGCATTCCAACACGCAAAAAGGAAGATAATATTTTTAACATGACTTTTTCGTAAAGTATTTCCAGAGGGAAGTCCGTGGTAAGACTGTCTTTCTGGATGGTTTTAACTTTGCGGTATTTTTATATAACTTACGGTTACTATTATCGCTGATTCCAGCCGCTTCCTCCTTAAACATCCCTTGATTATCCGAGTGTCTGTTTCCATCGCAGAAGCATCTCTCTGGGCTGACCTGATAACTGAGGGAAGACGAGTGTTGTTGACATGAAGCCAACCTGACCGCGCGGCTAAAGCCACGCGCCGCTGATAAAACACCGACACGTCTAAAAGCACCTGTTTGTTCTAATAAACCACGTCTACAAACTGATGACAACAATACTCTGGAACGATCGAGAATATTCATGATTTAGTGGGCCGGGCGGGAAAAACAACTCCCTGGACTAGCTAAAGCCACGAGTCGGTAGGGTTTTGGTATCAAGAGCTACAAACAGGAAGTTGGTCGTGTCCTTCCCCTCCCTTTCCGGTCGGCTCATGGGTCCCCCCGGAAGGACAAAGAGTTTTTTTTAACAATCTTTATTGACACATTTGCAGCAGACAAGACATAACATATTGACAAAACAACATCGATGTACAGGGTGTGATAAATTGACAAACAGAGAAGAAAGAGAAAAACTGTTAATAAAAATAAACATAAATAATTATACAAATAAAATAAAATAATATAAAATTCCACTAATACATTACCTTATAATATGGGGCATAATAGAATTCATCAAGTTGCATATTTTCACAGCTTTTTTGTTTTTACTAATTCTACGTACAGAGTCATAAAAAAATTAAGATCAATATAAAATAAAGTTACATTTGGTATAGCCTGTAGAAATCTGACTTTATGAATGTGAAATTTACCCAACAGACACAGCAATGTTATTATATCGTTAACTTCCTTGTTACATTTAACGTTTAAGAATAAGACCATACTTTCATTAAAAGTAATCAATATTTTATGAGAATCCCAACCTAATGAAGTCAATTGATTCCAAAACTGCACAACTAAAGGACAACCATAAAACAAATGAGTAAGAGACTCAACACCTGTTTCGCAAAAGGAACATAAAGGGGACACATCAGGTCTAAATCTATTAATAGATTCATTACACGGATAATATCTATGTAAGATTTTCAAGTGTATTTCTTTAACTTTATTGGGGACAAAAAATTTCTGAACCTCAGAAAAGGCATTGCTGCTGATGTCAGGAAAGGACAAAGAGTTATTGGCCGTGCTCGAGTTGAGCTGCGCCGCGCCTGGAAAACAGACAAGAGCAGACGGACGCAGCAGGGGGAGTGGCTGAAAGCCGACATTTAAGTCAGACGAATTTCCCTAGATGTGTAGCTCGGGGGTGACGATGGCTGAAGATATCCCGTTAGAGTTCATACTTGTTTAATTATTTATTTTAATTCTGGTGCCTGTTAGCAGCTGAAACACATCCTCACGTGCTTGTGGATATCATATACTGTATTGTATATGAAGACCTGACTGTAATAATAAGTAAAGGTTATCAGCTGTAGCTTCAGTGTGCTCATAGGAAACGTGACAAAAGAAAACAAAACACATTCCTCTTTATGGCTTAGTTGTCATCATCAACATAACATGATTTACAGAAAACATGTGACCAACTAACATTTCATGTTCTACCACTGGATGTTTGGATCAAAATATGAACCAATCAGATCTTAGATCAGGTGAGAGCCAGGCATTTCCCGTCATCCTCTAGGTTTTGCAGGCGGTGGAGAGCAACTGCAGCGCCTTGCTCCAAAATCTGCGGCCGCCTTGATCTCACAAGTTTATCGTTGCCTACGTAGGCATGACGTCAGAGCAAGTCGGCGTCAAGTCGGACACAAATCTAACCGGCATGCACTGCTCGCCAATCACCGGTGATCAAATCTGCGCAGAACTGGCTCATCTCGAACACGGCCATTTTCTAATCCGCTTTGCCTTACGCCCTGGATCGGACATATACTGTGCGTCAATTTAAATTTAAAGTAACGATGTGTGATCCGACCATGCCTGTCGCATACTTTGAGAATTATCAGTTTGTAAAAGTTTATAATCAGCATAACGTCAGACATTGGTACGTCGCATATATGACGTCACCACACAATCTCCTCTCTCGGAGCAGATTTCTGGTGGAAGGATTTGAAGTTTGCAGAATTTTCAGCCATCGTCCCTCTTTTTTCCTCCGTGTCTTGTTCAATGACGTCACTTTGGTGATGCGCATTTTGTTAACCTTATTTACAATTGAAGAAATACAAACTCTCGTTGGGAGAACATAAATCAAAACATAACAGGCCACAACCAATAAAAACAAAATAAAGCATAAACAAGACAAACATACATTCCATTAAAAAAAATTAAATAATTGTCCATGTCCCTGCTTCTTTGTTTGTGTCTCCCAAAGCTTTCAGCGATGTCAGTAAGGACTTCAGATTGCACAGCACTAAATTAAAGGATGGCTTTTTCTTTCTCCATAGAATGAATGTGACATTTAAGCACAAGGATCACAACCTTACAATGGAAACCTCCCTCTGCAAACTCTTTTCCATACAAAACCTGCTCTTTGGTCACTGATTCAACTTAACTTAACCCACTATCCCGCCAGAAGCTGGTCACTATTGGACAAGTGTAGAAAAGATGTTCAGTGCTCTCCCCATCTTGTAAACCAAATCCACATGGCTCCCCCTCAAATCCAAATCTTTTTTGAAGTGTTGCTGCTGCTGGGTAATATAATGTTGTTAATCTGCATTTCTTTAATTTAGGGAGGAATAGGCCACGTCAAAACTTTATTACTTCTTGGTCGGAGGGACTGGTGGCGCCAGTGCTCGGCAGCCTCGCCTCTGTCAGTGCACCCCAGGGCAGCTGTGGCTACATCGTAGCTCATCCCCACCAGTGTGTGAATGTGTGTGTGAATGGGTGAATGACTGATTGTGTTGTAAAGCGCCTTGGGGGGTTCCAGGACTCTAGAAGGCGCTATATCAGATACAGGCCATTTACCATTTTTACCATTTCTTATCCTAATGTTCCAACCTCTTATGTTTGTATTATTGTTGAAGTCATTAAATAAATTAGTTTTAAATTTCCTACTTAAAACTTTATCATTACATTTATTTTCTATAAAAGGAATCTGGTTTATATATAAATTAGGTAGATTAATTCACCCTTTTGAATAACATAAATAATGTATACATTTTAATAGTGGAGAAGGGATTTCTCTACACGCCTTGTTAAATTCTCTAAATGAGCTTTGAATAACAAATTTATCATTGAAGTCATTTATATTTAGAAACTGACCCTGCTCATCCAGTAAATATGTGATGAAATGATGTTTTTTTCATACCACTTCTCAATGAATGACTTCCTATTAATTGTAACTGTTCTATTGTTCCACAAGGTGGAGCCATGGGGTGTAAAGTAATGAGTGAACAACATCTTCCAATAATTTAATGCTTGTTTGTGATATTCTGGCAATTCCAGAACATCAAAGTCACATTTAAGGAGAAAGTCCAAACCTCCCAATTTAAAAAAATAATTTTTAGGAACATGAAACCACAGTGAATCAGGGCTTAGCAGAAAAGTGTTTAGCCAATTTATCTTGAACACACCACAAATCGACCGACTTAATATCACCCATATCGTAATCGGTCACCAATTGGGACTTCTTAATATATTTTTAATATGTGCTCTGTTGTGCTAAATGAACTGATATATAATAGAGTTAACCTTTTCATATTTTGTGGACTGATATATAAAGAATAAGTTGGGTAAACAATTCTCGAGATACTTCTGATTTTGATAATCAGTGACGACCAAAAATAGTGATATCTCGTGTAATCCGATGATTAAAAGATTTTGTCATATCGTCTATTTTTTCTTTCAAACTTGTCGACTCTCTAATTTTGATATCCTGAAAATGAAATGAGCTAAATTCCTGTAAAAACAGAAATTAAATATTTGGACATTTTTAAACAGGATTTTTTTTTTTTTTTAAAGATTCAGACACAAGCCTGCCTTAGAAAATATCAAAATTACATTTAAAGCTTTTTCAAGTTTTGATTTATCCTTTCAAAAAATGATGGTATCGTCCGCAAACCGACTAATCCTAAAATGTTCGCTCCCTCGACATTGACTTAGTTCACAGTGAGGTATGCCTTTTGGGAGAAATCGGAGAACCCTGTCAGACTCCACAGGAGACATCTATTCTGTGTTATGCCTTGGTTGAGAGAAACATAACTGTATGTTTGATTATAAAACGTTTTGATTACTTTACAAAATTTGTCAACAAATCCAAAGTTCTCAAGAGATCAAAGTAGAACTTTGTGTTCTATTGAGTTAAACGCTTAGAAAAAAATCAACAAATAAAATAAAACTTTCTGATTCTATGACCGGTAATCTATCATCTCTTTTACTAATCTTGTGTTATTGTGTGTACATCTTCCTTTAATGAAAGCCGACTGACACTCATCAGTTATTTTTGCTAAAACATTTTTTATCCTATTGGCATGTTGGAGTTATTAACTTATAGTCATTACATAGAAGTGTTGTAGGTTGTCTAACAAATCTAAATCTTTGTTTGGTTTTGGCAACAGAGTTATCAAACCGGTTTTCATTGTTGGAGACTATTTATACAATCCAGAAAGGCCTGAAATAATACATTTTTATCATCATGCCAAAATTCTTTTGTTAGTCGATCCATTCCAGGTGACTTCCCCTTTTTCAATTGTTTTAGTGAGATTTCTATTTCTTCTATGGTCAAATCTTCTTCTAGCAGCAATTTATCATCTCCGTTAAACTTCTCTATGTGACCTTTTACTTTGTCAAAAGTCCTCCTTATGAGTTTTTGCTGATTTCTTTCATTATGTGACCTGAGTCCTTAATGATAGTGTCATTTTTATTACATTTAGTTGTTTTTCTCTTAGCTTGTGCTTGTTTCTCAAGGCTGTAAAAATATGATGAATTATTCTCTCCTTGCTTAAGCCATTCATCTTTAGATCTCACAAAGCTCCTTTAGATAGCTAGATAAACTTTATTGTCCACCTCGAATTGAGGCAGAAATTCGCCTTTGACATGGCTCACCCTACAATACAATCCATATCGCATTCACACAAATATATAAAAGACAATTAAAAGGTATTAAAATGTTATCATCGTAAAGAAAAATTAAACTTTAAGAATTCAAAATTGTAACTGCGGTGGGAACAAATGATTTCTTATAGACACCTTTCTTGGCCAATGGAACTCTGTACCTCCTTCCTGATGGAAGTAGCTGAAAATGTGGGTTCAATGGATGGGTTGAGTCTGCACTGATCGGGGTAGCCTTCCTGTGTGCCGCTCACTCGTGAAGAACAGAAAGTGGGATCTGGGGTGAGCCTGTAATTTTGCTGCCTAATGTAACAATGCGAGAGAGTTGTGTTTTGTTTTTAACTGTAAGAAAGTTATACCAAGCTGTAATGTTTAAAGTTAGAATGGATTCAGTGATTTATATACAATTGTTAGGATGTCCTTGTTCACATTGAGTGCTCTTAGCTTCCTCAGCAGGTGGAGTCTTTGCAGCGCTTTCTTGTAGACACCGTTGCTGTGATTAGCAAAGGACAGGTGGTCATCAATTTCTGTTCCCAGATACCAGAATGACTGAACCTGCTCCACAGGCTGACCCTGTATGCTGAGGGGTTTGAACAGGGACGTGTCTGCCTCACTGGCTGCCCCACAGCACATTTCTTTAGTTTTTGAGATATTCAGCCCCAGGTGAAAGTCTCCAAGTGTCTGGACCAGATTGCTGACCGCCTGCTGATATTTAGACAGGTCCTCCGATGTCTTCACTGATGCCACCAGCGCCATGTCGTCTGCATACTTATACAGGGCCATTCTCTCACAATGGCACCGGATGTTGTTTGTGTAGACTGAGAATAGCACTGGAGACAAAACACTGCCTTGTGGCAGTCCAATGCTGATGACACTTATTGTGGATTTAAATCCTCTTAAAAACACTTGTTGTGGCCTGACTTTCAAAAAGTTGTTGATCCATAAAAGCAGCGTTGTGTGGAGATGGAGATCTGAAAGCTGTTCCAGCAAAAGGCTGGTGTCTGAAGAAAAATCCATGAATAAGATTCTTGTGTATGGTTGTGTAGAGTCCATGTGTTTAGTGACAGCATTTAGAAGTGTGAGACTTGCATCCTCTACACCACGTCTTGCCTTGTAAGCAGATTGTAGGGGATCCAGCTGGTCCGAGATGAATTTTGTCAAGTGTCCTCCCACTACCCTTTCCAACTGATATAAGGGCCACAGGTCTAAAGTCCCCCAGTTCTTTTGCATGAGCTTTCTTGGGGATCGGAATTATCACAGATTCTTTCCATTGCTCTGGAACACAGCCAAAGTCCAGAAGGAGCTGGAAGAGTCTGGTGAGTACCCCACCTAGCTGGGTGGAGCATTCTTTAAGAACCCTGCCACAGAGCCCATCAGGGCCAGAGCTCTTGTATGGGTTGATGCAGCGCAGGATGGTGGTGACCTCCTCCTCGCTGATTGTTAGCGCTGGTTCAGTGAGGCTGTGGGTGGGTGGGTGGGGGGGGGGGGGGGGGGGAAAGAGGGCGAACGCCATCTGTTCTGCCAACGAGATGGAGTCATGGCAGTTGTCTTGCGGGATCTCAGGGTCTCTTCCCATCATGATGTTCAGGCCCTGCCATGCCTTACGAGCATTTCCAGATGTGAGTTGCTGCTCCACATTCTGTGTTTGTTTCTCCATGTAAATCTCATCTAGTTCCTTTGGTGATGAGTCTACTATTTTGGTCTCTTCCTCATTCATATCAGGCTTACCACAAAGCAAATGTATTTGTTCTAGCTGTCTGTTTACGTCTGCAGGGTTGACATTTTTTTTCCTGTTTCTATAGCTAAGTGTTTCACTCTGTACTCGAACCATTCCCACTTACTTATATTTGACATTATCGTATTACTCATTTCTACACTTATGAGTTTGACTTCCTTACAAAAATCTTTGTTTTGTAATAAGTTATTAATAAACTTCCACTAGTTTCCTGTCCTTTGTTGTTTAACTGTTGCTAACGCTATATTTACTAAACAATGACCTGTTGGTGGGGATGTTTGAGTTTCACACTTGGTTACAAAGGTAATTATTGTCTGAGACATGTAGCCTTGAACAGAGGTTTTTGTTTCCTGGGCTAAACCAAGTATGTTTCATAACGTTCTGATCTGACATCCTCTAATAATCTATCAAATTATTTGACACACTAATAATGCCCCCTACTCTCATGCTCTGGTTGCTGCCCTCTCTGTGGCTGAATTAGGAGCCAGGTTAAAATCACCTCCTGCTATTATGTAGTCAGTAACTCTCCACTCTCCAATGAACTGACTTAAGTTTGTCATCATGTTTCTGTTTTGAGTCATATTGTTATACACAAATGCAAGAATGAGTTTCTGTTCAAATAATTCTTTAATCAGTATGAGCCAATGACCCGCGTCATCACTTTTATTTGGATAACCTTTCCAGGGAATCTGTTGAACAAAATCATAACTCCTGCTGAATGAGAGGTCCCATGTGAGTAAAAGATGACATCTTCTCATTGTTGCTTCCAGAACTTTTCATCCTCTTTGCTAGAATGAGTTTCTTGCATGAACATTACATTTGCCTTATTTCCTTCATTTGCCTTCCATTTAACGATGAACTGAATAAAGAACTGATCGGAACCAACATATAGTAAAGAAAAAAAATTACACTTTCCTAAAGCACTAAAAAGAAAACAATGTATGAGCATCATGTCCAGAATACCTCAACCTCCAGTACTCGAAGCATGTTGTTTTAAGTGAAACCCAACTTTTTTATTTTAAACCAGACTGAACCACCTATAACCTATACTGATCTAAGACAGGGCGTACTCCTTTTCTGTATGACCCTTATTGTTATAACCTATGGGCCAACCCTTTTCCCATCTATTACAGCATACCCTTCCTTCAGAAATGCTCAACTGCCATTGTTCCAAGCCTCCAGTTCTTTTAGCGACAGCTTCATTCGGGCTTCACGATCTTCTTTGGAAAAGTCCTCTTTGAATTTCATGTGCAGCTCCTTGCAGACTCTGGCCTCTTAGGACATCCTCCATACTTCATCCCTTGCCATCCTCATGCTGAACTGGATGATAATCGGTCTTGAAATCTTGTTAGTCACAGCATTGTCTTTTTTCCCCAGCCGATGTCCCGTATCAACCATGGTTTGAAGTTTATCCACAAACGCAGGAATGACTCTTGTTACAATTCCAATCATTGTTTCACGTGCATTTGCTTTTTCTTTCTCAGCCAGTCCCAGTAGTTTCAGGCCCCATTTCCTCTGATAGAGCCCTCTCCAGAGGTTTTTCCCAAATCTTTATTTTTCTTCATCAGAGACTCCATCTGTGTTTCCAGTTTTCAATTCCTTCCTTATTATCTTTTGTCGCTTTTGTGTTTTCCTCAACGTGACTTTCAAAAGCCTTCAGGTTTTTGTCCAGAGTGTCAAATCTGTCCTCCATTTGTTGCATAACGGCTAGTGTCTCATTTACATCTTTGTTGCTTACTTGTTTACCTTCAGCCTTCTGTCTTTTCTCTTCAGATTTGGGCTTGGGACTGGAGTGTGGTCACCCAGAGTTTTAGCCATTTTTTCTTGCATTTCCGTCTCTTCTGTTCTTCCTCTTCACATGCTTCTGATTGCCTCCAGGTCATAGTCGTGATCAGAAAGGCAAACTGGTAGCTTAGCTTTAGCCGTTGTAGTTCAGATGTATTGCTTAGTCATTTCATTTTCATTTCATTTCATTTATTTATAAAGCCCCTTCTGCGACCAATGCAGATGCCCAAGGTGCTGAACACAACACAATGAAAACATAAAACCGTCAGAATAAAATATAACTGTAGTGACTATCAAGTCCCACTTTTAGTCACCCTCGGGTGCGGGTGGAGGCAATGACTCGCTTCAACAATATTGTCCAGGCAGAAAGCGGGTTTGGGTTTATTGTCCCATTTACTGAATATGTTGACGATCACAGTTATGCAGGGTCCAGAATGGCTATTTCTTATCAAGGTTTATGTAAATGATGAAAATTATAACGGCAAATTAGATGTGGTATATGAAATCAAACGAAGCGGTAAAAACCGTGTGACCTCCCGTCACCCACAAAACGCCAGTGCACTGCCACCTCAACACCTTTATAGGCTCTGCAGTGCCACCAGTGGTCAAAGGAAATACAAACCACAGTGCAATAAACTGAAATGTACATAAAACATTATCAAAATAAACTTAGACCATAGTATAATCTAAACCAAAACAATTGTTAAAAGTCCGCTTTTCAGAAGAATGTTTGTGAACACAGTTTAGACTACATTACCCATGATGCACCTCGGTATCTGTACTTCCCGTTGGGAACGTGTTTAGCGCAGTTCAGCACAGCTGAAAGGTGTTGGATGATCAGCGTTTTTCTCGTGCGTTCCTGTGTGAGTTACCCTTGGTGTGCGTGTTTATCATATTACCACACCCACATACTCCTGCACACTCACACTCCCTTTACCTGCATTCATAGATGGGAATGCAATTGCCTCACCTGTTGATGTCATCTGCTACCTCTTTAATAAAACTACTTGGACTACATCACTGTGGAGTGCCAATCCTTCTGACCGAGGACAACTCAGTTGAAGCGTGATCGGCAATCAGTGCAAACATTCAGTACAAGTGGTCCTTCAAGCCGGATTTGCCTTGGCTGAGTTCATGAGATGGAAAACCCTCAGGATGGAGGTGCATCGAGTAGCCCCCGTCCAAAACGGGAGAGGAAACTCCCGGGATATCTGGTGGACTATGAGCACAACCTAACTGAGCCACCCAACCCATCTAGAGCTCCAAGTAGTTCCAGTAGCTCTGACAATGAAGAGGAAGGGAGATGGCAGAGGATGGAATCCGCATGGAACAGTGTCCTCCAAACCATGAATCACCTTCAAGCGTCTATGGAGGACACTCATGGAACATTACTGAAGCGGGTGGAGCGTTTGGAGCAAGCTTCACAACCTAGCAGTGAGGTGATACATCGCACCATAGAGCCACTACCTGTACCAGAGCAGGACACCACAACACCTGCGAACATGCTGACGCCAGTGAAGGCATCTGCTCCATCACCTCCTCGTAAAGTGAGTTTTTACACTCAGCCAGTGCTGCAGCCTGCCACTTATGTAGCTGCATCAACGCCACTCAGGAGACTTGGCCGATGCACCGCTACACCCTTCGTGTACCAGAGATCGGAACATCATCTCCTTATAAACCGGCCAGGCCAGGTGCAGATATCACATCACGCAGCCTCAGCTAATCAGCCAAGACAACGTGCTTATCATGCAGTACAGCAGCTATCACAGGCTGGGGATCCAGTGAGTCTGCAGCAGACGTTACATCCAGCTGCTCCCGTCTTCCAAGCCAGACCTCCAGCTAATCATGTGTACTTGCAGTAACCACCGCGTCCTGCTGATCCGACCTACCAACTTCCACGTCCACCAGAACCTGTGACCCAGCCATCACAGTGGGCAGACGCTCAGCACCCTGTATCCAACATATTGCATCCTGAAGCTTTGCCTGATCCAGCTGGCAACCACCACGTTCCCGACCCGTCAGGAAGTGACTATTCATCATCTTCCTCTGCTGGACAATATAATCCACGGGTTGCCACATCTGAATCAGCCAGAGCGCCTCTACCAAACCTGATGGAGATGATGGTGGCATCTTCATATGGTATTCCAAAGCCTAGGCTGGTGGTCTTCAGGACGGGCAGAGAGAGTGACTTCGCCTTATTAAAGAAAGGGCTGGACAGCACCTTAGGGCCACATTCTCATCTGGGAGAAGATTACAAGTTTCAGGTCCTATTAGATCATCTAGAGTATCCCAGCGCCCTACAGGTAGCCAAGCGCTACATCCACGACCGCACTCCCTATACTAGTGCAATGAGGGCGCTAGAGCAGAGGTATGGACAGCCAAGGCAGTTAGTCCAAAGTGAGCTTAGCACTATATTGAACTGCCCCCCTATTAGAACAGGAGACTCTCAAGCTATTGAGGACCTGTCCCTGTCCGTGTCCAGCCTGGTCGGGCTTCTCAGTACCATGGATGAAGTAGCAGCCAGTGAGCTTCATTGTGGTTCACATGTGGACAGACTGCTTACCAAACTCCCCCTGAACTACAGAGACAGCTTCATCGAGTACTGTATTACCCGGGGGATCATCCGCACTGGCAGCAGCCGAACATACAATATGTACGACTTCTCAGAATGGCTTGAACGGAAATCCCAAGTCCTTCAGCTATCCAGACAAGCCTCTCACATGCCCTCTGACAGGCCACGCCCAGAGAAGAACCTACTCAAAGCCTTAGCAGGGCCCAAGTCACACAGCAAATCTGCTTCCATCTACTACGGCCCAAATCCAGCCCAAGCCAAGCTAAGACCAGGGGGAGGATCTACAGCTCCCAATCCGACAGTCCAACCTAAGAAGAGACAGAAGTTCAAACCTTATTGTCCATACTGTGAAGGGACAGAGCATTATCTGAATGGCTGTGATGGATTTAAAGGGCTAGACCTCAAAGCTATGGCTACCTGGATTACTGAGAAGGCCAAATGCTGGCGCTGTGGCCGTAAACATTCTCCAGAGCAGTGTACTCTAAAGAAGCCGTGCAGCACCTGTGGTGACCAGCATTTGTCTGTGCTCCATGACCTGGTTGAGGCCAAGAAGCGGGACCCTAACATACTAACTGTGAGTACTAGTATGGTTTACCTAGACTATTCAAGTCACTCAGGTCGAGTCATGCTTAAAGTAGTACCAATTCAACTACATCATGGTGGCAAATCTCTGGACACATTTGCTGTGCTTGATGACGGCTCAGAAAAGACTGTTGTGCTTCCTGCGGCAGTTGAATCTCTAGGTTTGGAGCAGGAGGAAGCAACACTCGCACTGCGAACTATCCGTCGAGATGTAATCCAGATGAAGGGAGGCTTTGTCTCATTTCAGGTGTCACCGAGAGCTAAGCCCAAAGTGAGGTACAAAGTAACACATGCATTCACAGCCGACCAGCTGAGTCTAGCTACTCAGTCATGTCCAGCTGAACAGCTGAAGAAGAAGTATCTTCACTTGCAGAAAGTCCAGATCAAAGGATTTAACCAGGTCCAACCTTTGGTGCTACTTGGCTCAGATAATGCTCATCTCATCACCCCTGTCCGTCCTGTCCTTAGGGGGTCATCTAAAGGGCCAGTAGCTGTCTGCACCAAGCTCGGATGGGCCATCCAGGGGCCAGCCAGTAGTATGCCTACATCTGAGGGGGAGCTGCAGTGCCTGAACATGTGTCTTTCTCCTGCAGAGGCCCTGCATCAAGATGTAAAGCGTTTGTGGCAACTAGATGTTCCCCCCTATAGGACAGAGAAGGAGGTCACACGGTCAAAGGAGGACAGAGAGGTAGTGGCTACGTTGGAAACAAAGACCCTCAGAGTCCCAGTAGATGGTGTCGAGAGATATGCCACTCCTCTACTGAGAAGAAGAGACTTTCCACGTCTGTGTGTCTCCCCTGTAGCAGTAAAGGGCCTCCTCAGATCTACTGAACATAAGCTGGCCAGGAACCCTGATCTGACCCATACATACAACCAGGAGATCCACAGGTTAGTAGAGTCTGGCTATGTTGCTAAGCTGAGCCCAGATGAGACACATAGCTCTTCTGAGTCATGGTATGTACCGCACCACATAGTACATCACAACAATAAGGCTAGAGTGGTCTTCAACTGTTCGTTTGAGTTTCAGGGGTCCGTCCTGAACCGCTGCCTCTTACCAGGACCTCCCATGGGGCCCACTCTGCTGGGGGTATTACTCCGCTTCCGTCAACACCCTGTAGCCGTGAGTGGAGATATCAAAGCCATGTTTCATCAGGTTCGGCTGCTCCCAGAGGATTGTCCCCTGCTACGGTTTCTGTGGAGGGGTTGTGAAACGGATCGGCCCCCAGACATATATGAGTGGAGAGTTTTGCCCTTCGGAACGACATGTAGCCCCTGCTGTGCTACGTTCGCCCTACAGAGACATGCTAGGGAGCACAAAGAAACCCACAAAGACATCTGTGACTCAGTCCACACAGCCTTCTACGTGGATAATTGTTTACAGTCTCTGTTCAACCCAGAAGAAGCAAAACAGCTCATCGACCGGATGAGAGATTTACTCATTCAGGGAGGATTTGATATACGACAGTGGGCGAGCAACGTGCCCGAAGTAGTTGCTCACCTGCCCGCTTCAGCTCGATCAGAGAGCTGTGAACTTTGGCTGAACTTCAAAGGTCTCGACTCACAAGAGTCAACTTTAGGACTTAGCTGGCACTGTCCGACAGATGTCCTGGGATATAAGCACCGCCCTATCACCTACTCCACGGTCACGCTGCGCAATGTGTACAAGGTACTAGCTACCCAGTATGACCCACTAGGTTATATTTGTCCCTACACTACAAGGGCCAAGCTGACTGTACAGGCCCTGTGGAGCACAGAAAGAGGGTGGGATGAGCCCATCGAAGGGAATCTACTTCAGTCCTGGCTTGAGTGGGAAGGCGAACTGTCACACCTTCAGCATGTCACCATTCCCCGTTGCTACGCTCCTCCTCATAACTCCAGCAATGTGACATACGAAGCTCACGTATTCTGTGACGCATCGGAAAAGGCTTATGGGGCTGTGGCTTATCTCAGGGTAATCGAGCGGCAACGGCCCATCATCACATCATTCCTGATGGCTCGCTCCAGAGTGGCCCCACGCAAGCAGGTGTCAATGCCCCGGTTGGAGCTTTGCGCAGCACTCACAGGAGCCCAATTGGCCAGATTACTCCAGACAGAGCTTACTGTTCCCATACAGTCGATTTACCTGTGGACAGACTCTACCACGGTGCTGCAGTGGATCCAATCTAGTTCCTGTCGCTATAAGGTATTTGTGGGGACTCGAATCTGTGCAATACAGGAGCTGACATCTCCTGAACAGTGGCGATATGTGACCTCTGAGCTCAATCCTGCTGATGACATCACCAGAGGGAAACATCTCGCTGACCTAACAGCCCCCAATCGTTGGTCACATGGTCCACCTTTCCTATTACAAGCCGCTGACACTTGGCCTAAGCTGCCAACAGAGTTTCCAGCCAGCAATGAAGCAGAGCTCAGGAGGACTGCATTCTGTGGGCACGCTTCTGTATCCCCAACCTTGCCGGATCCAACGCAGTATGCCTCACTAGATAAGCTGATTGCTGCTATGTACCGGACCCTACACGGGGCGGCCGACACTCCTATTACAGTCGCGGAGCGACTGGAAACCAAGACCATGCTGCTCTGCTCAGCTCAGACCGACAGCTTCGCAGAGGAGACCAAAGCCCTCCAGACCAGTCGCCCAGTCCGCTCAGACAGCCGTCTTAGCACGCTGTCCCCTGAATATGACAGTCTTACTGGTCTCATCAGAGTCGGAGGCCGCCTTCGTCAAGCCGCAGACTTAGATCCAGACAGTATTCATCCCATCGTATTAGCAGCTGAACATCCCCTGACCAAGCTCATCATAAGGACTCATGATGACCAGCTCCTTCACCCAGGTGCAGAGAGGCTATTTGCGGAGATAAGGCGCACCTATTGGATTCTCAGAGGACGTCAAGCCATTAAGAAACACCAGCACCAGTGTGTGGACTGTAGGAGATGGCGCGCCACACCTTCTACACCCAAGATGGCTGATTTACCTTCCTCACGGATGAGACTCTATAAACCCCCGTTCTGGTCAACGGGCGTAGACTGTTTCGGGCAATACACAATAAAGATAGGTCATAGAAGAGAGAAACGCTGGGGAATTATCTACAAGTGTCTTACAACCAGATGTGTGCATCTCGATCTCCTCCCTAGTCTTGACACCGATTCCTTCCTTATGTCATTACGCAGATTTATCGCACGCAGAGGAAAGCCATACGAGATGTGGTCTGATCAAGGAACCAATTTCAGAGGTGGTCATAGAGAACTCCAAGCAGCGTTTGAAAACATGGAGCCTGACCTCAAGCAGCAACTAGCCACGCAGGCTATCAACTTCTGTTTCAATCCCCCACACTCGCCTCATTTCGGAGGAGCCTGGGAAAGGGAAATCAGAGCAGTGAAGTCAGCTCTGCAAGTAGTCCTGAAGGACCAAGTTGTGGCAGAAGAAGTCCTACTCACAGCTCTCATAGAGGTTGAGGGCATTTTGAACTCAAAACCACTTGGCTATGCATCGGCTGACATAGCCGACCCAGATCCCATCACACCAAATCTTCTCTTGATGGGGCGGCGTGATTCGACACTACCCCAGGCAGTCTACGGCCCCTCAGGCACTCTTTCGACCAGAAGATGGATACACAGCCAGGTCATCAGTGACCACTTCTGGAAACGGTTCATACAGAACTACCTCCCAGGACTGCAACTCCGACAGAAATGGAGGAAGTCCACTGACAACATGACCGTGGGACAAGCTGTTATGATTGTTGACTCTAATCTGCCTAGAGGCCTCTGGCCTGTGGGTACCATTTCCCAAGTTTTTCCAGGGACTGATGGTGTTGTTCGAGCTGCCGAAGTCAAGGTCAAAGACAGTCTCTATGTTCGCCCGGTGACTAAGCTAGTGGGACTCCCCAAAGTCCCTGAGGACTTAGATGATACTGTTCTGCAATAGAATGACTTTAGCTTGTGTGTATTTGTATCCATACAAATACAGGGGCGGCTGTTAAAAGTCCGCTTTACAGAAGAATAAGGTTTGTGAACACAGTTTAGACTACATTACCCATGATGCACCTCGGTATCTGTACTTCCCGTTGGGAACGTGTTTAGCGCAGTTCAGCACAGCTGAAAGGTGTTGGATGATCAGCGTTTTTCTCGTGCGTTCCTGTGTGAGTTACCCTTGGTGTGCGTGTTTATCATATTACCACACCCACATACTCCTGCACACTCACACTCCTGCACACTCACACTCCCTTTACCTGCATTCATAGATGGGAATGCAATTGCCTCACCTGTTTCAGTACATTCAGTACAACAATTCAGTACAACAATATTGGCTCCTACAATGACAATCGTAAAACCAACATAAAATCAATTAAAAGAGGAGAGTAAAAGCAAAAAATAAAATCCTGAAAAAGATTAAGAGGCCAGGGCATCGAAACCGGGTAAAATTTGCTAATCCTGGAATGTCTTGACAAAAAAAAAGGGTCTTAAGGCGAGTCTTAAAAAACCCCAATGAGGGTGACTGACGCACCACCAAAGGCAACTGGTTCCAAAGTGCAGGTGCCAACACCGAGAATGCACGGTCCCCCCGTGACCTGCACTTAGTGCGTGGAACGATCAACAGCTCCCTGCCGGCTGAGCAAAGTTCCAGCGAGGGGGCATGTTTATGCAAAAGGTTGCCAAGATATGCTGGAGCAGTTCCTTGTAAGGCCTTGTGTGCCAGTACCAAGACCTTGAATTTTGCCCTGTATTGCACAGACAGCCAATGAAGGGATGCCAACACGGGGGTGATATGCTCCCTGCGCCTAGTGCCTGTCACGAACCTAGCGGCTGAGTTTTGTACTAACTGCAAGCGTGCTACCGCACCCTGACTAAGGCCGGCATACAGTGCATTGCAGTAGTCGAGCCTTGAAAGAACAAAAGCATGTGTGACAGTCTCTAGATGTACTCTGGACAGCAGGGGCTTAATTCTGGCTAGTCGGCGTAAGTAAAAAAAAGACGATCGCACAACCTGGTTGATTTGTGCGTCAAATTTAAGGGTTGAGTCCAGTTGCACTCCCAAATTTTGGATGGTGGTCTTCATATTAGATGCTAAAGGGCCCAGATTCACAGCATGGACGTGTAGACATGCCAGGGCTAAGTACAATTACTTCAGTCTTAGCTTCATTCAGATGTAAAAAGTTTGTAGCCATCCAGGAGCGCACATCCTCTAAGGCATCTACAAGCTTTGATATTGACCCATCGACCCCCCACGTAAGGGGGAGGTAGATCTGACAGTCGTCAGCATAAAAATGAAAACGCATGCCGAATCGCCGAAGATATAGATATAGATGTCTTCTTGAAAGTATCTTCTGTAGGTTTCACTTATTTTGTATTTACTTCAGGATATGTGAAATCCACGGCACAAAACAAGCGGAATTAGAAAATGGCGTTTTTAGCCCCATTGACCTTTTTCCACTAAAACCAGAAGTGTGTCATTAACGGGGAGTCTCCGTTCTATTTAGTCTAGTCTTAGCCCGTAAGCTAGCTGCTATTGGAAGGGTGATCTCAGCATCAGCCAATCATGAAAAGCTTAAATGTACACCCACCAATGGTGGGCACCCCCGTGGGTATATAAGTGGAGCGACTCCACTGTTCTCCTCCGCTATCTCTTCAAGCCAAGCTTAAGAGCTATCATTAAAGAGCATTATCCAAGAGCAAATTATCCTCACCAACCATGTCCAGCGACGTCAGGACCTGCCCAGCCTGCCAGACGGGCTCCATCTCCAGCGGCGACCTTCACACAAGATGTGAGGTCTGTCTCGGGGCTCACCATGCTGGCCTGGCCCTGACCCCTCAGGCCTCATGCCTTGGCCTTGACCCCTCAGGCCTCGTGCCTGTTTTGTGCCGCTCTGCCCGTAGCTGAGAAAATCCGCCGGGTCGAGTACTTCACCCCCGCTGCCGACGAGCAATTTCCGGTGGCTGAGACATACTCACTGGACAAAGCCTTACAGTTCTTCAATGTCGGTCAGGAGCCGGCTGGCTCCAACCGACTGGAAGATGACTACGACCTTGAAGAATACGAGGAGGCTGGCTGCCATAGCCATTCTTCCCTCTTGGAAAACACAAAGGTCAATGAGCCTCCCTCAGCAGGTTCCTCTGCTCCAGTACCTTCACGCTCCTCCCTGCCAGCAGTCAGAGCATTGCTCCAGGAGCTACCTGCCATCATCTCCGTGGCTGCGGTCCACAAGGGGCTAGCTGTCCCAGAACTGGCTCCGCCTGAAGCAGATGATTTGGCAGGAAGTTTTGGGGCTACACAAACCCACTGTCCAGACCCCATCTGGCCACTCTTCCCCGCTGCCATGAGCTGCTGGTCTACCGCCTTCTCCGAGCCTGCTAAGCTCAAAGCACCAGTCTCCACATATGCACCCATAACCAAAGTCGAGGGCTTCTCCGACCAGGGCTGTCCAACTATTCCTCCACTGGAGCCAGACCTGGCCTCCCTGTATGGCGCCAAGAACCACCTCGCTGGCCAGCGAGCAGTTCCCGCTTCCAAACATGACCAGCTCCTAGCACAGCTCACCGATCGCGCACACCAGTGCGCTTTCCAGACTGGCGCTGTAGGAAATAACATTGCCCTTCTTGCCTTTGGCGTCTCTAAAATGGTGGAAGAGCTCGACGCTCCGGACTAGTTAAAATACATCATCAGCAAGACTGCTGATGCCATTCTCAATCTGTGCGCTGCTGTACTCACCGGATCTGCTCGCATTGCTGCCTGGCGGACCCTTATCCAGTGGACCTTGTGGCTCAAGGCCCTGCCCTCCATTCCCGAACACCTGCACAGAGAAATGCTGGAAGACCCCATCACCTCTGACGTTCTGTTTGGTCCCAATCTTAGAAATGCCATCGAAAGAGTTCAAAAGACAGCTGAACTGTCAGCCACGGTGCAAGACATGGTCCACCCCCGGTCCACCTCTCACTCCAGCCGCTCCTCCAGGGGATGGGACGAACACCGGGGCAAGCGGGGAAATTGCAAACGCCCAGCTGCACCGCCCGCCCCTCGGGGCCGGCCTCCTGCTTCGGCTCCACCTCAGCGGGACCAGAAATCTGACAACCAACGGTTCCGAAAGAACCAGCAGACATCATCCTGGCCTTCTCAGTCACAAGAACCTCGCCGAAAGCAACCAAGAAAATGACTCGTTGGGGGAATGTGTGTGTTAATAATTGTAATGTTAACTCTGTGGCTGATGTTGTTTTTGAAATAAAACCCAAACAACGTTACTTTGAGAACAAAATCCTACATTCCTCTGCAGAATCTTCTGCCGAATCCTCACACATGTTCCCCACACCAAGCACTGCGAAACACCTGCATGTTCACGCAGTCAATCACATGACACGCCCACCACCGGCTGTAAAGGTGCGTTCCATTTGCGTGCCGGCCCTAGCTTCCAGCCAGGCCCAACACACCTCGTTCCCCCCTTAACGTAGGGTGGGACGGGATGTCATGACGCAATCGCGACCACGCGCGGTGTTACAATGCGCGGCTCCATCTGCTGGCACTTCATCATCCCCGTGCACGGGCCCGGCTCCCAATCGTTCTTTTTCTTTGGACACCACGCTCCGCATTGCGAATCAGCCTCTTCCAGCTGTTTCACACTCGCCCTTTTGGGCGCAGCCCTCCACGGGTCGCTCCCAGTTCTCCTCTGGTGCGAGCGACGGCGGTAAGGGCACAAACCCAGTCCTCAGATCACGTGACCTCAAACACACGTATGCTGTCGGAACGCGCACAAGAATGGCGCCGCCTTTGTCACATGAGCAAATTGATGTCGGACACCATTCATTACGGTCACACACCATTTTCAGTTCGCTCCTCCTCCCTTCAACGGGATCGTGGAGACAGAATTCACATCACAGGAACAATCTCAGGCCCTAGAGTGGGAGCTGCAGGAACTTCTGTCCAAAAAGGCCATTTCCCAAGTTCCTCGCAGGCAAGAACACTCGGGTTCTACTCCCACTACTTCGTAGTACCGAAAAAACTGGCGGATGTCCTTTCATTTCTGCAGATACTGATGGACAGGGGCCTCACATTCAGCACTATTAAAACATATGCTGCAGCTATCTCATCCTGTTACCAAGGTTTTGGAGATAGATCTGTTTTCTATCATCCCCTCACAAAACGTTTTCTAAAAGGTGTTAGAAGGAACAGATCTGTGTCCCGCCCACTATTTCCCCAGTGGGACCTAACGGTGGTTCTGCACGGCTCATCTGAAGCCTCATTTGAACACTTGGACCAGGTCTCACTCAAGTTCCTGTCACTCAAAACTGCCTTGCTGCTGGCACTGGCATCAGTCAAGAGAGTGAGCGACCTAACCGCCCTCTCAGTGGCTCCTGCATGCCTCGGGATCCGGGAAGATGGCGGGGCGGCTGTTTTATGCCCCAACCCAGCCTTTGTGCCCAAAACCATTAATACTTCCTTCAAATCCAGGTCAATTTCATTGGCTGGACTTTTTCCTCCTCCCCATAATTCTGATGAGGAGGCAGCTTCCCACCTTCTCTGCCCAGTGCGGACGCTCGCACGATATGTGTCACGCACTTCAGGGATTCGTCGCTCACAGAGCCTGTTTGTGCACTACAGAGACTCTTACCTTGGGCAAGCGTTGTCGACCCAGCGTCTTTCACACTGGCTATGTGACGCTATTTCACTCGCTTATACATCATCAGGGCAGGATCCCCCTGAGACATTCAGGGCTCACTCAGCCAGAGGGATTTCCTCTTCTATGGTGCTCCACAGTGGTGTGTCGATGGAAGACATTTGTCTAGCTGCTTCATGGGCTTCCCCATGTTCCTTTACTCGTTATTACTTACGAGATGTTTCTTCAGGATCCATCACTCGTTCAGTGCTTGGACCCCAACAGGTTGAGTGAAAACATTACGGCCTCACATCGGCCCTACTACAATAATACATATCCAGATGGATATGTTCACAATCACTACCGATGTTCCCCTCATAACGGGTCCCATTCAATCTATTGCCCTCTTGTCACCCCGGGCTCCTTATTATCTTATCACCCCTCATATATGAGCTGGTGTTTACATCAATGGATCATTAAATTCATCCTCTTGTGGATGATCATTTTAGTGGGAACCCCACTCTTCTTTCTGGCTGCCTCAGCCTTCTAGGCCCTTAGGCTGAGGCTGAGCGACCCTCTCTAAGAAGAGAAATGTTGGATGTGTCCATTCAGTTGAGCTAACCAGTGTGGCGTAAACCCATCCAGCTGCGCATTATTCCAATAGCAGCTAGCTTAAGGGCTAAGACGAGACAAAATTGAACGTTGGTTACGTATTGTAACCCCAGGTTCTATGAGTCTAGTCGCAGCCCTTAAGCCAATGGCCCCACTAGTTCTGATAGGACCAAGAGCCACTGGAGGCGAACAGTAGAGTCGCTCCATTTATATACCCACGAGGGTGCCCACCATTGGTGTGTGTACTTTTAAGCTCTTCATGATTGGCTGATGCTGAGATCACCCTTCCAATAGCAGCTAGCTTAAGGGCTAAGACTAGACTCATAGAATTTGGGGTTACGATACGTAACAAACGTTTCTAACTAGTTCAGATTTGTCAGCATGGATCGTATCTACACTACAAGTCTTTTACATTTGCCCAGTCTAAAAGACACAGCAATATCATACTGGACTATAGAGCTGCCACCCATGAAAAAGAATGAAATTATAGTGATATTACAATACAATATGTAATCTTATTGTTGTAACAACATAAGTTTCTTTTTCTTACAATAAAAATCTATTTGAAACTATATATGTTATAACAACATACACATGTATAATATTGAATAAAATGAATGATAATTATATTGTACAACTATATGAACGAGAAAATTATATTGTTTGAACAATAAACTGATAATGTGGCATTGCTCTGATCTGATTTTGTGTGGGTGGCAGTTCTAAGCTAACTGTGAGTTCAGCACCAGTCAGGAACACATAAGAGCTTGCCCTTTAGCAGAGCTTGCTTTGGACAGCAGCGGGGGCTAATGTAGCATCATGGTCCGGCCTAGTCTCCTTCTTTGTCTTCTCTAGCTCCTGGCTCTCCAATTCCTGCACAAACTGTTGTTTGTGGCACCGAACATGTATACTCCTGGGGTGAACTTATTCCAGGAGTATAGACTTGGTACTGCAACTCGTGGCTAACACTTTCAATATCTGTTTCACAGAAAGTACAAGAGCCATCACCAAAGTTAAAACGTTTTCTGACTAACTCCTTACATGTAAAAAACATTCTTAAAAGGAGTTTCTTTGGCTTTAGGGGTAACAGGAAAAGACAAATAAACAATTCTTAATCTTTCAACTGAAATTTTATTCAATACATTTAGGATGTTTTTCTTCTTACTAAACCAGTAAATAATCCCACTGTTCAACATTTTCTAATAAAAGAATTGTTACATTTCTTATCAAGGATAGGGATACCTTGAACTGCTAAAGGAGGTAAAGTTGGACCCACATTCAAATGGACTATTGCATTTTTAGATAGAATCACAGATTCCTTAGGAACTTCAATGAGCACTTAAAAAAAAGGAGGTAAATGATGCCTTCTGCAAAACTGATCATAATTCACCATTGTTCATTAGATCAGTTACTGACCATACGCCCTTCTCAAACCAGCTGTCAAGGAATAATGATTTGTTTCTGTGCAGGATCAATCTATTATTTCATTTTAAATTAGTAAGAGGTGAAAAATAGTGTTTGTAAATTAATTTTCAATAAATAAAAATCTTTTTGTGCATTTCTGACAATGTTACAGGAAGCTTGTTAACACCAGAATCTGAAATAAGTAACGAAGGTAACCAACCAAGTTTTTTAAAGGGACTTTAAGGAAGTTTAACAAGTTTAAAGATTTCTTTCTCAAACATTCTCCTGCAATGCCCTGGTCCTGTAGAATGATCCCTGGCATTCTACTGTGCCTCTGTATTCCTGTAAAATCACAGAAACAAAGGTGTGTTCGGGTCGAATGAGCCTGCTTCCCCAATGCCTTCCAGAGGCAGCGTAACGCCGGATGGCGTCATGCGCGTTCACACTGCAGCGTTGGAGAAGTCCTACAAGGTTGTTTGTCCACAGCAATGTCAGAGGTCAACAGACAGTCAAGTGTCCAGAAGTTGCTGATGCCAGGAGTATTGCGTACTTCCCTGTACCAAAACAGTTGCTGAACTTCTCTGGCGACACCATCTGGAAACTAAATCCAAACAACCTCTCACGCGGACATGGAGCTGCAGCTGCAAGGTCTGTGCAGACACCCAGACTTTTACTCTTTTAATAAAAGGATTGTTTACAATCATATTATGTGTATCTACAATTAATGTTTGATCTAAAGTGATTTAATAATTAACTAATTAATTAACCAATGAGTCAATCAACATAAATGTTTAATCATTCATGACTTATTTAAGATCTTAACTTGATGACTTAATAATGATGTATTATTAGTTACATTCACATATTAATATCAGTATATTAACAAATTAATGTTTAACAGATTTACTTCACATTCAGTGGAATAAACCTCTTCTGAGTGCCTGGGGAATGCATGACGGCTGACGGTCTTGGTAAACGCCTCATGAAATTTCTCAGATCTGGTTGGTTGAAAACTTCTCAACAATGAACATTAAAGGTGAACTCACTTCCTATTCTCCCAGTTCCAGCCGAGCTCACAGCTCATGTTAAATGACCATCCTGGGGATTCAACCACATTTTCAGTGGAATAATCTTAAAGAACCATCACAACATGCCCTATAGGTTATAAATTTTAAGTCGCTGTGGATAAAAGTGTCTGCCAAATAAATAAGACTTAAACATAAACATCCTTTTTTAAATCAATCAATTATTATTTGCTCAATTCCCCCACTCATCAGTCTGCCAGAAGCCACCTGGGAAGCATATTTTGACCAGTTGTGCGTATTCTATGCCTCATTTAATCGATAGCAAATTAAACGTTACTCTCTTAACTGAAGTGAAATACTTAAATAAGCAAAAACTGACGAGCATTCATGGTACATGGTTATTTTACTGCCACTATTTTTGATATTCATTTAATAAACATCTAATTCTATCACATATTTAGAAATTATCAAACATGTTCAATAATCTTATCATCTTAGAAAATGTTGTTTATGAGACATAGTGCATTTATAATCAAGTGGGCCAAATCTACCGATTCACTTTCCCGTCATCATCCTGTTCACTGTTCAGAGAAGCAAAATAAAAACCAGTGCTACAACGTGTTATTGCTGGCACATTTAAAGAATAAATAAACATTTATAATTTTTATCACTTGCATTTAATTCTGAACGAAACATTTCAATTAAAAAATATTAAAAATATGGTTTTAAAAATCTATACTGAGACAATGTGTCATTTAAATGTTGCTTGCACTATAAAACATGCGTACAGTTATGAAAAAAGAAGCATCTGACAGAAACCCCCAAAATTCTATAAAATCACTAAATTTAAAAATTCAAGCATTTCAGTTCCAACATTAATTTTCCTGCACAGATAAAACTGTAGATTTAAATGCATTTGGCCCCACTTGTTCACATTAACTGTCATACATCATCATCACCATCATAGTTAGAGTCCATAGTTACATTAAGTCTCAGGCTTACTGGAATATGGTCTGTAAGGCTGGCCAGCTGTGTTATGAAGGTCACCGCTTCAACCTCCTAGAGAGAAACAAAGGAGCAATCATCTATTACCTGGTTTGAAAAAGGTAGGAAAATCCTATCAGCCCCTTTTTTAAGTTATAGTCATCTTCAGCTAAAAGTAGTTGAAAATCCAAAGGCACACCATTCTGCACAGCTTTGAAATGGTGCTTTCTCGATAGAGGATGTAGTCGATCCGACGTCCAATCCACGGCTGGCCGTTCTCTGGATAAACCAGCGGAAAGCCCTCTGCAGCAACAGGAGGGGAGATGTACTGCTTCCTCAGCTCCTTGGTTTCCAACGTTCTGCAGAGATACAAAGAAAACAGAGAAAGTTAAAACATCACCTGAGAAAATAATGTATAAACACACACAGAGCTAAAAAAAACACCTTTTTAGAGTTAATGAGGTGTTCACATCTTCCTCGTATAAGGTGGGCTGCTTCAGCAGAGTGCCTTCAGGAGAAATCCACAGTAGTCACCTTTTAGCATTCACAATAATTGTAATGATGTCGTTGATTTGCTTTAAATGGTACCAACCAATGACCCAGGGCTTCTCTTTTCCAGGCCCTTCTCTGCAAGGGTCTCCATAGTCATCAAACAATGAGTGATTCTGTTCCAGAGTGTCGTCTACACAAATGAAAACACTTCATACACGTGCAAAATATACACAAAGTGCCAAGAGCTCATTTAATGTAAAAGACTGACCAGGTGAGCAGTTGTCAAAGTTGAAATCACCACAGAGCACGTCAAAAACAACCTCCTCATCAGGCTGTTTGCTGGCAGCCTGAAAGTCAGCGATCCACCTCATGACCATGTTCAGCTGCTCACAGCGAACCTCCCCTTCACCTGATGGGAACACAGAGAAGACAGTCGGGAACCTGACTTCTTTTTTCTCGTAGAAAAACTGAAGTTCAAGTGAGTGAACCAAGTTGGGAACTTGCCCTCTGGTGCATGAAGATGTGTGCAGTTAAAATAGCCGACGACTTTCTTCCCTCTCTGATTCTGACCTATGAAAACCTGCAGAGAACCAAAAGCAAATATGTCGTTTTCTCTGTAATGACTCAACGTTTCTGAATTTCCCTTAAATTGAGATGGGTCAGTAAATAGGACACCTTGGTGGAGAGGAGACCTTTGGAAGCCAGCGCATCCTCCCCACTGCTGTTAGGAAAGCAGTGGTACTGAGCTTCAAGCACCAGGAATCTACTAGCAAGGAACAGGCCGCTGTTGAAGAACTTAAAAGACGAACATCGGCACGGCGGCTGGCAGGTGTACACGCCAACATCATACAGTATGTGTCCAAACACTGGTTTTAGTATATTGGTGAGCTTCTGCGCTGCTCTTTTATCAAACACCTCCTCGAGACACAGGATATCAAGACAACTTGGAAAAACGGACAACACCTGCCGAGGTTCATCACACTGGTGTCTGAGATGCTGAGCGGCCAAAACATGGGTGGCACTTTGGTGACCAACCTGGCTCGTCACAATGAGTTGACCAATGGCAGACGCCCTATCCTGAGTGTGGCCAAGATTGTTAAAGCGAGCCAGACCATCTGGCAAAAGACACAAATTGGCTGTAGCAAAGCTAAATGATGCTTGTCCTTCGGTCTCAAAGCCGTGGTGCGTTTCCCTTTCTGGTGATGACGGTGCTTCTCTATGGTACTTAAAAGGTCTGCGACAGGTCTGGAGGGGTGCCCAGAGCAGGAAGCCCAAGAAAGCCAAAGGGGCTGTGAGGAGAAAAAATATAAAGCAGACAATAGAGCCAAAAAAAACCTTGAGAGGATGGCGGTAACATTCCTGCTCCTGCTGCTGGATTCGCTCCAGGGAGGTGGATTTACACAGAGCAATGATGCGCTCAAGATACCAAAAACAAGGGAAAATTAAAATCCAGCCCACAGCGTGGATACAGGCAAGAATCCCGTTAGGGAAAGGAGATGCTCGTAGAGCCATCTCTTATCACTGTTTTAAAACAGGAAAAGGAAAAGCATCCAGTTTCGGATTAATTCCTTAAAAACAGGCTTTTTCTCTGGAGTTCTGCTGGATTCTGAAACTACAAAAATACAGACTCTTAAAAATGAGTGAGATGCATTTTTTCTTTTAATTTGTTATAGCATATAATCATATTATTCATTCTTTATTTAATGTTTCCATCCCATTCTTCTGAACCCACTGGGCCCCTGTGACCCAACTGCATGTTTGTGGGGCTTAAACCCGTCCTACACTGTGACAAATGACCATGTCAGCAATATTAAATATGACTCTTTATTATTCTAGACAATCTTACTTTCAAAATCTGATGATGTCCATTTCTCTCATTTGGGTAAACACAAAAATAATGCTGAATTCTCAGAGGTGTGATTCATTCTGTGGCAAAACCAATATTTGCGTTTCCACTCAGTTCTCATGGCTGGCCTGTGGACTTCACGTCTGCACCAGGAGACGGTGGTTCTCACGTCACCACGTTAACGCACTCGTGCAACGAGTTTGGCCACTAAAGGAAAACTAATGCATGGTGTCACTCAGCCTTTATCAGTTGCTGAGTGTTGCTAAACGAGAATTTTAACGCCGCACCTTTGTTTGCGTTTCCAAAAAACAGGCATGCTGGGTGGACACGCATTCTTTATTACTGGGTAACATTCTGGTTGTAAATATAGGAAATGCTCACATTTAGTAACTTTTAATTCTTTCTGAAGACGTGTGACATAGTTTCGCTAAAATCGTCTTGCCTTAACAAGTGCGCGTCTATCCCTCGGTCCGGTCCCGCAGGACGGGACCAGGAAATGCGTACAGCACTCATTCGTAACAAAACCGTTTGAGTGGAAGACGGAGAAGCTAACGAGAACCTGCTTTAGACTGAGGACTGGTTTGACTGAATAAACACTCACAAACACATTTAGATTTACTTGTTTATGTCGGGAAATAACCACACAACCTGACTGCATGGGTATGGTACCGGGTCAATGAGTCCCCTACCACTCATACGTGCTTTATAAAGCGTCCGAGCTTCTGTTATTACAACTGAACTGCAGCAGTCACCTGTGTGACGCTAGCTTCAATTACCTCGCTATCGTTAAACTGTAAAGCTCCTACCTTAGCACAGAAATTGGCCTCTAATGGGTTCACTCACAGAACAACCTCTCTGCGAACTTATTTAATTCAAATTCAAGTTAGACTTTTCATTGTTAACCAGCAGGTAACAAGAGCGACCATTACAGTCCGACGACACTTTAACTTTTTTCCTGTTCGGCTGCTATCGTTAAGCCACGCCCATCACGGTTACCATGGTAAGGGCCCCAGCCCGGGTGCGTTATTTTGATTCGTCCAATGAAGATCCGGCCTTTCTCACCCATGATTGGCTAGAAGGGTTCTACTACGATTGGCTATTTCATTTAGCAGCAATCCGTCTTCCCTCGCAAGGATGTAGACCCATTGAGGACTAATATTAATGTCGATGGTCCGAATCCACGGGTAGGATGCTTATAAGTACGGGTCCTCGCCGGTCTAGCAAGGACCCTTGCTAAAACCGGAAGTCAGCGGCTCTGAATTCCAATAATACCTAGCTGCAGACGCAGTCCCTACAAAACACGCCCCCATGTGCCTGTTGAGCTACCCCCGAGCTCAATAACGGCGGCCCTCCCAGCGGGTGGGGAGCATCCCGCTGTCAGCTCCAGCAGGTGATCGGTCTGTGCTTTAAACCCTCTCGGCGAACAACACAATTGAAAGAATACGTTTATACAGAAATAGTAATAATGTAATTAAACAGACAGGACTCCAGGTTTAAATATGAATGTATGGATTTTTGTTTCTTGCATACACACTTTATGGCATCCCCAGTGACATTATAAAACACAGATACCACCAACAAATAATCAGTTACCGGACAGTAGGCACAACATACCTGTGCTTACTTAAGTTAGCAGGTGAGTAATGTATGTGCAAGTGTTTATTTTAAATGCAATAAAATAAAATATCAGAAAAAGTAATTAGTGGTAATCATTTTAATTAACCCCTGAAGCCCACTAGCCTCCATTTATGTGGGAGCACGCCTCCTACAGCAACATTTAACTTTCAACCATTTGTTATTACAGGCACTAACAGTAGGTCTAAGATCATACGAGTGAGTAGTTAATATTTATGTTACTATTTATGATTTTTTATTGCTTCTTTACAGTGAAAAGCTGCTGATGTGTAATTTTTAGGCATATTTACATGTGTGTATATATGCATTTCATATTTTCTGTTAACAGGAATAATTGCTGGGCCTTTGACACAAAATGTGTTGATTTAAAAATTACTAAAATATTTTCCATTAAGTATACAATTCACAAGACTAGTAAACTGATATTGACCATACACTAATCTGTAAAGAATATTCTGTAAACACAAAAGCAGAAAAATTTGGCTTTCGAAAAAAAGTTCAGACAAATGAAACAACCAGCAACAACTTTTATTGGCCTTACAAAAACCTTCCAAAAAAAATGTCCACACAATGCTACAGCCTCAGATGAGTCCAGAGCTTTTCTGAATTT
The DNA here is from genome assembly GCF_043380555.1 of Nothobranchius furzeri. Classification (NCBI taxonomy): domain Eukaryota; kingdom Metazoa; phylum Chordata; class Actinopteri; order Cyprinodontiformes; family Nothobranchiidae; genus Nothobranchius; species Nothobranchius furzeri. The sequence continues at coordinate 82,961,316 of NC_091745.1, read as the reverse complement.
CTCCGAGTATCTGAGCAGTTCCATGGCATAGGACTTCAGCTGCCTCTCACTAATGAGACAAAGATAAATAGCAATTAGTAAAAATGACATTCATACCTAGAGGCTGTCATAAACAATGTGAAAACAATACATATAGGCATTAGCACTGTTCTTGTGTTTGTAGAATACCTCCGGTCTACCACATTGCCATCGTGAGTTTGCTGCTTATTAGATGAGGAGTCATAAACGGTCAAATAAATAGCCTATTGTTACGTTTATTTTGTTTACGTTTACATGCAAGCCATGGGCTACATGGCTTGCATGTATCCCATTAAAAATTATATTAAAAATATTTTGCATCCATGACGTCTTCCCCCACTGCCAATTATGCTTAATTTTATATAAAAGTGTTTCAGAAAAAAATCACGAATGCGCTATCTATCAAACTATGTCTTAAACGTTCAAATTTAAAGTACAAAATCTTCGCAAGTTGTAAAAATATAAATCTGTCTTTACCTGAACCGTCATTTCCATCTGTTGCAACCCCTATATTATGTCGATGGTTGCAACACGCATGCGAGTTCTCGTCTTCGTACATGCACGCGTGTTTTGTACATAGGGGCGTGTTTTGTCGGGGCGTGTTTGGACGGGGCTGCGTCTGCAGCTAGACCTTACTCCTGAATTCGGACATTCTGAATCCTGAATTGTGACAATACAACAGACCCGTCCTCGAAATGTGGGCGGAGCGAGGACGCATTTGAGGACGCGAGAATGAGTATTCTTGGAATTCGGACAGTACTCTTCGCTGCGCTGTGACGTCATCAACCTCAAAATGCGCTACAAGCATCCTTCCCGTGGATTTGGACACACCAGGGCTTTGGTCCAATCCCCCACAAATCGGTTCTGAAAGTGAGGCCAATGCGGAAATGAAAAAACAAAAATAGCAGTTCCACCCTCATCCACTAGGGGCTGGTGTCAGAAGCGAGCAAATCCTCATTGACTCCCATGTTAAAAATACCAACTTCACATCAGGAATAAACATGTTTACAGCCTGGTACCAAAACATGTTTTTGGTTTAAATGATCTAGTTTACACTCATGACAACTCTGAGGGGGGTGAATTTTTTTTCTCACTCTTCTGTTTAAGTGTATTAAAAGCCTAAAATTCTGTATAATTAATGAGCATCAGACCCACATGACCACAGAGCTAGCTCCGTGGAAAGACCTCAGTAGAGCCTCGGTCTGGCCTGGAAACTGCTCCGGGATTTTGAATCTCTGTGTTTGTGTATTCTTTTTTGGATATTTTTTGTGCAATTGTTGGACAAAATGACTTGCTGTGGCGTTAATTGCACTAATAGAGCGTCCAAGGAGTCTCCACTTCATTTTTTTCGGTAAGTATGACCAGTCTGACACCCAAATTGATGCTGAGGTTTTTGAGGAAATAGTGAAGGAGTCCCCAGGAGCATTTCGAGTCATGATGAGTAACGAAGAACTTGGTAAGGACTATTTAAAGTCGTGTTCATTTTTAACCTAAAGGTTTGGATTGGATCATCACAGTTACATTTAATATACTTTTGTCTTTGTATTTTTTTGTTATTGTTTGTTTTTTTTCCACTTCTTGTAGGTTCTTCTCTATCACCATTGGCTACATCATCTTCAGCATCTTCTGATGATACTATTATTCTGAACTTCACCATGTGTGATCCTGCTGAAGATTCAGCAACTGATGGAGGAAGTCAGCCTAAAAAGCCATGTCACATAAACTATGAGGCACTGGCAGTGAGTAATATACATTACTGTTAAATCTAACACTCATATGTGTACCTCAGTTTTTGATTACTACATTCTTCATTTCATTTTAAGTTGATTAAACAGATCCTAACTACAAAGCCTGGTGGTGAACGCATCATGCAGGAGTACGCAAAAACCAAATCTCTGACAGATGCCACCAGAAGACAGATGATAAACATTCTAGCTGCTGAGATGACAGAAAAGCATGGGTAAATTTATATAGGCTAAAAATAGCATATTTACTATATTTATTTTGATATCAAATGTGTGACAGTCATCACTGTGCTTATTTATCAGAACATCCCCCCCTCGAACTGTCAGAGTGATGTATGCACAGGGAATTGTTGCCTTGTTTCCATATCTGGAAGACCCCCTTTCAAAACATGGATATGTAAGCAAAATGGTCGTAACATTAAGCTAAATATTGATGGTATAAATACTGATAACATATTCTGTATCTTTGTGTTTTATTATATAGGAACACTATTACGATCCAGAGAGTGGGTCAGGATACCTTGCATGGCGCTTGAAGACCATTCAAAGAAAAGCTGCTGAGGAGAAGGGTGCATCAGTAAAGAAATCTACCAAAAGTAAGTTTACAAATCAGTTATAGTATGATGGCAATAAAATGTCAAATGTGTGGGCACAAGCTCATGTATTTATTTTTTTCTGAAGTTGGTGGGCCAGGCCATGGCCAATCCACCTTAGCTGCTGACAAAATGCAGTCTAATGAGGATGTGGAAGCAGCTCTTGCTGTTTTGAAACACACTGCTGATGAGGACACTATTCGTGAGAAGATGAGAGCCACATTTGCATATCGCAATTCACTGGTCAACGATGACAAGACAACAGATGTCTTCTCAGTCTTTCCACGGTTTTTGGACACACCGGGACTGGTAAAACATTGTTTTTGTAACAGAAATATCCTGGACATTATGAAGTGTCACCGATAGTGGTTTTATTTATTTATTTTGTCCTTTATTTTTGCAATGCAGATAGAACAAGATTTCAGACTTCTGTTTGGTGAGGAAACTGCCAACAAATTCTTGGTGAAGTGGCCCACCTCTATCAAAGAGAAGGTTATCGTGGAAAGCCATAGACTGGTACCCACTCCAGAACTCTTACACTTGCTGCACAACACTGAGTCAGCAGCTGAAGATGAAAATGGTATGTGTGTAATAAAGGTAATTATGACAATTTAATTTATTTGTAACATTTTGTTAATCAGATGCATGTCTTTTTTTACAGGCTGGGACAGTGACATGTCTGCAATCTTGCTGCTGCTACATCTGCTACCACCTTCTGCACAAGGACGAAAGAGGCCAGGAAAGATGTCTGCATCTCAAGCCGCAGATCACCTCATCAGATTCCTAAAGGTATGCTGGGCGCTTTTTTAAAATATACTTCCCATCACCTCACTTTAATGCCCAGTTTGAAGTTACCTTATCTATTGTCAGTCTTGACACTAAATACTATTATTTTTCTGTCTTAGGCTGGAACCAGTGTACAACAGCATCTAGACCATATTAGCCAAAGCTGCCAGCCCTACCTTCTAGCTCAGGGAACTACAAGAAGCAGGATCCACACCTTCTTCATTGTGATCGACAAGCATGCACTTCCATGCAAGGCAACTGGTTCAGTGGGAGCTCTTGATGAACTCTTTAAAGCTCATTATGTATTCGGTACGTCATACAGTCATGCCCTGACCAACTTTTTCACTTTTCTCCAAACAACCGTTTACAACATCGATGTAGCAGAAACAAAACAAACTCCCAGAGTTGCAGAGTTGCGAGCAAGAATGCTGCGCTAGAATCGGGTGAGCCATAACAATGAAGTGTTTTCTTTGCAAAAGGGACCGTGGTACACCAAACAGCCTTATTAAGCACCTTAAAGTAATCCATGGTCTCTGCACTGGCAGGACTCTTTATCTTAAATGTGGCCAATTGGGATGCTCACGTTCTTTTGGTAGTTTTTCTGGTTTTAGAAAGCATCTAAACAAGTGTCATGTTGACAATTCATTTAATTCAGTTGAAGAACCCAATGTTTCATCTTGTCAAAGTGTTCCTAACACAAGTAATTCCACTGATTTTCAAGTATCTAAATGTTTAGAGACCGAGTCAGGTTTATCTTCAGCTAACCTTGTAAATAGTTGTGCAAGTGTAATTTCCGATCTACAGGCTGCAGGTTTAGGCCAAAGCATTGTGAACTCTGTTGTTGGTTCCATGGAAGAGATAGTTAAAGATGTTCAGCAGCATGCAAAAGAAACTGTCATTTGTGGATCACCACAAACTGTTCAAGAATTTGTATCCACACAAGAAACTTTTACCAAAGCACCATTTCCTCATCCATTATCCACGTTGTATTCAGAAAATCGGACCTGTACTTCATACTTGGTGCATGCGCTTTGAAGGTAAGCACAATTTTTTCAAAAAACAGCTTAAATCCTTTAAAAATATCACCAAAACTCTAGCCAAAAAACACCAGAGACATATGGCATACATTTGGCAATCTTCTTCTACTTTTAATCGTTTAGACATTGGTCCAGGGAAAATGGTGTCTTTGAAAATGATAAAAGGAGGCTCTGTTATTGCCATGTCAATGCAAGTGCCAAATGGTATTCAAGTTATGAAAGTCAACTGGGCAAAACACAATGGCTTTATTTACCGCCCTCATCTGGTTATTTGTGGCAAAGTTGATTTTGAAATGCCGATATTTTATCAGATTGAGTCAGTTCTGATAATACATGAGAAACTGTTTCTGCTAACTGTGCCTTTATGCACAGTTAGCTTTCAGGAACATGTCCATGCATATGAAGTGGCCAGGACAACACAAGATTTGGTTTTGTTTCATGCTGACCACCTGCTGTATCCCAGGCCTTTTGATATAAAAATGTCATATGGAGTGAATGACTCACTTCTCTTTGTTGTTCCATATTGTTTTCTGTGGTGATTGCATTATTCAAAAATGTATGATTACAAATAGTAATGTGATTATGGACAGTAGGTTTCAATGTCCCAACTTTTTATGCAACTATTACAACTGTTATACATTTGAGAATGTAAAGTATCTTTGCATTGTGAATAAATGCTGTCAAAGTTACCTTTTGTCTGAGATTATTTTTATTTGATAGATCTACATGAACTAGATATTTAAAACAACACTGGAGAAATAAAAATCAACACTATAGAGAAATTAAATTTGACACTAAAGACTGTTTTTTATATCTAATTTTGGAGTTAAATTAACTCTTCAAAGTGTCATATTTTACTCTGAAAAGTGTTCATAAACCACAGTGTTAATTATTTTAACACATTGCAGTGTTAATTTTAACACAAATTTGAGTAAAATTAACACTGAAAATGTAACACTGATAAAAGAGTAAATTTTACTCTATTTTCGAGTGGGACCAAATGTTATCTGACACGGAGTTAAATTCAACTCTCTTAGAGTTAAATTGACACAGGATTTTTTACTGTGTATGGTCCCCTCCCTGCAACTCGGCGCATCTCTGATCGCAGCGGCGCCTGTCTGCTGTGCGGGCACAGTTAGCTCTGGTTGTAGCTAGGTTGATACCTCCGTTAGCTTAGCTCTCACCTCTGCATTAGCTTTGGGTTAGCTTCAGGTTAGCTTGTAGCTACATTAGCTTCAGTTCGACCGAGTGTCGTCAGTTGATCCCAGCCTTACAGCCCCACCCTCAGCTCCACCTCTCTTCCCTTTTGGGGAATTGTCTGGGCTTGATGGAACCTGTGTCACGGTCAAAATGGCGGTGGTGGCCACCTCCCATTTTGGCTCAAAAACTTATTATTGGAGCCAAAGGAAACCCATTGTCCATACATATATGTCGATGCTTTGGTCAGAGTTCGGTCTCCCTCCCTTTCCTAGGCTTGGGTGCAGACTGTCCTCCTGCCACCAACAGAACAGCTCTTTTGGGGGATTTTGTGAAGAAAAGGTGAACTTAACGTTATAATATTATACAATACTGTCCAGTTTTGCCAAATATTTTTTCTGTTTCTTTTATATACAAAATAAATAAAACATGTCAAATGTGAACTTATAATAAGCCTTTATCATCTTGCATTTATCACACTGTTGAACTTATTTAATATCTGTTGGCTCTCAAGTGTTGAGGGTATCTTATTAAAATCCATAAGATAAACATGTGTGCCTTACCTGGGTATGAAACATAATAAAACAGCCCTATTTTACCCAGCTGTGTGCAGCAGGTCTGGCCTAGTGAACCAAACTTTGTAAAGGAAGAGTTTAAAATAATAATAAAAGTTATTAATGATAGTAAATAATATATTTATTTAGTCTGCCTTACCAGGCTACAGCAAGTCTGTTTCTGTTCTAGAATAATGAAAACTGGTGAAAATAGACTAATCATAATCAGCTTTGAATTAAATAGATTAAATGATTCACATTTAATAAGAGGATATGTGTTCAAACTTGCTAACAGCCTGAACCTATAAAAGTGAAGACATAAGAAAGAAGTTTGTTATAAGCTAATAGTGTGATAAATGCAACAAGATTAATTATAAGCTCACATTTGACATTTATCAGGTTCTTTAATGAAAGAAACTGAAACAGGACCGAATGGTTATCGCTACGTTCACATTTTCTTCAAAAACCTAAGATCTGGCTGCAGACATAAAACCCTGCAGCGAGGCTAAACAGTTCGCTGTTAAATGAAATAACCAATTGTATGAGAGCCCTTCGAGCCAATCAGGGGCCAGAAAGGCGGGATCTTCCTTGGACATTCTACAATTCCAAATGATGCTCCCGGGCAGACACGTGACCTACGGAAAAAAGTTCAGTTCCGTTTGAGAACTTTACATGTTCTGGACTCAACATTTAGCGTTTATATTCATGCTGTTTAGCTTTGACAGAAAAATCTATTTTTACGAGAGAGTGGAACTTAATCTTTTTAAAATTTCTTATGGTTTTCTTTCTTGAAATAACTTGAAAATGATAAACAGCATTTAGAAACCCCGAAAATAGATTTCTCTTTTTTAAAAATGTTGCATTTGTTTGTGAAACTCAAATGTATTTTTGCAGATGTGAGTTTGTTTGGCATGCATTTTGTAGCCTGGCCAGCCATGCCAACTTCCTTATGGGAAGCAAAGTCCTCTGTGTAGAATAGAAGGCGCTGCATTGTGAATTCCCCCAGTCATTTGGGATTAGCAGGGCATCATAAACATACAATACCTATTTGTAAACAATTAGAATATAGATTTTTAATTGTTTAATTACTTTTGTCACAAGACTGTGCGACAACGGAAGAGTGTCTTCAGTCAGAGGCTTCTTCAGTTTGGCTGCAAAACTGACCGCTACTGGAGATCCTTCCTGCCAACAGCCATTGTAATATACAACAACTCTTTGATGACTTGATTATTATTATTATTCTGAGCTACTACAGCAATCAGTTTCCCTCTGGGATTAATAAAGTATTTCTGAATTGAATTGAATTAATAATTCAAAGACAGATGCTGTATGGAAGCCAGTGTCTTCATATGCAGGGTCTCAGGACATTAAAAACAAACATGGAAACCAGAAATCCTGTAGAAATGTCTTAAAAGGCAACCGTGTTTGTTTTTTAGTATAACACACAGGAATGTTTTGTTTTTGGAATGTGAAATTTTGCAAGCACACAAAATGCCTCTTTTAATTTATTGCAGCTGATTTTCACTTGATGGATAGTACTGTCCATGTTTGCTGAGTAATGTGACGTCTACCAGAGCATGAGGAGCTTCCTGTCCTGTTCTGCCATGTAGCAGAGACAAGTAAGCAGCACATGTAGGTCCTTATGCATTTTTTGTGGAGTGGTGGTCACTATTAGTCTCCTCAACAAATCCGGATCATTGTACTCAGTCCCATGAGGGCTATTTTCACCAGGCCTCTCCTTTAGGATCCCATAGGTGTTGACAATAAATTCAGAGAACAGAGGATGAAGCGCTGCTTTGTAGCCAAGCTGGCTCAGTTTGGACATCAGATGTGTGTGCCTCTGGCTGAGGTGATGCCGATAGCCCATGTCCACCTTCCCTGTCAGAGGGTGTGTACTCAACTGTAAACACACAAAAATAAAACACTTTTAATATGGGAATCCCTAGCCCACTGTTCACATGTTTACCCCTTGGTTCCTCATCAAAGAGGGGGTTCTGTTAGTTACATTCTCTTTAAATTACAACCACTGTCCATGATTCAGCAACTACAACACAGAAGGATTACCTCTTCAATTTTCTCTGGGATATTGCGCAGTGTGAAACCGTAAAGCCTCGTCTGAGCTTGGAAGATGTGGGACAGAATCCTCCTGTCCAGCTGAAAGACCATCTCTCCTATGACTCTTGGCTGAGCTGAGTGGAAATGGTCAGACATTAATAATTTGTGACATTAAAGCCTTTATTTTTTTAATTGCTGTGGCAGTTTCACCTGAGACACAAAGATGACACTCTGTCTGGTGACCTTGTAGTGCTGCTGTCTGGTCTGTATTTCTGTGTGCAGAGCTCTGCAGGAAGGACTGGAAGTCGATGGGAGATGATGCTCGGTGCTCGGCGGTGGTTTTAGTTTGCTGAAACACTCTCCTGAATTGTTGCTCATCAACCGTTTTTTGCCACAGATTTGATGCTTCTGTTTCAGAGGCAAGCAACAATATTACTTGTCACTTTGCTATCTTTAAAGAAAGTTTGTATTTGGTCACGATAAGTTACTCTCAGTCAAACGAGCACAAAATGTTATTTTACAATGAAACCCTTCAGTGATGTGAGAAGACAGAAGGCAGCTAAAAGCATCCCTGGCTGACACCTTCTAGCTTACCTGTGAAATCATCCGGGGGTCCTCCACTGAAGCTCTGAATCTTCGCTTTCATGTCCTGGTTTTCCTGCAGCAGACTCAGCATCAGCTTCAGCTGCTCTTTCTCCTGTGTGAGTTGCACATTTTTTGCCTGCAAGGCTGCTGTAGACGGATCTAGGCTCATCCTGCAGTCCAGATTCACAGTTCACAGCCGGCCAACACACAGAACCTTTCACTAAAATTAAACCAAAACAGAACCCACATGCATCGATGGAATGTATGTTGTTTATTCTTTTACTTTATACAAAGAACAGATGTCATGTTTTTAAAATTTTCTCAAAACTTGAGAGCAATAAAGTGAAAACAGTTGAGAGTACTTAAAGAAAAAAGAAGCAAAAATGCAAGTTTATCATTTCTAAGTGTTTCAACGGGTTTCTCGTTGTCCTGGAGACAGAGTTGTTTTGGTTTAGTTCCCTTCTACTCTTGCTGGCTTCCTTTCTAGTTTTGCTCCGGTTCAGTTGGAACCCTAGAAATGGTTTTTGACTAAACAAAACCCAAACCTCCCTTTCTATAGTTTAAACACCCCTGAAGCTGGTCTACAGCATAAGATACACCTTCCATATATTACAATTACAGAATATTACAGACGATTCCACAGACACCAGTAATCAGTCAAACTGCAACTTACTCACTGTTTATCGATTCGTTTAGATTTTAAAGCAGGAACAAAAGCTATGTGATCAAAATGCCCAACTGAGCAAATGAGATCTGATTCAGGATTATTATGGAAAGTTCAACAAAACAACTTTCTGCTTGAGCGCTGACAGGCTGCTCTCTCTCTTCAGCCTCTTGCTCTTCCGATGATGGCAAGAATGTAGAGGAAGATGTTGATGATGTCAGTGTAGAGGTTCAGAGCAGCAAACACGTATTCTTCTGGGCTCAGGGACAACTCCTTGTTACCGAGCAGCAGCTGCGTGTCCACCGCCAAGAACTGCAACACACAAAGACATTAAACACAGGTCAAACCTCTGACAGCGTTTCCAACCCACTAGAATGAAAAGGGTTGTTTCACTTTAATGTCTTCATATTCACCCATTACTAAAAAATGAAAGGTGGGTGATGATGTTTGTAGGAGCAAGATTTAGGAAGTTTATTCATCATTTTAGTAATTGTGCTTCACCTGGGAGGTTGGCGTGCCGCTCTGTGCGCCCCGAGGCATTATCTGCACCTGGCACAGGTGTGATTGGAAACAGACGACAGTAGGAAGGATGACGGCGGGGTGAGCATGGGTGACACATTTTGTTGACTGCTTATTTTATCCTATGAATATGTATTCTGATCCATAAGTGCAGTAAGTGGTAATTGTATTGATGGAGAGAATAAATAAGACAAGATGGCGGTGATACGTGGAGCGCGTCGTTCATCTTCTACCCACTGCTGAGCCTGCTTAAGAAATAGGTCAGGAAGAGGTTGCTGCAGTAATGTTTTTGCCTGTGTCTATTAGCAAACACCAACCAGAACGGTTTGTATTCATGGTGACAGGCCAGACTGCAAGTGCAAACAGATCTTGAAATTTTGTCAGATTTCAGGTATTTTCAAGTTTTCACCAGAACAACTAAAACTCAACAGAAGTGGATCTCAGTTGAACACTATTTGCATCCACTCAAAGAATGATGGAACAGGCTGCTTCAGAGAACGCTGCTGTAGTGTCCTTGGGCATGACACTTGATCTGCCTTGCCTGCTGGTGGTGGTCGGAGGGAGCGGTGGCGCTGGCGTACCCCAGTGCACCCCAGGACACCAGTGGTTACACTGTAGCTTATCATCACTAGCGTGTGAATGTGTGTGTGAATGGATGGATGACTGTGTTGCGAAGCGCCTTGGAGGGTTGTAAAATCCTGGGAAGGACCCATACAAAAACAGGCCCTTTACCATTGTTAAAATATAGAGCCATTCAGCAAATAACCGGGAGTCCCGCTGCTGTTACTGCAGCGACAGTCCCCAGTACGCCAGCTATAGGCGCTGTGTGAGTCCCAGCCTTCCTTACAGGCTACACTAAATTACACAAATCAGCTGTGTTCGTGATCTCAAACATGCAGGAAACGTGCTAGAAGCAGAATGCAGCTCCAGGCATGTAAGCTCATATTTTTATAAGTCCAAGAAAACGGACCAGCAACTGCGAAGCTGCAAGTGGAGTAATCTGGCCATGGGGACGATGGGGGCTGGGTGGCCTTTGTTAACCCTGTGAAGCAGGGGTACTCAATTCCGGCCCCAGAGGTCTGGTATACATCACGTTTTAGTTATTTCTCAGCACCAACACACTTAATTCAGTGGTTCAATCACCTGTGCAGCAGCTCATCATGCTCTGCAGAAGCCTGTTAATCACCGTATTGACCCGATATAAGACCAGGTTTTTTTTTCTTCATTAAAACTAATTTTAAAATGTGGGGTCGTCTTATCGAGGTCTAACCATTACATGGCTGTAACAGCTGGGGGTGCCAGGCTGTATGTTCTCAAAAGGAGAACAAAACTGAGACGAGAGGTCCGGAGCAGAGTGGACCAAAAGTGGGGCGAGTTAACGAGCTATAAGGCAGAGTTATGCAAATTTTAAGATGACGGTGGTCAATTCAGTAGAGGCGTCAAACATTGCATGCATGGATGCCTGGATGGCAGGAGGATGACGTTCTGGGAGGAGTCGGCAGGTGTGGCGACCTGATGGAACACCGGGACCGCAGCAGCATGAGTGAGAATGAATGAGTGAGTACAGCGAGGCAGAGGGCGTCTGAATAAAAGCCTCATTTGACTTCAGATTTCACATGTCAGCAAAGTTCTGATGGTTTGCATTAAAATAGTATTTTTGCTCAGTATTTGTTCTAAAATTTTCAATAAAAATTGTCTTAAAAATTAGCTTTTTTTTGTCTTTTTCTGAAGATAAGTCTTGAAAAGGATGGTGGTGTTATAATCGGGGTCACCCTGTATTCAGGTCAATACGGTACCTGCAGATTGAAAGCAGGTGTGTTGAAACAGAGTTAAAATTAAACGTACTAGATACTGGCCCTCCAGGCCCAAAATTGAATACACCAGCTGTAAAGGGTCTTTTTAGTTTTGGGTTAGCATGTAGCTAATGTCCCGCCGATCTCCGACAGCATGAGCTGAGGTAAGAAGCCAGGGCGCCCAGCTCCGATCGCAGCGATCTGAGGCTCTGCTTGTGACAGCACAAATACAGCTTCACACGGAAGTCAGGCGGCCGTGCAGGGCGGCTGCCCCAGAGCTCCTTCTTAGCTTCTAGGGTTAGCCAAGTTAGCTAGTAGCTACAATGGTTCATTTGCTCCCACCATAACAGCCCCACCTCTGTTCCCTTTTTAGGGACGTCTGGGCGTTAAGAGACGTATGACCTCACTAATTTGGCGTGATAGGAACCGCCCATTTTGCTTCATTTGGTCAAATGAGAGGAATGTGAGTTGCTGCGTCCAATTTCTACGTCTATGGTTTTCACATGCTGAACGTCAAATCATGACTCGTGTTAAGTTTCAATAGCTGTGGCCACGGAAACGTAAAGCGGCTGTTAAAGCTTTGTTTTAACTCCATAAAAATAAGATAAGTGAACAAGAATGCTGAGAATTTAGAGAAATCCTGCCGGTGACGAGGTTGACGAGGAAATAAGTGAAGTTTGATTAAAGAAAAGCAAAAACAAACAGGCAATGAATGCAGCTGGGATCAAATACTTTCTGTGTGAGATGTTTCACATTTGCTGTGGTTGTCATAGTTGGAGCCATAATGACACAGACATGGGCTTCTACAGCCATCTTAAACACGATGATTTACATTTGAGTAATAAGAGAAGTCTAGCAGACTAAAGTAATTTCTCTCTGAATGCAGGTTTTTTACAGCCGTGGTTTATCTTTTGATGCTCACCTATTTTTATTAGCTTGTTTTTTGGGGGGACTTTTTTCTTTTTGCTTAGCAACACATTTTTGTACAATTCTTAATTAAAAATCAAAGCAGATTTCACACAGAGGGTGCAACTAAGGGTGTGTTAATTCACCAAATAATTGATGCATCACCGTGTGACACGTTCCAATTCAAAATCAATTTGTAAACGTTCATAAAGGATTATAAATGATGAAAACAGCCACAAAGTGTGGGAGGAACATAAAGTGACTTCTGCCGCCCGGACACTTTAGGCGACGGACCACCAGAAAAATAAAAAAACAGCTAAATGTCGGAAGCTTGTTTATTAGCGTTAGCCACTGAGCGTGGGATTTACTTGTCAGGACAACAAAAGCTGTGTGAAAAAATGGCAACACTACCATTATGCTGTCCCGGGTTAGATGAAGATGGCTAGATGTTTGTGCAGCAAGTTGCTCTCTTCATTATTCACGCTTTCATGCAAAGGTATGTAGGGTATGTGTTTACCCTTACATGAATAGGATAGTAGCGCTAAATGCATTTGGTCATTTGAATTCATGTTTGCTGGATTCATTTAAAAGTATGAAAACGCTAAGCCGTGAGAATAAACAATGCATCAGAACAGTGGTAGTCGTGTTTAGTAATGGAATCGTAGGACCCTGAATCAAAATGGAATTGAACTGAGGTACCTAAGATGGTACACCCCTAGTTGGAACAATAAACTTTGAACAATGCTCCATGCTTGTAAATCTCACGCTTGCAGACGGATTACCACTGTCCCTTTTGTTACATCTAAATCTTGGTCAGTAAAAGTAGTTGGTCCAATTCAGAACTGCATTTCTGCTCAATGTTTCTGCTAGAAACAGACTTACGCCGGGGACACACCGGCCGCGGAAGCGCCGAGAAGTGAATCGCTCACGAAATTCGGCCGCTGCTCGCCGCTCCTCAGTTCAGATCAGACGCGCCCCAGTCGAGGCGCGCCTCGGCTCAGCTGTAGTTTTTCTTTTAAAACACTTTCCTCTCTGCCTTTTCTCAGGTATTTTCCTCTACGTGTGTGCGCGCGCATGTGCGTTAGTTTGTTAGTTAGTTTGTTTGTTTGTGTTTGTGTGTGTGTGTGTGTGTGTGTGTGTGTGTGTGTGTGTACCTATGGTATGAGTTGTTTCTGCCAGTTGAATCTCTTGGAACCCGCTCCAATTCTGCAGCTGTATCCTAGCAGTTTCTTCCGAAATGGGTACGTAGATAAACATGTTTTTCGGGAGTCGTACAGCTCCTTGTGTTTCTCAACTTCCATAATTAATTTAAAGTCATCCATCTTAACTGCTTGCCTCAGACTTTCTACCTCTCTGTCCTGTTTGCTCCGGTGAAAAGACACCCAAAACCACACACCCCTTCACGTGGTCACACACGCACACAAGTTCGATGTGTGTGTGTGTTCGTGTGGTTTTTCTGCAGTGTCTGATTACGAACACATTTGACTATTGCGGAATTTTATTTTGAAATGCTTTATTTTGTTAACTTTACCGGCCTGCCTCTTATGTCTAGGTTTGACTTCCTGCCAGAATTGATGCGATTCACCCGCGGCTCGCGAAAAAAATAGAGCCGATGCCGAAATGATCGCTGCACGGCGTGGGCTGGGGCGCCGGCGCGAGGCGATTTGCGGCGCTTCGGCGGCCCATGTGGTCTATAGAATAGCTTAACAAGGGCGCCGAATGAAGGCGGCCACATTTTCGCGGCGCTTCGCGGCCAGTGTGTCCCCGGCGTTATACTCACATCCTTTTATTGTAAAATTTCTAAATTCTATGTACAATTGCTTATATAAATACTTACAACAGTGAAAAGTAACGCTCCCAGTCCAGCATACACAATGTTCAGAATCATGTTCTGGAAGATGATGCAGAGGATGCTGAAGATGAACAGGACAATCAAGCAAACGAAGAGCACTCCATAACAGGAAGTGAAGTCATATTTGGTCTGTGGGGAGAGGAGATAAAAGCAGTGTCATACCAGGGTGACAGCGCTACATGACATCTATGCAGGGAGCTGGAGCTCAGATCCAAACCTGCATGGAGAAGATGATCACGCTAAAGCACACAACTGCTGTGATTCCCACTGCTATGATCACCGACTCTGTGTTGTGGAAGCTGGCGATCACTCCCACCATGTAGGACATGCTGAGCGTCAGGATGGACTGGAAATGAGAGACAAATACATCAACACGTTGCTCTCATGTGTAAAGTTGCAATAAATAACAGATTTTAGCAACAAAGCAGTGTGATCCTTTAACTAATATAAAGATCCTTCCTCATGTTGTTGTTTCAGACAAACTTCAGCACTTCCTGTAATCTGCATCTCCTCTACATCTTGGCTTTCGAAAGAACCCAGTGATGTAAGGAGCTTAACAGGAAGTTGAAATGTAATGTGAAACATCCTTCTCTTCTGTTTGCCTTTAAAACAAAATATATGTTTCTTACCAAAGCCACCAGGTTCCAGGGGTGTCTGCGGCGGACGTTTCCACAGCAGCTTATCACACACACGGACACAAAAAAGATCCCATAGGACAAAAAGTAGGTCCAGGTGTTCCTTATGACAAAGCCCTTGACTTGATCCACAAAGGTGAAAACAGCCACAAACCCGAAGGTGACCATCAGCTGAGCAGTTAACACCAAGTACACCTGCAAGATAAAACCGAAGCATATCAGACTACGTAGCTGATCACTTCTGCATGTGGGTTGTGTTTAGTTACAAACGGCATCCTTCATTAAGGGTTTGTTTTTAAAGGTACTTAAATAAATCTAATGCAATTAGTGATTATACAGCTGTTTAACAAACCACACGGTTGGGCAATGGCACCGCTACTCACAAACGCTCTCTGCCGTATGAAGAGCATCACCCCCTCAGCGTGAGAACGCTGCATCCAGGAAAATGACCAGAAATGGCTCATGTGGACCATTACTATAGACCTTACACAATGTTCTAACAAAATAGTGCTTAAACTGTGGAGTTCACCTATCTTTCCTCTACACTTTACGCACAGAAATAAACTAATTTATCAGCTGCAGCCTAGTGAGTCTCAGCTGTGTTAGCTTCTCCGTCTGCACATATCGGCCGTTGCTTATTTCCACGCTCATAAAATAACTGTAGGCTAGATCTTCCAGTTTATGCCTGGTCCATACTAGGCGTAAAAGTTACACCTGGGTGTAGCGACTGAAGGCCTTATGCCTCAGTGGTGCACTTATCTTAATGAGCTGGGCGTAATTATCAATTCAACGTCCAAATGGGTTCAAACTGCTTCTAAACTGTAGCGGTTTGTTGTAGCTTAACCCTATTACTGCTGTGATTCTTAAGCTCCACTTGATCATTCTTGTCTATTTCTTTCACTAAATATGTCAAAAAGGGTCCTATGTGCACAAAAATAAAAGTTAAAGAAAGAAGACAATCTTTTATATGGCGCCTCTCAAGATAAAATTCACAAGAACAAAAACAAAAGACGATTATCAAAAAATCTTATGAAAAAGAGGAAAAATAAAAAATTGTGATTAAAAATGTGAGGAAAGGGAGAGAGAAAGTTATTAGGAACGAGGGAAATCAGTGGACCCTGGAAAAGGAAGAAATAGAAAGAGCAGAAAAAGGAGGGGAAGGCTGAAGGTCACACAAAAGCCAGCTTGAACCCTTTTTTCCAGGACAGGTTTAGATTTCAACATCTGTAAAAGTTTTGCACTTATTGTGTTTAAATGACTCAAAACAGTATGCAATAAAAACCAACTTGCAGAAATCAAACCTAACATGTGTTTCAACCTTGTATTGATTTTATATGCACAGCGTCTCAGTTTCATGGGATAATGTCTGTCACTGTTCGGGCGGTTTTAGGGACTGTGGTGTTCTGCAAAGCAGTTCCCGTCCCGCTGCAGAAAGAACCCCTTTGGTCACTTTTTGCACATCCAGGTAGTGCTTTTTCTGCAGAGTGCACCTTCACCTCCCCGACTCGCCCTGTGCTTTGTTCATTCCCTCTCCACTGTTCCAGGTGCAGGTATGTGACCTTGAGCGGAGGTCACTATAGGTTTGTTTGTGGAGCTGGTGGTGAGAGGCAGCTGATAGCCAGGGGTTCTTCTGGGGATAAACCTGGGTGGCGTGGGTCCACGGTATCTGGCTTCCAGGAGTTTAGAAGATGTGGAGCATCTCCAGCAGCACAACGTGCCTGACATCGCCTATTGCTGGTGAATGTGGACGGCCCTCCATCAGAAGAACCTCTAAAAGTAAAAATATATCAGATTTTATTCAGTTTATTCAAGCAGTAAATATTTGAAAGTGAAAATTGTAAAAGAAACACAGAAACACATTTAAACTGTATATAAACTCACTGCAGCTGTGATGGCAAAGCATCTTCATCCACACCTGAATCTTCAGCCACAAATGTACATGGAGGCCTTGTTTTCCTGGAAGTAGCGTTAGTATTAGCAGAAATACTAGACAGCAGAAACTGGAACATATGTAGCTTGGAAAATATTTAGAGCAGTGATGCTTACTGTGTTTGTGATGGGAAAACTCTGTAGGGCACATCTTGATCCTCCAACAAATCTTGAGGGACGTTTCCTCTTTCTAGAAGATTTCCTGGTTTCTTCCATTATTTACAAAAACAAATCTAATATATAAAAATAAAAATCCTCCGTGAAGAACGCAGCTGAAAAATAAACTACGAGTGATATAAAAATGGCTAAAAGTTTACTAACATTACTAAATACAACAAAGTACAATGTTTACAGAAAACGATTATAATTTCCACCAGTAGGAGACACAAGTTGAAAAGATGCGTCCAACCCCCCCCCCATATTTTTGAAGCAGCAGAATGTTTTTTTCCTGGTTCTATCTCAGATAGGGAATTGCATCCATTACCATGTGTTGTACACCGCTGGAAAACACAGTCTCAGCTTTCTGAATTCATTGAAATGACATTTATTGCACAAACGGACGAAAAGTTATGGTAGTTCAAAATATGGAAGCCATTTTGTGTCAGCACCGACACAACCGCCAATATAAGAGTTAGTGAGCAGAAGCTACCTATAAATGGACCGGTTTCTGTCTGAGGGTGTTGTTGGGTTAAAGTTTACTGAGATGTTGAGTTTGGACAAGATTCTTCTAGGTTTCTCTGAGTCTCCTGCCACGTACGGGATGACGGTGCCTTTGCATCTGTTGTCCTTTTCTTTGCTGGTTGCTGCTTTGGATGCTTTTCCAGACTTCTTTGTAGATTTCACAAAGGCCCAGTTAGGGTATCTGCAGTTTTAGAGAGCTTTCTTTGTGTGTTCCTCTTCCTTTTGCTTTCCTTCAGTCTGTGGGAATGTTTTCAGCTCGATGGTGTAAAGTCCTGATGACTGACGTTTTGTGCTCCAGTGGGCGACGTGAGCCAAAATACAAATACTGGTCTGTGTGAGTTGGTTTCCTGTAGACTTCAATGCTGAAACTCCCATCTTGTTCGATTTGCACAGAGCAGTCCCAGAAGGGTAGTTGGTTGTTGTGAGCATCTTCCCTGGTGAACTTGATGTTCTTGTCCACAGCATTCATGCAGGCTGAACATGAAAATAGTCTCCTACACCTATCTCCTGCATTAGCTTCCGACAGAAAATAAGACGGTGAAACTCTAGGATTTGAAACGCCAGACAGATCTATGTAACACTGTTGCTAAACATTCATGGACTCACCCATCTTGATTCACGATGTTTAGCGTCCAGGGAACAGCTAGTAAAAGCTAACCATTACAATTAGAAACTAGCAGAACTCCTCCATGCTCATTTGTGGAGATAAAACATCCATGTCGCAGAGCTGATGGAGTCAGTGGTAGAGTCGCATTGCTGTTATCCAATCCAAGGCGAGATCAGAGCTGTGTCCAGGACTTTTAAAATGGGGTGGCCCATGTGGGGCACTTGTTTATTCATGGGTGGCACCAATGGTTATGCTTATTTATTTATTTACACAAATCGTTTATTGATTTATTTACTTTCTAGTGAATTTTTGAGTTTCACATTGCTCAATCACCATTTTTTTCCTTCTTCATCTTCTACTTTTGTGGTGGTTAGCAAGTCACTTCTGGTTGCATTACTGCCACCAACTGGCGTTGAGTGGGACTCTAAATACTATGTATGTGAATATGAAAACATATTAAATAATATTAATACTACATGCCTGGGCTAGAAAACAAGGTGAAAGGTGCATGCAACCACGCACTGTTTTGGAGTTTACAACCCAAGCCTTTTGTCGCCAATGTAAAGTCATTTTAAACTGGAACTTAGTGGGGTGGCATGTGCTACCTCAGGCCACTCCCTGGACACGCCCCTGGGCGAGATGTCCAAATATCAGGAAATAAGAGTGTAAATCTAGGCTTGACTACTGCAGCTCTCTATATGCAGGTTTGTGTCAGTCATCACTGCATCGCCTACAGGTTGTGCAGAACAGCACAGCCAGGTTCCTGACTGGGACCAGGAAACGGGACCACATCAGTCCGGTTCTGGCCTCCCTGCACCGGCTTCCGGTTTGCTATCGCTCACAATTCAAAATCCTCGTCTTTGTTTATCATTTCTTCCAGGGTGGTGGTCCCCCCTATCTAGTCACGCTCCTGAACAGACATTCCCCATCACACGCTCTGCGCTCCTCTGACCAAGGCCTGCTCGCTGTCCCTCGGTCTAGGTGTCGTACTCGCGGGGACCGGGCTTTCTCAGTCCTAGCACCAACACTCTGGAACCAGTTGCCACCCTCAGTTAGGCTGTCCCCATCTCTGCCAGTCTTTAAGAGTCGCCTAAAAACACACCTCCTCCGCTTGGCGTTTCCTGAACGTGTTTGAATTTTGTCCCTCTTTTATGTTGAATTTATTTCACAGTTTTCATTGGTTCACTCTATCCATTGTTTTACACATTTGTCCTGTACCAGAATGTTTAACCTATTTTGTAATTTGAATTGCTTTTATTTTTGATTTATTCAATATATTTACCTTCAACTGAACCATGTTCAGCGCTTTGGGCTTCCTGACAGGGTTGCAGAAGGCGCTTTATAAATAAAGCTTTGATTGATTGATTGATTGATTGATTGAAATCCTGCCATGTTAAGCTCTCTTCTGATGTGGCATTCTGCTAGTTCCTGAAACTCTCTCCTCGATCTGCATTCGTCTTTGTAACACCTTCATCTAACTGCTGAAATGTCTCCCCAGCCTTCATTAGTTTCTATAGGAGAAGTTCTTCACTAAATTAAACAAATAAACCGTGTTCACGATCTATTCCCGAAAGGTCAAATGAGGAGACACAATTTCACCAGTGTGTGACGATGACTAGTGGAACTTTTAATTAACTTTAAAACATGCAGGAATCATGTGCTGTAAGCAGACTCCAGTCTGGCATGTTAGCTCCACTTTAGTAAGACTAAAAGAGATGGCCTGGATACTCTGAAGTTGCAAGTGTGGTATTCTGGCCACAGGAGCCGGTAGGGTCTAAGTGACATTTCATTCACTCTGTAAAGCACAGGTGTCAAACTCCGGCCCGAGGGCCAAATTTGGCCGCAAAGACTACAAATCCCAGTGTTTTGAAAAATTACCACGCCAGTCAAAGCGCCCCCTCCTTTGTGTTTGCACCTTCTGTGCTGCCAGTATTGGCCGGTGTCTGCAGCATTACCCTCCTCTGTCTCGGACAAACTGAAAACACTCCTCTCCACCGAGTTTACTCAGCAGTTTGACTTTGAAGCCCAGAAACAGAGATTTAGACCGCTCAGTAATCTGTTAGCGGCTGACAAAGCTCACCAACCAACTTCCAGACAGAGCTGATACAACGCCATGCTCAAGTCAGTGCGACTCTGTGGCTGCTGCAGTTTTTAATCTTTCCTCCCTGACACACTGACCCAGCAGCGTGGTCATGCTGCTCAAATGTACTTCATGTTCAGCAGCATATACCTATGAGAACAACTGTGTCTGTGTTGAAGATTAACAAAACTACACAGGATTCTCCTTCCTCAGCTCCGAGCCCAACCCCAGAGATGCAGGTATCTGGCTCGAACAGGTGAGCATCAGAGTGGAGCAAACTGAGCTTAATTATTTTGGTTTAAAGCAATTTTTCTGCTTCAAAACATGAAAGTTAAAGGTAAACTATGTATGAATAGAGTAACAGTGACATCCTGTGGTCAGATTTGGTCACTGCAGTTTCAGTTTCTCTGGGTTGCCATGTAGTGATAGGAAACTACAGTTTATTTGTCACCATGAAATACTATCTATGTTTTCACAATTGTGAACTACTTAAAAAAACAGTACACTATACCAAGTAAATTTGTGTTTCAGTCATTTTTATACTGGCTTAAAATACTTCATTAAGTCTACTAAGCAGGGGTGTAGAAGGTGTTTAACAGGGCCAGCCCAGTAATGGTCTTGGACCAAAATAAAGGGGGCAGAAAGTCAAATAAAGGGGGCAGAAGAAGATGTTTTTCCAGACGCCAAGAAAAATTAAATGCCGAATCCCCCCTGCAAAGTGTGTCACTGAGAGTTTAAAACAGAAAATATTCTTGCGCAAATATTGGTGTATTCACCTTTAATACTAGTTATTAAAATGCAGCAGTTGCTGGATTAGTGCAGTTCAAAGTGGAGTGCATCAAATAAAACAATATTAACATAAAGGTGAGACGGGTCATCCCCCCCCCCCCCATCCCCACCACCACCACCACCACAGCTGGAAAAATTCCCAGGGGAAACACGGAGCACCTCTTCTGAACTGGCTTTGCTGAAATCATATTGGTGATGCAAACCTCCTGGAGTCATCAGGTCATCTAAAGGCTCCAAAGCTCCTTTGCCATCATTTAGTACTATGGGAGCCAGAGCTTTCAGTCACTCAGCTCCAAAACTCTGGAACACTCTACCGCCCGACCTCCGCAATATAAACTCCTTCTCAACCTTCAAGTCTCAACTCAAAACTCACATGTTCTGCCTGGCTTACTCACTGTAACTGTCCTCCATCCATCTACTCTTTTTAGTCTATTATCCATCGCACTGCTCCGACTCCACCTTTGGGAATTACTTTTAGCATTTATTTCTTGTTGTTTGTATTGCTTGCTTGTTATATTTTGTCCTGTACAGTGACCTTGAGAGCTTTGAAAGGCGCTTGAAATAAAATGTATTATTATTTGAGGAGACGTCTGCAGGTTAGCCAAACACTCAGCCTGCGCTCCAGACATTAGGAAACGGAATGATGCAATGATGTGTCTGTCGCGAAACGGCTCTCAGAGCCGGAGTGTATGACACACACACTGTACCCCCAGGCTCCTGAGCTGCTAAAAAAGGCAAAAGCTGCACACATACATCACACACGCAGCGAGTCTCTGACTGCCATGAGACTGGGAGAGGGTGTGTGTGTTGCAGCGCACCTCCGATCACTGTAAAAGCAGGGAGATGGGTAGCATGAACTAATGGGACCTGTAAATAAATAGTTTAGAAGTATGTTTCTCACGCTGACAAACAATAGTGTCTCCAAGCTACACATTGCTGGTACACCCCCCACAGCACTGCTGGAGAGGACCAAATAACTATTATGCAACACTTTGTGGAAGTTCACTAGATGTTTGTTTCTATTTATTTTATATTATAAATTCACTGTATAACTCTTGCCGTCAGTATCTGCAAGATATTTTTATCAAAGTGGGTATGTGTTGGGTTAGGGTTAGATAAGGTAAACCTCAGTCTGAACCTTTGGGTCATAAACTATGAGCAAGTCTATTGGCTCTTTTATACTAGCAGTTAGAGATGATTATTTCCCCTCTCTGATTGTGCCCTGTGCAATTTTATAAAATAAATAAATAAAATCAACATTATTTAAAAATCATCTTAAATGATCAAGATCTCAGTTTTAGTCAGAATAATCGTGATCATCATTTTTGCCATAATCGAGCAGCCCTAGTGTGAACCTCCATCAGCTCATTCAGCCATTAGCTTTCCAGTTGAGCTCATTACTACAACTAGCATGTTGTTTGTTATGATTCTTCAGACACAGCTGAAGTTATTTGCATGTTCACCCCAAGATGTGCTGGTGAAGGGTCTCAGGAATGCTAATGGTGATCATATGGTGGCTGAAACAGCTTGTTTTTGCTGCAGGATCAAAATTAACGTGTTCATAACTGATAAACGTGACATGAAGACAGCATTTACCTTAGCAGTAACTAGAATTTGAAGATGGGATTCACTAAAACACTGGAGATAATAAACCCTGGTCATTATTTCCTTGGTAGTAATAAACAGATCACTTTCATTTTAAGGCGCTATTATTTATTTTCAGTAATAAAGCGCTAATTTATGCAAGCAAAACAACAGGAAAATTATAATTATATAATTTTTTTGTAATAAAATAAACCAACATTGTACACAGGTGACATAATTAGTAGCACTTTCCCATCTTAACACCATGCACCCAAAAAGCTCTACCCACGACAGCAGGGCAGGAACTGCCATGGTGCTGAGCAGCGCCGAGCCGCCCAACCAAGCCTCAGTCCCGGCTGCGGGCCATGAAGGCCACCGACAGCGGGGCTGATACCAGGAAGCTCTGAGGTTATAAATACTGAGCATTTGAACCCTCCTCACATGTCGGCGGACATTCTGTAACAAAATAAACACTAGTAAACACACACACTCACCGAAAAGTGAAAATGACTAACTAACCACCGCTAGCGTTGATGCTGATTAGCTTTGAGCTCCAGGGGTAACAAAATGCAGTCTGATTTTTTTGTTTGGTCAAACAACAAAATACCAACTCTTACCTGTCCAGGAGAACTTTGCATCCCTCCTGAAATTGATCTGGTCCTAACATCTCCATCTTTGAAAATAGTTTCCAGTGTTTAGCTTCATTTTATTTCTCATGTTGTTCTTCAGTCTTCAGGAGAGACTGAGGCTTCTTAGGTTTACAAGATAATCCTTCTGTACTGCTCCGTGTGCTAGCTTCAGTTCTCTCCACAACACTGTTTCATCCAACCGGGACGAAA
Source organism: Nothobranchius furzeri (assembly GCF_043380555.1). NCBI lineage: Eukaryota > Metazoa > Chordata > Actinopteri > Cyprinodontiformes > Nothobranchiidae > Nothobranchius > Nothobranchius furzeri. The sequence continues at coordinate 82,937,868 of NC_091745.1, read as the reverse complement.
AAAGGCTCCTCAAGCTCAAGGCTGGAGATGAGCTGCTGGTGGAGAGTGGAGGCAAATAACAAATGCAAAACAGCGGTGGTGCTGGAGATGAGGCACCCAGGAAGTAACACGCCCGGCTCAAATATGATTGGCTCTAGGACCAGGAAGAATGAGGGGGTGCTGTTTGTCAACAGAAAGGCCGTCACGGGCCGGCCATCTTTGATGACAGAAAACCTGACATTCCCCCAGCCAGCTGAAAGGGAGAGCTTGTCATTGTAACCTTCCCTGAATGTGACACATTGGACTGTTTTGTAATTATTTTACTGTCCTATTCTTACATAGTTCACCTTTAATAAGTGAGATATCCATCCACCCATTGTCTGAACCCGCTTGTCCATGTAGGGTCGAGGGGGGCTGGTACCTATTTCCAGCGGTCAACGGGCAAGTAGGCGGGGTACACCCTGAACAGAGAGCCAGTCCATCGCAGGGCAACACAGAGACGCACAGGACAAACAACCACACACACACACACACCTAAGGGCAATTTAGACAGACCAATCAACCTAACAGTCATGTTTTTGGACTGTGGGAGGAAGCCGGAGAACCCGGAGAGAACCCACGCATGCACAGGGAGAACATGCTAACTCCATGCAGAAAGACCCCAGGCCGGGAAGCGAACCCACCATATAGAATTTCATTTAAAATAAAAATATTTTTAAATTGTTGTTGTTGGCCCGTGAAAAAAGATTTAACCTGCAGCAAAACAGGAACTGGAAAGGCTGCAGATAGAAGAATAGATAGAAAATCTCTTTACTGTCCCTCAGTTGGGAAAGCTTGGTCACAGCAGCGATGACATTTATTACAAGAGCAAAAACAGGAGTAAAAACAAAAATAATGAATAAACAACAAGAAAACAGAAACACTTCAAAGACTCAAAAGATTTAAAAATCACTGAATATATACACATTTTAAAGAATAAAACATCTGAGACATAACAAGACCACTGGCGCATTTTAATTCTGATTTACTTGCTTGTGTGTAATTTGGTTATTCCACATTCAGTGTTGATGTAAACATATTTTTTTCCAAATGAAAATGTTCAACAGTGCATATCTGTAGATAAAGGAAAATGTGCACATTTGCCCTCACTTTTTCAAAAAATATGAAGTTTGGCCCGCGACTTCGGCCCAGTGGGCTTGACACCCCTGCTGTAAAGATTGTCATTGTGGCACCAACTGGCTAAAGGAAATGATTTAAAAATATGTAAAAGTTGCATTGTATGGCTTTAAAATTGGCCTGCAGGGACCCAGTTTGAACACAGGACGTCATTCTTACTTCCATGCCTGCAAACTTGGAGGGTGAAGGCTGTAGCATACAGGCGGCCATTTCTTACCAGAAAAGAATCTGTTACTAATATTAGTTTTTAACGGGGTTAAATACTGGCGGGGTTTACTCCGAACGTAACTCCAAAACAAATTTAAAAAAAACACAACGAGCCCCATGACTATCTATAAAGGTAAATCTGCTAAAGTCCTTGACAGAAAACTGTATTTTTTAGTGGTGATTTTGTTCGATCTGACAAACTTTAAACTCAACCGCTACAAGAAGTTAAAGCGACAGCGCTCATACTCACCGTGAGTGCCGCTGCTGCCTCGCCGCGTGCAGCGTGTGATTGGTCAAATAACGACACATGACTAACACACTAGAACAAAGATTGTGAGTAAGAGTCCTTCCTCCCTTCTCTAATTGATTCTCATGAGACTGACTGAAACCCGACACAAGACCCCCCAAACAAAAACTCATTGGACCTACACGATTCACGTGAATGCCACATTTGGCTTCAAAAATGGTGATTTTTGCCCAAAAAGTACACGTTACTTCATTCTTACATATTGTACCCTTAACTCATTCACTGCCATCCATTTCATGATTGGTAAAGCCATTCGCTGTTAACGTTTCTCACAGTTTTTACTGGTTTTTTAAGAGTCACAGAACGTTGCGCGCTAGGATGATGTCAACGCCAAAACTAACAAAACAAAGCGGAGACTCACCTCTTACATCAGGAAGAATCCGCGCGTTTCGAGCGTTATCCGTTCTTTCATAATCCGTTGTTGAATTGTGATCGGCAGAAGCTTTTTCGGTTCGCTCCTCATTTTTTTTACAGCAGCGGCCCAAACCGATCTCCTAACGCATGGATGTTCTGCTTCCTGATCACGTGACGTGTGATGTGTGCGAATGAAGATCAGCTTTAGAGCTGAGATGTTTGTTCTCAGGGTGCGGGGGCTCGTTCCGACACCCACACAGTAAAAAAAATGTCAACCGGTCCAACAGTTCACTGCCAATGACGACTTTGGTCATCAATGGCAGTGAATGAGTTAATGGTTAAAGTCTAATGCCTTTTTTAATCTGTGATGGTTTTAACTGCTTTTCTGTCTCTCAGGTGTAATACATGAGGTATTTTGCTGCTGCGGTCTGTTCTAGGCTGGACTGCTCTCTTAAATTACATTTTAAGTTGTTTTATTTCCTGACTGAAAAAAATCTCTAAATAAATACTACACACTGTAAACAGTGGTTAATGAAGCAATACTAATATACAATCAATAAGAACAAACAAAGCTAGTTACCGTATTTTCCGGAGTACAAGTCGCTCCGGAAAATACGGTACTTAGTTTCAGGCCCGGAGTGGCTAATCGGGAGGGTCTGGAGAATTCCCGGTGGGCCGCGCGATGTTTGGGCCGCATGGGCCGGTGCTCTCGTTTTTGTTTTTTATCATTTTATTTTTATTTTTTGGTGCCGGTGTTCAGTCATGGCACTGAGGCCGCCGGGCTGATCTCATACGCTCCTCCCGGCTGTCTCTACCTGCAGGCTGCAGCTCGTTTTTTTTTTTCTTTTTCCCCTATATGCGCCTGTGCGCACCACGTGACCACGCAGTTGACGGAAAGATGGAAAGTAGAAAGAGCAAGGGTGGCGCGGAGAAGGCAAGAATTAAAAAGAGGAAAGCGCTGGAAACAGATGCAGCTAAATGTGCAAAAATGAGCACCTTTTTTTCTCAAACAAGCTTGCGGTCTTTAACTTCAAATGAAGATAAAACGGGTAAGGCAAGTCAAGATGTTAAACTTTACTGGCTGCAAATCACCATTCAAGTTAATTAAGCATCAATAATGAATTATATGGTGTCATGACATAACGTTATGTAATATAGTCAACAGTATGATGTGACTGATGCCACCAAACTGTCTTGTAGCCCACAAGATCCAGTAGGCCTAATAAGCACCAGGCAGAAACCCACAATTCCAGAGCGGACATGTACAGGTACTACTTATTGAGTCAGTGAACTGAATATTATTAAAATTTATATGATGAAAACTATCCTGGCTCTATATGAAAGTGTTCTAAAATGCTAGATGATTCAGCATTGATCAGAAAGCGTGTAAAAAAGGAAAATGAATGCTGAATTGTGACCATTTTCACACAGTGTGATTTAGTGTCAGAAGAAGAGCCAGGAGCCAGCAGTGAGGGTATTGCTCCTGTTGGGATAGAAGGTGAGCCAACTAATGCGCAAACAAGCAAACATTAGTTTCATTATAATAATTTTAATGTCCAAATAATAGTAGTGACCTGTTGTATTTTTATTAGTAAATGCACAAAGCCCACAACAGATCGCTATTAGAATGAAGTAAAATGAAATAAGCCTGCATATTTTGCCATAGAAAATATTTTAATTGGTTACAAAAAATGTGTTTTCCATATCAAATGTGCTAAAGCTTTACAGATGATTATTTTAATTGTGTGCAGGTGAGTCTAGGGAAACTGGAAAAAGTGTGAAAGGGAGTGCTGAGTCATTTCATTTTAAAGGTTTGAAAATCTCAGAACAGCTGTTTGAACAGAAGGTAGATTGTTATATTGTTAGAGAATGTGTTGTAAAGAACAATGTTGGAGATGTGCACTGATGTTCAAATAAACCTACATTGTAAAGCAACTCTTTCTTGCACTGAATTACAAGGCTTTACCGAGTAGTGTGCTTTTGTAGACTATACATATGAAGTTCTAACATGATTTTAATAATAATTCGTTAAGTGGGCCGGTCTGGGGTCTGAAACTCCAGGGCTGAAAATATGTCCCACTCCGGCCCTGCTTAGTTTTAGTAAAACTGATGTTCGAAAGGTTCAGCTCAAGAGATCCCTTCTCTGGGTTTTTGAATTCCAACCCTGGGCGATTTTTGCACAGTTTGTTTCACCCTGTTAAATAACAATCACCTCACCTTTCTAATGAAGGCTCTCCTGATGCTCTTGTTGTCTAATCCAAAGTCAAAATCTTGATTGTCGTGAAAGGGTGGTGGCTCCTCCTCACTGAGGTAAACATTAGCTGAAGAAGCAAAAACAACCAGATACCAAATTAATTGATGTGATCTCACTGCTGTAAGCTGTCATAATAAATACACAAATGAATAATATTAAAAGTATTTTACCACCGTTCCCGTGGCTGTCAACAAAGCCAGGAGCTGGCGGAGAGTACGGAGGAGCGTGTGCAGCGTAACCGGGGTAATTTGGGTTGACGTACCCAGAGCTTCCTCCTGCTTGTGGTTTTGGAGTCACTCCGTAAGCTTCAGGGGCAACCGGTGCAAAAGTCATCGGAGGTGGGAAAGGAAGAGCTCCAGGCACACTTGGCCCACCGTGCACCTCCGAGCTTGGCATGTTCATCCCAAACCCGAGAGGAAACGTAGAATGCTCGAAGCCAGACGGTTGACAGGCTCCCACTTCCGCGGAAGTAAAGTCGTTCTTCTCGGTGGTCATCCTCTCGCTGCGGGGAGGGGCCGGGGGTCCAGTAGGAAGAACGATTTAGAAAATGTCAACAATAAAAGAAAAACAGTATGACCGATCCACTGGCGGAAGTGGCGGTTGACAGACAGCAGGAAGTCAACGACGTCACGTGACTGTTCTCACTTCCGGTGGAGATCAACCTCGAAAAGCAGCGATTTATAAACACACCCAAAAGGTCGTAAAGTTCAATGTCTGCTCATTCATCTGATGTGGACGTAAAGTTTTGGACAAACATGTGGGGAGATAAAATATTGTTTAGTCATGGAAGCACTAAGTCAGCAGGGGTGCTATTTGTTTTAACAAGTTTCGGGGGGAGGCCGTTACTTACAGAAAAGATGAAGAGGGGCACTGGTTAATGGCAGTCTTGTTGATTGATAGTTGTTTTTTGATACTGGTCAATGGTTATGGTTATAGAACTTTTACGCAAAATAAACACATGTTTAGGAATATTGGCAAAGGTATAAGTGAGCTAAAAACAATGAATCCCACAGATTCCATCATAATGGGGGTGGGGGTGGGGGGGTTGGATGAATGGGAAGATAGATCACCCTCAAGGTTTCAAAGTCACCAATTTAATTCTCTTATGGTCGAATTTATCAGGAATAATTACCTGATGGTTGCGCTGCGATGTACTGGCTCTGTCGTGTACCCCGCCTGATTGCCCATTGACCGCTGAATATGGGCACCAGCGGTCAATGGGCAACCGGGGTCATTTGGGTTGATGTGCCCAGAGCTTCCTCCTGCTTCTGGTTTTGGGGTCACTCCGTTACCTATGTAGACAAAGCGGGTTCAGACAATGGATGGATGGATGGAATTACCTGATGGATATTTGGAGGGATAAGAACCCAGGGAAGAAAATGTTCTCTTGGTATAAACCTAACGGAACCACAAAATCGAGAATTGATGGCTGGTTACGCAGTCATTGGAAAGATTTGTCTCTGATACTGTAATCTCCAAAGCTCCATCAACAGATCACTGTGTAATTGAAATAACATTGAATTCAAAGAATAGGAATAATAAAAGTAAGGGCTTTTTGAAATTCAATGCTAATCTGCTAAATGATAAAGAATACTGTGGGAAAATAAAAGGAATAATATCAGCAATTGTGAAGGATGGCAAAATAGAGAGCTTCTGCAGCAAATGGGAATATGTAAAGTTTAAGATTATATTTGATTAAAAAAAGTAAAGACTTGAACAAAGAAAGAACAAAACAGGAATGTGAGCTTCTGCAGGAGAGGTGCTGCAACAAAATAGAAATGACTAGTGAGGATAAAACTTACTATATCTGCAAGCCAAATTGGATGATTTTTATAGAAACAGAGCCCAAGGAGCTTCAACAGCAAAATGGATGGAGGAGGGAGAAAAAACACAACATATTTAGCAAAATGGAGAAAAGAAGACAGGAAAATAAAGCCATCTCAATCTTGCTGATTAATGGTGTAAAATGCAAGGATAATAAAACAACCGAGAGAGAAGTATTAAAATTGTATAGTGAGCTTTATTCCTCAGCGTTTTCTATGAGGGACGCAACTACATTTTTTTAAATTATTGCATAAACAAATACCCGTCATTGATAACACATTTAAGGAAACGTGTGAATCTGATTTTAAGATAGAAGAGCTGGATGCAGTCGTTCTGGAGCTGGCAGCAAACAAAGCCCTGGGTACTGATGGACTCATTCCTTTTGGAGAGACATCAGAAATCTACTGTTCAAAACAATACAGGAATGTTTAGAGAAGCAAGAACTAACAACCATCATGAAACAAGGCATTATAACATTAATTCCACTACAAAATAAAGATAAAAGAGTGTTGGATAACTTGAGGCCTATTACACTTCTGAATACTGATTACAAAATACTTTCTGGATGTATAGAAGCTCGAATCAAAACTGGTCTGTCTCAAATTATTCATGAAACACAATCTGGCTTTCTAAGTCTATTCACAACAATATACGGCTGGTTTTGGATTTGATTGATTACAGTCAGGAGTCATCAGTGGAAGGATTTATTCTGTTTCTGGATTTTTTATAAAGCTTTTGATTCAGTGGAACACTCTTTCATATTAAATACTTTAGGTCGTTTTGGATTTGGCCCGAAATTCATCAACGTGATCGGTATGTTATACAGAGGCAAGTCGAAAACACACAAGAGCAGCAAAAGAAGAAGCAGAAAGCACAATAAAGAAGAAGTCAGCTGTTACAGATCACTGCACAAGAGAAAACCATGTAATGGACTGGGATAACACAAGGATCATAAACACCGAACAACAGAAATACAAAAGATGGGTAAAGTTAATTTGGTCTGTGCACAGATTTTAGCCAATTTGACTTTTAGCGTTTGATTCATCCTCTCCACTTTCCCCTGGGATTGGGGATGGTACACTGAACCAAACTTGTGTTTCAGACCCAGCATGGTTTCAACCTCTTGTAGATCTTTGTTCTTAAAATGGGATCCATTGTCTGATCTGATTTTTTCTGGGAACCCATGTTGGGGAATATAATGATTAATCAAACATTTGGTAACTGTTTTGCTGTCTTCTTTTTTCGCAGGCCAAGCCTCTGGCCATCCAGTTTATGCATCCACACACACTAGGAGATACCTATAGCCTTTTATCCTGTCAATCATGTATGTGAAATCTATGATTATCTCTTTTCCAGGGCATGTTGGTATTGGAAATATACCTTGGATTGGTTTCAGGGTAGGTTTGATGCCAAACTGAGTACACTCTGTACATGTTTTGACTAAATATTTGGCCATGTCTGTTAGGTATGGATGCCACCAGGGGGACAAATTCCTCACCATCTGTGCTACACCAACATGTCCCACTCCGTGCGCTTCTTCCATTGCCGTTTGTCTAATACCAGGTGGCAGTATGGGTCTACCATCTGGCCCTCTCCAAACGTCCGTGTTGGTTGCGCCCCTTGCCAACCACAAAGTTTTTTCTTGTGGCGAGGCTTGATCTTGCATGTCCTTGAGAGTCTTTTTTGTGATGGAAATCTTAGGGTCAAGGCTTTTCTCAACAGTTACTGTCTCAACCACTAGATTATGTATAGGGAGATATTCAGCTGTTAATTTGGCTGCTCTGTCTGCTTCTTGGTTACCTCTAGACACGAAGTCAGAGCCCTGACTATGTCCTTTGCATTTTATTACTGCCACTTCTGCTGGAAGGAATAGAGCTTCTGCTAGTTCCCTCATTTCAGACTCATGTTTTATTGGTTTCACCCCAGCTGTCACAAAGCCTGCTCTCAACCATTGTTTAAGTTCCACATGCACGGCTCCTACGGCATAGGCTGAGCCACTGTAAATATTTACCTTTTTTCCTGTGCTCATTTTGAGAGCTGCAATGATAGCCAATACTTCTACTCTTTGTGCCGACTGTTGTCCTTTTAGTTTTTCAGCTCCTGCAGTGGACCATTCGCCTGTAGGGAGTTGCTCTACTACTGCCCAAGCAGCTTTTAACCCGTCGTTGTCATCCCTATAGCAACAGCCGTCTGTAAACCAGTTCTTATCAGGGTTTTCTAGTGGGATTGCACTTAAATCTGGTCTGACCTTTTCTTCTATTGCTGTTCTTTGTTCGCACGAATGGGGTTCCCCAGTCCCCATGTGGTCTGCCATGTTTATTCCTTCATGTGTGTAGGTGATGTGTGGGGCCTCTAAGATCTTACTGATTTTTCTTTGTCTCAGCGGGGTCATGGTGAAAGCTTGTGATGTGATATAAGCCACTACACTGTGTGTTGTCAGTACTTTCAGCGGGTGGCCCATTACTATGTGTGCTGTTTTCTGTAAAATTTTTGCAAGACCTGCTACATGTTGAGTGCAGGGTGGGTGTCTTTTTTCCGTGTTATCTAGCATGACACTTATGTACATCAAGACTTGTCTCTGACCTTCCCCTTTTTTCTGGAACAGAACTCCATTACATGAGTTTCTGATCCAGAAACATCCAGGAAAAACGTAGATTTGTAGTCGGCCGTAGCCAAATCACTGGCTGTGGATAGTTGTTGTTTAAGTTTTATGAATGCTTCTTCTGCTGGAATAGTCCATTCCAGATGAGCAGTGAGTTGACGCATCCCAAAGGGTGCTATAAGAGCACGTAGTGGGGCAGTGAGACCGACATAGTTGGGGATGAAGTGTCTACTGTAGCCTGTCAGGCCTAGGAAGGATAACATGTCTTTGACTGTTTCAGGTTTAGAATGGTGGAGTATGGAGTTTCTATGATCTGGTGACAATGAAACGCCAACTTGTGAGATCATTCTGCCCAGGAACGATACTTGTTTTTTGGCTATTTGGAGTTTGGACCGGCTAACCTTAAACCCAAGCTTGGCCAAATGGGTCAGTACTGTTTGGGTAGCTTGCAGACAGGAGCCTGCAGAGGGCGCTGACAGGGGCAGATCATCAACATACTGCACTAAAACACAGTCATCAGGTAGGGGGCATGTGTCCAGGAGCTGGCACAAACATTGGTTGAATAGTCCAGGGGACAGGGTGAACCCTTGGGGCAACCGAGTATATCGGTATTGCTGTCCTCTGAATGTGAAAGAGAAAATGTCCCTCAGAGATTCATGAAGTGGAAGACAAAAGAATGCGTTTGCCAAGTCTATGCAGGTGAACCATGCATGTGAAGGTGGTAGGTTTGTCAGAGCCACATATGGGTTAGGGACGGGAAGTGAGTCTGTGTTAAGTAGGGCGTTTATACGACGCAGGTAATGAACCATTCGATATTTACCAGTATTTTTCTTTTCTACAGGTAAAATCGGAGTGTTCCACTCAGACACAGATGGCTCCAACACCCTGCTTGCAACAGACCACCAATGGTGTCGGCTATCCCGTCTTCAGCATAGGGCTTTTGTGGGTACTGTGGAACCCATAGGGGAGCATGATCTTTTAGGTGAAAAGTCACTGGTGGGATGGACACCAACCCAACATCGGAGGGGCCCGTCGACCACAGGGAGGCTGGAAGCGAGTCTAACATTGTCAGAGCATCAGGGTGGTCAGTTCGTTCATGGCCATGAGATCTGCTAATAGTTTCCTGTTGTAAATGTGTCATATTAGTACAAACCGCAGCGATTTTAAACATCTGAGTTGAGTCTGAGTATGACACTTGTGGAAGAGGAGTCGAATGCCAATCAGTGGTTGCTAGGGAACGTTTAACCATTCCCCCTAGTTCTTTTGCCTGATGGGCCGGATGTAAAGCGAGAGAGACATGAGGTACTGCTTCGTCTCCCATCATATACCATGCCAATTGTTCCTGGGTTAAGTTGACTGCCGCGGCCACACCTTCTGGTGCAGCATAAATATCTGTTGTTTGAACACACCATTGCTGTCCCTCTAGTTGGTTTTGGAAGGCTTCCTTGTACCAGACTGAGTCATGTCTGTCATAGAATAATGTTAGGTGAGGAGGGTCAGGAGGGGGAACATAAGGATGGACCTGAGTCAGCCAGGGTTTCCACTGCTGGTATAGAGTCATTAAACCAGGAGTGTTCTTGGTTTCTGTGTCCAACAGAGCCCAGTAAATCTCAGCACAGTCTGATATGTCAGGCAGTTTTTGAGCCAAGTACATGCCTTCACTGGCTTCTCCGGTGCAGGGCAAAATAGTCCCTTCAGGCAGAGTGACAGTAAGTCCCGTAGGACCACACAAAATGGTGGCTCCTAACTTGATGAGGAGATCTCTTCCCAGTAAGTTGACTGGAACTGTCGGAGAACAGACGAAGCTGTGCAGTACTGTTTGGTGTCCCACTGTAGTCGGAAGTGGCAGGGAGAAAGGCAGAGTTTGTTGTTCCCCAGAGAAGCCCATCACTGAAATAGTGCGTGTAGATGTCTTAGAGGGCGGTACAGTTTGTATGGTGGAGCAGGTGGCACCAGTGTCAACCAAGAATGGTTGATCTTGTCCATCTACATTTATGGACAGCAGGGGGTCTGCCGTGGCTCCCTGACCGTCGGAGTTTCTCTGTGGGGTGTCCTATTGTCTTGGACCACCCTCCCACTGGTCCCAGCCCATCATTGGCATCTGGGTGTGGGTTCCGGTAGGCCCTCCTCGTCCTGAGAAGGTGCCTCTGCCTCGACCTTCCCTGTGTGGGCTGTATGGCAAGGGGCAGTTCCTGGACCAATGTCCTGGTTGACCACAGTTGTAGCAAATGTCTTGAGCAGGTGGTCCCCCTTTGCCGCCTACTGGCCTCCACTGTCCCCTTCCCCTGAAACCACCTCTAGGTCGACCAGCAAAAGGTGGGCAGCAAATGTGAAGGGTGTGTTTTGTTGTGGTGGCATATATGGCCCTGAGTATGGTGGCTGCGGCTGACCTGAGTATGGTGGCTGCGGCTGCCAAGCCATAGGCGAACCCTGATCAGGAAGTGTCGGTAGTGGTGGGGGTGTGGCTGTGGACGCGACCATTTGTTTCTTAACCTTGTCCCCCTTTTCGCCCAAAGTCTTTTTCGCGGCTTGTAATTGGACCCTGAGCAATTGTTTTTGCAAGTCCTCTAAGTTATCAGTGTCTTTTTCTTCCTGTACCTGTACTTTGTTGAGGTTAAAAATAAGGTGTTTCTTCCACTTACTAAAGTCACAGTCATGCAGATCGGGGATGTCTTCCATTTTCTGAGTCACTGAGTCGGGGACTCCCTTCAGGACTGCCTTTTTGAACCACATACTATTCGTGCCCTGTTTAGATGGGTGTTGCCCAGTTTGGGCCACCCAGTTGTCAATGGCTTGGTTCAGGTAAATAGAAGGATTTTGTTTAGTATCCCATTTGATTTTGCTCATTGTGCTGCTATCTTTTAGCGGGAACATCTTTCTGACTGCCGGGCCTAATTGAGCTATCATTCTACCGAGAGGTACAGAATTAGAATCATGAGTTGTGCCGGCGTCTTTCTCTAGGGCCTCCGCCTGCGAGCGTGACGTGCACCTAGTGATTACCGCTCGGAAATCTCCCAATGCAAGGTCCTGTTCAGCAGTGAGGGTGTCAAAGTCTGAGAGCCAAGTGTTTCCACCCTCTTGGATATCTGGTAATTTATCTATTAAAGCCTGGATATCCCCAAGGGAATACGGCTGATAGACTTTCTGGGCGTTGGGTTTATTCTGCACCATGGGTAGTTGGTAGGTCGGTGGGGGGCCCATGGACCTAGTGTATCTTCTGTCTAGGCATGGGGATGCAGGGCGGGAAAATTCAAGCAGGTCCCTAGACACTTCTCTCGTGAGCTGCTTCTGCCGCTCCTCTTGTAGGAGGGCTTCATAGATCTGACTGGCTGCTGGAGGGGGATCTGATGATTCCTGCCCTACCAGAACCATTTTTACCACTATATTTTTGTTTGGGTCTTCCTGATCTTCTCCCTGCAACTGGGAGGTAGCGAAAATTGGTATTGGCTTGTTCAGGTCTGGCGTTTTAGGCCATACAGGTGGACTATTTGGCCAATGTGCTGGAGACGGTGTATGGAGGCTCGTACCCGTACCGTATTCAGGTGTGACCAGGCCCTGATTAAAATAGTGAGTGGTAAATTGATTTTGTGAGTTATCTATGTCCTGTCGTTTAGCCCTTAATTCGAACGGTGCAGCTAGGTTGTCTGCAGATGGGCTACTGTTTGGTGTTTCATTATTTGGCAGGAAGGGATTATGTCTTTTTGAGGTGGAGGGTTTGAATCTAGTGTCTGATCCTGATGATGCAGTCGCATCTGACAACTCACTCTGATTATCCTCGGGAGATTCAGGTTGTATGTCTAATATGCCGCTAGTGACTTTTATTACTGGATACAGTCCTGCTGCTGGAGTAGTAGGAGGTGTAGGCTGTATAGCGGAGGAGTATGGGGTGGTTGGGTGGGTGATTTGGTCTCTTTTTTCACTTTCTTCATATTATGTTTGGCTGCATTCCACAACATGACCCACTGCCTGTATTTATTTACTCGACCCGCCTGCTTTTCAACTTCACTTTTTATCTTTCTTTTTGTCAATAATCCTGCCTCTCTTAAAGCTTTTTTAGCTTCTTCTTCCTTTTCTCTCGCTTCTGCTGCCTTCTGCTCCCATATTTTACCCCAGTTTCCTCTGCTGTTCACATCTGTTCCTTTTTCTTTCGTCGCTTTTTCTGCTGTTTTTCTCAATACATTTTTGTTTTTCGTAGCTTCTATTGGACCATTTGTCATATTTATTATAGTCTCTGTAACGTGAGGAAGTGTGGGTTTTCTGTCACAAAGGTGGTGTTGGACTCAGCTGGGTCAAAGCTGGGTCGCTGAGAACTTTCACCCACAGATTAAGACCTGAACGCCAGCGAGTCTGGGAGGAAACCATAACATCTGCCACCTGCAGCGTCCAGAAGACGTGTGTCCATGAGTTGTACCCAGAACAAGTCAAAACATAAAGTTTAAACTTCCTTTTCTTGTTTTGAATTTTAAAAGTTTAATCATCAATTTGCTCATTATAAATGTGTTTTAATCAAATGAATGATTCTTATGCTTTGGGTAATTATAAGAGATTTAATGAATCCATACTTAATTAGATAATGTTTGAGGATGTTTGTTACTGACCTTCACACACACTCAAGCACACAAACACTCACACACACCCACACACAGATTCTCACAGTAAACTCCAAAACACATTTGATGACGCACACGTTTGCTTTGAGAGGAGAAAGGTTTTTGGTAAGTTTCAGTCTTATGATTTCAGTTCGTGCTTGACAACGAAAGAGAGAGGACCTGAATAAACGCTAAAAGGGGGGAGCTGGTTGGCTCGTTTTGTCCCCCCCCCCCCCCCCCCTCCTCACGCTGTTCCTGTCAGCCAGACAGGACAGCTGAATCGCAACTTCTAACGCAGACTCATACAGAGTCTTTGATTTCTGAGTGAACTAAACTTAACAAGTGCATCGACAAAACGCTTTACCATCAACATGTACCGAGGGCAACTCTGGACCGGTTCCGTTCGACACCTACGTCTCCCCTGTCAGCCGCTGGTGTCATCTGGATGAACCACCACCATCCTCCACGGCCCGGATCCGAAAGAGGGTCCACAAGAGTTCGGTGAGACAGAGCACCGTGTTTAGCGTTTGATGCAGTTCTCTGATAAGACCTAAGTTTGTCCAAACCATCACTTCACTCAGACACCTGTTCTTCCTGAAGCAAAATCAGACTCACCCACGCATTCATATCACAACATTCTCAATCTTCATAAATTCACCACAAGGTCTATTTGATCATATCAACTGTTAAAGATTGTCCCACAAGTTGCCAATGTTGATTGTTATTTCCTGTTTGTCAATTTCAAAATCATTAGTTTAATTTGAAGAATTAAAACTTTTAATTGTCAAACTGGTTTCCTCATTGAACTGAAACACAGACACACAGATATTATCGTCAGTTTATCGATGAAAACAACCTTTGAGTCTTCTTAACAATATAAAATTTGGTTATTGATTTATTAAAAATTAATATTCCGAATTAATACGTAGCATGGTTACTCTTTCATAAAAGAGCCTAAAACCACAACGCTACAATATGGCTGAGCAAACCAGTTTCTCCTACATCTCTATGCAGGCTAGTTGCTCTCCCAGTGTACTCAGGATGTCATTCGGCCCCCATCCATCATCCTCCATTTCACGATCAAATTCTTTATCCATCATTGTGTTGGTATGCTGCTGATTTTGGTGACAATTTGGACCGGTGAGGTCTTAGCTCATAGGGAACTCTAATCACCGGTGTTAAAAGTGAGACAGCGCTAAAAAAAACCGTTGTGGTAACTTTCGCTTCTACCTTCTCAGGTGGAAAGTTCTTACCTCTGCATCCACAAGGGGGTGCTGTATTTCTCTCACTTACACATATAATTGTTTGTACAGTTCATTCATTCATTACCCTTCTTATCTGCGGTAGGGTGGTGTTTACCGCTTATTCAGCTATTTCCCTATTTGTATGATATGAAAAATTCTATGTGCTTTTACACTTTTATCGTTACTCTCTGCACTTTTCGTAAGTACAGATAATATGGTTGCTCAGCCTAAAGAAACTTATTACTCTCATGTGGAGTTTATTTTCGTATCTTTTGTTGTGTAATTCAAGATGATCAGTCAGCCTTATCTGTTTTACCGACAGAGCTGACTGAGACTTGACATTCATACAGCGTGTTTTCTAGCTATGGCGTGTGTCTTGTGTCAAAAACAGTTTTCTTGTTTCATAAGAAGGTCCCAGACCTGTAGAATTTTAGGAATTCTCTTCACCTCCTAGGGCCTCTAACCCTTTAATATAACCTCGAACAGGTCCCTGACCTGTAGAATTTTAGGGTTCCCACCCCCTAAGGACTCTAACCTAGCCTTATATAACCTCGTTATATTTCTATTCACTCATCAGTAAATAGTGTGGTCAGCCACGACCTGGAAAATTTCTTTACCTTATCTTTTTTATCATTACACCATTGTAAAAATCCTTATCTTATTTACCATTAAACCATTGCAAAAACCTCTCATTATTTCTGCAGTTGTCTCCACTTTCTTCTCCAATGATTATTTTTAGGACCACAATTACTAAGATTCAAGACACAAAGGTTTTGAATATATCCAATGAGCAGATTTTAGAAAAGGCCTGCTTACCTTTATTTTCACCGCGGTGTTTTGTGCCTGGATCCGTTCACTGGGTCGATTGGTCGAATGTCCTCCAGAAAACTCCTTCCTCTTTAAAAAGAAGAAATCCTGTTCGTGACGCCAAAAATTGGTGGTCTTTCCTTCTATGAGACCATACAGGTACGGAGTAAATGGAGGTAAAACCTATTGTTGGTAGAGATAGTGGAGTCAATAACCAGAAGATCGATCTGCTTTTCGCCGCTGCAGTGGGAGAACACGACAGCTTCCCCAGCTAAACCCGCGTTTAGCTCTTGTCTGCTGCATCAAAGTGTTCTGCCTCCCTCTGACCATACAGCTGTATTTATCAAGAAATGATGGAACGTAACATACGCAGTTTGCCATTTGCACCTGCAGCAGCATACGTCATTAGTCTTGATAAGCAGGAACTAATTGCTTTGTTAGTCAGGAACTTATACATCACAAGGTCATGTAATGCCAAGATAGGCAGGAAGCATCCTGAAAGGTCCTTTGCTAACAAAGACAGTTTTCTTGTACTGAGAGGAACTGAGAGAAGGAATGCTTTCACTCCCTTTTAGTGCAGGAGGAAATATGCAGCTGTTCAGAGCTTATGCAGAAAAGTACTGAGAGGCACTTGATATCATAACAGGATTCTTCCATAGCATATGATAAAATAAAAAGAGCATAGAATAATGTATAAAAGCATATATGAGAGATACCTATATTTTCATTATACATTTTCAAAGAGTTTTTATTTTGAAATTCCACATCAGATTTGGATGAAACTTTGGTTTTATAAACTAGATGTGTTCTAGTACACAGCTGTCCACACCAGATACTGGCATAACCTTTCTTCCTTCCTTTCTTCCTGGCACTCGCAGAGTACAGACGCTTCTCTTTTTGCTCCCTTATCTTTTTTTCCTAAGGCTCTTTGTCCTGTCTGCACACAGAGCGCTCCTCTGAATTTCTTCTGAAAAACCCAATTTTTAACCATGGATTTGATAAATTGGTCATTCAACGCCATTGATAAGATTTTTTCAACAATGAGAACGGAGCAGGGGGCTCTCACATGCCCACAGGGGACACACCCGGCGGGGTATATGCTGGATTCCTGGAGGGAGTGGAAGATCGTATGCCTCTTCCAGCTGTCCATTGAGAACGTAGAAGACGTGTGGATATTTGGCCTGATGATCACTGGATTTCTTCTGATTAAAGTGGGAGGATATCTGGTTTTCTGGAAATTTGGGAAGACAGGAGCGAATGGAGGGCGACCCGCACCCACGGAAAGCACCGCCCATGTGGAGACCTCACAGACTGGGACGTTACTTGAGGTGAATCGTAAGCTGGACAATGTTCTAGCTGCGATATATTAGTGCACAAAAGGGATGACATCTCGGAGAGGGTCATCGGACGGTATGGACAAGTTTTAAAAACCTAAATTGGCTTCACTGAAGGACTGGATTGATCAGTAAAGACTGAAGGCAGAGAGGAAAATTATCTCTGCCTGACTCAAACAAAGTCTTGTTATCCGAATCTGACACCAGAGCAGCCTCGAGATGCTAACAACAAACCCCCACGAAGGAATGCAGACAGATGCTGTGAACCCCCCCGCCTTCGGATTGGTGGACTTCAGCCTGGCGAGGTCATCAACCTGCAGGAGTCAACGTGCTCTGTGCTTCTCCCGAGAACTCCTTCCCACCTGTGGCTACAGTAGCTGAGTGCCGTACATGGCTGCTCTCGCTGGGGAAACAGGATCGCAGGGGTATAAATGTCAAAGTGGACGTTTTTTTTTAATTAAATGAACAAATATGCATATTGAAGTACAAAGGCAGTTACACTGCAAACTAGTAACATAAATTAGGTTATAGTCACAAGCCCATGACTTTTCCCTGAGTGACACCCCCCCGGCAGATCCTGATAGGCCTACCTAGTATCTGAGCCTCTCCAGTTACAGGTGATGGTCAACAGTGTCAAAGGCTGGGGGAGTCACGCGGGTGCAGCTTCCAAGATGGCCACAAGCTAGGGAGCTCTCTTCCCCGCACATGCTACTGTAGCGTGAGGAAATATGGGTTTTCTGGCACAAAGGTGGTGCTGGACTCAGCTGGGTCAAAGCTGGGTCATTGAGAACTTTCACCCACAGATTAAGACCTGAACGCCAGCGAGTCTGGGAGGAAACCATAACATCAGCCACCTGCAGTCTACCAGAAGATGTGTTTCCATGAGTTGTACCCAGACCAAGTCAAAACATAAAGTTTAAACTTCTTTTTCTTGATTTTAATGTTAAAGTAACCATTATCATTTTGCTCATTATAAATGTGTTTAATCAAATGAATGGTTCTTATGCTTTTGGGTAATTATAATGGATTAATGAATCCATTCTTAAATAATGTTGAGAATGTTTGTTACTGACCTTCACACACTCAAGCACACAAACATTCACACACACCCACACACATCTTCCCACAGTAAACTCCAGACACATTTGATGACGCACACGTTTGCTTTGAGAAGAGAAAGGTTTTTGGTAAGTTTCAGTCTTATGATTCCAGTTCGGGCTTGACAACGAAAGAAAGAGAACCAAAGGGGGGGCAGAGCCGACTGGCTCGTTTCTCCCCCCTTTCACGCTGTTCCTGCCAAGCCAGGCAGAATAGCTGAATCGCGACTTCTAACGCAGACTCATTACCGAGTCTTTTGATTTCTGAGTGAATTAACTTAAGAAAGCGCGTCGACAAAACGCTTTACCATCAACGTGTACCGAGGGCAACTCTGGACCGGTTCTGTTCGACACCTACGTCTTCCCTGTCAGCCGTTGAGTGTCATCTGGATGAACCACAACATCCTCCACGGCCCGGATCCGAAAGAGGGTCCACAAGAGTTCGATGAGACAGCACACGGTGTTTAGCGTTTGGATGCATTTTTTCCAACTAAACCTAAGTTTATTCAAACCATCACTTTTCACTCAGACACCTGTTTCTTCCTGAAGCAAAATCAGATGCACACACGCATCCATCTCACCTCATCTCACCACACTTTGCACCCACACGCATCCATAATCACATCATATCACTCTCACAACTCACAACATTCTCAATCTTCATAAATTCACCAGAAGGTCTATTTGAGCAAGAACAGCATATCAACTGTTAAAGATTGTCCCACAAAGTTGCCAATGTGATTGTTATTTCCTGTTTGTCAATTTTCAAAATCATTAGTTTAATTTGAAGAATTAAAACTTTTAATCGTCAAACTGGTTTCCTCATTGAACTGAAACACAGACACTCAGATATTATCGGCAGTTTATCGATGAAAACAACCTTTGAGTCTTCTGAACAATATAAAACTTGGTTATTGAATATTAAAAATTAATATTCCGAATTAATACGTAGCATGGTTCCTCTTTCATAAAAGAGCATAAAACCACAACGCTACACTACTAACAGAATTTTAGCTGAAAAACACAACTACACTGGTGGAATATTGTTCCTTGGGAGTACTGAGCCTGCGTACGTTTGATATTTAGTCTGAAAAGATTAAAAAGCCATGTCGACGTCGTCGAAATATTTTAAAAGCTCGTCACGAGCATGTACCCGGAAAGACCAGGTCCACGAAGACGACCGCAATACGGGAGAAAACCCAGTACCCACGACTGCAACAGTCAGCCTGGAAAAACTTTTTGCAGAAATATCGAAAATGAGTGAAATGCTCCAGAATGTCGCAACAGATGTCGTGTCTATTAAACAGGCTACTGCCGAGCTGACTACGACGGTGACAGCAATGCAGGAGATGCTCGGTGAGGTCGAAACGCGAATTACGCAGCTGGAGGAGACGTCAGAACGGCTTCAGAAAGATAAGGAAAGTGGAACAAACAAATGGAGAAGATGTGGAACCGGATACAAGCCCTCGAGAACCACAGCAGGCGAAATAATGTGAGACTGGTGGGACTAAGAGAGACCTTCGGAACCAACGGAACGCTGCCTGAATGCGTGCGGAAGATCCTGGCTGAGGGCCTCGGCGTGCAGATGAGTGAGGAGTTTGAGATGGAGCGGGTGCACAGACAGATGGCGCCAATGCCGAATGAAGGGCAACCCCCGAGGCCGGTACTGATCCGCTTCTTGAGGCAGTCGGCGCGGGACAAGGTGATCGGCGCGGCTAAGGAGAAGCCAGGGATTGTTTGGGAGGGATGCCGCCTCTCTGTGTTCCCGGACATGTCGAAGGAGCTGGCGGAGAGACGGAAGGCCTTCACCTCGGTAAAGCATAAGCTGCAAGACCTGGATATTAGATACACTCTGGCTTTCCCGGCGACGCTGCACTTCAGATGGAAGGGAAAAAGCGTGAGCTGCAACACTGTGGAATCAGCGGAGAAGATAATAAAGGAGCGGTGAAGGAGGTGATGTGAACTTCAGAGGAAGGTGAGCTGTTTACTTCAAAAACTTTGCGTTCTGGTTGAACTGATAAGAGCTGTGCGGGATGATGAAGAGCTTCCCGGCACATTGGACAGTTACCATGGGAACGGCGTTAATCCCGCGGACCATAACGAGGTTTATTTTCTTTTTTCACATGGTTTTTCAACACCGAAGAGTGTTTACCACATGGACACTGGTTGTCTAGGAACAGCCGGATATTTTTTGTTTTGTCTTCTTTTTTTTTCTTTGTTTGTTTTTTTATGCGCACGGTCTGAGTTGTTCTATGTTCTGTGGGTTCAGAAGAAGGCTGGTATAAGTTTGTTAATGTAGATGTTGGAAACTGGATTATTTTCTGCAAGGAGCTGAAGACAGCTGTAGCATTTAAAAGTTTACATGTCTGACAGACAATTGAAGTTGATTTCTTGGAACATAAATGGATGCAGTAGCCCAACTAAGCGGAAAAAAGTTGTAACATTCTTGAAGATAACCACGCAGATATTGTTTTTATACAGGAGACTCACATGCGGGAGCTTGAAGTAGGGAAATTCAAGGTGGGATGGGTGGGACATCTACTTCACAGCTCATTTTCAAGTAAATGTAATGGGGTTATGATCCTGGTCCACAAAAATGTGAGCTTCATTTTACGAAAGCAAAGTAAAGATACAGAGGGCCGAATTATATGTGTGGAAGCAGTAATATGAGTCCGGTTAGTACTGTGCAACATATATGCACCCAACAAGGGAGATCCAATCTTCTTCCATGAGGTGAATAAAATACTGGGCAGTACTGAAGGTGAAATAGTCCTGGCGGGGGATTTTAATGAGGTTATGGACCCAGTTTTGGACAGAAGTGTTTTCAGGCCTCCCCTCATGAATAAGGAAAGATAAGCCTTACAAATGCTGAGTAGAGATATGGGACTAATAGATATATGGAGACTGATTAACCCAAATACAAAGGATTTCACCTTCTTTTCACATTGTCATAAAACATTTTCAAGGATAGATTTTTTCTTACTTAGCAATTCCCTGGTAGACAAAATAGTAAATTGCAATATACAACCAATATCTATTACAGATCATGCACCTGTGGAACTACTGTTTTTGGCGAGCCAGAAGGTTGAACGAAGGGGAAGATGGAGACTAAACATTGGATTACTGTCAGATTTATCTTTTAGAAAGGCAGTGGAGGAGGACTTGAAAGTATTTTTTGAAATAACCACAGTATGGGAGGCCTCAAAGGCATACATCAGAGGAAAATTTATAGCACATGCAGCTAGAAAGAAAAAAGAGAGTATTAACAAGATTAAGGAATTAGAGGAGGAAATAAAAAGAAAAGAACTAGAACTGTCAAAAGGCATTTCTGATAGTAAACTTCAGGAATTATGTAAACTTAAATACTCCCTACACAGCATATATAACAAGAAAGCAGAATATGCTTTGTATAGGCTAAAAACAAGTTATTATGAAGGAGGGGAGAAAATGGGGAAATTGTTGGCCAGACAATTAAAAGAAAAAAATAATAGTAATGCCATCCCAGTTATAAAACAGGGGGATGAAGAAATTTACACAGCTAAAGGCATAAATAATATCTTCCAGCAATATTACGAAAAATTGTACACATCTTCAATCTCGGTGGATAAGCCAAAAGAAAATATAGAACGGTTCCTTCTGAATGTTGGTCTGCCCAGGCTTAAAAGTCATGAAACAGAGGGACTAGATTTGCCTATAACTGAGGCCGAAATTAGGAAGGCGATTGTCTCCATGAAAAATGGAAAGTCACCAGGTTATGACGGACTTCCTGTGGAGTACTATAAGACCTTTGTAGATATTGTTGCACCAATACTCCGTGAGGTATACCAGGAAATGTTTGGTAAGGGCTGTGTAGCACCAGCTTTTAACGAAGCGGTGATATCACTAATCCTCAAACCAGGTAAAGATCCAACTGACCCTTCAAGTTATAGACCCATTAGTTTGCTCAACCTTGACTGCAAAATTCTTACAAAGATACTGGCGACACGTTTACAACAGGTATTACCAAATATCATACATCCTAATCAAGTTGGGTTTATGAAAAATAGAACATATGACAATGTTAGACTCCTACTACATCTGATGTGGCTCAGTCAATCCCGAGATGTTCCTATTGCTGCTCTATCTTTGGATGCTGAAAAGGTGTTTGATAGGGTGGAGTGGCAATTTTTGCTCTCCACTCTTGGTCATTTTGGTTTCACTGCTGATTTTATAAAATGGATTACAATGTTATATAAGGAACCTAAGGCTGCGGTGATGACAAATGGGATAGTCTCCCCTTTCTTCAACCTGACTAGAGGGACTAGACAGGGATGCTCTCTGAGCCCCTTATTATTCATTATTTTCTTGGAGGTCCTAGCAGTGTCCATCAGAACGCACCAGGGAATAAAAGGAATAAGGGTAGGGGGCAATGAATATAAGTTATTGCTGTATGCGGACGACATTTCGGCAGTGGTATCGGAGCCCTTAAAGTCGCTACCACATTTAATGGATACTACACAATCTTTTTCTAAACTTTCTGGGTACTCCATTAATTGGAATAAATCAGAGGCAATGCCCCTTTCTAAGCTATGCATTTCATCCATGGTAGAAACATTTAATTTTAAATGGACGCGTAGGGGAATGAAACATCTCGGTATTAACCTCTCTGAGGATATAGATGAAATAATAGCATTGAATTTCAACCCCCTGCTTCAAAGGCTAAAAACAAATCTTGATAAATGGTCAAAACTAAAATTGAGTCTGATGGGAAAAATTAATACTATAAAGATGATTGTTGCCCCACAAATTACATATGTTATAATGATGTTGCCAATTAAGATTCCACCTGCCATCTTTAGACAACTAGATGATGTAATTAAAACCTTTTTATGGAATGGAAAAAAACCAAGACTGAAACTAAGGAAATTATGTGCACATAGGGAGAAAGGAGGGCTGGGTTTGCCAGACCTGAGATTGTATTATCTAGCATTTGAGATGACAAAAATAGCAAGGTATTGGCAAACAATAACAGATAAACCAGGGTGGATGGAGGTGGAGGAAAAGATATGTTTACCTTTTCAACCTTCAGCGATACTAGCACAAAGGTCTAATATTACTAATCCAGTACTTTTACATTCAAAGGATGTATGGAACAAAGTTCATAGACTGTTAAACCTCAAACATACTCAGCAGAAATATTCCCCATTATGGTATAATCCCAATGTCTGCATAGGGAAGAAACCTGTTTACTGGAAAGAGTGGCAAGTTAAAGGATTAAATACTATTGGAGATCTGTCTAAGGACGGGGCGTTTTTGTCATATGCTGAACTAGTGCAAGAGTTTAACTTAGAGGGCAGGGGTCACTTTTGGAAGTTCTTGCAAATGAGAAGTTGTATTACCTCGCAGCCATATAATATTGAAGACAACACAGTAACTGAGTATATGAAACTTCCAACTAGTAAACAAAAAGCCTCGCAGTTCTATAGAATCATTAACTCTCTCCTCAGTGATGATTCCAACCAGTTAAAAATGATCTGGCAGAAAGACCTTGGCATAATGTTCGATGATGATATATGGAAAACAATTGTTGTTAACTGTGGTAAACACGTAAGAGAGGTGAGGAGTAAACTCACGCAATATAATGTGCTAAACAGATACTATTATACACCATCTAGACTGTTTAGAATGAATCTAGTGGATGATGATTTGTGTTGGAAATGCAAAACGAGTATTGGGACGTTCATGCATTGTATTTGGGAATGTGCGCCTATCAGATGTTTTTGGACTTGTATTGTCAAGATCCTAAGTAATTGGTGTGGAACAGACATCCCTTTTAACCCAGAACTGTGCTTATTGGGAGATAAATCTCAGTTGCCTAATGTATATAAGTATAATTTTTCAATAATCTCAGTGGGTTTAATAACAGCCTGTCGAGTCATTTTAAGACACTGGAAAGCAGTAGAATCTCCAGAGGTTAAGGAATGAGTCTGTGCAATGGCCGAATCTGCATCATATGAATGTATGCTCAGTAAAATGAGTGAAGACAACAGAGAGGGAACTTCTCACTGGGATGGATTCTGGAACTTCTTAAAGACAGACAAAGGCCTTGGGTGAAATCAAGCATGTTATGTGACTGCTGTTGTTCCAACTTTACGTGTCTGCAGGAGTTATATGATTGGGACTTGTATTCAAAATCAACTGTTACAACTGTATGTTTAGTCCCTCCATGTTTAGTATCTATTGAGACTGTTATGCACCAGCCCCTCAAAGAAAGTTCAATAAAAACTTGAATAAAAAAAAAAAACAGTGTCAAAGGCTGCAGTCAGGTCCAGCAGGACCAGAACAGAACAGTCCCCTGCATCACTGTGAGTCAGAAGGTCATTAGAGACCCTAAGAAGAGCTGTTTCAGTAGAATGAGCTCTACGAAAACCTGACTGGAAGCTATCATAGATGTTATGTTCATCAAGAGCAGCTGTGAGATGTTTAGCTACAACCTTTTCCAAGATCTTGGAGATGAACGGAAGTTTAGAGATGGGTCTGAAACTGCTATGGAGAGAGGGGTCGAGACTCGTTTTTTTAAGAAGCGGGTGGATTACAGCGTTGTTAAAGTAAGCAGGGACCTGACCAGAAACCAGAGAAGCATTAATTATAGAGAGCACGCTGGGACCGATGGACTGAAAAGCACTTTTAAACAAAGATGAGTGTAGGATGCGATGACTGTTGCTTGACTTGCTCCGCCCCAGCCTCTGCCATCTGGTCAAGATGTCTTCTCATATTGATCAAACCTGTTGAATGACAAATACATAATACATATTTAATATATCTGACAATTAAGTTTTGATAGAAGATGCAACAAGAATTGTTTTTAGTAATACATGCCTTACAAATACTATAATTTGTGTCGACAGACTCGTATAATTGAACTTTAAGTATGTTGACAGGATTGAAATGAATAAGAAACAGATTAAGGTATGATGTTAAATTATAAAATATTACCTGCTTCAATGATATCGTGCCTCTCAGTCCAGGTGGTCTTGAACTTTGGAAGAAGGATTGCAGCAGCAGTCAGCTCAGGGTCTTCCATCATCTCACCAAAGTGCTTTTGGACACCATCCTGAATGGCTCTGAAGAGTGGCAGACACATCTTGGAGACAGTCTCCAGTCTGCTGAGTTTTTCTTTTAGCTGGAAGATCACTTTAGGGGCGGGACTAGGAAGCTCAAAAATGACCAATCAGAAAAAAGAAGGAAATCCCGACTGTACCACACGACGCGGTAGATTTCTAGTTGTAGTAAAAAAAAAAATAGCATCTGACAATGGCGCAAACATCTTTTATTTTTTAGAAGAAATGCTTTTAGCTTCTACTTGTGGTTTGAAAGACATCTGTGTCATTTAGAACAGAGGAAAGAGCCGCAGCGAACTCCGCCGCGGTCTTCGATGTTTATGAGAAATTGAGCATCGCCGTGTATGACGTGAATTAAACAGGAGGAGTCTGGCAGGCCAGGCTATCTTTCTCGTACCATTAGCGCCTATTTTCTTCTCCTACCCATCATTCATTGCACTGTAAGGTCACTGAACACATGCTTCACACTAAGAAGTTCAACTCACCTGTTGACCGCTCAGACATCCCTTCATTCCTTCTCACAAGCTTTGATCTTCTTAAGTGATCCTCCATTCATCCGAGTAGTCAGTTAGTGTTCCTTATCCTTTCCTTCGTACCCCGTAACACTCTCGTAACTTAAGCACTCAGTTCTTCTGGTGCGTGCCCTTAATGCCCGCAGCACTTCCGTGTTTGGGTCTTACCAGTATAGACATATATACATAGACACTTCATTAAGCGCTGGATCACTCTCGAGTGCATTAAGACACTTCTACATATGTATGTGTGTATGTATATGTACTCTCGTCTCTCTTCTCTGTGGTTACCGGTATGTCTGAATCCAGTGCGAACCGTGCCGACACAGTATTTTGCAATGCTGTTTTTTTTTATTCGGTAACGGATAAGATAAAAAATGTAGCGAATTACAATACTTACAAAAAACAATACTCAAGTAAAATTAAAAATACAGATTTTAAAAACTACTTAAAAAGTATAAATGCGCAAAAAATCTACTCAATTAAAGTAACGCAAGTAAATGTAATTCGTTACTTTCCACCTCTGCCAGTAACAGTTGACAATCTATATTGTAAATAAAATTAATCCTATCAAATTGTTAGCATTTTATTACGAGTAATTAGCTTATTTTTAATTGCTTTGCCATTCAAGATGGGATGAATATATGTAAGCATATAATTTATGTGGAAATCATGAATAAACACTGCATTCTGTGTAGTCCTCCTATAATCATGGTTGTTTTCATAGGGTTTCTGGTTATTGTTGGTTTAGCCCAAATTTTGACTAGATGTAAACCTGATCTGTGTCAAAATTGATTAATATGCAAGAGTACTTTTTATATTAGTATAATTTTTTTTATTCTAATACAAATTAGAGTTCAGTGATTGAGGAATCCTCTGAGAAAGAGTTTGAACCTCCTATTGCATCCTCAAGACGTGGTGCAAAAAGGAGATGCCCACCATCATCTCAAAGCTGTGGTGGCCGTGGTGCGTCTAGAGGCCGAAGAAGTGCGAGACACTCAGCTGTGGACCTTGGAGATGAAGATCTCTCGAGAGAGAGAGCGAATAGACTTTGAACGTGTAAGCATAACAAAATTACACTAAATGATCCTAAAATCTGTTGCTGTAGCATCTCTTTCCACTTTTGTAGCAACACATACAGAACCTGAACCCTCAGCAGGCTATTGACGTCCTTACCATGGTGCTGGACAGAGACCCTGGTGTTCTCTTTGATGTACTTGCCCTCTCTGGTCCACCTGCCACAACACCTCCAACATCCAATCAACCTTCATGGTGTGTATGCTCCCACTGCAGAGATATGCCAACTGATTTGGAAAAGAAATGCTGCCAACAGCCTCCCCAGACATGTATTTCAACTGTACCACACATGGAGGAGTTTATTCTGCAAAATGGTGTTCTTCGCCTGGCCAGAACATTGTGGAATGAGTTTCGAGCAGTTTATGATGACCCGGACCCTGGTGAGGACAACAGACACTTCCGCCATGCAGCTTACAGACAATATGTAGCATGGCAGCATGGAAAACTTGGTGGAGGGCGCAGAGTAGTAATCCCAAGCTGTGTTGTCTGGAGGATAAGGGAAAAATTCCCTGACCCCAATGGTAACTACACTGGTTTTATTCCAAGACGATAGTAAATAAATGTATATATTTGATATAAGTTTGTTTTTTATATATTTTTGTTTGATGCTCTAATAAAGTGTTCTAAAGCATAACTCTGTGTTGCATTTGTAAAAATACCATAAATTTTAAAACTCCTGCACAACAACAAAAACTTGTCTACCTCCAGCATTTTACATACATTTTTAAATTAGTCCAATGCAGCAAGCAGTATCTGTGCCTCGTAATCAGGTGGGATGTAACTGAATCTTTTGCTTGCATACATTAGGAGATGGTTGTGAAACGCCTCCAAATTTGCTGTAGATATAAAACAAGAATTTAAAATTTAGAACAATTATATTATTATTCATAGCTATAATTAAATACAGTACCTGAATTTCAAATATTTTGGGACTTCTTTCAGCCAGCGCTCACTGAGGGCTTTGTGTGGAGTGGAGCCTTTCTGAATCCAGTCTTTCTCTCTGTCACTTAGTAAAGGATCATGCTGACAAGCATCCAGAGACCACTCATGTTCTATTTCGTCTAGTCTTAGCCCTTAAGCGAGCTGCTATTGCTATTGGAAGGATGATCTCCGCATCAGCCAATCATGAAGAGCTTAAATGTACGCCCACCAATAGTGGGCCCCCTCGTGGTATATAACCGCAGTGACCCCACTGCTCACCCCTTTTTCTCTTCATGCCAAGCTGAGAGCTTCTTAAAGAGCAAATTTATCCAGAAAGAGCAAGATTATCCGAGAAGACTTACCAGCCATGTCCAGCGACGCCAGACCCTGCCCGACCTGCCAGTCGGGCTCCATTTCCGGCGGAGACCTGCACGCTAAGTGTGAGGTCTGTCTCGGGGCTCACCACGCTGGCCTGGCCTTGACCCCGCAGGCCTCGTGCCCGTTCTGTGCCGCTCTGCCCGTGGCAGAGAAGATTCGCCGGGTCGAGTACTTCACTCCCGCCGCCGACGAAGAATTTCCGGTGGCTGACTCGTACCCGCTGGACAAGGCGTTGGATTTCTTCGACGCCGGTCAGGAGCCGGCTGGCTTCAACCGGCTGGATGACGTCACCGACAGCGAGAACTACGACGAGGCGGCATCCCTCCTAGACATAACGGAGGTCGATGAGCTCCGCCCAGCGGGTCCTTCTGCCCCAGTGGCTTCTCGCTCCTCCCTGCCAGCAGTAAGAGCACTGCTCCAGGAGCTGCCCGCCATCATTTCTGCGGCAGCAGCCCACAAGGGGCTAGCTGTGCCAGAACCAGCCCCGCCTGAAGCGGATGATTTGGCGGGAATCTTCGGGGCAACTCAGACACGCTGTCTAGACCCTATTTGGCCGCGCTTTCCCGCTGCTATGAGCTGCTGGTCTGCCGCCTTCTCCGAGCCTGCCAAGCTCAAGGCGCCAGTCTCCACCTATGCGCCCATCACCAAGGTCGAGGGGTTTTCCGACCAAGGCTGGCCGTCCGTTCCTCCGCTAGAGCCGGACTTGGCCTCGCTGTTTGGCGCCAAGAACCACCTCGCTGGCCCGCGAGCTGTTCCCGCTTCAAAACATGACCAGCTGCTGACGCGGCTCACCGACCGCGCACATCAGTGTGCCTTTCAGACCGGCGCTGCAGGGAATAACATCGCCCTCCTTGCCTTCGGCGTCTCGAGGATGATGGAGGAGCTGGAAGCCCCCGAGGAGTCGAAAGCCGTCATTACTAAGACTGCTGATGCTATCCTCAATTTGTGTGCTGCTGTGCTCACCGGTTCTGCTCGCATCGCTGCCTGGCAGACCCTCATCCAGCGAGCGATCTGGCTCAAGGCCCTGCCCTCCATTCCGGAACATCTGCAAAGGGAGATGCTGGACGGCCCCATCACCACCGATGTTCTGTTTGGTCCCCATCTTAGGGGCGTCATTGAGAGGGCTCAGAAGACGGCCGAACTATCGGCTACGGTACGAGACCTGGTTCACCCTCGGTCAGCTTCGCACTCCGGCCGTTCTGCCAGAGGATGGGACGAACGGCGCGGAAGCTTCAAACGCCCAGCTGCACCGTCCGCTCCACGGAGCCGGCCTCCCGCTTCGGCTCCACATCAGCGGGACCAGCGAGATGGCGGGCAACGGTTCCGGCGGGGCCAGCAGACGCCGTCTTGGCAGTCCCAGGTGCACGAGCCTCGCCGAAAGCAGCCACGGAAGTGACTCTTTGGGGGGAATGTGTGTGTACATGATTGTAATGATGTTGATGTTGGTTTTGAAATAAAACCCAAAACATGTCACTCAAAGAGCACAATCCTACAGTCCTCCGCAGAATCCTCTGCCGAGTTCTCACACATGTTCCCCACACCAAGCACTGCTGCACGCATACATGTTCCTGCAGGCAGTCATAATATACGGCCAACCGTAAGGGTGCGCTCCATTTGCGCTCCGGCCCCAGCATCCGGCCGGGCCCAACTCTCCCAGCTCTCACCACATCGTCGGGTGGGGCGAGATGTCAGGTCGCTGTCTCGACCACGCGCGGCGGCACAGTGCGCGGCTTCATCCGCTGGCACTCTGTCGCTGGCACAGGCTCGGCTCCCACTCGTCCTTCACTCTCGGACTCCACGCTCCGCGGTGCGGACCAGCCTGTTCCAGCTGTTTCGCACTCACCCTTTCGAGCGCAGCCCTCCATGGGTCGCCCCCAGTTCTCTGGTACGGGCGACGGCGGTAAGGGCGCATGCACAACCCTCAGTCGTTGCTCACGTGACCGCGCACACGCGTCCACTGTCGGAACGCGCGCACGAGTGGCGCCGCCTTTGTATCATGAGCAAATGGATTTCAGACACCATTCATTGCGGTCACACACTTCATTTTCAGGTCACTCCACCTCCCTTCAACGGGATCGTGGAAACGACGTTCACATCGCAAGTACAGTCTCAGGCCCTAGAGCTGGAGTTGCGGGAACTTCTGTCCAAGGACGCTATTTCACGAGTCCCTCGCGGACAAGAGCTCTCGGGCTTCTACTCCCGCTACTTCATAGTACCGAAGAAGTCGGGAGGAATGAGACCGATTCTCGACCTGTCCCTGTTCAACTGCTCCATAGCAGTAATGCATTTCCGCATGTTAACGATGAGACAAGTCCTGGAATATGTGCGCCCCGGGGATTGGTTCACGTCAATCGACCTGAAAGACTCATACTTCCACATACCAGTAATTCCAAATCACCGGAAGTTTCTGCGTTTTTCGTTCAAGGGAGTTCAATATCACTTCAATCGCCTCCCTTTCGGCTACTCGCTAGCCCCGCGCACCTTCTCCAAATGTCTGGAGACCGCGCTGCAGCCACTGCGCACGGAGGGAATGAGGGTTTTATTTTACTTGGACGATCTTCTCCTGTGCGCTCGGTCCAAGGACGAGGCGTCACAGCAAACCAGGAGGTTGACAGAGCATCTGTCGACCCTGGGGTTTTCTATAAACTGGGAAAAGAGCTCCGTTCTTCCATCCCAGTCGATTGTGTATCTCGGGGTGGAGTTGGACGCCTCCCTAATGAGAGCACGTTTGTCGCCTGCAAGAGCGGCAGATCTCTCCACGGTGATCTCCCGTGTACAACCCCGCAAGATCGTGAGAGCCCTGTTAGTCATGAAACTCCTGGGCATGATGTCCGTAGCCCATTCGGTGGTGCCGCTAGGCTTGCTGCACACGAGGCGCTTGCAACGTTGGTTCACCCGCCTCCGGGTGCACCCGATACGTCAGAAGAGACGTATGTTGAGGATTCCCCCTTCAGTGGGCGGGGACCTCGCTCACTGGGGGAACCCCTGCATCCTCTCACGCGGGGTTCCCATCGGACGTCCTGCGTCACACGTATCTGTGTTTACGGATGCGTCACTGTCGGGGTGGGGGGGCACGTGCTTGTCCCATACGGTGGCAGATCGTTGGCCCTCCCACACGCACGAGCACATAAATGTGTTGGAGCTTATGACAGTGAGGAATGTGATCAGACACTTTGCTGCCCTTCTCGAGGGCCGTCATGTCGAAGTTCACACAGACAACCAGGTGGCGGCAGCCTACATAAATCGCCAAGGGGGAGTTCGATCCCTCCCTCTGTTGCGTGTCGCCAAAGATTTACTGTGTTGGACACATGTCCACCTGCTGTCCATCAGAGCCATCTACATTCCGGGGGTCCTGAATGTAGCGGCAGACATCCTGTCGAGAGGGGGACCCCGCGACTCCGACTGGCGTCTGCATCCCGCACTGATATCACAGATCTGGATCAGGTTCGGGGAACCGTCTGTGGATCTGTTTGCGGCTCGCGAAAACGCTCAGTGTCGCCTGTGGTTTTCCCTGAGTCCCCGGGACGGACCTCCGCTCGGGGCGGACGCCTTTTCACACCAGCCCTGGCCTCGAGCGCTCCCTTATGCATTTCCACCAGTCCCTCTGATTCCCCGTCTCTTAGACCGAATTCGGTCGGAACGGCTCTCGGTGATTCTGGTGGCTCCCAGGCGCTTGTCCACGCGCGGCATGGTTTCCGGACCTGCAAGCGCTAGTGTCCGGCTCCCCGTGGAGGCTCCCGTGGAGGGCGGACGCCCTTCTCCAGGCGGATGGAATAATCAAACATCCTCCGGAAATAGGCCAACGGTTGGGGGTCTGGCCGCTGAGTGGTCACGCTTAGAGGCTTCTGGGCTGCCGCATGATGTGGTCGCCACGATTCAGAGTGCGCGGGCGCCCTCTACCATTGCGTCTTACGCTGCTAAATGGGCAGCTTTCCAGAAATGGTGCACAGAGCGGAATGTTCAAGCACTCTCCTGCCAGCTGACGGATGTCCTATCGTTTCTGCAGATACTGATGGACAGGGGCCTCGCCTTCAGCACTATTAAAACATATGCTGCAGCTATCTCATCCTGTCACCAAGGGTTTGGAGATAGATCTGTTTTCAATCATCCCCTCACAAAACGTTTTCTAAAAGGTGTCAGGAGGAACAGACCTGTGTCCCGCCCGCTTTTTCCCCAGTGGGATCTAACGGTGGTTCTGCATGGCTTATCCAAAGCCCCATTTGAACCCTTGGACCAGGTCTCACTCAAGTTCCTGTCACTTAAAACTGCATTGCTGCTAGTGCTAGCATCAGTTAAGAGAGTGAGTGACCTGACCGCCCTTTCAGTGGCTCCCGCATGCCTCAGGATCCGGGAAGATGGCGGGTCTGCTGTTTTATGCCCCAATCCAGCCTTTGTGCCCAAAAGCATTAATGCTTCCTTCAAATCCAGGTCAATTTCATTGGCTGGACTTTTTCCTCCTCCCCATAATTCTGAGGAGGAAGCGGCTTCTCACCTTCTCTGCCCGGTGCGCGCGCTTGTACGGTATGTGTCACGCACTTCGGAGATTCGTCGTTCACAAAATCTGTTTGTGCACTACAGGGAGTCTTCCCTTGGTCAGGCGCTGTCGACCCAGCGTCTTTCGCACTGGCTGTGTGAAGCCATTTCCCTCGCTTACACGTCATCGGGGCAGGATTCCCCTGAGGCACTCAGGGCTCACTCAGCCAGGGGGATTTCCTCTTCGATGGCGCTCCTCAGTGGTGTGTCAATGGAAGACATTTGTCAGGCTGCTTCATGGGCTTCATCCTGTTCCTTTACTCGTTGTTATTTACGAGATGTGTCTTCAGGTTCCATCACTCGTTCAGTGCTTGGACCCCAGCAGGCTGAATGAATGCTTATGGCACCTCATTGGCCTTGCTGAGATGGATTTCATCCTCTCGTGGATGATGTTTTTTTAGTGGGGGCCCCTCTCTTATCGTGGCTGCCTCAGTCTTTAAGCCTGGTCTGAGGCTGAACCTCCCTCACTAAAGGAGATTGATTGGGTGTGTCCATTGGTTGTGTTAACCAGTGTGGCGTAAACCCATCCAGCTGCGCTTTATTCCAATAGCAGCTCGCTTAAGGGCTAAGACTAGACGAAATAGAACGTTGGTTACGTATTGTAACCCCAGATTCTATGAGTCTAGTCGCAGCCCTTAAGCCACTTGGCCCCACTGGTTATTGTAACGTGAGGAAATATGGGTTTTCTATCACAAAGGTGGTGTTGGACTCAGCTGTGTCAAAGCTGGGTCGCTGAGAACTTTCACCCACAGATTAAGACCTGAACGCCAGCGAGTCTGGGAGGAAACCATAACATCAACCACCTGCAGTCTACCAGAAGATGTGTTTACATGAGTTGTACCCAGACCAAGTCAAAACATAAAGTTTAAACTTCTTTTTCTTGATTTTAATGTTAAAATAACCATTATCATTTTGCTCATTATGAATGTGTTTAATCAAATGAATGGTTCTTATGCTTTGGGGTAATTATAATGGATTAATGAATCCACACTTAAGTAAATAATGTTGAGAATGTTTGTTACTGACCTTCACACACACTCAAGCACAAACATTCACACACATCCACACACACCTGCTCACAGTAAACTCCAGACACATTTGATGACGCACGTTTGCTTTGAGAAGAGAAAGGTTTTTGGTAAGTTTTCAGTCTTATGATTCAGTTCGTGTTGGACAACGAGAGAGAACAGACCTGAAAACCAAAGGGGGGGCAGAGCCTGTTGGCTCGTTCTCCCCCCTTTTCTCTCACGCTGTTTCTGCCACGCCAGGCAGAATAGCTGAACCGCAACTTCTAACGCAGACTCATTACCGAGTCTTTTGATTTCTGAGTGAATTAACTTAAGAAAGCGCGTCGACAAAACGCTTTACCATCAACGTGTACCGAGGGGCAACTCTGGACCGGGTCGCAGCGCATCTTTGTCTTCTTTGCCAGCCAAGGTGACCTGGATGAAACATCCTAAGGTGACGTCCCGGGTCCAACAGAGGGTCCGATTTTCGGTGAGGCAAAACACGACAGATAGCGTTTTGATGCATCTTTTCCACTAAACCTAAGTTTATTCAAACCATCACTTCACTCAGACACCTGTTTCTTCCTGAAGCAACATCAGATGCACACATGCATTCATCTCATCTCATGTTCAATTCTCACTACACTTGGCACCCACACGCATCCATAATCACATCATATCACTCTCAATCTTCATTCACCTACAGAAGGTCTATTTGAGCATTAACAGCATATCAACTGTTAAAAAGATTGTCCCACAAAGTTATCAATGTTGATTGTATTTCCTGTTTGTCAATTTCAAAATCATTAGTTTAATTTGAAGAATTAAAACTTTTAAACGTCAAACTGGTTTCCTCATTGAACTGAAACACAGACACTCAGATATTATCGGCAGTTTATGGATGAAAACAACCTTTGAGTCTTCTGAACAATATAAAATTTGGTTATTGATTTATTAAAATTAATATTCCGAATTAATACGTAGCATGGTTTCTCTTTCATAAAAGAGCATAAATCCATAACGCTACATTTAATGGCGAGCGTATCCAGTCTTCTATATCTGCGATATGTCTGATTTCTTACATCTAAAAGCTACAAACAACGCTTTTCTCTGTGTTTCACTTTGATGTCTTATTTTGAAATTAACCGGAAATTGTTCCGTTGAAGTCACTCTTCCGCGAGGCGTAGTCCTGGTGGAAACTTGGCCGGGAAGATCTCCGATCTCAAATTGACCGCAAATTACAGACCTAACTTTGATTTATCCCATCTTCGCCTTCGGAGCGAACGTGTGAGTTGTGCTTCTGACTCAATTCTGTCCATTGTGACGCGCCGCCGCGTCTCTAGTCTAACCTCAGAACCGAGACTAAATTCTCGGACACCTTTCATCTCAGTGTGTTGACACTGTGGGCGAGCTATTGTGGAAAATATCTCCATTGCATGAGCGACTTATAGAAGCCGAATCTGAACGGAATGCCCGTAGGCACCTACTGTTGCTTGATTGCACGGTAAACGTCGTAAGCCGGGTTATGGCCGTCACGCGTTACTGCATTCAGATTGCGTGCGCTTTTTAAAGTCCGTATTACAAGCGGGGCGAGACGCCTACTTGTTAATCGGGAAAATTTAAGTCTGGTTGCTACAGACAAAGAACGCTAGACCTGGCCGGAGAGCTAAGCTAGCACCACAGTTAGACAAAAAGGGAACGCGTCCCGTTAGATTGTCATACCATTTCTGACACAGTCAGTCTGTGTCCTCACAAAACCCGCATTGGCGGTGGTTCTTGCAAATCGCTAAGGTGTGTAGAATCTACATTTTGATACGTTTGTCCGTCTGATAGCATCTCGGCAGCGTAGGGTTTATTATTTTTTTTATTATTTTTATTTTGGACCGGTGATCGGGTCGGCTTTCACAGCCTCCGTTGCTCGGTTCCATGCCTTTTTCTTCCATCTTGTGAAGTAGTGTGTATTCATTTCTCTATCAACAATTCCTTGTTTTACCCTGTGTCATAAAGTTAAGTAGGCTACGGACAGTCCTTGTTGTGTGAGACATATTAAGGAATCTGCCCGGAGTTTTACGTCGGCTCAGAAGGTAGAAACGCGAGTTGCTCTGAACTTAATGGGAGATGGACGAGACACGACAAAATCTTTCTTGCACTGTTACACCTGATGTAAGGTTCTCTGACGTTCTGCTTCCAGAACATGCCAAGACGCAGGAAATTCACCGGCCGAGCATCGCTGGTCCCTCCGCCCGCCCGAACGGGCCCGTTTTAGGCGGGTGCCGCCGGTCGGGAACAGTGGGGACTAGTGGCTGCGGTTCGGTGCCAGCTGCACTGGGTCGGAGGTGGTTCTGGTCTGCACTTCATGTCGTGAATTCGAGCAGCATGCTGTTTACAGTCATAACGCTTTTTCTTTACCTTTGTTTCTTCCAGGGGGTCAAAAACCCACCATCAACATCAAGGTTTGAAATAAACAACACTTTCTCTGCTGCTTTTAAGCTGAATAAATCTCTTGAGCCTATGGTTAACCTCTCTGACAAACAGGTTGTGCTTAACCCTTTGGTTCCTAATGCTTCTCCTCTGTCATCCATGTTAGAGGCTGAACATCTCTCCAGCATGGATGTGCAATCTTCAGGCTGTGATCCACCGCTTCAGTCAGAGGTCCGTTTTACTCGTCAGTCCGCTTCATGCACAAACCAGCTTCTTTATCGGGGCGTGATGGAAACGTCAGCCGCCGTGAAACGCTTGTGGTCTCCGGACGGAGCTACCAGGCCATTTGGGGGGTTTGTGCCCGGACATCTTGACCTTTATGTGAATGACCTTGTCACTTTTCAGTTTGTGACCTCTGCTAATACGGTGGCCAATTCTTTTCTCCTTTCACAGGGGTGTGACTTAGTCTCGGGCCTCTGTGCTCTCTTTCCTGTGATTTCTCTTACAGGTGACCACGACGACGCAGAAAACCCTGCGGTTTCCAGCAGTCCTGTGGTCAGTGGCGATATTAACCCTTTGATGCATAATGGTCACTACAGTGGACAGGTACTCAAAATTGTTATTTATTTATTTTTGCTTTTAAGCACAGCTGTTGAAGACTTTATTGCATGTGAGCTCCTCCATTTGGACTTCAGTAAGTCAAGCCACCATATTTCATGTTCAGAATGCACGCTGTCCACTGAGATGGACATGTAATAAAGTATTTGTAAATTAACAAAATGGTACAAAAATATTTGTTGAAATTTGTTTCATTCACACCTAAAGATGAATGAAAAAAATTGTTTAAAAAATCATGGTTGAAGATTTCATAATTCATGCATCAGAGGGTTAAAGGTGGCTCGGTGGTTGCTGCGCACACCTCTCTCACGGGCTCGGGAAGGCAACCCGGCCCGGGAGGTGTAGGTGCGTGCAGTGATGCTCTGCTCGGGGCCCCTCCTGACAAAGGGGGGGTGCTGAGTGGCTCTGAGTTTTCCGTTGCGGACTTCAACCGGTTCGGGGGAACGCCTCCTCCGAGCGGGCGGGTCATTGCAGAAATCGACACTGACCTTCCACCAATTCAGCTGACAACATTGACCTCCGACCCGGAGTTAGGTGCTGCACCTTCTACGGGGCGGAGTTCTAGTCAGTCTGTAAATACTCTGGTTAAACCGGGTTTTTCTGATTCAGTGTGGGAACCTCCATCATTCTTGGGAATAAAGTATTCTTGGTTTCAGTTTTCAGGACAGACCATGTTCCTAAAGCTAGCATCATGTCTGTATCTGATTCTAAACATGGCTAGGTTTGCTTTGACACCCGTGACACAACCATCCTTGGATCACTCCTTTTCAGAACCTCCAAGTCCAACACCTCCGGGTCTTTGGACATCTGAACACCTACTCTTTCAGCACGATTCAGGTGACAATGTGCATCTTCTTGGTAATAGCGCTTTTAAGAGCTTAAGAACTGTTCTTTGTTATGCTTCTCCTGTCTCACAGACACGGCATACGTTTGAGAAACAAAAGGGGGGTGGGGAGCCTCCTCCCGCTTTGCGAGCATCATTTTCGCATTTCCAGTTCACTACCATTTCTGATCACAACAAAGTCGCCTCCGTTAAGCTGCAACCCAACTTTGAGCAGGTAAAATCAGGTTCTGATTTAACAGCTAAACCATCAGCTTCGCTCCAGTTCCAAACGGGACCCTCAGGTAAATTCAAACAAGTTTCCCTGTGGGTTCGTAACACAAGATACAAACAGTTTGATAACCAAATCGCTTATGAGCCTGCTCCCACAGATACGTCCAAACTCGTGTCTCTGTGGGTCCGCAATACCAGATTCAAAACTCTATTCTGACCGACTATTCTGACCGGATTCTTTTCCACTGACTGGTGGACCGTTACAAATTCTCTCGTTTGTGGGATGAATTTTTAACAAATGTGATATCCTTTGAGTTTTTTTTCAGGTTACCTGCCTCCAGCCAGGGTCCTGTTACTAACTCACACCTTTAGGGATTACTAACCTACTGATTTACATTTTTAGAACTGATTTACATCTCTATCTTTTTATTAGTGCTTTGTGTAGCATGATTATATTTGATTACAAATTTAATTTTATTTTGTTGCTATTTCCCTTAAAGGGCCACAAGCCATTTTGCCCTTCATTTTCATGATTATTATTTCTTTTATATACATGCCTTTAATTAGTGCAGCCTGCTGAGTTTCACATATCAGTTAGGATTTACTTTCTTTTATTTGTGTTTTCTCTGCATCACGTTTTTACATGACACGTAGAACAGGGTGCAGAACATTTCTTCTTTAGATAATTCACAAAAGGCACCCACATTTTCCCAGAGGCACCCATAGATAGGTTTTGATTGATTTCTTTGTTTTGCATCAAATGCTATCTGTCGTGTGGGCTGTCTCACTTTGTCTCCTTCTCCGAGCTCGTATGGACTACATCCCATCAGAGGGGTCGTCTTCACCATCCTTCAACTGGTTTTCTGTCGCATGGGGCTTCGGTCGTGGTTCGAGATGGGTCGAGGTCGTCACTGGACTTCGCCTGGACTACGCCTGAGGAATACTTCATCTGCCCAGCTCCGTGTGGCACACGAGCTGCTTATCCTTTGCATACCTTTGCATTATTGCTGATGAAATTAACTGCTATTGAAATAGCTCTGCTTTCAAGATTTCCTAAGTGGATTACTTTACAATGATTGCAACAGTTTTGGCCTTAATCATCTGATCAGGATAGACTCCCTTCTACACGAGACCTGTGGAGACGCTTCATCGTTCCTGCCTTCATCTGGGATGTCTACCTTCACGAGTACATCACGTTATTGTGTTTGTAACGGCAGGTGGCCTGTGCTTGACCACCATGTCGTCACAAAAAGGGGGGGGTATGTAACGTGAGGAAATATGGGTTTTCTATCACAAAGGTGGTGTTGGACTCAGCTGTGTCAAAGCTGGGTCGCTGAGAACTTTCACCCACAGATTAAGACCTGAACGCCAGCGAGTCTGGGAGGAAACCATAACATCAACCACCTGCAGTCTACCAGAAGATGTGTTTACATGAGTTGTACCCAGACCAAGTCAAAACATAAAGTTTAAACTTCTTTTTCTTGATTTTAATGTTAAAATAACCATTATCATTTTGCTCATTATAAATGTGTTTAATCAAATGAATGGTTCTTATGCTTTGGGGTAATTATAATGGATTAATGAATCCACACTTAAGTAAATAATGTTGAGAATGTTTGTTACTGACCTTCACACACACTCAAGCACAAACATTCACACACATCCACACACACCTGCTCACAGTAAACTCCAGACACATTTGATGACGCACGTTTGCTTTGAGAAGAGAAAGGTTTTTGGTAAGTTTTCAGTCTTATGATTCAGTTCGTGTTGGACAACGAGAGAGAACAGACCTGAAAACCAAAGGGGGGGCAGAGCCTGTTGGCTCGTTCTCCCCCCCCCTTCTCTCACGCTGTTTCTGCCACGCCAGGCAGAATAGCTGAACCGCAACTTCTAACGCAGACTCATTACCGAGTCTTTTGATTTCTGAGTGAATTAACTTAAGAAAGCGCGTCGACAAAACGCTTTACCATCAACGTGTACCGAGGGGCAACTCTGGACCGGGTCGCAGCGCATCTTTGTCTTCTTTGCCAGCCAAGGTGACCTGGATGAAACATCCTAAGGTGACGTCCCGGGTCCAACAGAGGGTCCGATTTTCGGTGAGGCAAAACACGACAGATAGCGTTTTGATGCATCTTTTCCACTAAACCTAAGTTTATTCAAACCATCACTTCACTCAGACACCTGTTTCTTCCTGAAGCAACATCAGATGCACACATGCATTCATCTCATCTCATGTTCAATTCTCACTACACTTGGCACCCACACGCATCCATAATCACATCATATCACTCTCAATCTTCATTCACCTACAGAAGGTCTATTTGAGCATTAACAGCATATCAACTGTTAAAAAGATTGTCCCACAAAGTTATCAATGTTGATTGTATTTCCTGTTTGTCAATTTCAAAATCATTAGTTTAATTTGAAGAATTAAAACTTTTAAACGTCAAACTGGTTTCCTCATTGAACTGAAACACAGACACTCAGATATTATCGGCAGTTTATGGATGAAAACAACCTTTGAGTCTTCTGAACAATATAAAATTTGGTTATTGATTTATTAAAATTAATATTCCGAATTAATACGTAGCATGGTTTCTCTTTCATAAAAGAGCATAAATCCATAACGCTACATTATGATGGAATAAGAGCCATTGGAGGCGAGCAGTGGGGTCACTGCGGTTATATACCACGAGGGGGCCCACTATTGGTGGGCGTACATTTAAGCTCTTCATGATTGGCTGATGCGGAGATCATCCTTCCAATAGCAATAGCAGCTCGCTTAAGGGCTGCGACTAGACTCATAGAATCTGGGGTTACAATACGTAACCAACGTTCTCCAGTCACATGATGGAGTAGGCCGATCCACATGTCCTAAAAGACATATGTGGCGATTAGTTACATTCACCTTTTTTTAAATGAAAACACAAATAATGTACTTACAAAAAACTCATAAGTGTTCGCCGACTTGCAGCAAAACCAAAAATGGTTACAGATATCTTTGTTCCACTGTAATAAAACAAGTCTCCCCAGCCTTCACAGATTTCTGCACGAGCTGATTATCATTCCTTTTATTTTAATATGGAGTTTTCACGTAGGTAAGACCACAAACTCAGACGGTAATCTGTACACGTGGCCCACCCAGGTTAGCACAATAGGTCTTTCAGTGCTAATGGAAACGTAAGGTTTTGGATACGTTCCTCATCAATCACACCTAATTCTAACTGCTGAATCATCTCCTCAGATTTCTACAAGTGCTACATGAGCTGCTGATTACTCATTTTAATCAAACACGCAGCTCAGGAAAGTGTAAACATCAAATTCAGCGTTCAAGATGCTAACTGAACCCTGCAAACGGGGAAGTTATAAACAAGAGCTTAAAACAATACACTGATATGGCCTATAGTTAAACGCCACACTAATCATTAGCTCCCATATAAAAAAAACTAAAATCCCCTTTCGTTACTCAAACTTCTTCCAAATATAGCATAAATAGTTCGACTAGCATCGATTCAAGTCGACTTAGCATTCAAGCTAATGCTACATTAGCCAATAGGACACCAAGCATACAAAGCTTGTTTGCTCTATTACTTCTTTCAGTGAAAGAAAGATTTTAAGTAAATTTATCCAAAAAACAATAAATAACTTACCTGTCCAAAAGAT
Organism: Nothobranchius furzeri; assembly: GCF_043380555.1. NCBI lineage: Eukaryota > Metazoa > Chordata > Actinopteri > Cyprinodontiformes > Nothobranchiidae > Nothobranchius > Nothobranchius furzeri. Next base: position 82,896,807 of record NC_091745.1, on the reverse strand, counting down.
ACTTTGCCAACTCTTCATCCGTTTTCAGGCCGTGTAGATCACGAACATCTTTCCATCGTTTAAAACAATCTCCAATGTAAATTCTACTCGACTGTCTTAAACGTCTTACCCCGGGTTTCCACGGGAGTCGTCAGCAGCACGTTACTGCTGCAGCACGTCTTGCTCGCGTAAGCTGCTGCTTGGCCCTTCCCACGAGACGTGAAGCAGCAGGGGAGCAGCTGTCACCGACCGAGCACGAAGTCACACGAGTGACTTCGTCAGTAAACACAACAACAAGCAGGAGAAAATTACAACATGGTTTGTGTTTTATGTTCTGTCCGTTTTATAATCGCCAATACGGACCTGAAAAACAAAGGAGACCGCTAGCTAGGTGATAACTTCTCACGGGGCCGCACAGTTAGTAACCTTTTTAAAAGTAAAGCAACCGGAAGGCAGTACGTTCTTTATTCTGAAAATCTCGGGAGCTTCTCTCCATTTCCGCGTCCGATTTCCTGTCTTTCTTTCCCAAAAATGGCAAACTTGACCCATTTCAGAGGCGTCGCGCGTAGAAAATAGAACCGGCGCGTAAAGGCCGCAACATGCTGCTCCTGAGACGCGGCCGACTCGCGCTGCTGACGGCTGCTGACGGCTCTGGCGGAAAAGGTTCTGTTGACCACAGCGGTTCCTATCAGCAGCTATGACGTGCTGCTGCAGTAAAGTGCTGCTGATGGCTCCTGTGGAAAGCCGGGGTCACAGCCGCTTTTGAAGAATGGCTTTTAAACTTTTTAAATGTTTTTTGAGATGTGGAAGGCAGTCGAGGAATCTGTAATTTGGGGTTTTGTTGCTCCATGTTTCTGCAGTAAGCCAAGTGAGGCGCGTGACACTGTTGTGCACGCTGAGACCTGCTCTTGCTCGATGATTGACAGCTGCCCCCTGGTGGTAACGCAGCGCTATTGGTCAACGTGTTAGGCTTGCAGAAATATTGGCTGAGCTATACAGGGTAGGGGAGGGACTTAGGAGAAAATTGAAATATTAAAGATGATTTACTTTTTTTAATAAAATTGGGTCAGATGGTCAAAATCAAACATTTTAAAAGTTATTCTACATTTAAATCTTACGGACTGTGCCTTTAAGGTAGCGCGACTCAGGGTTGCGAATGACCACAGTCACCAATTCTTGTCATGTGTCTTGTACGTAGGTCTGATCTCTGAATTGTGTGTACTGAAACTCTAATTTCCCTCTGGGATTAATAAAGTATCTTTGAACAGGGAAGTTTTTTTAAACATTTTTTCAAAGTAGAGGAATGAATGATTTATAACCATTTCCAAAGAGCTTAAATTTTGAAATTCCACATCAGATTTGGATGAAACTTTTTTTTATGAAGGGGAGGTGTTCTGGTACTCATCCATCCACACCAAATGCTGGCATAACAGGGAAGTTTTTCAAAAACATTTTTTAACATAGAGGAATGAACGATTTATAACCATTTTCAAAGAGGTATTAATTTGAAATTGCACCTTTCTCAGTGGCCTAGTGGTAGAGTGTCCACCCTGAGATTGGGAGATCAGGGGTTTGATTCCTGGTCGGGTCATACCAAAGACTTTGAAAAATGGGACCCAATGCCTCCCTGCTTGATACTCAGCATTAGGGGTTGGATTGGAGGGTTAAACCAACAAATAGTTCCCAAGAGGGGCTGTGTCTGCAGCTCACCGCTCCCCCAGGGGATGGGTAAAATGCGGAGAACAAATTTCGCACACACACCTGTGTGTGTGTCAACTAATGGGACTTTAACTTTATTCCACATCAGACTTGGATGGAACTTTTTTTAAATAAGAACTAGAGGTGTTCTAATGCTCATCTGTCCACACCAGATGCTGGCATAAGGGGGATTTTAAAAAATATTTATTCAAAGTAGAGGAATGAATGATTTATACCATTTTTCAAAGAAGTATTTTTGAAATTCCACATCAGATATTGATGGCACTTCCCCTGGTGGAACTTATAGTGTTTGATTCTTCACTGTTTCGCACCAGAAGATTCTGGAAACAGTTTTTTTTCTATGTAGTATGTATATGTTCTTGGAAGCATATTATGTAAATAAAAATAAGCTGCTCTATGAAGTTTCACAGGAAAAACAAGAGGTCATCGAATTGTAATATAGTGTCAAATCACTATGGACTTATAGAAAAACATGTTTAAAAAGGATTGTCACAAGTCGGTTTTTAGGCATTTCCAACATTTGTAATATATTTTTGAAATATCTGTTAAAATGGCGTTAAAACTATAATTTGGTAACTTTTAAATTACATTTTTAAAGTTTTTTAAATAATCAGTCAGAAAATATGTTTCTAAGATGGGATTTTGTTTTGAAAAACAGTGGTTAAAATGTTGATTTAACCACCCTGATGATCATTTATTAGATATCTTGTTAAATGCAAAAAACTTCACCTCTGTCTGATATTTAGTCATTCTAATACTTAGACTCATAGCGTTTCAACCCATGCTACCAATAGTACAGTATTATTGGTTTATATATAAATAATATATAGGAAAGCATCCATACATATTTGCCTAAGTCTGTCTGTCTGTCTGAGCTCAGCATCAGATGACATTGTTGATTACTTTGTATCCAGAAGGGGGTGTGTGTGTGTGTGTGTGTGTGTGTGTGTGTGTGTGTGTGTGTGTGTGTGCATCTCCAGAAGGCTGCTTCCATTGTTGAAAGAAGCAGTTCATTTAATCTGTGCCTACTAAACCTATGACACTAATAATACTCATTTTGCAAATAACCCCCTGCAGAAATCTGCTTTTATCAAAGTTTCACAACCCAGATAAAGGCTTCAATATACAGACGATTCAAGGAATCTGCAATTAGAATAATACTAACAATAATCCAGTCCAGGTTTGAGTATCTGAGCTAGACCAGTCTAGATGTGGTCCAGATGTTATAATGCTCTCTTTACTCAAATCACAGACAATTTTTACTGAATCTGATATAGTTGTAAAATAATCCAGTCCAGATTTCAAAAGTCCAGGTGTTGTACTTTTAGGAGCAGAGTAAGGATGCTTTTTTGGGGGGGCGGGGGGGGGGGGGGGGTCACAGCATTGACCCCCAGTGGAGATATTCCAGGGCGGATTTTTAGTCCCCTTGCGCCCCTGGTTGCGTGTCTTTGTCAGTCTCGCAGCTGCCGCTCTGAACGGTGTGTGGTGGTCTGGGTGGAGTTACGTTTCCGTCACTGACAACTGGCAACCCTCCCCACGACCCAACAGGTGTCCTCCTCCTCCGTCACTAATTCCGCCATCCGCGCCGCGAACTTAACGCTCTCTTGCTTTTACTTCGTTACCTCGTTCAAACTCCAGCCGGGTCGCCTTGGAAATCATTTCCACAAATGATGCACTCTGCGCAGAAAGACACCACCTTCACCAAGATCTTTGTGGGAGGCCTTCCTTACCACACCACCGACTCCAGCCTCAGAAAGTACTTCGAGGTGTTTGGAGACATCGACGAAGCTGTTGTGATCACTGACCGGCAGACGGGGAAGTCCAGAGGTTATGGCTTTGTGAGTAAAAACCTGATCAGTCAGAAGGTCGGCAGAAACGCGCTAGTCTGGGTCTGGACTTGGGTTCAGTCACATGAAGATTATCTGTGTTTTCACACCTAAATCAGTCAGAAAAAAAACCAGCCGGCTAAATAAAGATAGAAGCTAGATGTTGGCAGATGTCCACGTTTAAATATAAACTAATAGAGAATATTTTAGGTGACCATGGCTGACAGGGCCTCAGCTGACCGAGCCTGTAAGGACCCCAACCCTATTATAGATGGAAGGAAAGCCAATGTGAACCTGGCCTACCTGGGGGCCAAACCCAGAGTCATCCAACCAGGTGAGTCCATGTCCTTTGATCCAATTATTCTAAAGCTGACAGAAAGGAAAACAAGTAGCTGATTATGTATTTAAACATTTAAAATAATGTTTGTAATGTGTTGTGTTGAAATTGTCTCAACTCCAGGGTTTGCATTCGGCATGCCTCAGATCCATCCAGCGTTCATCCAAAGACCGTACGGGTATGTTAACATGTGCAAACGTCCAGCTGTTTCGCAACATCTGCTTGGATGAAATGAGAAATCAGTTTTTATAATGTTTTGTATTTAAACCTGCCTTTTCTTGTTGCCTCCACCTCTTTTTTTATTTTCCATCCTGAATGAGGACATGTGAGTGTTATAATATGTGTTCCTCCTCTGAGTGAGGGTTGATGATGGAAGTACGCCTCTGTCTGTGTGTCTGCCCCCCCCCCCCCCCCCCAGCACTACCTCACACTGTCCTATCTCTCTCTGATCTGACAGGGACGGTAACGATTTAAATAGCTGATGAAGGGGCAGGATTTGAGGAATAGCAGTCTGCATTGGGCAGAGCGCTAAAGTGTTACCTGTAAACTCTGACATACACAAACGAGCAGCAATGGTGATTAGATGCATGGAAGTCTTTGGTTGTTGTTTATTTTTCTATAGTACATAGATTGGTGTGTGCCTTGATTTCGGTATGATGTGGTGTTCAGCTTAACTGTGTGCCTATTTCTACTTGCAGTGGGGGTATTCTGGGCCCACAGAGGGTAGTTTTTGAGGGGGGGGGACACGTTTTTTTTTTCAGTTTTCAGGGAGTTCTAACTCAACAATCAAGTGTTGATTCTTTTCACTTTTAACAAATGTGCTTTAGCTTTTTTTCTCCTCTAGTTATTTTTTTAGTTAACATGAAATGTTTTGTTGTATAAGGGGTGGGCCGATGTAACTCACAGTGTGCTCATTTCATTATTGATCCCCTGCAACAAAACAAACACTGGCTTGCATGTGGGAGTTCTTTTCTTACCCAAGATGCTGTGTTGTTGTTGTTGTTTTTATATTTATATTAACCTGTTGCTTATAGTCCTACACAGGCACACCATCATAGTTTTTTCTAATTTGATTAGAAAGTATTCCGACAGTTTTCTTTAACTTTAAAGTTTAAACTGAGCTTAGACATAATTAAAAACGTGTATTTTTTCTATGAACTAAATCAAGTTCAGTGTTTAAGGTTGGAGAAAGAGATCTTACAAAGCAGATGTTGGCTACAGTGATCTGTACAACCTCTCAAATTCATTTGGAAAATAGGAGTCATTCAGTGGTGCTGTTAATAATGTATGGCACATGCTGGGCTGAGAACAACAGGTGACTGAGCTATGCACCCACCCAGCCTTTTGGCTGTGTGCTGGGGATTAACCATGTGTCCTGGTGATTTACAAAGCAACTTTATTTAGCTCTCCACTCGTAAGACAACAAAATGTTCATCTCTATATTTTCAACATTTAAGATTTTCAATTATCATTGATTGATTGATTGCGGTTGCTTTTATTTTCTTTTGATCATTTTAATCTCGTGAAGCTTAAAAACTTTGTGTATTTTCAAATATTTCTAAAATTACAAGGAAAAATAAAACTGTGTTGCTTTAGAGAAACCACATCCGCTGTTCTTGGCAGAGTTCTACGTTTTTAATCAGCTGACACACCTCCTGTCTTATCGTTAAATATTCAGAATCGTCAGTGAAACAGTAGCTCAGGCAGTTGTTGAGTCCTCTGCCTCGTGTGACTGAATGAGAAGATCAGCTTGTCCTTTCAAGATGACAAGAGGAGCAAAAATAGCATGCTTCCAGGCCCCCTTGTCAGTCAAGCGTGTGTGTGTGTGTGTGTGTGTGTGTGTGTGTGTGTGTGCATGCTATATCAAACACCTGCTCCTCGTACATTTACTTGAGGTGACTTCAGCACAAGTGTGACATATGGGGGTCATATTTACTTGGTACAGAAGTTGTTTTCTGTAATAAAACCTCTTCAAATAGAATTTTTCTTTAATTATTTATCTGTAGTAATTCAAAGCAGAGGGGTTAGTCCGAACAGTTAATACCTTACCAGCTGCGAGACATTCTAGCTGAATAATTAGGTGAATTTCATTTAATAATATATTGACTCAAATAGCCCTTTACAGACCAATCATCAAGATCGCCAAAGTGCTTTACAAAGTTTAAAACAAAGAACAAACAGAATCATAAAAAAGCTAGCAACAATAGAAAGTCAAAATGCTACAAAGTGTTAAAAGCCTTCCTAAACAAGAAAGTTTTAAGATTCCATTGAAAGTGGCTGAAGTCAACGATCAAACGTAAATCAAGTCCTCAACCGAGAAAGACCAGTCACCCCGGTGATTAAATTTAGTTCTTGGAACATCGAGGACCAGGTGGGATGAAGACCTCAGAGATCTGCCAGTAACAGGAAATCTAAGCTAATCTGAGATGTAAGATGGGGCCAAAACATTAAGAGCTATAAAAGCGAACAATGACAGTTTAAAATATATGTAAAAACAGACATGCAGCCAGCGAAGGGGAAATAAAACTGGATTTATGTGCTCACGTCTTGAGGTGTCAGTTAAAAGGTGTGCAGCTGCATTTTAAACCAGCTGAAACTTGTCATGGAAGAGGACGCCAACATAAATGACATTCGCTGTGTCTCAATTCAGGGTCTGCATCCTTCGAAGGACCCAGTCTACTCGGCCGACGTGGGCTGGGTCCTCCGTCGGCCGAGTAGACCGGATGTTAACGGCTGTGAATTTGGACAGGCCTAGCCTTCATGAATTCCCGCCATTACCTCTGCGAACGTTCTGTCGCCTAGCAACCGTGGAACCGCTGAGCAGAAGGGAGAAGGAACTTGAAACGATGGAGCTTGAAGCTTTTTTCCTTGATCGTTGGAGAGCTAATTCAGAGAAAATACTTTAGACAAGCTGAGCCTGAGCAAAGACGTGATAATAGTGTTTAATACTTTCTAAGGGTCTTAATTTGACCAAAACCGATTTATCACCTTTTAAGACTTTTCAAGACCCAGCGGATACCCTCTAGTAAACAATTCTCATTTGTAAACCAAAATAAAATTCAAGAGTTTAATGCAGAACTGATTTTATTTAGATATTTCTTTTATATGTACATGTTTAATCTTCCTTAACCATTTTTTCTAGCAAAGTAAAAAGCTGTCAAAGTTCTCCTTCTCTCCTGTGCCCTCTGCTGCTCTGCCTCCCTCTGCAGCCTCATGTCCTCCCTGATCAGCTCCAGAAGCTGGTCATTGCTGTCACCTTCCCCTGGATGCCCATTTTCTCCAGAATAGTTTTAACAAACATGTAAGAAATAAACAGGAAGAGAGGACAACGGGTTATTCCTTTCATGTTTTCACAGAAAAAACTAAAGTCAAACGACAGTTTTTAAAATATGAGACGTTATTGTACCTCCATGCCACAGCCGCCAAATACTTTGCTCCAGTGATCATGTGGTCCATCTCCGCCCTAAGCTTAATAAAGTCCGTGGTTTTTCTCTTTTGTCCCTAAAATACAAACTTCTATTAAAATCAGGGGAAAACGTAGCGGGAGAAGTACGACACCGAGCGGCCGAACATACGAGACGAGACCGCAATACAAGCACTTTTACTGTAACATTTCTAACTAAAATAACGTTCATGTATCACAAACAGCCCTTAACCTAACAAGTTTATACTGACATTTATATGCGCAATCCTCTCCGACAGCTCCCGCTTCACTGTCCGCCATTTTTTTTTAAAGTTCTGCCGTCTGGCTCGCAAGGCATCTTGGGAAATGTAAATGACTGAAGGATACATCTGACCCATCCTTCATTCAGGCGAAAAGAAGGCCGGATTCGTCGACCGCATTTGAAGGAGTCGTCGAATTGGGACAGGCCTAGTCGCGGCGCTGTGACGTAACCGGCCGACGAATCCGGCCGACGTAGGATGCAGACCCTGAATTGAGACACAGCCATTCTCACACTGACAAAAGCATGAAACACCATCTCCAGATCTGCACAAATTTAAAATGGGTTAACTTTAGCTAAAAGGCGAAGGTGGTTAAAGTTTAATTGGTTTACTGAGTCAACATGCTTATGACATTTTTATCCATCCATCCATTTTCAGCCGCTTATCAGGAGTCGGATCGCGGGGGCAGCAGCCTAAGCCGGGACGCCCAGACTTCCCTCTCCCCTCTCCCCAGCTACTTGAGCCAGCTCTTCCGGGGAATCATAAGGCGTTCCCTGGCCAGCCAAGAGACATTGTCCCTCCAGCTTGTCCTGGGTCTTCCCCTGGGTCTCCTCCCATTTGGACATGTCCGGAAAACCTCACCAGGGAGGCGTCCAGGAGACATCCTGACTAGATGCCCAAGCCACCTCATTTGGCTCCTCTGACGTGGAGGAGGAGCGGGTCTACTCCAAGCCCCTCCCAGATGACCGAGCTTCTCACCCTTTCTCTAAGGGAGAGCCCAACCACCCTGTGGAGAAAACTCATTTCGGCCGCTTGTATCAGCAATCTCATTCTTTCGGTCGACGGTGGCGCAAGAGTTAAGTGCTCGCCCCGTAATCGGAAGGTTGCTGGTTCGAGTCCCGCTCAGTCTGTCGCTGTCGTTGTGTCCTTGGGCAAGACACTTAACCCACGTTGCCTGCTGGTGGTGGTCGGAGGGACTGGTGGCGCCAGTGCTCGGCAGCCTCGCCTCTGTCAGTGCGCCCCAGGGCAGCTGTGGCTACATTGTAGCTCATCCCCACCAGTGTGTGAATGTGTGTGTGAATGGGTGAATGACTGATTGTGTTGTAAAGCGCCTTGGGGGGTTCTAGGACTCTAGAAGGCGCTATATCAAATACAGGCCATTTACCATTTACCATTTCACTACCCAAAGCTCGTGACCATAGGTGAGGGTAGGAACGTAGATCGACCGGTAAATGGAGAGCTTTGCATTCCGGCTCAGCTCTCTCTTCACCACGACTAACCGGTACAATGCCGGCATCACTGCAGACGCAGCACCAATCCGCCTATTGATCTCACTCATCAGCTTTCCCTCACTCGTGAACAAGACCCGGAGATACTTAAGCTCCTCCACTTGAAGCAGGACCTCGTCCCTGACCTGGAGAAGGCATTCTATGCTTTTGCGACTTAAGACTATGGTCTTGGATTTAGAGGAGCTGATTCTCATCCCAACTGCTTCACTCTCAGCTGGGAACCGCTCCAGCAAAAGCTGGAGATCAGTGTCCAATGAAGCCAACAGGACCACATCATCTGCAAAATATCCTCAGGCCACTAAAACAGGTCCCCTCCACACCTTGGCTATGCCTAGAAATCCTGTCCATAAGAGTTATGAACAGAATCTGTGATAAAGCGCAGCCTTGGTGGAGCCCAATTCTCACCGGAAACGAGCCCAACTTACTGTCGGTAATGCGGACCAAGCTCTGACACTGGTCATACAGGGACCAAACAGCTCGTTTTAAAGGGCCTGGTTGGTTGGGCTAAGTCCCACGCACCCTCCAAGATCCCCTTAAGGGTATAGAGATGGTCCAGTGTTCCACGGCCAGGACGAAACCACATTGTTCCTCCTGAATCTGAGGTTTGACAATCCGACGGACCCTCCTCTCCAGAACCCCTGAATAGACCTTACCAGGGAGACTCAGAAGTGTGATCCCCGTGTAGTTGGAACACACTCTGCGGTCCGTCGTAAACCGTAAACCGACATCTTCCCTTGCAAAGTGCAGACCGTTCTCCTGCCACCACCACCAACAGAAAGTTGTTTTGGGGAGTTTTGTGAACTTAGAAGGACGAGAAAGACAGGACCTTCCTGTGACGTACTACGATTCCAAATGACGCGTCTCATCATAATTAAAAAATAGTTCCAAATGAAAGTTGAACCGACATCTTTTCTGGTCGTGAATTCAATGTCAGTGCATCTCATCTGGACGTTTAAAAATAAAAACGTGGGCGTCTTATTAGTGTAAATAAATATTAATGTAAATAAAATAAAAACTCCAAACAACAATCTGACAACCCAACATACAACTGTTTGTATTTTAACATCGTCCTTGTAGTTTTATAAGCTGATAATTAAACTGAAGCAAACATCTTTACTGTGAACTAAATTTACTGTGTATCTTCATTCCTTTTACCGTCCTTTTTCAATTGATTTTTCCTACTGGGAAGTTAGAATTTCCGAGGAGAAAGCGAACGCACCATTAGCTGATAACAATGGTGGCAATGGAAGCTAACATATCAAGCTACGTTATCTTAAACAGTTTATTTAACTGCTGGAGCAGATTTAAACGATGATGCCTCACACTTAAATCGTTGTCACTGGGTTCATCTTCACCCAATCACCCGTCGCATTTAGTAAAGTGAAGCCAAACTTTAGAGCGCGTTCATGTTCTAGTCGGAATTTCGGAGTTCCGAGGAGAAAGCGAACACACCATTAGTGAAACGGAAGCTAACAAATCAAGCTAATGTTATCTTAAACATGTTATTTACCTACCGGAGCAGATTAAGGTGAGGATGTCTCACTTAGATCGTTGTCGCTGGTTTCTTCATCACCCAGTTACCCATCACATTTAGTGAAGTGGACCCAAGCTTTAGCGTTCGTTAGGGCTGTCACGGTAACCGCAAAGATGAAATATCGCAATATGAAGAAACCCACCGCGCTTCATCATGGGCCACCGCGATTACTGAACTTGATTCAACTCAATGATGCATGTTGAGAAGGATGGCTGCACTGGTATCAAAACAAAACGTTACTTCGCTCCTTTGGGAGCACTTTGGTTTTCAGAACGTCAGCTGCTGCGCAGCCAGAGTCCTTGGCCGAGACAGAGCTGCCACCAGTGGCTAAAATAAATAAATAAACGCTCGGAGACCTGCTGAAGTCCCGGACAAGCACTGCTTCTGCAACCGTCCTGAAGAGAGTTTGAGCCGAGCTGGAGCTCACTCGCTACCTGCAGGAGGAATGCATCGACCCTAAAGAAACCCCCCTGACATGGTGGAGCAACAACCGGGAGAGATTCCCTTTGCTCGCCAGTCACACGCAAGTAGGTGTGCGTTAGTGCAACGAGCGCACCATCCGAGAGGGTTTTCAGTGTTGCTGGAAATGTTGCCACCCCTCTCAGATCCTCTCTCAAACCGTATATGGTTAACATGCTGGTTTTCCTTGTGGGTAACAAGGACGTGACCGAGCTATAAATCACCGTCATTCGTGTGTGTGAAAGTGAAAGTGAAATGATAGTGCCCCGCGCCCGGTACATGTAATTTTTTATGCTTGATTTTAAACAACTAAACAAAATGGGGACTTGTTTCTTATTTGTTAGATGCTGCAGCCAAATTTGCATTTAAAAGTTTAACCTTCTCCTGAATTTTGTTGTTTTTAAGTTCAGTCGGACTCCGACTGTCGGAGAAACAAACGTTACTGCGATCTGTGTTGTTACTGCCCTTTGATCTGCATTCAGTAAGTGTTATAAAAGAAGGCATGGCAATTTTTAACCTTTTTTAAATGTGTAAACATTATGTTTAGATAGTACTGCAATAAAAAAAAGTGCTGCAATAATATTGCACACCGCAATATTAAGCCACCCTGAATCACCGCAGGGGGAATTCCTCAACCGCGACAGCCCTAGCGTTCGTTCTTTCTACCATGCTGCACTGTTTACAACTCGCTCGCAGCAACCGATGATGACGCTTTTGCGCATGCACAGCTGTCTAGGCAAGTTCTCGTTGTGAAGGACGGTACCGAAACGAGGCACTGTTTCAAATGAAGTGAATCGGTGCTTGGTCAGTACTGTGGAATTCGGTCGGTACCTTAAAAAGTACCGAATTCGGTACCCATCCCTAGACGCATGTGATGGAGCATTGTCCTGCATGAAAATCATGTTTTTCTTGAAGGATGCAGACTTCTTCCTGTACCACTGCTTGAAGAAGGTGTCTTCCAGAAACTGGCAGTAGGACTGGGAGTTGAGCTTGACTCCATCCTCAACCCGAAAAGACCCCACAAGCTCATCTTTGATGATACCAGCCCAAACCAGTACTCCACCTCCACCTTGCTGGCGTCTGAGTCAGACTGGAGCGCTCTGCCCTTTACCAATTCAGCCACGAGCCCATCCATCTGGCCCATCAAGACTCACTCTCATTTCATCAGTCCATAAAACCTTAGAAAAATCAGTCTTGAGATATTTTTTGGCCTAGTCTTGACGTTTCAGCTTGTGTGTCTTGTTCAGTGGTGGTCGTCTTTCAGCCTTTCTTACCTTGGCCATGTCTCTGAGTATTGCACACCTTGTGCTTTTGCGCACTCCAGTGATGTTGCAGCTCTGAAATATGGCCAAACTGGTGGCAAGTGGCTTCTTGGCAGAGAAGACCGAGTAGAGAGAGAGAGAGAGACACACACACACACACACGCGCACACACGCACACACAAAAGGTAGTGTTTCTATGGTTACATTGTGATTTCTTAGTAAATATTCTATTTGGTGAGAGATAAACTTTATTGTATTTATCCTAGTGAATCTATAATTAAGCGGGTAAACTAGTAGTAGCACATTCAATGTCGTCGTCATCATCTTCCTCCGCTTATCCGGGTCGCGGGGGCAGCATCCCAACTAGGGAGCTCCAGACCGTCCTCTCCCCGGCCTACCCCACCAGCTCCTCCGGCAGGACCCCAAGGCGTTCCCAGACCAGATTGGAGCTGTAACCTCTCCAACGTGTCCTGGGTCGACCCGGGGGCCTCCTGCCAGTAGGACATGCCCGAAACACCTCCCCGGGGAGGCGTCCAGGAGGCATCCTGACCAGATGCCCAAACCACCTCAACTGGCTCCTTTCGATCCCGAGGAGCAGCGGTTCTACTCCGAGTCCCTCCCGAATGTCCGAGCTCCTCACCGCTTCTCTAAGGCTGAGCCCAGCCACCCTACAGAGGAAACTCATTTCAGCCAAACTCATTTCAGCCGCTTGTATCCACGATCTTGTTCTTTCGGTCATTACCCAAAGCTCATGACCATAGGTGAGGATTGGGACGTAGATCGACCGGTAAATCGAGAGCCTGGCTTTCTGGCTCAGCTCCCTCTACACAACTACAGATCGGCTCAGCGTCCGCATCACTGCAGATGCTGAACCAATCTGCCTGTCGATCTCCTGATCCCTCCTACCCTCACTCATGAACAAGACCCCGAGATACTTAAACTCCTCCACTTGAGGTAGGACCTCTCCCCCTACCCGGAGTTAGCAAGCCACCCTTTTCCGGTCAAGAACAATGGTCTCAGATTTAGAGGCGCTGATCCTCATCCCAGCCGCTTCACACTCAGCCGCGAACCTACCCAGCAAGAGCTGAAGGTCAGAGCTGGATGAAGCTAGGAGGACCACATCAACCGCAAAAAGCAGAGACGAGATTCTCCTGCCACCAAACTCGACACACTCCACACCACGGCTGCACCTAGAAATTCTGTCCATAAAGGTAATGAGCAGAACCGGTGACAATGGGCAGCCCTGGCGGAGTCCAACCCTCACTGGGAACAGGTCCGACTTACTAATGGCTATGCGGACCAAACTCACGCTCCTCTGGTATAGAGACTGAATGGCCCTTAACAGAAAGCCACCCACCCCATACTCCTGGAGCGCCCCCCACATGGTGCCCCTGGGGACACGGTCATAAGCCTTCTCCAAATCCACAAAACACATGTGGATTGGTTGGGCAAACTCCCATGCCCCCTCCATCACCCTTGCAAGGGTATAGAGCTGGTCCACAGTTCCACGGCCAGGACGAAAACCACATTGCTCCTCCTCAATCTTGAGATTCAACTGTCGATCGGACCCTCCTCTCCAGTATCTTGTAGTAGACATTTCCAGGGAGGCTGAGGAGTGTGATCCCCCTATAGTTGGAACACACCCTCAGGTCACCCTTCTTAAAGATGGGGACCACCATACCGGTCTGCCATTCCACAGGAACTGCCCCTGATGACCACGCAATGTTCCAGAGACGTGTCAACCATGACAGCCCTACAACATCCATAGCCTTGAGGTACCCAGGAAGAACCTCATCCGCCACCGGGGCTCCGCCGCTGTGTAGTTGTTTGACTACCTCAGCAACTTCTGCCCCTGAGATTGGACAGTCCATCCCCAGGTCTCCCGGCTCTGGTTCCTCCTCGGAATGCGTATAGGTGGGATTGAGGAGCTCGTCAATGTATTCCTTCCACCATCTGACTATAGCCCCAGTTGACCTCAGCAGCTCCCCATCCCCACTGTAAACATTGTGAGCGAGTTGCTGCCTTCCTCTCCTGAGGCGCCGGACAGTTTGCCAGAACGTCTTTGGAGCCGATCGATAGTCTTTCTCCATGGCCTCACCAAACTCCTCCCACGCCCGAGATTTTGCCTCGGCAACTGTCACTGCTGCACCCAGCTTGGCTATCCGGTACCTGTTTGCTGCCTCTGGAGACCCACAGACCAGCCACGCCCTGTAGGCCTCATTCTTCAGCCTGACGGCTCTCCGAACCTCCGGTGTCCACCAGCGGGTACGGGGGTTGCCACCACGACTGGCACCTGCCACCTTGCGACCACAGCTAGCAACAGCCGCCTCAACAATCGCAGAGTGGAACAAGACCCACTCGGAGTCAATGTCCCCCACTGCTCTCGGGATGCGGTCAAAGCTCTGCCGGAGGTGGGAGTTGAAGACCGTCTTGAAAGGTTATTCTGCCAGGCGTTCCCAGCAGACCCTCACTATGCGTTTGGGTCTGCCAGGTCTACGCGGCATCTTCCCCTGCCATCTGATCCAACTCACCACCAGGTGGTGATCAGTTGACAGCTCCGCTCCTCTCTTCACTCGGGTGTCCAAAACATACGGCCGCAGGTCAGATGATACCACTACAAAGTCTATCATCGACCTGTGACCTAGGCTGCCCTGGTACCAAGTGTACCGATGGGCATCCTTATGTTCGAACATGGTGTTCGTTATGGCCAAACTGCGGCTTGCACAGAAGTGCAATAACAAAACACCACTTGAGTTCTGATCAGGCGGGCCGTTCCTCCCAATCACACCCCTCCAGGTCATACTGTCATTACCCACGTGAGCATTGAAGTCCCCCAGCAGGACATTGGAGTCCCCTGATGGAGCACTATCTAGCACTCGTCCCAAGGACTCCAAAAAGGGTGGGTACTCTGAACTAATATTTGGCCCACAAGCACAAACAACAGTCAGGACCCGTTCCCCGACCCGAAGGCGCAGGGAAGCTACCCTCTCGTCCCCCGGGGTAAACCCCAACACACAGGCAGAGAGTCTTGGGGCTAACAAAAAGCCAACCCCAGCCCTCCGCCTCTCACCTGGAGCAACTCCAGCAAAGGAGAGTGTCCAACCCCTCTCAAAGACTTGGGTTCCATAGCCAATGCTATGTGTCGAGGTGAGTTCGACTATATTTAGCCGCTACCGCTCAACCTCTGCCACAAGCTCCTGCTCCTTCCCCGCCAGCGAGGTGATGTTCCATGTCCCAAAAACCAGTTTTCTTGTCCAGGGATAGGACCGCCAAGGCTCCCGCCTTGGTCTGCCACCCGATCCACATTGCACCAGACCCTTCATGTTCCTCCTGCGGGTGGTGGGTCCACAGTTGGATGAGCCCATGTATCCAGTTCGGGCTGGGCCCGGCCGGGCCCCATGGGCAAAAGCCCGGCCCCCAGGCCCTCGCTCACGGGCCCCAACCCCAGGCCTGGCTCCAGGGTGGGACCCCGGTAACCCTTCGGGCCAGGTACTCCGACTCTTTGAATTTACTTCCATGAAAGATCCTGTGAACCGTTCTTTGTCTCTCCCTTCACCTAAGACCAATTTGTCATGGGGGACCCTACCAGGGGCACAAAGTGCCCCAGACAACATAGCTCCTAGGATCATTAGGGCACTCAAACTCCTCTGCCACGATAAGGTGACGGTTCAAGGAGGAGCACATTCAATGTCAAAGAGAGTAAAGTGTTATTATCAGGAGAGGGAGTGTACTTTTACACAATGAAAGTACAGAAGAGGTACCGCCATACAATTTATTCACATTGATACATTCCAAGTGTGAATATGCTTACTATGTTTAAAAAAAAGTTATATATGAACATACATTGTATTCACTAGTTGATTTCTTTGTATTTCAATATATCAATATTAAAAAATACAAAAATCTAACTAAACAAACCTTTTGTTTTAGTATTTATAATTAACCAATCAGGTACTTTCAGATAGTGAAATATAAATCTACTTTGTGTGAATGATTTCACTTATTTTTCTATAGATCAGTAACAAACGTTTTTAATCTCACAGTAACTGCTAACTTGTTCCTGTTCCCTAGCCCTAACCTTTCAAGTAAATATGTTGTGTTAAGATTATTTTTAACAAACAATGCAACACAAAAATTCTCATTAAGTGAATAAAGCTGAAGATAATTTATATAAAATACAAGCTAAATGTGATGAAAACACATTTTAAATAGTCTGAACTGAAGTAAAAGCAAGCCCCCATAATCCTGGTATGAACATGAAGCCAACATAGAAGTGGCAAAAGTTGCAGTTCCACCCTCATCCACTAGGGACTGGCAGCAGAAGTGAGCAAATCCTCATTGACTCCCATGTTAAAAATGCCTATTTCACAGCAGAAAAAACATGTTTGCAGCCTGGTAAAAAAAAATCAATTTTAGATTTAATAGATCCAGTTTACAGTCATGGCAACTCTGAGGGGAGTGAATTTTGTTGTAACTCCTGTTTAAGTGTAATTAAATGCTTAAAATTCTGAATAATTATTGAGCCTCAGAGCCATGTGACTTTAGAGCTAGCTCCGGGGAAAGGCCTCAGCCCAGACCTTGGCTTCATGTTAACTCATTCACTGCCAGCCGTTTCCTGATCAGAAAAGCCCTTCGCTGCCAGCGTTTTTCAATATTTTCACTGTTTTGTGAGTCACAGAACTTTGCGCTCTACGATGATGTCAACGCCAAAACTAACAAAACAAAGAGTAGACTAACCTCTTGCATCAGGAAAAATCTGCACGTTTTGAGCGTAATCCATTCTTTCATAATCTGTTGTAGAATTGTGATCGGCAGAAGTTTTTCCGGTTCGCGCCTCACTTTTTTACAACAGCGGTCCAAAACCGTCTCCTAACACATGGATTTTCTGCTTCCTGATCACGTGACGGGACGTACACAGATGAAGGTCAGCTTTAGAGCTGAGATGTTTGTTCTCATGGTGCGGGGGCTTGCTCTGACGCCCACACAGTAAAAAATGCTAATGTTAGTGGGGCTCAATAAGAAACTTGAGTGGGTGCGCAGCATCTCCTGTCTATTGCCTGGCAACATTTGTTGGAGCAGGCGGCTGGCTGTTCCCATTTCCAGGGGCAGTCAGGATGTGCCAACTGGCTCAGATGCGAGGCTGGTCATTTGTGGATCTCTGAGAGAAACCACAGAAACACTGCAGCTCTTTTCGTCAATGCTGCTTCACTTTTGAGTATCTCATCCTCATTTTTGTAGCTAATAGTTTGCTGGTTGAATGGGGCAAACTTCTGTGTGTTTACCATAACACCACTTGGTCTAAGACTGGTTGAAATATAAAGTGTTGGTGTGGCTGACAGAGTATAGCGGAGACCATCGGGCTTCATTGTTCCACCGCGGTCAAAGATCTGCAAGTCTGCCATTGTAGATGGTCTTGGTGTATCGCGACATGGCTCTCAGTTCTTTATCGACACAACGCCAGTAGCCAAGGTGATGTCCGGGAGCGGGACATGGATCCGAAAGCCAAGTCGACACTCCCAGAGACAAAGTTGTCGACAGCGGCGGACCAGTGAAGCCCGATATTCTCGGTCAGCTTACCTAGTTTTGATTTTGTTACTAAGAAGGCTGGAGTTGCCTTCATCTCGGACTCGCTCAACAGGGTTTTTCTTGCTAAAAGGCCTGGATAAACTATGTTAGCTTCAGGTTAGCTTGAAGCTAATGTCCTGCTGATCTCTGACTGTGAAGCATGAGCTGAAGTAAAACACACACCAGGGGGCACACTCTAGACCTTGTTTTTACCCTGGGTCTAAATGCTGACAGTGTTTGTCCTGAGGACGTTTATATTTCAGATCACCATTGCATTTTCTTTAACTTGTCAGTTTCTGCATCCCCACCTCCTGCTCGCCGTATGGTTAGTTCTCATTTTCTTAATGAGAGCACAGCTAGAAATGTTTCTGCTGCTTTGATCCACCCTGTTCTTCTGATAACGACCCAGATTTCTTAACTTCTCAGTTTAACGAGCACTGTCTCTCCATTCTGGACAACATCTGTCCTGTCAGAACCAGATCAGTTTCTGCAGTGAACCCTACTCCCTGGTTTAATGACAGCCTTCGCAGCCTGAAGCGCCAATGCAGAAAAATTGAGCTTTTGTGGAAGAAAACCCATCTCCACGTCCATCTGCTGCACCTAAAGGATCTTCTGACATCCTTTAACTCTGCAGTCAGAGACGCTAGGGTTTCCTATTTCTCCAACCTGGTGTTCCAGAGCAAAGGGAACCCCAAGGTGCTGTTTACCACCATCAGCAGCATCGTCTCTCCTGCCTCTCCTACAGCCTCCATCCACTCTGCTGCAGACTGTGAGAACTTTCTGTCTTTCTTTGTGGACAGTCAATAAGGTTAGATCTAGCATCTCTCCTTCAGCCTTATCGCTGCCTCTCCCGACTCCAACCAGGCCCATCATCCTAGATAGCTTTGCTCCTGTTTCTTTGCCTGAGTTAACCAGACTAGTTAACTCTATGAAGATCTCTGCATGCCCCCTCCACATCTTACCCTCATCTTTGTTTAAAAGTGCTTTTCAGTCCATCGGTCCCAGCGTGCTCTCTATAATTAATGCTTCTCTGGTTTCTGGTCAGGTCCTTGCTTACTTTAAGAACGCTGTAATCCACCCACTTCTTAAAAAACCGAGTCTCGACCCCTCTCTTCATAGCAACTTCAGACCCATCTCTAAACTTCCGTTCATCTCCAAGATCTTGGAAAAGGTTGTGGCTAAACAACTCACAGCTGCTCTTGATGAACATAACATCTATGATAGCTTCCAGTCAGGTTTTCGTAGAGCTCATTCTACTGAAACAGCCCTTCTTAGGGTCTCTAATGACCTTCTGACTCACAGTGATGCAGGGGACTGTTCTGTTCTGGTCCTGCTGGACCTGACTGCAGCCTTTGACACTGTTGACCATCACCTGCTACTGGAGAGGCTGAGAGACTGGGTAGGCCTTTCAGGATCTTCTCTGGAGTGGTTCTCCTCGTATCTTTCTGAGTGCTCCTTTTCTGTGGCCGTCTCCAAGTTTAGGTCCTCCACCACCTCCCTTACCCATGGTGTCCCACAAGGTTCTGTGCTGGGGCCTCTGCTCTTCCTCTTCTATCTGCTCCCTCTTCAGCACATCCTGAGCTCATTCACAGGAATCTCCTACCATCTTTATGCAGATGACATCCAACTGTACATCTCCTTTAAGCACCATGAGATGTCTAAGCTGCAACTGTTACACACCTCTCAGACTCTATCAAAACCTGCAGGGCTGGGAGCTTTCTTCAGCTGAATGAAGATAAGTCTGAGATCATCATCTGTGCTTCAGACAAGCTGGTTCCCAAAGTCAGAGACTCTTTTGGTCAGCTTGCTTCTCACACTAAACCCTCTGTCAGGAATCTTGGCGTGACCTTTGACCCAGCTCTCACCCTGGATTCTCATGTCAGTTCTCTTGTTTGCTCATCCTTCTTCCATCTCAGGAACGTTGCTAAGCTGAGTCCCATTCTGTCCCGCTCTGAACTTGAGACAGTTCTCCACACCTTCATCTCCTCACACTTAGACTACTGTAACTCTCTTTTCACGTGTCTGAGCAGAACCTCCCTGAACCGTCTACAGGTGGTTCAGAATGCCTGTGCTCGGCTTCTGACCAAGTCCTCCAAACACACCCACATCACCCCGCTTCTCCTCCAGCTTCACTGGCTGCCAGTCAACTTCAGGGTTCATTTCAAGATCCTGGTTCTGGTCTATAGGGCCTTACATGGACAAGCACCATCTTACATTGGTGATCTTCTTAGACCCTACACCACCAGCAGGTCCCTGAGGTCCAGTGATCAAAGCCTACTGGTTGTGCAGCACCAGGCTAAAGACCAGTGGCCCCCAGACTCTGGAACTTTTTCCCCCTGAGCCTGAGATCAGTGGACTCAGTGGTCTCCTTTAAAAAGCAGCTGAACACTCACTTGTTCAGGCTTTGGTGTGACCTTCATCACCACCCTCTCTTTATTCTGCTCTCCCCACCTATTCCACCTTCCTCAGGATCCACTGATTTCCCTCTTATCTATTCACTCTCTCTCTTTCTTTACAATTTTTAATCACAATTGACTATTTTTTGCTCATTTAAAAAATATTTTGAACCATTTTCTAAATTCTTTTTTTATTTTTACATTTTTTGTTTGTGAAGCGCCTCGTGATTTTTACCTTGAGAGGCGCTATAGAAATGATCAGAGCCGGATTAACGCAAAGGCAAAGTAGGCACGTGCCTAGGGCCTGATTGGCTGGATGGGGCCCAGACAGAGGAACAAAATTATAAATAAATAAATTAAAAATTAAATGTACAAATGTCCTATGATAGAATTTGTAGCTAGGACTCCAATCTACAATTTGTTTAAATAATTTATCAATTAACTAAAAATAGTGACAATGTTTATCTTAACCATAGACCGTTTCATTGGCTACGTCACACCTCTGGGGTCCACGGACAAGTATACGCGTCTTTTGAACAGGTCTGATTTGGGACGCTGTAGCAGCAAGACTCCGCCTCCCTGAGTTTCGGTTTCAATTCGGCTTTAAAAAGGAGATTATAAACTACACCCCAGTTTTTAAATTTTGTTAATAGGCAACGTAAAAGCGGAGTTATACTAAACTAAAAAATGACCTATTTTTAGACAATCTGATAACTTGTCAAAACAGCGGTTTAGTAATCTGTGAGCGGGAATGTGCTTGTGAACATTAAAAACCCACAAAAACACGAGATCCTTTTGCTGTTGGTGGAAGTCTCACATATTCAGCTGACAAAAAGTATTATGTAGCTGAGAGAGAGAAAGGAAGGCTGCACGAGTAACGAGATATGCGCAAAAAGGAGCCGCTTCGCAGGGAAAGTAGTGGCGCGAACGGAGTAACAACAAACAATTAGACAGATATTGACGGTAAACTTTGTATTTTGGAGCGATCCGGACAGATATATTGTCGCTGCAGTTTAGTAGGCTTTTACTAGGCTTATATAAAGGATGATGAGAAGGATAAATGTCCACCAGGCAGTTCAGATAGTACGGCTGTTTTTAGAACTGGAAGCAGAGGAAGAGGACGGAGACTCGCAGCCAGAGTCTGAGGCAAATAGCGAGGATGTTGATGATGATGTGGCAAATCCATCCTTCCTCATAGAAGAGTTGGGTCATGATGAGGTAGAGGATGAAGGAAGAGATCCAGCTCCTCAGAGATCCAACAAGAGGAGTGGGCGGCGCCGCGCAGCTGTCAGATCTCGGCGTGAGACGGAGCCACTCTTCTCTCTCCAAAATCCATGTATATTATTGCCAAATTAATAAATAAGTATAAATTCAGATAGTCCAGGCTGTCCTGAAATTAATGATACCCCATAAGGCAATATTTATTGTTTTTATTAGAAAATACAAAAGACAAACCAAAATGAGTCAAAAACGGTGATTTACACTCTGGATCCCAGAGAGCTAATAATTTTTTTAAATTAGTTATTTGCTATATTTAGTCATATTTTTTATAAATGTACAGTCTAGATTACCAGTCTAAATGATAAAAAACATTCGTCATAAATGTTTGTTGGTTTCACAGTAAAATAAACAACTTTTTTCCTATTCAGATTTTATGTTTTTGAGTGATTTAAGGTCTAATATGCAACCCCTTTATGTCCAAATATAAAAAATAAGCATAGATTCATAAAGTCCAGGTTGTGCTGAAAAGATTGATACCACATAAGGTAGTGGTTATGGTTTTTATTTTGGAAATACAAAGGAAAACTGACGGCAAATTACACCCTGGACCCCAGAGGGTTAAGGCGCCACCCAATGAAGGACGTCAGAGAAGCGGTCAGAGTCAGAGCGGGACACAACAAAGCTAGCAGGTGTTTTTGAGTAGGCTAACTTTCACGATGCTTTCGGGTGTGGCAAAACGCAAAAAAAAAAAAATGAAGAGGAACTAAAGAAGAGACAGCGGGGGGCCTTACAGAAGTTTCTGTCGGGCTGCTCGGGCAGCCGTCCGACAGCTGTGAACATGCTCGAGTCAGCAGAGCCAGAGGCCGGGCCCGAGCAAGACCCGGAGGAGACACAACCCGAAGACGCAGTGGAAGATGCGGCGGAAGACGATGTAGCGCCAACGCCGTCAACATCAGCGCCTTCACAGAAGGACAAACTGGAAGAACAGCAGCCAGCCAGAAGTGAGCCCAATATAGTCTTATAGGAGCCTCTAGACCCAGACAGGGTATTAACAACTAGCTACCCATCTGATCCTGCAAAGTGGTACCAAACTGATGAGTACTTTGCACTAAACTATCCCTCTCAAAATATTGGATATTCTTCTGCATCACAGAGGAAATCTGGAGACATAGACTGAAGCTTAACCAAGGAACATTTCTTTAGGCGTGTTTCTGCTGTGACTGAGGCCATGTGATGCTGGAAGGCTGAAGATTATCCCGGAGTAGATAATGCTAAATGGTTTCCTTGGTAAGTGTTGCTGGTTTTATTAATTATTTGTCAAATAATTTTATTAATGTTCAAATAGCAAAACAATAAGTTCACACTCAGAAAATTGACACAGAATTTCTGATTCAGCAGAGGCAACAGCCTACAACACATGACTTATTTTGGCATACAAACAACCAATTTGTAACCAAAAACTAGGCTATGTAAAATGTGAATGAACTTTTATAAGTAAATTTTGTAAGTTTCAGATTTCAATTCATTACATAACATCGATGGAGGGGGGGGGGGGGGGGCCTAAAAATGCAGCCTGCCTAGTGTAGTCCATTTATTTAATCCGGCTCTGGAAATGATATTTTCTTCTTCTTCTAAATGGCCACGGCGCCCGGCTACGATTGCAGCGGTCTGAGGCTCTGCTTGTAATTTAACAGTCCCAGTCCAAATTAGATCCCCACAGGCGACCAGCATGACTACAGCCTCGCACAGGCCGTGCGGGTTGGCTATCCCGGTCCGGGCTTCTTGGGTTAGCCAAGTTAGCTAGTAACTACATTGGTTCATTTGTTCCAACTCTTAAAAGCACCACCCTCAGCTCCAGCTCTTTTCACATTTTGTATTGTCTGGGCGTGACGTGGGAACCTCCCATTTTGAAATAAAAATGTACAGTTTGAGTCTATGGACTTTAATTGTCCAGTGTATACAGTACAGGCCAAAAGTTTCGACACACCTGTCTCATTCAATGTGTTTTCTTTATTTTGATAATCATTTACATCGTTAGATTCTGGCTGAAGGCATCAAAGCTATGAATGAACACATGTGGAGTAATGTACTTAACTCAAAAAGGTGAAGTAACTGAAAACATGTTTTATATTCAATTTTTTTTCCGAAATAGCCACCTTTTGCTATGATTACTGCTTTGCACACTCTTGGTATTCTCTTGATGAGCTTCAATACATAGTCACCTGAAATGGTTTTTCAACAGTCCTGAAGGAGTTCCCAGAGGTGTTTAGCACTTGTTGGCCCCTTTGTAAATGTTCATGGTCATGAAAATAAAGAAAACACATTGAATGAGAAGGTGTGTCCAAACGTTTGGCCTATATTGTTTGACGATAAGAAAACATGTAAAAACTAAAATTTTTGGTTCATGAAAGTTAAGTTTTGCCTCAATAACTGCTGGTAAAATGATGCTTTGCTGCGTTTTTTTGTTGACAATATTAAAATAAGGTAGGTTTGTCCTATTTCCCTGCCTCTGGATCAACTCATCCGTGTGTGTGTCAGTAGCGGCTCCAGAAATGTTTTTCTGCAGGTGCTATGAAGGAGCTAGTCTTTTATTGAGGGTGCTATGAAGGAAGTGGTCATGCGTACCTATTGTTCTCTAAAACACCTTCAACACTAGCAGACACACATGCGTGCAGAACTCCTCAACAACACCTGAAACAATCATTAATATACATCATAAACATGTGAACAATCGCTGACTTTTCCATGAAATCATAAACACATACAGCCACACAGAAAACCATCTATAGTGTTGCAAGGTTAGCTAACGTTAGTGTTAGCATTTCCAGCGGCTAAACCCTGGACTGCTGCGGCAGTCGAGGGTTGACTCTCTTCATCCAGATCCGTAGGTTTTTGTGGGTCTGAGATCACTTCCAAACATTCATTCGTTTCTGACTGAACCCGTGGAAATGTGGCCAACAAAAACCGATCCATCTTACCGCTAGCTCTACCTTTCACTCGTTCTCAGGTGGAAAATGAGGTCAAAGGTTAACATCAACTTCCTGTTTTGGTTTAAGTTTTTACTATCTATATGATAATTTACTGATTATTTTTGTTTTGTATGTTAAATATTATCACATCCACACATTAAATTAAAATTAAATTGTAAAAAAAAAATCTAATATTTACTTGGGGGTGCAATGACTAATCCAGGGGTAGCTATAGCGCCCCTAGAGCCCCCCTGGCACCGCCACTGGTGTGTGTGTGTGTGTGTGTGTGTGTGTGTGTGTGTGTGTGTGTGTGTGTGTGTGTGTGTGTGTGTGTGTGTGTGTGTGTGTGTGTGTGTGTGTGTGTGTGATAAAAATCTAGGAAGCCTGTGTTCATCATGAACGGCATTTGATCAAACAGCGTGTTCATCAGATAGGACTTTACTGTCGCCCTGATTATTTAACTGAGGATGTTTTCCTGAAACCAGGTCTGTATGACCGATGTCACTTCGTCTTCCTCAGAAGCGCATCTTTAACCACCTCTAGCTGCAGTCGCTGAGATCAGAAATGGCTGCAACCTGAGCAATTAATCTGCGTATTTCCAGTAGAACATGTTTGCCGAAAGATTTTTGCAATAATCAGATTTTTATTTTTCTTCCACAAAATGCAAATTTTTGTCTAGATGTTAGAGAAAATGAGGACGGCTTGCCAACAAATAAAAAATCCGCCTCTCGTTAATTACAAGCCATGCAGGATGGCTTGCTGCTTCCAGGCGAGTAACTTCCAAGTGTGTCGTGAGCTACCGGTAGCTCACAAGCAAAGTGTTGGAGACCCCTGCTCTAGATTGACACTTGGGTTTCTGGAAAACTGTATTTAATTTAGCACCGACTTGATCAGTTTTAAAAATACTGTAGTTTCAACTGACAACACTGTGATTTGCTGCAGTTTGACAGCTTATTTAGGACAAGAAGAGACATTTGTAACTAATATGTTGATGTTTAAGAACCAGTTAACATGTGTGGGCATGCCAGTGAATTTGTGGTGTTGGTGTGCTGGTCATTGGGCAGAATTATGTCCACTTCTTGTATTGATATGTTTTTGTGTTTTGTGATAAGCTCGCATTTTGTGAAATATGGTGGTCAGTGGTGCATAGCTTTGCTGTGCCTCCCTCTTTCATGTCTCAGAATCAGGTGCTTTTCAAAACAAAAGCTGCACTTTTTGTGTTTTTTATTTTATTTTATTTTATTTTTTTGCTGCATTTTTTACTTCATCTCTAGGGTTTTCAGTTGTTAATGAATGGATTTGCTGTGCTCTGAGGACTGGATTGAAACATTTGGCACCTGCTTTTCGGTTTTCCAGAGGTTAGTTTCAGTTTAAAGGCAGTGGCTCTGTTCTGAACCTGTGTATCTCTTCACCCAGGATTCCAGCCCACTACGTCTACCCTCAAGCCTTTGTCCAAC
The DNA here is from genome assembly GCF_043380555.1 of Nothobranchius furzeri. NCBI lineage: Eukaryota > Metazoa > Chordata > Actinopteri > Cyprinodontiformes > Nothobranchiidae > Nothobranchius > Nothobranchius furzeri. The sequence continues at coordinate 82,871,131 of NC_091745.1, read as the reverse complement.
CCAGCGTGGTGATCCCTCATGTGCAACCCTCTGCTGCTTCAGCAACAGCAGCAGCTGCTGCTGCAACATCCCCGTACCTCGACTATACTGGAGCAGCTTATGCCCAGTACTCTGCTGCCACTGCTGCTGCCGCTGCCGCTGCTTACGAGCAGTATCCTTATGCAGCCTCGCCAGCACCCACAAGCTACATGACTACTGCAGGGTATGGTTACACTGTCCAACAGCCGCTTGCTACCGCTGCCACTCCAGGAGCTGCTGCTGCTGCAGCAGCCTTTAGCCAGTATCAGCCCCAGCAGCTGCAGGCAGATCGCATGCAGTAAAATCCACCAATACAACTTTTACTGTGGAGAAAATGGGGAGGTTCACTGACTCCTTAAAATGAATGAGGTAAATTGATAGTTCACATTTTTTAAAGTGGAGTTCAATGGAAAGTGTTTGAACAATTGGTTTCATACCTATTATAATATTTCTGCTCAGAAAAGCTTATTAAGGGATCGTTTACAGCTACATGCAGGTCTGGAACTACAGAATCTATTCATTCTAAGTCGTTTTAAGCTGTCAGAGGTTCACTTTGGTCTTGTCCCTACTCTGACAAACCTTGAATTTGTGCATCTGATCTGGTTTTGTTGACCCCTCCCCCAAACCAAGCATTTGTACAGGATCCCAAACTGTCCCTTTAGGAGAGGCAGACTCTTGGTTCTAACTGAGCAGATTTTCTACCAAAGAGCCTGAAGGGGAAATATGAGGGTGGATAATAAATAGCTGCATAATTTTACTCAAGTGAGATCAGTATTGGATGTAAATGAATATTTGATATTTATTTAACATTAGCATATCTCACGTTAACCGAACGAGGCTAACTGGCTCGCATGTGAACATTTATCTTTATATCGTTATTAATACACTGCAGTGCATTTATGTCTTATGCAGGTTTTTCCCCAATACAAAAAAATAACATAACCCTTGCGTCCACATGAGAACAGTGCTTTGTCCTTCAGTTTTCAGTGTTTTGGACCATGTTTTTTGTTTGTTAAAGCTGTACACATTAGGGAGAAAAACAAAGAGGGCTGTTTCTTCATTTTTAAGGAATTGGAGTTAGAGTAGCTAACTGATATGCTTCCCTTTATAGATGGAACATAGTAAAAATTACAGCTGAAGCTGGAAAAAGCACTCAGAATAATTTCTCTATTTGTATTACATTACAGGTTTACAAAATGGGGAATAAACACTGTTGAATGTGAATTGCTCATTTTGATAAAAATATATGATTGTGTTCCTTTTAAATTATGATATTTATGTATTTATTCTGGAGCCTTAGAGCAATAAACCCTTTAACACATTTGAACATCTTCATATTTGCTGCTACATGTGTCATGATGGATATGCATGTGCTGGAATGTAAGTGTGGTTTATCTAAGTGCTGTTCTGTACAAAGAACACGTTCAAAACATTTTTTTCTGTTTCTGTTGTTTAGGTGTTGTCTCTGAGGTTTGTGACTCTTGAACTAATCTTTTTATACTTGACCAGTTTGATAAAACAAAGTAGTTGCATGAACAACTTTTTAAATATTTCTAACATTTTTGTCTAATGACATTAAAAGTTTTCAAATGCAGGGAGAGCCCCTATTTTACCTTGTGTTGCATGATTCAGAATAATGTAATTTGGGAAATAAAATTTTATTCATTTTCGAGTTTTTTTGTCGGTTCTTTTAGGAATCGCAGCTTGCATGCATGTAACGCATTTGTTTTGCAGTTATGGTACAAGAAAAGCCTAAGCATTTTCTGTCATTTACCATAATAAATCATCTGAATCTTATTGGGACTTAAGATTACATAAATACAAACATCCTACAACATGACCCAATATACTGCATCATTGTTTTTAATAATAAAAATATTTGATCAAGCCATACTTGGAAAAAGCACACTTGCTGAATCTGAAGCTTGTAAAACAAGAACTGAATTTCTGTCTGTAGCTTAGTGAAAAAAATTGGATCTGCTCTCATTTTTAATGAATGAATTTTGAGTTAAATGAAAGCACAGCACTTACAAAGTCCCCATAAAAGAGGAATAATGCGAGTGCAACACAAGCCCTTAACATTGTAACGTGATGGAGGTGCTATTCCTCCGAAGGTTATTTACCCTCTCTCCACAGATGCCTCTGACACAGAACTAATCTGCATGAGACTGCCTCAAGGTCATGCATTTGCTTCTAAACTGCTTCCTTTCCAGCTCAAGAGAAGAATGAAGAAAAAGGACTCTTTCCTTTTAATAAATCAAAGAACTCTATTTTTAATAAGGCTAATCAAACAAAGTGTTAGTCAATAATATGATGTTGACCAATCTGTGAAATGATAGTTTTTATTAATATGCTTTAATACGTAATTTGACTTTAATCCAGCTGCAGTAGACATTCTGAGTACACGTAATGTAAACACATGACACATTGCTTTCACTGATCCAATCAGAACCTTCCTTTCTGAAGCGTGGCATAGTCTCTTTGGTGTTTATAAATCTGCCAACTTTGATTCGACCAGAAATCAAAACATCCAGATTAATAAAACCAGTCCCCACGTCATCTTAATTTCAGTTCTCAACGGTTCTCAAGAGTTCACAGGAATTCTCTGGAGCTCTCTGTAGTTCACCGCATGCAAAGTAAAGTATTGGACCGGCCACCCGGACTTCCTTTTTAAGCAAAGAACCAACAAGCTGGATAAATTCTGTTGCATTTTACCAACCAAGCAACGGTTCCTTTCAGAATAAAAGCTGAACTCGCTGACCCAAGGGGGGTCCATCTGACGCTGTGAACCAACTGTCGCTTTTTACCTGGAAACCAACCAAAGACTAGCCTGTCGTACTGCTGACGCTGTTTCATGAGCTCCAGTGCCAAAGGGGGGTCCTAGGACCTGGCAGTCTGGATCTGTACGGAGGTCTCATCTTAAGGGTATGTGTGGAGCGACAACATGGCGTCGAATGTGTTTATGAAACTCCGATCAAACTCCGATCATAGGTAAAGAAAAACATCACAACATCATTCCGACTTGCTTCTCCAGATACGAGAGTTCTGATTTCATTACTCTCACATACACCATTCATCTCACGTCTCATTCAAACCAGATCCATTCACTTAGTTAGTTAATCTTGTTTAAAAATCTTTAAAATTGTTTAGAAATAAATCTTAAACGTTTTAAAGGTGACTCTCTCTTCTCTTGTCTCTCACTTAATACAATTGTTATATAATCCCTGCAATAGAAAGTTCCAATCTTCTGGTTAAAATAACCCAACGGTCCCCAAGATTGATTTCATATTTACTATGGAATCTTATGTCTCACGGTCAGGGGTGGATTTAGGACTGAAGAAGATCCGGGGCTTAACACACACACGTGCACACGTGACACGCACTAGTCAACAGCATATGTATTTATGTCTTGTACCACATAATTTTTAATCTGAAGCTACATATTAAGCATATTCAGGGCAGAATATTGTTCCTGTTTGTGTTTATTGTGAGATGATAGTAAATATTCCCTTTCTTTCTCCAACAACTTTACCTGATAGTAAGCTAACTTTAGGCAAACCAGCAGCACAACAAATATTTTCAAATAAGACTCACAAACCTGAGTCAATACCAGTCTCATCAAAGCTGGGGTTCTGTCGTTGTACTTTTGGTCTAAAAAACGTCCTTATGTCCATCTTCACTCATGCGTTTCAGGCAGAGAGTGTAGAAGAAGCCAGCTGCTGAAGGGCTTCTTCTTCAGTGGTGGAGGCTCAGGCAGGCTGTATACAAAGTACTGCCAGCTGCTCCCTCTCTGTTGGACTTTGGTACTGCATGTTAGTTCCACGATTTAGATCTGGGGCTTTTCATGAAACATCCGGGGCTTCAACCCAAGTAGCCGGGCCTAACGCCGCCCCTGCTCACGGTCCATTAATTAGATGTAAATTAACTCCTTTACATAATGGCGAGCCATTGCCAGATATTTGTACATTGTTGACACTTTGTGCTAAGTCTGAGACATATTTAAACAGTTAAAACACTTTAAAATTATAAACTTGATGTTTCTGGTTGAAAACGAGATGATCTCGTAATCCACCACTAGAGAGCAGCATCTCCATTTAAAGAAAAGAGGGTGTGACTCCAGTCATCCTCCAACAGGAGGCGCTGTTTCATCTCAAATCATCTAAGGCTGACGGCAGCCATTTTGAGTTTCTTTTTTATTATTTTTTTTTAACCGTGCCCTGTCTGGCTGTGAAGCAAGCAGAATTGATGTCTGAATGCTGGTAACAAGCCTTACAGATTTATTCTCAGGTGGAGCATCAACGCGTCTGCTTTAAATGTCACGCCTGATACTTCAAATTTTATTGTCATTGTTTTTGAATGCTTTGTAATTCCGACCAGACACGGAGACAGAGGTGAAAGAGAAAGGAAAAGACAAATGGTGGGAAGGGGGGGGGGGGGGGGGGGGTTCCACAAAAATAAACAATAATGAACAAGAGTGCTTCTAGACCTGCAGTAAGAGAGGAGCAGAAAAAAATGGGACACAACAACAATACATCAGGAGCAAGCTATCACTGCGTCAACGTGATGATGAAATATAAAATCAACATTGTTTAACTGAACAATCACACGATAATAAATCATAGTGCATTTAGTGGCAACGGCAGCCTTAAAACAAGTGTTGAACGTGCCCAAGCCCATACTTTGAGAGCACCATGTGAGCACCTGTGTGTGTACACGCGCTTGTTTATGTAAGGTTTCTCTATAGGAGCGTCCAATAGAGTGTGAGGGACCACAGATCTGCCCCCAAAGATGCTTAGGAGGGGTGGGGGTGGGGGTGGGGGACGGGGGGGTGGGGGTGGGGGGGGGTTCCAAGTCCCAGAGATCCAGGCGCTGCCCCAGAACACAGGAACCCCAAGGGGACTGCAACCAGAAAGGCCCCCCGCCCCCCTCGAGGGGCGCAGAGGATCGCCCTGGGGGGCCACAACCAGCAGCCGGCAGAGTCCCGGGAGTTATCAGCGGCAAGCCCACAGGCCCGCCCGCCGCCTTCCACCCCCTAGCCGGCCGAGCCCGGGACCCAGCGACCCGGGACCAAGGGGCGACCACCCCCGCCGGGGACCCAGCAGAGCCCAGGGACCCAGACCCCACCAGGCAGCCACCGGGATTGACCAGGCAGGTGCCAAAGATCTTAAACCCCCTGACCCGGGAGCCACAAACACTCAGGCAGACCAAGGCACCACACCCCACACCAGGTGTGGCAGGGGGAGGGCAGACGAAGATCTATATCATCAAAGGAGGTACCAGGAGAGGGGAGGAGTCAAAGGCCCCACTCTCTCCCTCATGCTCACACATGCACATACAACCAAAGACTTACAAAATGCACGCCGGACACCCACTCATGCTCCCCATACACACCCTATTCACTCTGGTCCCGGTACTGCTGCACACTGGGTACAACCATCACCGGTTACCAGAGTTTGACCCTTCCTGCCGGGGTGCTGATGAGCAGGCTCCCCTGCCCAACGCCAAGCACAGCAACCCACCACCCCAGACCCCAACCAGACGGCCAGATCTCCCTCCTAGTCTCCAGCCCCAAGAAGCCAAGCAACAACAGAGGTGTGCTAAGACCCCTAGTCTCCCTCCGCCCGCTCCATTATAGTGTTGTGTGTTGATGAGGTGTATTCCATGGCTGTGGTGAGCGGGCAGTGCAGGCATTGTCTGGCCTATGCCAGCGGATGCCACCGCACCACCCCACTTGCACCCACAGCACTCGGTGTCTAAGTGCAGTTTAAAATTGGAAGTGGGCAGCGGCACTCGGGAGGAGGCTGAGAAATCCCAAGGCCCTAAGTGTGTGTTTGCGTGGAATGTTGTCGGTGGAAGTGTATAAGGTGCAAATAAAATTGGGGGGCAGGTTGCTACAGGAGTGCGGAAATGTGGTCTATACCTGCACTCCCTGAGTTGTCCACCCCCCAAGGTCCTATGTGTATGTTTGTGTGATGATGTGAGGGAGCAGGAGGAGAGAAACATGCGGGGATGGGGAGGAACGGCTGGTTGGGCTTAGCCCTCCAGGGAGCCAGCTCCCCCTCTGGCCCCAATAGGCACCTCTGTTGTCAAATTGCCACCAAGGGCACGGAGACCCCAGCCCATCTTGCCAGGGCCCAAAGCAGCAGCATTACAGAGCCCCACGGAGTCCGAGGGCACCAACCCAGCCCCACCCCAGCAGAAAATCTATGCCCATCCCTGCATTTGCACAACTTCCAGAACATATAAGACATAGGACATCCAGGTAAGGTTGGGTCCTCCCCCTCCTGGACCTCCCCCTCCCCTGTGATGGAACAACAGAGGAGCCAAGGTCTACCCGAGGCCCCTGAACCCGGGCCAGGCACTGCTGCATGTTCCTGCCTTCTTCCCCGCAGCATACATGTCAGGACCCGACCCCGAAGGCCCCGCCCAGATCCCCGCACGGGGCCGGCCACCCCCACACCCCGGGCCCCCAGGCCCCCACCCAGACCTGCCCAGGGGCAATGCAACCACCAGGCAGTGACCCATGGCCGCCGCCAATACCTCACGACCGCCAGCAGTCCACCCCCCGAGGCAACCCAAGCACCACCAGAGGGGGGCAACGCCCCCCCCATTCCCAGACACCCCCCAGTGAACCCACCTCCAGGGAACATCCGGATACTCCAAGCTCAGACCCTCCACCCCTCCACCCACATCATCCCGCAGCACAACATCAAGGGTCCCCCATCATCGCTATATGATGGAACCGATCAAAGGAGCCCAGAGAGATTCATCTGAAGTGGAAGCAGAGGCTATATCAAGTGCAATATGATCTAACAAAAGATTTCTATACTGGTTAATGCAGAGAGTTTCTCTATTTTTCCAATTCAATAGGATAGTTTTCTTAGCGATGCATATGGCAGTCAGAACCACGTGAACCAAATATGTTTCAATCGGGACATCGTCCAGGTTTCCCAGTAAACAAAGAGAGGGGGTGGTTGGGATATGACATTTCAGACATTCTGACAGATCCTCACATACTCTACCCCAAAATTCCTGGACAGGTGGGCAGGACCACAGTGCATGAATGTAATTGTCAGGAATGTTGTTTGTGCAGTGTGTACAGGTGTCAGACGACACAAACCCCATCTTGAACATCCGATGACCTGTATAGTGTACTCTGTGTAGAATTCTATACTGAATTAATTGTATATTGGGGTGTCTGATCATTTTAAAAGTTTTTAAACAAGTTTGGGACCAGAAGTTCTGGTCAAAGCTGACTGTTATGGGCCATTCCCATCTGTACCGGGTCGGCCCGGGCCGGGTAGCGTAGGTTGTTTACATATCTGGGTGGCCTGGTCTTTTTCCGGGCCAACCAAGGCTCATTCTCAGCCCTCTTCTCGAGGGAGTCTGCTTCAGGCCGACCAGGGCCGACACACCCACTGTTGACAGCAAATTCACACCTTCCATTAGAGCAAGCCTCTGATTGGTGGGTAGAATCAGCCCACATAGGCTTAAGACAAGGATGTGTGGAATCAAACGGGACAGGCTGGGGCCGACTGGGACTACCCGGCCCGGGCCGACCCGGTACAGATGGGAATGGCCCAATAGATCCACCTCCCATTTTTCAATAGGGATTGCAATTTTATCGTCTATTTTGGACAGTGTCTTATATACTTTAGACAGTAGTTTGGGGGGTTTGAGATTATAAAAGTCTAATACCCTTGGTGGTGTTTGTAATTCTATTTTATTAAGCTTAAATTTTTGTTTGACTACAGATTTAATTTGGTGATATTCTAAAAAGCTATTCTTATCCATTCCAAATTGGGAGACAATTTGATTAAATGGGATGAAGTCCAATCCTTCATATATGTGTTCCAGGTATAGGAATTTTTTTACTGTGTGTGTGTGTGTGTGTGTGTGTGTGTGTGTGTGTGTGTGTGTGTGTGTGTGTGTGTGTGTGTGTGTGTGTGTGTGTGTGTGTGTGTGTGTGTGTGTGTGTGTGCGCGAGTGTGTGGGTGAGTGTACGTTCACCTTGGAAATTGGTTGTGGGAGGGGAAGTGCAATTGTCAATAGTTTTATACCTGCACAGGGGGACTGGGATGGGAATATGGGATCTATGGGGCCATTTTAATCTGTGAATCACTGTCACGGCTACCAGCCTGAAGAGGGAAAAAGCAGCCAGGATCACCCAGCTCTGGTGATTGACTGGACACTGCCCCTCCTCCTCCTCTCTTCCAGGCTGCTGAGGAGCACAGCTGAACTGAATCCTCCTGATGAGCCACACCTAGGATAAAAAGGCTGTGCCTTCAGCAGTCTGGGCGGCAGCAGTGCAGGGGTTCTGCTGTCCTCCAGGTCTTGTTTGGGTTAACCCCGTCGTTGTGATGAGTTTTAACTTATAGTTTTAACTCTGAGTAATCCACATGGATCTTTTGTGCATGTCACCTAGTGTTGACTGTGTTTTAAGGTTAACTCGGATTTAGTTTTTAGACTTTTATCAACGTCGTTGTGTTTTTAAAACACCTTCAGTTTAGGTAAAACTTTTAATAAAGTTTTTGCCAGGTGTTTTATATAGTTGATAATTTGTCTTAACTGTTAACCTTATAGTGAATTTTTCGTTTTGCATAATTTTAATAATGCTCGCCATCTGTTTGCTCTTGTTTTTAGAACCTTTTATCACAATAAAACCCATTTTAAACGCCACTGTCGTATTTCTTATGTTACCCCCCCCCCCCCCCCCCCCCTTCACATTTTAACATCTCCTGTTGGGGACGTAACAATCACTTTGAGTTCCATTTTTTTTTGTATGAAAAGTGCTATATAAATAAAGTTGATTTGATACTGACTGGCTTAATGAACTGATCTGTATTGGAATATTTACTGTGTGAAGGTCCTTGAGACTACTCTTGTCGTGATTTAGTGCTGTATAAATAAACTTGAATTGAATTGAATGGGGATAAAAGCGCTATTCTCTAAATCCACTTGTTATGTGCCATGAATTTCACATATGATGTCTGTGAATTTTAAAGACACATTTTGATACCAACAAAGTGCTTATTTTTGACCAGGAGAACTTATTTTAGGTTTAGTGTGAAAATAAATCCAGGTCTACAAATGCACATCACCAAAGTGATGTCATCGAACCAGACAGAGAAAAACAGAGGGAGAATGGCTGCAAGTTCAGCGAAGTTCAAATCCTTCCTTCAGGAGGAAAGAACCACCATAAATCTGGCCATGTGGTAAGTAGCAGCTATGATGGGGGAGAGGAGATTATGTGGTGACGTCATATACTGTATGTGACGTACAGACGTCCGATTTGCAGTCATGCTAATTATGAACTTTTACAAGCTGATGAATCTCAAAGTACTTGACTCGCGAGGTCAAAACACCCATCATACTTTTCATTTAAATTGCAGTACAACATATGTGCGATCCAGGGCGTAAGGCTAAGCGAATTAGAAAATAGCTTTTCGCCCCAATTAATTATTTCTTTCTTCCAGGGACCCATGAGCTGACTGAAAAGGGAGATTTAGTCTCTCTATTCCCCATAAAGAGGTTTTGCACAAATAACTCGTTTTCACCTGTGTTTGAGGTTACGCAGCCGGAACCTTTGAGATACGGAGTTTGGACACTCCCATAAGCTTCAATAGAAAGAATGGAATACGGAAGTAATGTCATTGGCCACATAGACATAGATATATATCAATATATATGTCTGTGGTTGGCCATATGGAGCTCCGGATAGACCCCGCATGATCGCTATTGCCTATGGGCGCTGATGAACGGTGGTGCCGCCATCTGTCTCCTTGTCTGTTGGGATTAAAAACAACCAAAAGTACTTTAATTGTTTGAATGCTGTTAAGCATTCAAACTATTGTTTTCCTGTTTATCCTTCTTCTGCTTCCTCTTCTTTCTTCTTCTTCTTCTTCTGTACACTTTTTGAACCTTTTCAACTCCTTCAAATTTTTAACTATTTCAACAATTTTATATCAGAACGTTCAGCTCGTTAAGCTCTTTCCGGCTATTACTTTTGGCATTGATATCTTTAAAATTTTTCGAGTTATTACGCTTTTTCTGCGAAAAATGTCCCATTGAAATGAATGGGATTGGTCAATTTTCAGCAAATTCCTATCACTTTTTTTTTAACCTAAAACTCTATTGGGTTCCTTTTAACTTAGAGACTTCATTCAAAGTTTAACAAACTCACAAGACTTTCCTGTTTAACATATTAAAGAGGCTTTTTAGTATCTTTTACGTTTTTTCTAAAATCGCAGGTAGAAGTTGAGGCACAACTTGAAATTTTCAGAAAAATTCACAAAAGTTATACAGGTGCTGGCCAGTAAATTAGAATATCATCAAAAGGTTGAAAATATTTCAGTAATTCCATTCAAAACGTGAAACTTGTACATTATATTCATGCAATGCACACAGACCAATGTATTTCCAATGTTCATTACATTTAAATTTGATATTCATAAGTGACAACTAATGAAAACTCCAAATTTGGTATCTCAAAAAATTAGAATATTCTGAAAAGGCTGAATATAGAAGACACCTGCTGCCACTCTAATCAGCTGATTTACTCAAAACACCTGCAAAGGCCTTTAAAAGGTCCCTCAGTCTTGTTTTGAAGGCACCACAATCATGGGGAAGACTTCTGACTTAACAGCTGTCCAAAAGACAATCATTGACACCTTGCACAAGGAGGGCAAGACACAAAAGGTGATTGCTAAAGAAGCTGGCTGTTCGCAGAGCTCTGTGTCCAAGCACATTAACAGACAGGCGAAGGGACGGAAAAAATGTGGTAGAAAAAAGTGTACAAGCTCTAGGGATAACCGCACCCTGCAGAGAATTGTGACGACAAACCCATTCAAAAATGTGGGGGAGATCCACAAAGAGTGGACTGCAGCTGGAGTCAGCGCTTCAAGAACCACCACGAGGAGACTCATGAAAGACATGGGATTCAGGTGTCGCATTCCGTGTGTCAAGCCACTCTTGAACATGAAACAGCGCAAGAAGCGTCTCGCCTGGGCCAAGGACAAAAAGGACTGGACTGATGCTGAGTGGTCCAAAGTTATGTTTTCTGATGAAAGCAAGTTCTGCATTTCCTTTGGAAATCAAGGACCCAGAGTCTGGAGGAAGAGCGGAGAAGCACAGAATCCACGTTGCATGAGGTCCAGTGTAAAGTTTCCACCGTCAGTGATGGTGTGGGGTGCCATGTCATCTGCCGGTGTTGGCCCACTCTGTTTCCTGAGGTCCAGGGCCAATGCAGCCGTCTACCAGGAAGTTTTAGAGCACTTCATGCTTCCTGCTGCTGACCAACTTTATGGGGATGCAGACTTCACCTTTCAACAGGACTTGGCACCTGCACACAGTGCCAAAACCACCAGCACCTGGTTCAAGGACCATGGTATCCCTGTCCTTGATTGGCCAGCAAACTCGCCTGACCTTAACCCCATAGAAAATCTATGGGGTATTGTGAAGCGGAGGATGCAATACGCTAGACCCAACAATGCAGAGGAGCTGAAGATGACTATCAGAGCAACCTGGGCTCTCATAACACCTGAGCAGTGCCACAGACTGATCGAGTCCATGCCACGCCGCATTACTGCAGTTATTGAGGCAAAAGGAGCCCCGACTAAGTATTGAGTGCTATACATGCACATTCTTTTCATGTTCATTCTTTTCAGTTGGCCAACATTAGAGAAACAAACATTTTTTCATTGGCCTTTAGAATATTCTAATTTTCTGAGATACCAGATTTGATGTTTTCATTGGTTGTCACCTATAAATATCAAAATTAAACGTAATAAACATCGGAAATACATTGGTCTGTGTGCATTGCATGAATATAATGTACAAGTTTCACGTTTTGAATGGAATTACTGAAATATTTTCAACCTTTTGATGATATTCTAATTTACTGGCCAGCACCTGTAAATTCATAAAAGTTGTAGGGAACTATAGGAGCGGTGACCCTCCCTTGCTTCATTTCTGGCATTGTCCCGAGAGAACTGTAGGTCCGATTGAAATGAGACACACGCTGGCTTACAGCTAACGAATACACCTTCATTTTGAGCTATAATTCATGACTGTACTCCAAAGATTGTGGTCGTACGGTTCATTTGTTTGAGAAAATTCAAATTTAAAAAAATGTTTCCCACCACTCTAAACTGAAAATTCCGCCTCTAACTTTTGAACTTCACATCTTCTGTGAACAGCTCTTTACTACCCCCAGACCGTTTGGACTACCAAAACAAATTATAACTCAAAAAGTAGGGATTTTTGTCAGCTTTTCAGAATGGGTTTCATTTTATCTGTAAGTGTTACCGTTCTTTCACTACAAGCCTCAGAAGGAGGAGAGACCCTGATTCTCCCTCATTGAAACCCATGCTAAAGGAACAGAGATTTTCTCCTCCAATCAGCTTCAGATAGCTAAAATGTTCTTATCATAGCTTCTATACATTTCATGGTAGGCACATAAAAATTCACACAGATGGCCATCAAAGCCTTCTGCCGCTCACGCTTTTTGAAATTTTCAAATCGGTGCAGTACTTTTCAAATGGTGATGAGAAGTTTGACAGGTCCAATTTCACTTCTGAAAGACAGATTTAAAGGCTTTTCTCATTAACAGGAGTACAGCTGCAGGCCTCCAACAGCCGGGGTAAAAGGCGTTAAAACAGTACTGCTCTCTGATTGGTTGAGAGTGTTCAACCATTTTCTGTCCAAGCAGGATCCAGCACCCACACATATGATACATCAAGTCGACCAGCTTGGTCTCAGGAATCTTGTATTCAATTTTAAATGTGTTATCTGTTACCATGGTAACACAAGTGCATAAGTATATCCCCAAACAAGTCTTGTTCAAATGAAAGTGAAAAGCCTAATATTGAGCCTATAACATACTGCTGTTTCTTATCTTTCGGAGCTCTATACACTTAAAACTAGCAGCATAGCTGACATTTTAACACTAGTCAGAAGGCAGGAACCGCCCCCTCCTCCTTCGCTGCTCTCTCATTGGCTGAGAGTTTTCAATCGTCTTCTGCCTAAAAGGAAATATGCACCCAAACATGTGATACATCAATTCAACTTGCTTGGTCCCAGGAGTCTTGTAGTAACTTGATATTGTGTTCTGCATTACCATGGCAACATGCTTAGCAACAACCTTTAACAACATTTTAGACACAACTGTATCAACATACTTTAGTATAGAAATGCTATTCAAAGTTTAAAAGAGTCATGTGACATTGTACATTGCTTTATTAATGCAGACTCCTGTCATCTGTTACCAAGGCAACACAAGGAACTACAAATCACTTTAACCAAGTCTCATAGGAATGAATATAAAAAGCTGAATATTGAGCCAATAACAAACTCCTGTTTTTGATCTTTTTGAACCATCTGTACTTAAAACTAGAAACAAGTTAAATTTGATTGACCGTCAGAAGGTGGAAAAGCGCCCCGCTCACTTCCAGCTCCCTGATTGGTTGAGAGAGGTCAATCATCTTCGGGCTAAATGGAATTACACACCCACACATGTGAGACATCAAATCGATCGGCTTGGCCTAAGGAATCCATCCATCCACATATAAGTCCATCCATGCTTCTATCCATCCAACCATCCATCCATCCATCCAATAAACCATCTAACATCCATCCAACAATCCATCCGTTATTTCATTCATCCAACCATTCATCCATCCCATATCAAGTCTGAACATATGTTAATCTATCAGTTTCAGATATCAGCAAATATTTCTAAATTCACAGTTCAGCCAGTTGTAAAAATGTACCCATTAAAATATTCTCATTCAAATGCCAGCTGTTTAACATTTCAAATTTTGAGTTTTTAATCAGTCTTCAAAGATGAAAGTTTTCTGCTGTTTAGCATTTTTTGTCCATTCTTCACCTATATTCTGAGCTTTATTGCACTTGTTGGGGATTTTTTCTTCTTAATCTTTAAATACATTCATTTCATTTTGACAGTTTAGCTTAGTTTCAGCTTCACTTCAGCAATTCAGCAGCTTCAGCAATCAGTTTCTGAATTCGGCATATGCTGCTCATTTCACAGTTCAACTAAATATGAAAATTAAACTGTTAAACTAGTCGTACTCAAACAACAAGTGTTTAGCAGAGGCGGTTTTACCATTAGGCATAGGTAGGCGGCCGCCTGGGGCCCCCTTGTGTTGGGGGGCCCCCTAGCCCTGACCGCCAGCACCCCTTTGTTAATGCCACAATATTCTTATTACCAACCTGTGGCCGCAGACGGGATTGGACATGCACAATTATCATTACCATAATTCCTGAACCGTTCAAGATATCATTAAAATTCCAAAAGTGCTGAAAAGATAAAAAATGGGGCTTTCCGTGCATATACAAGACATTACGGTAGCCACCGGGATTCCCTGTCTTGAGCGCAACGAATCACAACAAAGATTCAGAGACGTGCTGAGTTTGTCGTCCAAAATGCTCCGTTTTATAACTTTTGAATGGCTGATCAGATTCAAAAAATTCCAACGGTTCCTAAAAGTACATAAAAGCAGCTTTCCAACGATCTATAGCATGAAGCAATCAGAGTTAGGGAAAATATCGCTACGAGGGGAAATCCTGCTGTACAGCCTGATTGAAACGGAGCGCAGCGCCGTGGTGAAAGCGGATAACGGAACGGGGAAGCTAATCAGCATAAAAACCAGCATGAAATTATGGAAATGCCTCAAAGAAAATCAACACAATCTATTAGGTGTCCCAGAAGGCTTATATCTGAAGACAGTGACCACGAAGAAGGACAGATCTCCAGTGAACCAGGATATGAATGTTTGTTCAGTCTTTATTTTTTATTTTTTTATTTGAACAACCCTCAACTATTTGCTAATTGTAAGATTCAGCATCATTCCAGCATTATTTATCTTTTTACAATAAATAATTATTTTTCCTAAAACAAAAGTTTTTGGTATAGCAGTGCACGGTGTGCCAGAGAAGCACCCCATGGCGGTGTGAGGTGTGCAGGACTCTGCCTGCAGCTGGAGAGAAACTGCTTCAAGGTCTACCACATCAAATAAAAACGTCTGAAAGTTTACAAAAATAAATGGTCTTAAAAACTGCTAAAAAAGATACCAAGGTTCACACTTTTTTAAGAATAGATGCATTTCAGTTCAAAGTTTAAATTGTTTGCCCAGTAATTTAGAAGTTCCTGTTCAGTAATAACTGTAAAAAAATTCAAATCCGTTCTTTGCTTTTTTCAGTTTTAAGCTGATTTTTTTAAAGGCTGTAATAGAAATACATTCTAAATAGAAGAAGAAGAAGAAGAAAATATCATTTCTATAGCACCTGTCAAGATAAAAATCACGAGGCGCTTCACAAAAACAAAAATATAAATATAAAAAAGCATTTAGAAAATGTTTTAAAATATATTTAAAATGAGCAAAAATAGGCAATTGGGATTTAAAAGAAAAAATGTTAAGAAAGAGAGAGAGAGTGAATAGGAAAGAGGGAAATCAGTGAGGAAGGTGGAATAGGTTGGGAGAGCAGAATAAAGAGAGAGTGGTGAAGAAGGTCATACAAAAGCCAGCTTGAACAAGTGAGTCTTCAGCTGCTTTTTAAAGGAGACCACTGAGTCCACTGACCTCAGGCTCAGGGGAAGAGAGTTCCAGAGTCTGGGGGCCACAGCAGCAGATGATCTGTCACCTTTGATCTTTAGCCTGGTGCTGCACAACCAGTAGGCTTTGATCACTGGACCTCAGGGACCTGCTGGGGGTGTAGGGACTAAGAAGATCACCAATGTAAGATGGTGCTTGTCCATGTAAGGCCCTTTAGACCAGAACCAGGATCTTGAAATGAACCCTAAAGTTGACTGGCAGCCAGTGAAGCTGGAGGAGAAGTGGCTTCACGTTTCTTTTCGTGAAATGTTATAGTGGTTTGGAAATACAAACCATACACTGAAAGCTGAGGTTACTCTGAAAAAAGGAGAAGAGTTACACACACTTTGCACTTTTTATTACAATTTTACAGCCATAAGATTAAAAAAAACAAACAGGCGGCCCTGTTATAATTATGGTCATAAGAGGGTTATTAAGACTGCGATGCACAAACAGGAAGTGATTGGTAGTCATTCCACTCCAATCCAGATGGTGGCAGTAATGCACCAAATTGTTGTTTGCCAAGTGCCAGACCACAAATAAGAATAAGAAGAGAGGCGGGAGCATTCGTAACAAACTCAAAGCGATAGTCAAAACATTAAGCATGACATGAAGTTGTCCTAGTGGCTCCAATAAGAGAAAGAAGCAGCTTGCTTCATAAAAGCTTTTATCTTCACTTCTGAAAGTGACGTTGTTTTTCGATGTAAACATCAAAAGGAAGCAGAAAGGAAAGACTATGGAAAATGTTTAAAGGGAGGAAAACAGACCAAAATGGAAAATAGAAAAAAAACCTAAGGCTAAAGCACAGGAGCGCTGACAGAAAAAAGGAAGCAGAGCAAATATTGAAAGCACTCAAAGGGAGGGAAATACAGGAAAAAAAGAGGAGGACTAATAAAAAGGGAAAATAACTCATGTAAGAAGAGGGGAGAGTTTCGCAAATCCAGTTGAAGGTAAGATTGTCGAAAATTTAGTGTAAGGGGCCCCATGTCTGTGTTCGCCTTGGGCCCCCAAATTGCTAAATCCGCCCCTGGTGTTTAGACATTTTTATTGTCCAGATTTTTAAATAATGTTCAGATTTCAGTTTTCTGCTGTTTAGGACTGTTTTCTCCGTTCTTCACTTTTTGTGCTTTATTTACATTTAGGTGATTTTTGCTTCTAAATCTTTCAAACCATTCAGCTCATTTTAACAGTTTTGCTTAGTTTCAGTTTCACTTGAGCTATTCAGCAGCTTCAGCAATTAGTTTCTGAATTCAGCATTTGATGCTAATTTCACAGTTCAGCTAAATGTAAAAATTCAACTGTTAAACTAGTCCCACTGAATTAACAGGTGTTTAGACAATTTAGCTGTCCAGTTTTTTAAACAATGTTCACAGATTTCAGTTTTCTGCTGTTTAGGATTAGTTTTCTTGATTCTTCACTTACTTTTTGTGCTTTATTTGCTTGTTGGTGCTTTTTGCTTTCACATTTTTCAATACATTCAGCTCATTTGACAGTTTAGCTTAGTTTCAGCTTCAGTTAAGCTGTTCAACAACTTCAGCAATCAGTTACCAAATTTAGCATAAGCTGCTAATTTCACAGTTCAAATAAATGTAAAGATTCAACTGTTAAACTTGTTCAACTGAAATAACAGGTGTTGAGACATTTTAGCTGCCCAGTTTTTATACAATGTTCACATATTTCAGTGTTTTTGCTATTTAGGATGATTTTTCTCCATTCTTCACTTACTTTTTGTGCTTTATTTGCTTGTTGGTGCTTTATGCTTCTACATCTTTCAATACATTCAGCTCATTTTGACAGTTTTGCTTAGTTTCAGCTTCAGTTCAGCTGTTCAGCAGCTTCATCTTACAGTTTCAGCTATCCAGCATTCAAACAGCATTTGTGCAATAAATGCAAATTTTTCCAGTTAAGTTTAGATATCAAGTGGAGGATTATAGCTGAATCTGTAATGCTCCAACTGTGAGAGTAAAAGTGTAAAGCTTGGCTTATGCTTGACGCATTTACTTTCTGCTTGGTGATGCGGCTCGCGGATGGAACGCGCTTCACAAATTGCAGCGTTTACGGTTCATGCGGCTTGTCTCTGCCGTGAGCCAATATTCTTTCAAACTGTAGGGGGCAGCATGGAGCTCTACGGCATGCATCCAACACTAAACCACAGTAGAAGTAGAAATTACTGTTGTTTACAACATGGCATTCCAGCATTTTTTAACAGCGTCCTCGTCTTTTCCGACAGTGCGAGCTATTTCTCTCCAAGAATTCTTAAAAACATGTTGATCACGGTGATCTTTGAGAGCTGAATCATACAAATGTCTGTATTTATGAACCTCTGCCATATTAGTTATTGCCAGTCCGCCATGTTTTTCTGCGTCCGACCGTCTGCATGGTTAGAACATTTCCTAGGTGCACGGTGCGGAAAGTTATGGCTGTGCGGTGGAGGGGAGTGGTTGTTAAAATGATGCAGTTTTGCCGCGCTGAGCCGTGCGAACCTCACGGACGCGTCAAGCATAAACCAAGCTTAAGGTTTGTTCCATGCTGTAGTTCATTTTTAAAACACAGAAACAGTTTTGTTACCTGTTTTCCCGCTACGTTTCGTTTGCAGTTGCAAACTTCCCCAGGCTGACGCTGATGGTGGCATCACTTCCTTCTCCGTTTGTCCGCGGGCAGCAGAGGACGTTGTTGCCCTCTGCTGCCCGCTCTTCCCTCTCCGACGATGCAGTCCCATGCGCGGTCCAATGTGTAAACTCCATCGTCCCTGTTCATGGTCCCACATCCACGTCTCCTCATCTCGATTGCTTCTTTTATCCATCTTTTGTATTTTTGTTGTTCGGTGTTTACAATCATTGTGTTGTCCCAGTCCATTATAAGGTTTCTCTTATGCAGTGATCTGTTACGGCTGACTTCTTTATTGTGCTTTCTGCTTCTTGTTTTGCTGCTCTTGTATGTTTTCGACTTGTTTCTTTCTCACACTCCTTTCTATGTTCTATTGTTCGTGTGTTGAGTTGGCGTCCGGTGCATGGGATTTCGTAAATGACTCCACATTTAAGTCCAGCTGGTATCTTGTCTTTTGGGTGCACTAGTCTGTTTCTAACTGTTGTGTATGGTTTTGTTGGTGTGTTTATGTTGTGTTTTTTCATTGTTGCTCTTATTTTTTCTGTTATGCCTTTAATGTATGGTAAGGTTATCACTGGTTTTGGTTCTTGTCTTTCTGGGTTTCTGGTTCTTTGCTTAGGTTGTTCTTTTCTTTCTGTTGTTGTTTGTTGTTTTCCTTTGTTTAATGCCCATGTCGGGTATCAGCAGGTCTTTAAAGCATGTTGTATGTGTTTGTCCTCTTGTTTACGGTCTCTTTATTCTGTTATTATGTTTGCTCGGTGATATAATGTTCTGATTACTGACATTTTGTGAATGGCGGGGTGTTCTGATGTCGATAATAGATATTGGTCTGTGTGTGTTGGTTTCCTGTATGTGTTCATGTTTAGGGTCCCGTCGGTCTGCCTGGTTATGTTCATGTCCATAAAAACTATGCTGCCTTCTGTTTCTGACTCATAAGTGAACTTTATGCTGCCTGTGTCGTCAATGTTATTCAAGTGCTGTGTTAGTGTTTCTGCTTGTCCTCTTGGTATGATTTCCACTATGTCGTCTACGTAGTGTAACGGAATTGAAGTGATGTAACTATCTAGAGTTGTATTTTAATACACTGTAAGTAGATCGCTTTTTATAAACAGAAGAATAGGCTGTTTTTATCATCAGGGAGTTTAATTAAACACTCTGTATTGACTTTGAGACAAGGAAAGAGAGAGAGATGGGATCGTTTGAGAATCTTTAATTTCTTGATTATAAATTCTAAACAATCTACCAGGACCAACTCTGTGATGGATGAAAATGGATTTGGATGTTGTGTTGGTGCGTGTGTGTGTGTGTGTGTGTGTGGTTGGTTCAGACTCTTTAGGCTGACGTCATTGAATCTGGTAGTCTTTGTTATGACTAGATATCACAAGGCTTATAAAGTGATGACATGAGCCGCTATTTTGCCGTGTACGTACCCAGTGGAGGCCTCCCAGGTAGATCAGGAAATGCCAGGTCTGGAGACCTCGGATGTACGCTGGAGCTGTCGGCACAGCGGTCGCAGCGTTTCAAAGCCCGTCTGAAGGGTCGACCCCGGTACCAATCGACGGCGTCAGCAGGTGCTCTTATTTTGAAAGGATGTCGTCTGGTTGTTAAACGACGAAAATCTCCAACTTCACAGTTCTTACTTTAAAGAAGAAAACACATCTGGCCAGTCTGTGCTTTTCTTTAGGATGACGGTGACTAGAACTGAAGTCAAAATGGAACTGACTTTAAAATGGCGTTGCCTTGTTTTATATTTCTGAATTGTTGAAAGTTTTAGTAAAGCGGATTGGATACTTTAAGTCAACAAGCCAGATTCTCCTGCGGCAGCCGAAAGCTCTGATTGGTTGGAACAATGTGTCATGCGTTTCTATGGAGATGAGAATCAGTCTGTCTGTGTAATAGTCCTGTTTTCATTAAACATAAATCATGACATATTTATTTCACAGATCATTCACTTGATTATTATTGATCAACATCTGTTTCGAATAGCTTTAATCACAAATTAAGTACTTTGATTATTGAAAAGCGTTCTTCTTCTCCTTCGGACTCTTCTCCTGGAATGTAAACAGTCTGAGGAACACCCGACCTTGGCGTTTTCATACACGGGTGTAACTGTGCACAGGGGACAGCTGTGTGGAGCTGAAAATAATGAACTTCATAACCTTTCCATAGTTTTATTTTGCAGTTTGGGGGGGTTGGCTATGGCTTTTTGTTCTAGGTCTTCCATGAAAAACTGGCACAGGGTGGCTGATAACGGGTTACCCATGGCGAAGCCTTCCAGTTGTTTGTATATTGTGTTATTGTATGTGAAGTAAGTGGAGTTAGCTACCAGTCCTATCGGTTGTGCTATGTCATCTGCTGTGAGTTTTGTTCTTTTGTGTAAAGTCTTGTCCTGTCTGATTCTGTTAACTACTATGTCTATGGTTTTTTGGGTTGGTGTGTTTGTGAACAGAGATGTGACGTCATGTGAGACGAGTATGTCGTTGTCTTCTATTGTAATCTCCTTTAGTTCTTTAGCCAGTTCTATGCTATTTTTGCAGTGTTGATCTGTGTTTCCTAATAACGGGCGGATGATTTTGCTGATATCTCTTGCCATGTTGTATGTTGGTGTACCTATGCTGTCTATGTGTTGGCCACACATGGGACTACATCGTCGGAGAGGGAAGAGCGGGCAGCAGAGGACGTTGTCGCCCTCTGCTGCCATCCTCTGCTGCCCGCGGATAAATGGAGAAAGCCTGAGGAAGTTTGCTGCCGCAAATGGAACGTAGCGGGAAAACAGGTAACAAAACTGTTCTGTGTTTTAAAAAATGAACTACAGCATGGAATTAGAAATACGACACAACAAGAACACACCTAAGATGTTTTAAGGCTTGTTTTCGGGACTCAGATATCAGTTCTGATTGCTTTACAGCCGGACAGGACACGGGGAGGGAGAGGAAAAAAAGAAATGCCTGCGTGAAGGACCTCATTTTAAATTAATAATAATAAGAAGAATACATTTTATTTGTAAGCGTCTTTCAAGACTCTCAAGGTCACTGAACACAAAACATGAACATAAGTACCACAGTTTAAACACAATGCAAACAAATCAATTAGAGATAAAATCAAAACACATAAACAACTGTGCAACACCTAAAACAAATAAGAGCAGGTCAGCTTGGCCCAGGAGAAGGTTCCAGTCCTGTGGAAGACATCCTGCCTTGTTCCAGTTCCAAAGAAAACTCGCCCATCAGTCAGTGACGACTACAGACCGGTTGCCCTGACATCCCACATCATGAAGGTCCTGGAGAGACTCCTGTTGGTCCACCTCGTCGTCGTCGTCTTCCTCCGCTTATCCGGGTCCGGGTCGCGGGGGCAGCATCCCAACTAGGGAGCTCCAGACCGTCCTGTTGGTCCACCTGAATAAGCAAAGTAGAACATATCAGGACTCGCTCAGTTTGCTTATCGCCATGGAGTTGGAGTTGAAGATGCCATCATCCAGCTGCTTCAACCAAAATCCACTGTCATCTGGACAAAGCAGGCAGCACTTTGATTTCTCCTGTGCATTTAACACAATCCAGCCTGATGTACTTTGCCAGAAACTCCAGAAGACACAGGTGGGGGCCTCAACTATCACCTGGATTAAAGACTACCTGACAAACAGACCACAGTTTGTGAGGCTGAAAAACTGCACATCAAACCAGGCAATCAGTAACATTGGAGCACCACAGGGGACTGTACTCTCACCATTCCTTTTCACCCTGTACACCTCAGACTTCCAGTACAAATCAGAGACCTGCCATCTACAGAAATACTCAGATGACTCTGCAGTTGTCGGGTGTATCAGAGATGGACAGGAAGCTGAGTACAGAGAGCTGGTGGAGCGCTTTGTGGCATGGTGTGGAAACAATCATCTGACCTTGAACGTGAACAAAACAAAGGAGATGATTTTAGACTTCAGAAGAAACAGGGTGGAGTCAAACACTGTTTCCATCATGGGAGAAGAAGTGGAGGTGGTTGAGGAATACAAATACCTTGGAGTTCACCTGGACAACAGACTGGACTGGAGAAAGGACAGCGAAGCTGTTTAAAGGAAGGGACACAGCAGACTGCACTTCTTGAGGATGCTTAGGTCCTTCAATGTCTGTAGCAAGATGCTGCAGATCTTCTACAAGTCTGTTGTTGAGAGTGTAATCTCTTCAGCCATCGTCTGTTGGGGTAGCAGCATCAGAAGCAGGGACCTGAAAAGGCTCAACAGCCTAATAAAAAAGGCTGGTTCTGTTCTGGGGACGACTGTGGAACCACTGGAGGAGATAATGCAAAGAAGGATCCTCCAGAGAATCAAGAAAATGATGGACAACCCTGAGCATTCTCTTCACAAGACTGTCCAACAACGGAAGAATGTCTTCAGCGATGGTGTCACAGGAGTTAAGTGCTCGCCCTGTAATCGGAAGGTTGCAGGTTCGAGCCCTACTCAGTCTGTCGCTGTCGTTGTGTCCTTGGGCAAGACACTAAACCCGTGTTGCCTGCTGGTGGTGGTCGGAGGGACCGGTGGCGCCAGTGCTTGGCAGCCTCGCCTTTGTCAGTGCGCTCCAGGGCAGCTGTGGCTACATAGTAGTTCATCCCCACCAGTGTGTGAATGTGTGTGTGAATGGGTGAATGACTGATTGTGTTGTAAAGCGCCTTGGGGGGTACCAGGACTCTAGAAGGCGCTATATCAAATACAGGCCATTTACCATTTTTGCCATTTCAGTCAGAGGCTTCTTCAGTTTGGCTGCAACACTGACCGCTACTGGAGATCCTTCCTGCCAACAGCCATTGTAATATACAACAACTCTTTGATGACTTGATTATTATTATTATTATTATTCTGAGCTACTACAGCAATCAATTTCCCTCTGGGATTAATAAAGTATTTTTGAATTGAACTGAATTGAATTGAAATGGTTAGCAGCAGTGTGCTAGTCGATGGCCCCCTCCATGAGGCCACCACAGCTCTGCAGAACATCATTGTAGCTTCTTCTGGGGAGAAAAACACTTAGAGAGAAAATAAAGTTAACAGCTGAAATAACAGGAAATAATACAGTTAAAGAGCAGACTGTAGAAGAAAGCAGTAGAGTGTGGAAAGTGGTCAGTGTATCCTCCAGCAGTCTAAGCCTATAGCAGCATAACTACAGAGATAACTCTGGATAACCTAGCCTTTTAGATGGAGGCATGTTGGAGGCAGGGCAATGGAGAGCCGTCTTTACCGACTGTACACTCCACCTCCCTCTACTCCCCCACTTGTCCAGATCTAGGCTAACATCAGATTTTAACCATAGGCCCTATCAAATAAAAATGTTTTAAGCCTATTCTTAATAGTAGACAAAGTGTCTGCCTTGTTGTGACCACCTGCTGAACCAGTGCAATGTTCTGTGCTTACAGGAGACCTTAACAGGATCTAAAAGGTTTAAATTCCATTAATAATAATTTTCATGGAGCTGGAGAGTCAACTACTGACACTGGAGATGGAATAATAAGAGACATCATACCAGGCGGTGTTGCAAGTCTTTGTAACAAGAAATTAGACCTATATATAAATGTGATGAGGCTCGATGTGGACTGGTGTATAGCTATACACCCTAAACAAAATGGGAAGGAATTTGTTATCCTGAATGTGTATATTCCATTGGAGTGCCTTAATAATGAAGCTGAGTTTCTTAATAGAATAACTTTTATTAATAGTTTTATAAAAATAATAAATGTGTGAACTATAGGTGACATGAATGCAGCTATTACTGATGGAAGCTGAATCTTTGCCAAACATCTGAAACAGTTCAGTAGTAGGTAACTCGTATGGTGTTCTATTGGTCCCAGTGATGAAAGACAAAGATGGTAGAGTTGATATCACGGATAACTATAGGCCCATTACTCCGGCTAGCATACTCTCAAAAGTCTTGGAAAGAATTCTTATTAATGACACCTTAAAAATCACAGATAATCAGTTTGGCTTTAAGTCTGAGCTTGACACAGACGTGTGTATATGCTCTAAAGGAGATCGTGACAAAATACAGAAACCACAATTCCTCAGTGCTTCATAGATGCAGCAAAGGCATTTGATAGATAGGAAACTATTCATAAAGCCTCAAATAGGTTTCCCAAGATATATTGGATGCATCCTGGTGTAACGTGATGTAAGTAGTTACTTTTGATAAATTATCAATAAGATGTGATATTCCAAACAAACTTGAATTATCAATACTATTGATCTTTTGGGGCTGCGCAGTGGCGCAGTGGTTAGGGCTGTTGCCTTGCAGCGAGAAGGTCCTGGGTTCGCTTCCCGGCCTGGGATCTTTCTGCATGGAGTTTGCATGTTCTCCCTGTGCATGCGTGGGTTCTCTTCCGGGTTCTCTGGCTTCCTCCCACAGTCCAAAAACATGACTGTTAGGTTGATTGGTCTGTCTAGATTGTCCTTAGGTGTGAGTGTGTGTGTGTGTGTGTGTGTGTGTGAATGGTTGTTTGTCCTGTGTGTCTCTGTGTTGCCCTGTGATGGACTGGCTCTCTGTCCAGGGTGTACCCCGCCTTACTGCCCATTGACTGCTGGAGATACTGCTGGTACTTCAGGGAAATCACACCATTGTAATAGTTTAGAGTAGAACAGAATAAACTTTATTGATCCACAGTGGGGAAATTCACTTTTTACAGCAGCACTAACACTTAAGAGAATAATTAACACAGGTACATGTATATACACATAGGCAGTAGTCTTCGACACTAAATGCCATGAATAAAATAAGGAAAAAACTTGGGTTCCAACACTATACAGCATACTGCAAGAGACACAGACGTACTATGTAAATCGGTATTGAACGAGTATTGAACACATAATGAGTGTTGAATTGGTGTTATTGTGTACCAGGATAATGTGAGTACAGCTTAAACTGAGGAGTTCTACACTCTTACTGCAGAGGGCATGAATGACCTACGGTAGTGTTCTGTTTAACCTCTGGGATGTCTCAGTCTGCCTCTGAAGGAGCTGTCCATGATCTCCACATTGGATTACAGTGGGTGGGAGGGGTTTATTAAGATGGTGGTTATCTTCCCCAGCATCCTCCTTTCACACGTCCCCTCACCTGAATCCTCAACTGGAAAATATCAGGATTAGTCCAGATGGGTTTGCGTCTGCATGGTATTAGTGAAGAATGTCATTTTTAGATACTCCCACCATGCTCTCAGATAGACAGTTGGGTGGATCCAGCTTTCTTCTATCTTTGGTCTTCTGAAGAATTTTGAAGCTAATTCGTGGAGGTTTATCCTGCCAAAGGAATTTAGTGATTGAGGAGTCGAGAGATCTAAACCAGTCAGATTGTGGTTTGTTTGGGATAATTGAAAATAAGTAATTTATTCTGGGTAAAACTATCATTTTAATTGTAGCAACCCTCCCCATGAGTGATATCGGTAAGGATTTCCATCTTGCAAGATCATCTTCCACTTTCTTTACAAGTGGGATGTAGTTTAGTTTGGTTAGATCTGCTAACTTGGGAGAGACATTAATTCCCAGGCATGTGATCAGTGGCGGTTCTACATGGAATTACTCCCCGGGTGAGGCCCCCTATGAGCCCCCCCACCCCCACCCCCACCCCACCACACCTGCACGAACACACGCATATTTTCTACAGACAGGCATGTTTTATTAGAACGACTATTGAACATTCATTTTTCCAAGTTGCACATATTTACATTAATTACGATGAAGTTGTCAGAATGTAAAGCACTATACATTATATACTGTATCAAAATATATAGAATCAAACATACAAAAACAAACAATAACTAAATATTAAGAATATATGAACATAATATATAATAAATATTCTAAATATCAAAAATATTTCACACATAACAAACTAAAGATCATCACTACAGCATTGCACTTAGAACAGAAAACATAAACTGAAATGAAAACCTAAGCTTGATGCAACGTCATCAATAATGTCATATGAAATCTGCTCCCCTACTGAGTGATTGATACTAATCAGAGCCAGGTTAGTGAGCCGCCCCTGAAACATAGGTGACCTCAGGTATGACTTGATCAAGTTTTGAAAAGCTCCTCTCAGCTTGAGCCACAGTGATTGGCAGAGCAGTCCAAAAGTTGGGGTAGATCTCCAATAGATCTTTATCATGATCCATAATATTTTACAATTGCCTCTGAAATTGTAATTTAAACTGACATAAAAAAAACTGTAGACTACCAAAAATGCCAACTTTTACAGAACAAATCATGTAAAAAATAATCAGTGCAGCCATCTGCAATAAATAAATAGGATAGTTAGTGGTGACTGGGGAGTTTTCTTCTGCTTGTAGAGTTGTTTTATTTGTTATTATGTGAACATGATCAACATGTGTTTGTTGTTGTTCAGGCAGGCCACAGGCTGCAGCGAGCATTTAACAAATCCTAGTTTGAATCAGTAAAAAACGATTCAAGGACATTTTTGAACCATTTGAATATTTGTTTCAATATTTCAGCCCTATTAGCTCTGTTAGCAATTAGATGACCGAATTTAACCGTTAAAATCCCAGTTAACTGGTTAAAAAATGTAAAACATGCATCATGAGAGCATACATACCTTTATCTTTCTCCTCTTTTTTCTTTTTTTTTATTCCTGAATTGGGCATCTGGTGGTTTTAGCCTTTTTATGTTCATCTCTTCTGTTTGGCTCCTGACTCAGTAAGTTTCCTTTAGTCAGGACTAAACAATGTGACCTTGATGGGGGGGTGACCACAAAATTGTTTTGTTTTCCTTTTTTTATTTGGCCATTTCACACAATTCAGAAACACCTGAAAGAATGATAGGCCTGTGTTTATGATATTATGAATGAAATGTGCGTTAAATGGAAGAACATCAAGATGTGATTGACTTTAGCCATGTTAATACAGTTGATTCAGCCCCTACCCGCTCATTTCATTTGGGAAAGACCCAGAGGTGAATTCCCCCGCCGCACCCCTCCCCTTCCTCTTCTTCATACACACACGGAGCACGTGAATGTTCTCAGTCAGCAGGAGCGCCTGCAGCTGCAGGGGGTGCCAACTTGCTGTTTCCAATCCAGACTCTGTGATATGACAGATAATAGAAAACCTCGGTGCGGCGCAGATTTCTTTATTTTTTATTTTTTACTCAGCGCTTGTGCGTCCCTTTTGTGTCATGAAAAAAATGCCGCCACGGGCAACTGCCCTGTCTGCCCGTGCCTAAAACCGCTACTGTATGTGATATTCCCTGACTCCAATTGTGTATTAAGCAAATTGACAAAAGAGAAACTAATTGGTAGAACTGTGGATTTTAACCAGTTTATAGAGTAATCTGAAACTCTTGAAAAAGGGTTTATCAGTTCTATTGCTTGGGGGAGAGAGGATTGAGAATTCTGGAGAGAAAGTAACACATCATCTGCATAAAGACTGATCTTATGTTCTTACACCTTTTGCCTTTAATACCTGTTGTTTGCCTAATTGCTGCTGCTAGTTGTTCAATAAAGATAGCAAACAGTGAGTGGGAGAGTGGACATCCCTGCCTGGTCCCTCTCTGAAGACAGAAGCTAGCTGATATGTGGTCGTTTGTCCTGACACGTGCTGTTGGTGAACTGTTTAATGTTTTTAACCAGTTTATGAAGAAGTTTCCAAATCAAAGGCCTGTATTTCATCAAATGGCCAAATGTTAACTTTCTTCATACAGGTTGTGTCAACCTGACACCAGGAAGTGTTGATTATAAGTATCCTTAACGTATCCTGTTCCATGTCACAAGACACCAAGACGCCACAGAAGATACAAGACCCTTTATCTAAACCCCTTTTAATGAAGTTATCTTTTCTGGCTCATAAAATGACTTTCTAACTTTACAAGTTATTACAATAATATTCTCTGTTACCTACATGTGTTAATAAATCTAAAGTATTTTAATAATATTGAATGATCTACAATAATGAATAATGAGTTAACAAATATTTATTCCTATAATGATTTATTCCAGATCTTAAATGATGCCAGATTAGTCTATATGTTGAATTTAATAATGATTTGTTTATCTGTATATACATACATTAATAATATTATGAATTAACATATTTACTTCACATTAAGGAAGATGACCTCTCTAAGTGTTTGGGAAGGGAGTGGTGTCTCAGGTCTTTAATAATTACCCACTTTAACTTGTCAAATTGATAATCAATAGTTAATAAAAGAGAATTCACTTCCTGAACTTTTCAGTTCTGCCATCTTCTCGGCCCAGTCAAGCCGAGCAAGTAAATGTTAAACCATCCTCCTTTGACCTCAAGGTCAAACCTTGTTTGCAACCCTGCAGAGCTGCATCAGATGCAAACTTCATCTGACCGCCAGCATTCACCCTGAAGGTATCTCAGACCAGACGGTTCCGTATTCGGGGTGGAACTACGTGTTCTGAATACCACAGAAGTCAACTCCACCGGCAGCCTGTCTGTACTGACTTCTCCGGCCCCTGGCTCACTGGGAGCCTTAACCACAAGGGTTCGTAGAGTCTGCACAATTGGGCTGGGATGGTTTTATTAATTGATAGTTTGTTAAACCACACAGTCAGACCTATTTTACATCCCAGACATTACAATTTTCTAAGACACTTAATAAGGCTTTGCAACATAACATCTAAATTTACATTCTATCATTTCATCCATTGTCTCAGTATCTTGTTTCAACCATCATTCATCATAATTTGTTCTGTCATTATTAGTAGTAGAAGTATAGTATTAAATAGATTTTTATAAACTATATTTTTGCCTCTGTCTCAAATTATTACAAAGGAGTGATTTTCCTGAACTACTAAAAATGCCTGGTTTCATCTTAAATCCAATAGCAAATGATCAATAATTGTCAGGCTCAAAGTCAGATCAGTCAGCCAGTCAGTAATTGCACCCCCTGGAGGCCGAGTAACACACCACCATTCCTGTCTGACCAGTTCCTGTCTGATCAGCTCATCATGTGAGAGCACCTGTCTGCAGGATACAAACAAATTCAGTCTGCACCTCAGAAGGGAAGCAGATGTAGCAAAAAGAAAAGAAAAGACTGTTCAGCTTGGGGGAAACCACAAAGAGGCTACTGGTATGGATCTGACAACATTCTACTGTTAAATAAAGTTACATGACTTTACCTGCTTAGATTAGACAAGATAATTTATTCTTTTTGGTTTGTAATCATATAAATCTGTTTCTGTTTGAAGGTTTTCAACCTGATTTCCTTGGTACCTGATTACCTTGGTACCTGATTTACCTCAAATAAACCGCAAAAAGAATGAGTTGTTTCCTAGCTCACTTTTTGTGGTGGAACCAGTCCTTTTCAAGTTTTGACAGAAGCTGGACAGGGGAAAACTTGACAGCTGAAAACCATTGCATTCACGGTGAAGGATCAAAGGCCTGAGTCAAGAGAAAAAGCTGTTTCAACAGCAGAGGAAAATAAAGACAAATAAAGCCTGGACTACGTTCTTGATTATAAGTTGTTGTTT
This sequence comes from Nothobranchius furzeri, assembly GCF_043380555.1. Classification (NCBI taxonomy): domain Eukaryota; kingdom Metazoa; phylum Chordata; class Actinopteri; order Cyprinodontiformes; family Nothobranchiidae; genus Nothobranchius; species Nothobranchius furzeri. Next base: position 82,841,418 of record NC_091745.1, on the reverse strand, counting down.
CACACAAGATGGCAGAAGAAGCTTTTGGGAAATCAGTGAGTCAGCTGAAGAGAGAAAGAAACATGGCTAAAAGTACTTTCACCAAAGCAGCTAATTCCCTCACAAGAGAAGTGGAAAACATGATGAAGGGTGAACTACAAGAGGAGTTCAAGAAACTCACATGTGCAGCAAGACAACTCTGTGAGTCAAATGATGACTATAAAGCTGGCTTATTAGCAGACCTCGAGGCTGAAGATGGAGAAGAGCTTGGCAAGCAGCAGGAGGCTGACCTGGTGAAAACTGAGAACGACTGTCAGACAAAGTTGGATGAAGTCAGAGCCCTAATTCAAGACAAATTATGGTTAAGCTATGGACTTGAGCTGATAACTGCAATCCGGGAAGCAGAAAAATCATGTGAGGAGGCCATGGCAATGCCAGTCAGCACTATAAACCAAGATGGATATGAAGTACAAATCGCATTCATGAGACAGCTGGTCCAGGAAGCTGCTGAGACCCTAGCATCGTGGGAGATGTGGATTCCAGCCGCAGAGCGACCTGAGCTGGAAGGCTGGGTAAGAGATCTAAAGCTCATGAAGAACAAGCTTGAAGCAAAAAGAGTAGAGTTTGCAATCGCAGGAAAAATTGCAAAGGACAAAAGAGATGCAGATGTGGCAGCAGCTGCTGTACCAGTGGCCAACAATATGGCTACTACACCAGCCACTCACCCTATGCCCATTGTGAGAACACAGCCAACAAATTTGCCCAGATTTTATGGATGTAAAAGAGAGTTTCACCGATGGAAGAAAGACTGGGAAAGTCTACAAAGGCAAGGAGAACCCACTGGCTCAGTGGAAGTGAAAAAAATACAACTTCTGGACAGCATCGATGGAAAAATTTCCAGAGACCTACATCTATCAACCTACAATACGGCTCAAGAAATTTTCAGGGTCCTTGAAAACAGATTTGGCAATAAATCTACTAACGCCTTGGAAATAATTGAAGAACTTCAGAAAACACCCACAGTAAAAGCAAACCAGCCAAGAAAGGTTATTGACTTAATCCAAATGGTGGAAAAAGCTCTGGCTGACCTTACGGAGCTTGGAGATGTGGGTGCCATTAAGAACCCTCTGGTAACCAAGTCTATTGAATGCAAATTACCAGAGGCTGTAAAGAAAGACTGGCTTGTGTTTATGGTGAACCCTCGCAACAATGTCACACCAGACAATCATTTTGATAACCTTCTCAAGTTCCTGAAAACTCAAGAAGAAATTCTGGAGAAATTGGAACAACTTGGAGTAACTGAGAAGCCAGAGAGGCAAGAGAGTAAGATTGAAAAAAGGTTTGCTTCCACACGCTCCATAAAAAAGGGAGGATGTGTCGTCTGTGGAGATGAAAGACATAAGGAAAAAATATTCTTCTGCAAAAGGTTCAAGGAACTGAAGCTGCCTGAGAAAATGAATGCCATTAAGAAGTTGGGAGCATGTAAGCAGTGCTTAGGATGCCACAGAGAAGAGGATGATTGTTTAGGCAACTACCTGTGCAGAAACAAAGACTGCGGAAAGGGGAGCTTGTCAGATCACCACTTTTTCCTCTGCCCCAGAGGAGAATACAGAAGGAGCGGGGAAGACAAAGGTGGAAAAAACGGCAAGAAAAATCCCAAGCTTACCGAAGAACAGGAAAAATTCATGGCTGAACTCTCCCCAGAAATGGTAGAGAAGTGCAGACGAGCGTTTACAAACTTGACTGCAAAACCAAACAACCCAGGAAGAGAGAAGATGAGATTAATGGATGCAAACGGCCTGGAAGAGCTACCAGTCATTATGATGCTTCTAGAAGTCACCACCAATGCAGGTCAGAAGATAGGGACCCTGATTGACTTGGCATCGGACACTAATTATATAACACACAGAGCTGCTAAAAGATTGAAACTGAGGAGTGAAAAAATCGTTTTGGTCGTCCATGGAGTTAGAGGAATGGCTATGAAGGTTAACACCAGACGATATCTACTCAGGGTAAGGATCAGAACACCCAGAGGGACAGAAATAGCTCATGAACTCATCTGCTATGGTCTGCGTGAAATAGCCGAAGTCCACAAAGTTATTGAACCTGAGCGGCTGAGGAGATTCTTCCCAGAAACTGCGCTGGAGGACTTGAAGAGACCGGAGAGTGTCGATCTACTCATCAGCCACCGTGAAGGTCGACTTGCTCCACAGAGAGTGAAAGTTGTTGGGGATCTAGTCTTGTGGGACAGCCCGCTAGGGAAAGTTGTGGGAGGAGCTCATCCAGATCTCTTTGAGGAGGTGGACATCACAGCACATCGGTCCGAAACGCACTTTGCTCGCTCAATGAGAACAGCTGCAAGGAAATATGAAGAGATCAAGGAGACAAGAGAGAAGCATGCTGAGACCACAGTTGCTGCCAGAGAGTTTCTAGAGTGGTGGAAATGGGACAGCATTGGGACAGCCTGTGAACCAAAGTGTGGTGGATGTCGCTGTGGCAGCTGTCATCCAGGAGGAAAGGAAATGACATTGAATGAAGAAAGGGAGTTTGAAATCATAAAACAAGGGCTCACACATGTCAAAGCGGATCCCCACAGTGATGCACCACACTGGGATTCAAAATACCCCTGGATCGAAGACCCAACCTCGCTTCCCAATAACCGGAGTGGGGTAGAAGCTACCTTTCGTAGAACGGAGAAACAGCTTAAGAAAGATCCTAAGTGGAGGGCTGCCTATGCAGCCCAGATACATGAGATGGTTGGAAGAGGAGCAGCCAAGAAGCTCACCAAGGAGTTAATGGATGGGTGGAAAGGGCCAGTTTGGTATGTGAGCCACTTAATTGCACCAAACCCCCACTCTTTAACAACACCTATACGCATCGTATGGAACAGCAGCCAAAGGTTCCAGGGACTAAGTATGAACGATCTCCTGCTAAAAGGGCCTGATGTCCTTAACCCAATCCGGGCAGTCTTACTCAGGTGAAAGAAAGGACTCCTGACCCACTAACTAGAAGGGACCTATTAAGTCAAGTGGCTGGCCTTTATGACCCTATTGGGCTAGTCTCCCCTATCAACCAAAAAGGAGCCATACTTGTCAGGAAAGCATTCCAAGAGGCAGCAAGTGGAGATCTGATCAGAGACACTTGGGACAAGCCATTCTCTGAGGACCTCAGGAGAGAAGCCATCAAACTATTTGAGGAGTATGTGCGTGTTGGCCACATCACATTCCCTAGGAGCCTCACACCAACTGGCTGGATTGGAAAACCTTGGGGAGTAACCTTCTCCGATGGGAGTGACAAGAGCTTTGGAGCTGTAGTGTACCTCAGGTGGGAGACCAAGCAAGGCGTCCAGGTCAGATTGGTCGAATCAAAAGCAAAACTCACGCCACTGGACCAAAAGGGGGAACCAGTCAAGGCAGAAATTTGTGGGGACGTTTTTGCAACCCGACTCAGAAAATATATTGAAAAACATAGCCGGATGGAAATTGAGCGATGGTTCCACCTACTGGACAGTCAAACTGTGTTAGGAGCTATACATCGGGACAGCTATGGATACCAAACCTTCTATGCCAACAGGGTTGGTGAAATTCAGAAGGCTGGGTCTCTAGAGGACTGGTGGTGGATTCCTGGTGATGTGAACATTGCTGATATTTTGACAAGAGGAGCTACTCCAGAGGATCTCAATGAGGTTTCAGAATGGCAAAATGGACCTTATTTCTTGAAACAGTCTGTGGAAGAATGGCCAAAAAAGTCGGCTAAAGAAGTTGCAGCCAATGCCAAGGAGAGCATAAATAAACTACGAAGAAAAGCTTTCTCAGCAGTACTGACCAGAGCGCACGGAAAGACAGGTCAGAATAATGCACAGCAAATCACCGCATGTAATAAACCAGCGACTTGTCCAGAAACTTCTAATAGTCTGGAGGACATTCCAATCCACAGACCTCCGGCTGGGTTTGCAGTCAGACTACTTGTTGATGAGAGAAAGTTCAGTAGTTTGACCAAACTAGTCAGAGTCCTTGTCTGGGTGTGGAGAGCCATTTCAAGATGCAAGCGCCCAGCAGTCGATAAGCTAAAGTGGGACGTCGTTTTACCAAAGGAGGACATCAAGACCAAAGCCAAGCAAGCTGTACTGTCTGCAAATGAGTTTAAAGATTCTTTTAGAGACCATTGCCTTGCAGCCCAGGATGGAGTCGCCTTTCATGACTCTACCCTCAACCGACTGGCTGTATTCAAAGAAAGGGAGTCAGGGCTGCTAGTGTGTGGAGGAAGAATCCAGATCTTCAATGAAGAGGGAACCGCAGTACCAATCTTACCTTATGAAGCCTGGATATCAACACTTCTAGCTCAGGAAGCTCACAGGATGAATCATGAGGAGATTGCAGGAACTCTCCTACGAATGAGGAAAAGGGCCTGGGTTGTGAGAGGCCGGAAGTTGGCTAAGAAAGTTGTGGACAACTGTGTGTTATGCAGAAAAGCTAGAGCTAGAAGATGCCAACAAATCATGGGGGATCTTCCACTGGAGCGAACACAGCCGGCCAGACCATTTGAATTCACAACAATGGATCTATTTGGACCGTATTAAGTAAAGGATGCAGTTAGAAAGAGAGTGAGGCTGAAAGTATGGGGTATTGTCTTCTGCTGTATGGCATCGAGGGCCATGCACACAGATGTTGTTGGGGCACAGTCAACTGAAGAGTTTCTGCTAGCCTACCAAAGGTTTACAGCTTTGAGAGGACACCCTAGAAAACTGTGGTCAGATCCTGGAAAGAACTTTGTGGGAGTCAAGCCTGCCCTATTGAAACTTTACCTGTATCTGGACCAGTTAGAGAAGGCAGATCTAGAGAATGAGGCCACCAAACATGGGACAGACTGGAGCTGGACAATCCACCCAGCAGACTCACCTCACAGGAATGGAGCTGCTGAAGCAGCTGTTCAGGTCATAAAAAGAGCCCTGCATAACCTAGCGGGAGATGGAATCTTCACGTGGGGAGAGTTTCAAACATTCCTTCACATGGCAGCAAACCTGGCTAATGAAAGGCCAATAGATGCCAGGACTCAGAGCTGGGAGGACTGTATTGAATACCTCAGCCCAAACTCTCTGCTCCTTGGTAGGGCTGGACCTAAGGGAGATACAGGAAACTTTAACTTTGACAACTACCCTTACAAGAGGCTAAGGGTGGTTCAGGCAGAAGTCAACAGGTTCTGGAAAAAATGGAGCCAACTGGCTGGACCCAACCTATTCGTCAGGAGTAAGTGGCACACAAATGAACGCAATGTTGCAGTTGGCAACATCGTTTGGGTGGCAGACCAGAATGCTTTGAGAAACCAATACAGGCTTGTCAGGGTGATCAGTGTCGATGCCGACAGGAAGGGAGTTGTAAGGGATGTCAATGTCAAAACATTCCCAAGTTACCCAGTTACATCTGTGAGACCTGGAAAACGAGACAATAACACAAAGAAGGAACATCCCACCCAAATCCCCGCTACAGTCCTTCACAGAGATGTCAGGCGGATCGTCATCTTGCTTCCTGTAGAAGAGCAAAATGTCACTGGGGATGCAAGAGATGGAGAGAGTGGATCAATGGTAAAGGAGATTCTGAAGTCACCATAGTAAGATCAGCCTCTGCGCTATATTATTTGGACATAACAGTTGTGACCTCCTTGGGTTCAAGAACCAGGAGCTCAAGTGGGAGGTGTCAGGCTCAAAGTCAGATCAGTCAGCCAGTCAGTAATTGCACCCCCTGGAGGCCGAGTAACACCACCACCATTCCTGGGTTGTTTCCTAGCTCACTTTTTGTGGTGGAACCAGTCCTTTTCAAGTTTGGACAGAAGCTGGACAGGGGAAAACTTGACAATAATATTCAATTAAATTCAATTCAAGTTTATTTATGCAGCGATAAATCACGACTAGACTCGTCTCAAGGCACTTCACACAGTAAACACTCCAATACAGGTCAGTTCATTAAGCCAATCAGAAAAAAGTTTTAGAAACCCAACAGGTTGCATCAAGTCACTGACTAGTGTCAGAGTCTTTACAGCAATCCTCATACTAAGCAAGCATGTAGCGACAGTGGAGAGGAAAACTCTTTTTTAACAGGAAGAAACCTCCAGAGAATCCTGGCCCAGTATAAGCAGCCATCCTCCACGACTCACTGGGGATGGAGAAGACAGAACACACACACACACACACACACACACACACACACACACACACACACACACACACACACACACACACACACACACACACACACACACACACACACACACACACACACACACACAACATATATACCAAGTAGTGTTTCTATGGTTACATTGATACTTTAATTTTAATCATTCATATTTATATGGAATATCACATCTTATTGATCATTTATTAAAAGAAACCACCTACATCACACTACTGCTATTATTGTCTCTTGTTTCTGTTCTTCATGATTATTTGTCTCTTGTGCTTTAGCGTGTCATATTGTACACATTTCATTTGATCTTACCTGTAGGCCTTCAATGTTTTCTCTACTTCTGTCAATTGGACTAAGAGTCTGGAATAAAGAATACTTGACTTGACCTTGTAATTTCATCTCTGACTTGCTTTCTTTATTGTTTTACCACAACATAATCTTGCTAACTTGAACAAACATCTTTTATTTGAGGCTGTTTAGTTCTCTCATAATAATGGACAAGTCCTGTGAATTAGGAAATATTTGCTCTTGATTTGCCAAAGACATTAGAGGGAACAATATTTCCGGGAAACAGAATTTTTCACAAATTGTGTTTGATGGATTAAAGTCCATCAGATCCATTATGTTTTGTGAATAAAACAGGAATACACAATATCACAGGGGGACACGCCTCTGCTAAAGTATTTGACTGACTTATTAATGTTTTTGGCTGTAATTCTTGGGTTGCAGTACTTCGGTCAAATTCCTCGCAGAGCCTCATTCGGCACAAGAAAAACAGCGCTAGAGTAGTCCCCAAGTTTAAGACTTGATGATGAACATCGTTTAAAGTTTGGGTTTATGTTTTATTCACTTGTAATAGAAAATTCTGCTAATAAAAATTGTACTAATAGAAAATACTTAAAATTAAAACAAACAGAATTGTCATCCACTAATGGCAAAAAAAGACAGATGAGATCTTCCAGCTTTTATTTCTCTTTTTTTTTTCAAACCCATTCTAAATGTAAACATCTTGTACTACATCCTCCACATCCAGATCTTATGTGACATTTCAAAATAAAATGCAATCAAATGTGACAAAAAGTCACTTTTTACCTTATTCAATGGTTAATTTGTCAAAGTACCCCAGATTGTGCAATAGCATTCCACCTCAAGCTAAGAGTGGACAACGTACATCCTCCACAAGTTTCATCCAGCTTTGATGTGGAATGCCAGATTAGATCTAGATGTGGGGGATGTTGCGCAATCAGGGGAATTTTGAGAAATTACCCATTGAATATGGTAAAAAGTGACTTTTTGTCAGGTGATATACTTTGATTGCATTTTATTTAGGAATGCCACATCAGATATGGTTGAAAGGTGCACAGTCAGACAGTTTTTGAGAAATAAAGCATTCAATTTTGTGACCATTTTCATTTTTGTAAACTTTACTTGCATTTAGTTTTAAAATACCACATCAGATCTGGATGCGGAGGATGTAGTACAAGATGTTTACTTTTAGAATAGGGTGGATATATATATATATATATATATATATATATATATATATATATATATATATATATATATATATATATATATATATATATATATATATATATACACACACACTTTTTACAGAATATTCTGTTTAAGATGTTTCTCTACTCATCAGGCAAAATGTATTGATTTGAAAATGTATGTCATGTAAACTTAGCCCAATGATTTCAGGCTTTATACAGAGATCCTGATTGGCTCAAATGTTATCTAAAATAGTTTTATTAGTCTAAAATAGCTCTGTCTTAATTTAAATAGTACTCAATGGAGCACTTTACATCCGTATGATTTTTATAAACAAATGTTATTTCATTGCTTGGATCTTGATGTAACACTTTATTGGCTCTGTGTGCAGCAGGGGCAATTCTCTGAAGGGGGGCCAGGGTGGCTAATGTCACCCTAACACAGTTCAGGTGAGCCGGGCTCCCTAACTCAAAGCTATTACTAACATCCTGAGCTACATCCTTGCCTACAGTGATGACCTCATGAATGGGCTCTGGTAACTTGTTGTAGATAGTGTGCCCCAAAGTCTCTTTCTACCTGCAATCAATCAACCCGCACTTTTTCCATCTTTATCGTGGGTAGTGGTTTCTTTTTGTTTGTTGATTTGCATGAGATGCCATTATGTTGTGTCTACATTGAGGTGCCCTGTGCTGTGCTCTCTCTCCTCTCCTGAGTTTCGCTGATTATTCTCGCTTCCCTGGGGGTGGACCCGTGACTCGTCGTCGGATTCCGCTCCTCCTGATGGGTGTTCCGGCTCGTGGGTCCTGGACGACCGTTTGTTCTGGCGTGGCTGCTGGGATACTTCGCTCACTGGGACATCACCTGCCTGCTGCTCTTTCCCGCACTGAATCACGATAAGTGCCATTACAAAGATCAATATACTGTTGGAATTATTCCCTACCCGTGGATATGTAAAGTTTTGCTCCTGCTTCAGCTTATTACCCCACGTGGATACCTTACTAATTTGCTGACTTGTGTGCTTCCAAAGGGATTATGTGAGATTGTTGAAACCATAGACTGTTCTTCGGAGTGGGGTTCGTACCTCACCGCTATTGGCCTCTTCCGGAGGAACTACACCTTCTGCTGTCATCAAAGTCCCTTTAGGACTCTGCTTTGTTCAACGTCAGGTGGTCTCTTTACGGACCAGCATACCATTGAAAAGGGGGGATATGTAACGGAACGGAATGACTGTTTTTTCCCTTCTTTGCTCAAGACTAGTCTGCACGAGATAGGGTCTCAAGGTCTCATGCATTCCTTCTAACCTGCTTATTTTCAGCTCAACAGAAGAACGAAGAATGAACTCTTTTCTTTTAATTAATCAAAGAACTCTATTTTAATAAAGCTAATCCATCAAAGTGTTAGTCAATAAATAATATGTGACCGATCTGTGAAATCAAAATATTATTTACCTCATTACAATCCTATAGAATATAAAGGTACTGTGACTTTAAGTGTTCCAACAGGACTCATTTCACGTAGCATTAAAAGACATAACACATTACTTTCACTGATCCAATCAGAATCTTACAGATCTGACAGAGGCGTGCTTCTGACGGTGTTTGGTAAATTTTCATTCAACAATAAACCATAACATCTGAAGTATAAAACTATGTCACGTCAGCTCTAACGCCAGTTCAAAGTGTTCCAGAAAAAGTGACGGAGTGGCCAATCCTGATCTAAAACTCTTCAACCAAAAGAACCAACAACAAGCTGAAAAGAAACATTCGTTGCTATTCCAACTGCGGCAACAGTCCCTTTCAGATTAAAAGCTGAACCATCAAGACCCAGGCTTGGGTCTGACCAGACGCCAACAAATTGCCAGATGTATCCCAGGACGGGTGGTCGGTTGCCGTGGCTTCTTCTACATGCTACGGCTCCATAAGGTCAAGCTCGACCTTTACACCTCCTGATCTAGATGGGGACTTCCGCTCAGGGTATGTAGACCGGCAAATGGTGTCTCATGTGTTTATGGACCTCCTAACCAAAGCTTAATGCAAAGACATCACCTTCAGTTCCCGTCAGAACTAATCGCTTCTTCGGATTTGCTGGTTCTGATTTAACAACACACGTCATCCATTCACCGCCTCGTCCACTTCAGTTACACCATACATTTAGTTTTGAAGGCAGTCTAGTTTAATTTGTTAGTAATAAAATTCTTAACTTTTAAATTTGACTCTCTCTCTTCTGTTGTCTCGGAGTGAATATGAATCTGTTATCTAATCCCTGCAATAAAACGATCCAATCTTCTGGTTTAAATAACTCACAGATCCGTAAGGTGGATTTCATATTTCCTATGGAATCCCATGCCTTATGGCTCATTAAATAACCTGTACTCTAATTCATTACATTCTATATTTAGATAGAGTATCACAGCTTATTGGTCATAAGTAGAGGTAATATATATATATATATATATATATATATATATATATATATATAGAGCTCTTAAAGCACTCAGTTTACCAAACCCTACACATTTGCATTTGTTGATCTCCTGGGCTTTACATAGACTGTCTAGGTGTGTGCTTCAGCTAGCATACGGGGGTTTGAGTAGGGGCGGCTGGCCCATAGTGGGCCATAGAGTCCTTGAAAAAAAGAGAGGAGAAAAAGAGTCTTATTTAGCTTCTCCTAGTCTGCCTATATTACTGTCCAATCAACAGCTTTTATTTAGAATTATGTGCGAGGACCACTAGGGGTCGCCCTAATTGGGTTTGGTTGCAGGTTGGAGTGCTGTTACCAGCATTGTGTGCACCTGGGCCTGGTGTGCCTCTGCTCCTTTAAAAGCCTGCTTGCTTCTGTCTGTTCACTGGGTGGCTGCTCTCTGCAGTGGGGCGTTCACCGCTGGCCATTTGGGTTTGTTTTTGCTTCCTCATACAGGTCCATTCATCCAGGCATTCAGACACAACGGCTTTACTAACTGAACATGGTGTTAGGAGTTTAGTTTAAATAAATACTTTTATTTAACACTACCACCTTGTGTTGTTTCCCACAGTTTGTTGCAGACCATGAGCCAGTCTGTAACAAGTGGGGCCTGGTTTGTTAGTTCAGGAAAGGTAACTGACAGTTTTCTGGGAGAGATGAATCTGTGAGATGGCTTTTTCTTTATACTGCAGTTTGCAGGTGATCATTGTTTTAGGAGACAAAAGTGTGGTAGTGAAAATGTGCTCAGTTTCTTCATTTCAAATTCAACAATCAAGAAAAAAAATCAATATAGCAAAGCATTTTGCAATTGCACATTTTAAATAAAAATACTACAGGAATTGCAAATTGTTTATTTATTAAATAATGCAATTAGAATTTAATTTTTCAAATCCTGTTTCTAAAAGGAGAATTAACTCTATTCATGAATTAGATTATAAATATCTTTCTATTTTATAAATTGAACAAAGTTATTCATTTTCTACATCCATTTTCTTTACCCCTCTCATTTCCAAATCCTTCTCCAACTGCATTTCCTACCCTCTCTGTTTAGCTATGGTGTGACCCTCCTGGTCCCAGAGCACACTGAAAACCATGTAAAATCAAGTTCAACAAATCACAGCTGTTCCTTAAATATTTCCAGCTCTCATTGGTTAGACAGCCATATGTCACAACATGACATGGTCCTCGGTGAGCTCTACACTTACCAAAATGCACACTTAGTAACTTTGAGAATGTAGATACAGTAGATCATAGCCACATTCTAGCCAACACTCGTAGAATATTGTCTTTACAGTTGTCTGTTACTGACGATATGCTTTTACAATTTAACAGATCTGTGACACAACCATGGGCCATGCCTGGGACAGGTTTTCCTTCACCAGCAAGCTTGTGAGTGTCGTGCTTTCAGAGGGAGGGTTGTTCAACCAGCACCAGCAAACATTCCCCGAAGAGGCTCTGAAAACCACTGTGAGGGCATAGTCTGCGCTCCACAAGAAGCTCAGGACTGAACCATCTCTGATCTATGAACGTCCAGACTTCAGGGGCAGCTGTGGTGCACTGGCTCAGGTTCTGCAGAGCTACAACCTTCAGAAAACCTTCTCTGAGACTGTGGTGCTGTTGAATATTCTTATCACCACTCCGACGATGACAGCTGAAGCTGAGAGGCATTTCTCCACCTTAAAGAGAATCAAAACATTCCTGAGAAGTACAAACTGACATGAACGTCTGAATGCACTGGCCATGCTTTCAATGGAGAGGGAACTTGTCAGGAACGTGCCTGATCTCAATGAGAGGGTGATTGATCAATTTGTCTCTTTAAAAGAGAGGCAAGCAAAGTTTCAGTACAAGTGATGAGTGTGTCATCAAATGGTAAGTTTTGTTATAGGTTGTGTTCTGCAAATGTTGAATTGCAAATAGTTGTATTGATTGCATATTGGCAGCAAATCTATATAGAGTATGTTCTGGAAAGATTTGATTAATTACAGTTTTAATAAGAGAAATGAAATGTCTTTAGTTGTAAAGCTGTATTGTTTTTTGTTTGTGTTTTTCTCTTAGAGGGTAAACTAGTTGATGACAATGTGTCTCTTGAAGGGCACGGTGGAGGTGTTTCAGTGTATTTGAGACCATTGAGATAAATATTATATAGCTATTTAAAATACTGTACAGTTTGTACAGTTCATGCCTGATGTTGCCAACTGGGAACCGGGAAGCCAATTCAACAATGCAAAGTAATCCTGTAAACTTTGCTATCTGAATTTTTTTTTAATTATTATATCCATTTAAGTGGTTATCTTTGCCATCATCGGAACAGTTAACCACCAGAAATATTTGCCAGGAGCCACCACTGGGCTGAGACAAGAGGAACAATTTCTCTATAGATGTTGCATCGCTGATGTATTTTCCCTAAATGCCTTGCATTCAAGTTTTCCTTGTCTTTCTGCAGATAGTTTCACGGGCGTGTGTGTCCTGATGACCATCGTATTAGCTATCGCAAGAACTCTGCCACCCGTAACTGTCTGACAAGGATGTCTAACAAAGCGTACTTTGCAGACTGCTTCTTGTTACAAATGATCTGCCATGGTGGCGGACTAAGATCTCTATGTGGACACCACAAGAAGCCTGACCAAATGTCTTGTTTGTTAGAGTAGACTGTGACTATGGACTGAAACCTGATCCAATAACTTGAGGTAAGGTAGAGACAGGGGATGACTCAGATATTCATTTCTAATTTATGCAGAGCCCATCATGTGCGACCCTCATCTCTGGTGTGTTTTTCACGCCAGGCTTGGAGCTCCCCTTTCACTGTTTTGTTGTATTTCGGCACAGTGCAGTCATAACGCCAAGACGCCATGCAATCTCGGTTTCCCACAAGAGATCATGAGGAGTGGCTCCACCACTCACTTATTCAGATTTGTTCAGACTACTATAAATCCTGTCAGCCACACATTTAATTATTTTATTAAAATCTCCTTTTGGTGCTTTTAAGAGGTTGTAGGGTTTGGGGAGGAGTTGTACATGTGTACATGGTTGAATAGTGGCGTCCATGGTAGGTTAAAGAGCAAGTAACGTCGAAATTAACTTTTTTTTTGCTGATGAACTGTATAAATGAGTGTTTAATAGTGTTTTAAATGTGTGTATTCATTATTTTAGCATTTTGGTGCATTTTCTTTAAAAATTAAAAATTCTGCCTAAATACCACAGTATAGCGCCACCTTCAGCTTAAAACATAGAATTTGACTCATTTTGAATAAATTTTAGCCAATGGCTAAAGAGTAAGATACTACGTAAACCAGTAGAATACTACGTAACAGCTCTGTGTCAAAGTTATCAAAGCAACGAGCGTCTCGGCCACGCCTTGTGGCGAGTTGGGAGTTGGATTTGCAAGCAAGTGTAGGAGGTTAGCGGTAGTTCAGCATTAGCATATAGCATTAGCATATTCTAGTCTTTAGCGTAGCCTTTAGTGTTATACATACTTATTTAGTGTTAGCTTGGCTGTTGGATATTGTAGTTTAGTTAGTGTTTGGCTGTTAGTGTAATTAGGAAAGTAGTTCGGGTTTAGTGCTCCATATCGTGTTAGTAAGGTGAAGGTGTAGTGTAGTGTGTTTGCGGTGGCTCTGTGGGGTTGCACTCCTTTTCGCTGGACTTAGAAATTAGGCACCAGTGGTTGCGCGCAATCGGTGTCTGGAAAACATTCAGCTCCCGCCTGGTGCTGTAGTTTGCAACCAGCATTTAACCCGTGATTCTGCACGTCTCCGTTTGAAGAGGGAGGCTGTGCCCACCGTGGCTCTTCCGCGATTTAGATGCAGCCCACCGACTCTGCTCCCCCACCATGGCGGGCTCCAGTCTGAGGTGAGTAAGCTACATAAAAGTTTTAACATCTTCTAAAGAAAATTCCCTACCTAGATGCAAAGTTTGAGAGACGTGGTTCACTCCATTTAGCTAATATCAGCCTGCGCTGCCTTCGGGCTGATTTGTCAAGTTCACAAAATGTGGAACGGGATGTAAGGTTAGAATCAGCGGCGAATCGGAACATGTCTCGAAGCCCTGGCCGACAAAAGGGTCCACATGCATACTACTGTCAGGCTCGGAGAAAATTCGGGTTGCTTTTGTGTCAGTCGGTAATTCTGCAACAGTGGCTCTAACTAACAGCACTAGCTGACAGACAGCATTACAGTGTGAAATCCAGCACCCGGTTCCGTGAGGAATTCTGTTCAGGAGGTCGCATTTCAGGCTCTCCACATCATATGTGACTGACTTTTACGTTATAATAACGATCACACACTAGGAATGTTATAAAGCGCCTATATAGGACAGTTTCTTTTGTATATTGTCTGACTTTATAAACAACAACAGTGTGCTTCTTTTTTTTCAGGCTAAATCTGCCCAAGACACTGGCTGTCAGACTGATTTTATAGTCTGCAAGAATGCACTTGTCCAGGCTGACGTGAAGCCTTACCCGTAGCAAAGGTGAATTATTTTTAATAATCTTCTATGTAAACATTTTATTATCACCTTCTAGTTTTAATTTGTTTTACAGATTGTTACACGTGATTTATGCTCTTTTAAACATTTATAAATGTGCTGCTTCTTTGTTTTTTATAGAGCTCACAGTGTCTTGTGACACAGGGACCATGACGGAAATTAATCTTCCAGAAAGTCCCAGAGCAGCGTCCACACCCCTGAAAAGACCAAGATGTGAGGTGTCTGCTGTTGATTCCAGCTTCCACCTCAGTGACAGTGCAAGCTCAGTGAACTGTTCAAGGTAAAAAAAATTAAAACATTTCAGAATTTTTAAGATATTAACAATTAAATAAGTATGTGATTACATCATGACATCATGAAGGAGGCTACTGATTCTGCCCCTGTGACACTTGGTGGTGACGTGTGAGATGAATCACCTGGTAAATAACTTTTACATTAAATATTTCGTTTTTGCTATCAAAAGTAAATTAACTAATAACCTGCATTATTGCAGGACACTCAGCAAAATATGGACTCCACACCATGAGGCAGGCACACGTTAATACTCTATAAGAGCACATAAGGTGAGCAACACCACATATTATTATTATTGTACACTGTCCTGGATTTGTTTTCTTTCTGCATCTCATCATTAGCCTGGCTGATCACCTGATAACTCCTGTCATTTGGTTATGACAGCATGAGGATGTCTTCACACACCTGTAACCTATCAGCTCATCTGGCAGAATAGAGAGAGAAGAGACAACACCAAATCTCCTGTTCCTGGAAAGCCTTCAGCCATCCTTCAATGACTGAGAACCTCCATCAGCTCTGTCTCCTGTCTGCCTACAATTATTATAATAAATATTGTGTTTGACAAGTTTTTTGTGCTGCCAAATATCTCATTTTGATTCCAGTTTTGATATTTTAATGGATATTTATAAATTACATTAATTGAATTATCACATTGGTGCATGTTTAACTAGCTCTATTGTGATGAATTAAACTAGCACCTCACTGTTAAAAGCTCGTTTTAATTTCAAGCATGTTTAAGTATTTATGGACATGAACAAAAACAGGAAATATATAAATTGAGATTTATTTAATTAATATAACAAATAAGGGGGAAAGAGTCATTTAAAGGCACATTCTTCTGGAAGCTCCATATCCTGACGACACCAGCAGGAGACCAGCTGCAGACACCAGAGGATCACCTGCAACCAAGAGCAGCTAGTATCAGTAAATAAATAAATCAGGGCAGTTTTAGTGGGCTGAACACATTACAGAATAATTTTCTCATGGGGTAGTTTCATAACTTTCTATGCAGCAGATTGTAACTTGAGCCCAGGACTCCTGGAGAGCTGCAATCCAGCACATTTCAGTGGTTTTCCTGCTTTAACAGGTTAGATTTAGCCTAGTGAACTAGACCAAATTCTTGCTTTGCAAAGAATGGTCTAGGCATGCTCCATTGGAACCTCAGCAGCTCCTACCAGGACTCTGGCTAGCCAATCACAGCTCTCTAGAGGGGTTTCAAACACAAAAAGAGCTGTGATTGGTCCATAATGGTGGGCCAATCATAGTGCTCTATCTGCTTAGTGAACAAATCACAGAGCTTTATCCGCTTTGTGGGCCAATCAGGGCACTCTATATGCCTGGTGGGTGGGATGATGAAACAAGAGTATGTCACATTCATTGTCCAGTGGAATGCGGAGATCATTTGAAAGACAACGGTAGAACCCGCCCCACAACCGAGAGCCGTCAATGGAGCGTGGCCAGACTAAATAACACATTTATTTAGTCTGGCTTGCCAGGCTAGGTTAGATTAGCTGTTAAGCAGCTCAGCTATTTGTTGCTGATTAAAACCAGGTGTGTTGAAGCAGATAAACCTCTAAAACATGCTGAATACTAGCTCTCTCGGGCTGTGGAGCCAAACCCTGCAGCTAATCTACTGCTATGGCTAATGGCTACTTACCATTCAGAGCTGGTTCTGTTGGGTCGGTTCCTGTAGTTTCAGGCAACTCACAAGCTCAAAACAATAAGGCTCAGGTCCGCTTGTCTCCTCCAAATAGACTTGGTTCCTTTCTTCTCGAGTGTCTGGGTAAGGAGGGGGAGAAACCTCCTCCACTTCTAATAACTGCTCAGAGTGAAGGGAGCTAGCATCGTCTAGTTAGCCATCGTCTTCGTCACTGCCGCGGCTCCGCCCTCTCGGTCCTCCAGGCAATGCCTACTAATGTCGCAGTTTTTAAAATTGATACGTGGGTGGAGTAAGACTCTGAGGGGGGCATTACCACGTCTTTAAGAAACCCCTCTGGAGAGTCCCCCTCAAAATGAGCCACCTTGGAGGCAACCCATGTCAATGGAATCGTGTCATTCAATCACTCTTCATATTTTGCATTATAGGTGGTAAACGTATTAAAAAAGGTTATCTTTCTAGGTAATGTATACAGCTGAGAATACTTGTTGTACAGGTCCCATAGGCAGCCATGCAATTTTTTGAGTTTGTGCTTACAACCGGTTGAGAGCCCTTTGGCAATTTCTCTTACGTTAGAGAGAGGACCAGCTGAGGGAAGAGCTCCTTTGGCCATTATGGTTTCTGCACAGCAGCCAATAAGGAGTAGAAGTAAACATAATCGACAACAGAGAGGGAACTCACCAAATTAGATTTTAACTCAGTGCAGCTTGTTCTGTCGTTCTCAAGGGGGAATTCATCCAAACATTTGCGCAGAACTAAAAGCCTTTTCAGCTTTTCTTCTGGAGGGATGGGGGGGGGGGGGGTCTCTTTGATTTTGGTGGCTCCGTTGTGGCCATCCGAGCCACGGGTGGCAGAAATTATCTAAATGCTTTGGGACAAACCCTGACCCCTGCCCATTCACAGGGATCTTCTGTCCCAGGTCGGGGGGAGATTTATCATTGTCACCCAGACTGCTTGACTCTTTGGGTCTGGCCCATGAGAGGTGGGATCTGAACGCGGCAGGCCTGCCCTATGGTTCCACTGACACGATTGCTTGGGCACCCTCAACTCGCTGTCTTTACAGTGATAAATGGAGAGTTTTGAGGTGTGGTGTGAGGAAAAACCAACCATCCTTTTTTAGTGTTTGGTGGTGGATGTACTCTGTTTTTTTGCTGAGCCTGATGGACGAGGTTAAAGCTTTCTCCACTATTTAGGTTTATCTGGAAACAGTTTCTGCATGCCATGTGGGGTTCAGTGACAAACCGGTAGGGCAATACCCATTAGTGCATCGCTTCATGATGGGTCGCTCGCTGCAGCTATCAGTCTTTAGACCACTGGTACCACTGTGGGACCTCTCTCTCGCTCTGGAGGCCCTCTGTCATCATCATTTTGAACCTGTGGATGGGGCTGAATTGAAATTTCTCTCTTTGAAGACTGCACTACTCTTTACTTTAACTACAGCAAAAAGAGTGAGTGACCTTCAAGCATAGCCGGCCAGTCTTTTGTTTACACTCGGCCCCTGGCCACACTAAGGTGTGTCTGTGGCCCAATCCAGCTTTAGTGCATAAAGTAATGGAGTCATCTTATAGCTGCTCCCTGTGGAGCTGCTGGCTTTCCACTCACCTCCTTTTTCCTCAGCAGAAGAGCAGAAGCTTAATTGTCTCTGCCATGTTCAAGCTCTAAGGGTTATATGGACAGGACAGCTGGTTTCAGAAAATCAGACCAGTTGTTTGTTTCATGGGCCATGGCCTATAAAGGCAAGCCTGTGTCTTTATTTAGTGCTGGAGGCAGGATCCATAGTGTCTGCCTAGTCGTTAATGTGACCCTGGTTAACATAGCTTCAATAAATAAAAGCCTGTCAAAACAGTCAAGAAATACATGACAAGCGATTAATGATAAAAAGATCATAATTGGTAAAAACTCATTCAAAACTTCAGCAATGTTGTAATACATGACACAATATTTAATTTGTGTATAAACATATTAGAAGGTTAAGAACTTGCAAATTCATGGTGTAAAATAGCTTCAATCTGTGTTCAGACTCTTATTTTGAAAAGGTCACATTGCAGGGTTAATGGATAGATATAACTGAGTATCGTCAGCATAACAGTGGAAGTTTATCCCATGCTGTTTAATGGTTTTACCAATTGGGAGCATATATATAGTAAAAAGAATTGGCCCAAGCACTGAACCCTGTGGTACTCCACAAGTAACCCTGGAGTATGAAGAAGATTTGTCATGTACATTTACAAAATGAAATCTGTCAGACAGGTAGGATTTAAACCAGCCTAGCGCTTTACCTTTGATCCCTACAACATGTTCAAGTCTTTCTAAAAGAACATTGTGATCAACTGTGTCAAAGGCAGCACTGAGATCTAACAAGACTAGAACAGACACAAGATTCTTATCTGAGGCCATGAGAATATCATTTGTAACTCTCACTAATGCAGTTTCAGTGCTGTGATATTCTCTAAAACCAGACTGAAATTCCTCAAACAGATCATTAGTGTTTAAATGCTCACATACACGATTAGCCAATATTTTCTCGAGGACTTTAGATAGAATGGATAATTCATTAGGTCATCTGGATCCAGAGGTTTCCTAAGTAGAGTTTTAATTACATCCATCCATTTTCAGCCACTTATCCAGAGTCAGGTTGCGGGGGCAGCAGCCTAAGCCGAGACGCCCAGATTTCCCTCTCCCCAGCTACTTGGACCAGCTCTTTCAGGGGAATCCCAAGGTGTTCCCTGGCCAGCCGAGAGAGCTAGCCCCTCCAGCGTGTCCTGGGTCTTCCCATGGGTCTGCTCCCAGTTGGACGTGTCTGGAAAACCACCTCAACTGGCTCCTCTTTACGGGACGGACATACACAATGACATTATCCGTCCTTTTGGGGCCTCTCCAGCAGGATCGCAAGGATGGACAGAGTCGTCCTCTCTTTTGTAAACATCCTCCCAACAAGACAGAGAACGCAAGCTTGTGATTGGTCAGGACGCTGCTGTCATAAACAGCGCTGCCATTGCCCTCTCAAAAACATAAAAACAGCCAAAGACATCTAGAGGCAGACACGGAGCAGCTTAAAGAATACCTCGTAGAAATACTAGATGAAGATACGCATCAAGCATTTTATTCGTGGATGGAAATTACGGGAAACGTGGGTTTAGAGGTGGTGAGCGCATGAAGAGGTGAAGGAGAATGAAAAGCGAATTTGTCTATGTTAAAAAGTCTCACACAACAATAAATGCACTATCTTGGATACATGACAGGATACCACAGAACAGTGCTACGCCATATGTTGTCCTGGCAGGGAATTGCTTAGCAACACTCCACAGGAGATGGAGAAGTCCGAAAGCTAAACGTCATTGTCTGTGTGTACATGTGGAGAAGTATAAATTAGGCTTTATCCGACACCATTCTCGACCGACAGCAGCAGCATCTGACAAACCAGTGGTTAAATGCGTTGACAGGCAGATGGAGCTGGGTAGATGGCACCCAAACGGAAATAAAGAGAGTAACCACAAAAAGAAAATGTCAAAACAAGAGTGTGCTTCATTTGAAAGTGGGCATGTTATTGAAAGAAACAACAACAACAAAAAACTTTGTTGTGATAAACGTTCCAGCTGCTGCAGACCATTAGACAGAAAAGAGGATAATTCTGTCTGGATGTGGACTCACTACCATTCCATTTTAATTCTACCGTGCATTTAAAATACAGCATGAGAGCCTTCCATCAGGTTGGAAACAAGCAGCACAAAACATTTCAATAAAATAAGATAAAATCAAACTATCTTCTTCCAGCTCTTGGAGAGTACAGACGCTTTTTTCTCCTCTCCCTCCCTCCTTATCCCAAGGCTCTCTGTCCTGTCTGTGCACGGCGCTTTCTGCATTTTTTCTGGAAACTGGAAATTATTAAAAATGGATCTGGTCAGTTGGTCTCTCAACATGATTGACTAAGTTTTTTCAACGATGACAACGGGAGAAGGGACTCCCGGATGCCCCTCTGGGGCAGAGCCAGCTGGGTATATCATGGACTCCTGGAAACAGTGGAACCTGATCTGCCCCTCTCAACTGTTTGTAGAGGATTCTGAAGATGTCTGGATATTCGTGGTTTTGGTGTCGGGATTCCTGCTGTTTGGCCTGAGTGATTACCTGGCTTACCGGAAAATTAACAAGCTTTCGAGGAATATTGGCTCAATCCCGGAGCTCAGGGATGGAATGCATTGCGCCGTGAACACACAAACTCATATAATTGTCGAAATGAGTCGTAAGCTTGGAACTTTGGCTGAGATTCAGGCTCTGGCACAGAAGGTGGATTCCATCAAGGAGAGAGTGGACGGATCAACACGGATTGGGATTGATTAATTACGCCATTATTGGATTTAGAGGGGTTGAAGACCAACAGAACAATAAGGCAGAAAGGAAATGATCTCTGTCTGTCCCCAAAACAATTTTTTATCTTAATCTGGTGCTCTTGAAGCCTGTGAGGCTGACGTGATAACTCCCCCCTCAGAAGAAATGTGGAATGCTGCCGTCGCTATGGAAACTCTTTCTCCCTATCCCAGCCTGGGCGGGACTGTGACCGGTGAAGGCCGTGGAACCATATCTAGGAGTCACTGTGCCCTCTAACCCATTATCTCCCTCCCCTGTACACAGTGGCAGAGCTTGATATGTGCAACATGTGCGGCCGAACAGGGCGGCAGTCTGTAGGGGGCGGCATTTAATTTCTTTTTTTTTTTTTTTTTTTTTTTTCTTCCATCAACCGATACATCAACAAAACATAGAAATCACATGTTCTTCATAATAATAATAGTGATTAGTGATGATAATAATAATATTTCTGTAATAAAAGCACAACAAAGTCATTGTTTGCGTTTATATTGGGATTTTATTGCGCCCCCTTGTGTCCGCCGCGCCTCTGTAGTGCGCTCTATAGCGCCCTTTATCAGGTGGGGGGGCGGAGGGATCTCGGAGAGTGATGATGGAGGGATACAGGTACCGTTTCACATATCACCTCTCACAAACATAATGGAGAAGAAGCGGTCGAAGCCATCTGGTGCCCAATTTCGGAAAAAAAGAAAAGAAGAGGAGGAGAAACGAGGAAAAGATGCAGGTATGCATCTCTTTATTATTTAGTTGTTATTTTTCCCGCCTGTCCCCCAACTTATTGATTACCTAACCTCTCTAATCTGAACGTTTTGCATGGTGCTATGATGATCCCTTCAAATGTCTTTTGCTAGCTTCTTATGTTGCATGCATTTAGAACTACTTCCAACCGCTAGCTTTTTCTTTGTCACATGAGCTTTTATGAAAAGCTAAGAGTGGAAAACCGAAAGGCTGATAACCAAACGCTATCAAATTAAAATTAGTCTTTGAGTATTTTGCTGAAATACATTGACGGCGGGCAGCAGGTCTCGCGCCGGCGCCATTCGCCTTTCTATTTGGACTCGGGAAATGAGCTACGTATTCATGGACATAATTTTCACTTTAGAAGTGGGGGGGGGGGACACGGAGTGGGGAGGGGGGAGGGGGGTGAATCTTTACAGTATGCTCTAATGGGAAACAGGCTTCAACACAAACGGTTGTTTTCTGCTTGGTCCTAGAGCGCAACTAGTGTCAATTTAATATAGCGTAATATTGTTTTTGGATGGTAAAAAGTGCAGCGGTCAAACCTTGACTTTGGAAAAAGTGGGGGGGACATGTCCCCCCCGTCCCCCCCAAAATTACGTCCATGTACGTATTATTTACCCCACGAAAAACGGAGCGGCAGCGGGCCGCTGGAGGTGCCCTGCTAGTAAGATCCCGTTTAAACTGTAAACTGCCATAACATAAAAACTATAATAGCTAGAGCGGTCTTTTTTTAGCTGAAAGTTGAGACTCTCGCCTTTCAGCACTGTACAAGTCGATGATGTCATCGTGTTGCGTTAAGTGTGCTGCACAGCACACCGCGGCTATGTTAACTCACAGTGACCAAGAAGCAGTGTGGGAGAGTTAAAGAATTTAACCAGTTAAAATGGATTCATGGATATTTAATCAATAGTTGTGGCTCCTCTTGTCCTTTAGTTTTTTGTGTGCCGGAGACATTTGCTGAATAAGGAAATAAAAACTTAAAATGACAAAAAAAATTAGGGAAAAAAACTTGTTTTGTATTTTATCAATTATTAATGATTAATAGATTGTTGGTGTTTTAACTTTTGGTCAAGGAAAACACACAATTTCCAGGCAGCCCCAGTCTGGAGAAGTGATGGTGACATCAGCCGTTAAAAATAAATAATACTCTGAGGTTTTTATTAATAATTTCTACTTTTACTTGAGTATTTCTCTAACAGCAGTACTTTTACTTGTAAATGAGTAATATTTTAGCAATGTAACAGTACTTGTACTTGAGTACAGATTTTCAGAATTCTTTCCACCACTGCTGAAAACTGTAAATGCTCATTGTAACATGTTAATTAAAATGCTAAAGCAACAGACGTGACATGAAGATTGTATTGTTTGTTTTATGCAACATCAGGAGCCCTACGCAGATATTTTGGGATGACATCAGCTGCCACTGAGGAACAGCCAACTACCTCCACTGCTCATAGGCCAGTATTTGAACTCGAGGAGGGAGAGTCTGCTGGCACCACATCTCCCCAGGAAGATACTTTAGGTGGGTTTTGCACACGTGTGTGTGTATGTCCAGCAAACATTTAGCTATAGACATTTAAATAGTATTTTCACAGAATATGGCAATTGTTCCATATAGCAATGTGGTGAGTTATGCTTCCATTTTCTGTCAATAGAGAGACCTACCAGTATATGTG
This sequence comes from Nothobranchius furzeri, assembly GCF_043380555.1. Classification (NCBI taxonomy): domain Eukaryota; kingdom Metazoa; phylum Chordata; class Actinopteri; order Cyprinodontiformes; family Nothobranchiidae; genus Nothobranchius; species Nothobranchius furzeri. Next base: position 82,818,088 of record NC_091745.1, on the reverse strand, counting down.
AACTTGATGAGGGACAGCCAGCTGCCACGTCTCCCCAACAAGATACGTCAGGTAAGTTTTGCACAAGTGTGTGTGTGTGTGTCCTGCAAACATTAGAGAAATTTGAATGTCACATATTGCATTTGAATAGAATATGTGAAATGGTCCACATAGCAATGTGTTGAGTTACGCTTCTGTTTTCTGTCAATAGAGAAGCCTGAACGATCAACCAATGAGTCCCACTGAAGGTGATGATGAGCCTCTTTCTTCAGACCCAGCCAAGTGGTCCTCACCAATTACCGACAGCATACGCACAGAGCTAGTTCGAAGAGAACCTACCAAGGTGCCAACTACTTTCATATTTCCCAGGAATGAAGGCGATGGCAGGTGTTGTCATCATCACTATTTCAGTAGAACTTTGACAAGTGGTGAGAAGGTGGCCAGGAGCTGGATGTTGTATTCAGTTAGCAAACTTTGTTATATATAATACACTCCACGCAATTTGAAACAAAGTTGTAGGTGTAATTTTTTTTCTTGTGTGTGTGTGTGTGTGTGTGTGGGGGGGGGGGTTACGGGGGATCTCGCACAGGGCGCCATTTAGGCCAGCTCCGCCTCTGCCTGTCCAAACGGAGGTGATGAGCGCTGCCCCATGCGGCTGCACGCACTGAAGTGAGGAGAGTCCCAACCCTACCTCCCCACCTAGTGGACACTTATGTTGTGTAATGTCTGAAGTTTGTTGCATATCTGTCTGAGGTTTTTTGCATAGCAAAGCTACCCTCCCTGTTGAGGGTAACTCTGAAGTGACTTTTCTTCCCCTCCCCCTGACTCTATCCTCATATAAACCCTCTTGATCTATAACAGCAGCGCGACTCGGGTTGCGAATGACCACAGTCACCAATTCTTGTCATGTGTCTATGTATGTATGTCTGACCTCAGAATTGTGTGTACTGAAACTCTAATTTCCCTCTGAGATTAAAAAAGTATCTTTGAATTTGAATTGAATAACACCTTATAGATCATTTTGGGGGTGCAGGACAGTAGTCAGTCAGCTGGTCTTAGGGAACGCACCGGTACATGTGGTGTAAGGAGTTCTGACAGATACAGGGGTGCTAGGCCATGTAACCCTAACCCCGGCTTTCCACAGGAGCCGTCAGCAGCACGTTACTGCAGCAGCACGTCATAGCTGCTGATAGGAACCGCTGTGGTCAACAGAACCTTTTCCACTGGAGCCGTCGGCAGCCGTCAGCAGCGCGAGTCGGCTGCGTCTCAGGAGCAGCATGTTGCGGCCTTCACGCGCCGGTTCTATTTTCTACGCGCGACGCCTCTGAAACGGGTCAAGTTCGACATTTTTGGGGAAGGAAAGACAGGAAATCGGATGCGGAAATGGAGAGAAGCTACCGAGATTTTCAGAATAAAGAACGTACTGCCTTCCGGTTGCTTTACTTTTAAAAAAGGTTACTAACTGTGCGTCCCCGTGAGAAGTTATCACCTAGCTAGCGGTCTCCTTTGTTTTTCAGGTCTGTATTGGCGATTATAAAACAGACAGAACATAAAACACAAACCATGTTGTAATTTTCTCCTGCTTGTTGTTGTGTTTACTGACGAAGTCACTCGTGTGACTTCGTGCTCGGTCGGTGACTGCTGCTCCCCTGCTGCTTCATGTCTCGTGGGAAGGGCCAAGCAGCAGCTTACGCGAGCAAGACGTGCTGCTGCAGTAACGTGCTGCTGACGGCTCCCGTGGAAACCCGGGGTAAGTCACAGGCAGCCATGACGGCGTCACTAATGGTGTTTTATTCTAATAACAAAGAGAGAAGTCTATTGAAATACTTTCTTCAGGTTTCCACGACTGGGGGGGGGGGGGGGGAGTGCCAGGATGCTGCGTAAGATTACGCATGGATGTTTGTTCAGTCATTAAGTATTAAGAAGGATAATTTGTGTATTGAGAGGGAATACCATTGTGACAATAACAAACCCCGTTAAGACCTTTTAAAATCTTAAAACATTACAGCTGCAACATCACCGCTACTGGCTGCAGTTCATGATCAGCAGCTAAAAATGTATTTATTAATTTGGTTTAACGTGTAAATCAAATCAAAACTCTCAACAAAGTTGATGATTATTTATAGACACAAACCATCCTCCTCTCCACGCAGGAAGACTTCAACTACTCTGTCATAAAGCTTTTCAGTTCCATCAGTAAGTCCTTTTCTTTGGCCATTTTAATATTTCCCATCTTTATCCTATTGTCTGGAGCAACTACTCTTCTAGATAAAATTTCCTTTGGGATTATTAAAGTATTCTGATTCTGATGGAGGTCATGGCTGGGTCGCCTCTGGCTGAAATACAAACTAGCGACAGGGTTGGACGGACTCTCGTAAAAACGATCAGCTTCACTGAAAAAGTCCGTCTTGATAACAGAACTGAAGTAATCCCTGAGACCAAATCAGTTTCTTCTTCTCCGTTAGCCATACAGCTAGTCTGCTATCTGTTGACTAGTGATGGTGATGTTGGTGAATGGCTGACGAGTTTTACTCACGATACACTTGGGAGACGGTTTTGGAGATCCACTTGTAAACTAGCAGGTCATAAAGCTACATGTGAGAGTAAAAATAAAACCAGTCAAGCAGCTCAACATTTTATTCAGTATTTTACAACCACTACATCACTAAAGTCAGTCAGCCTTGTAACATTTTTAGCAGCCATGGCTCAATCCTGACTGGGACAGCCTAGACACATCTGCAGGAGAGGAATTACTAAGAATGGAGCTCATTCTCCTCTGAACACAAGTTACGGAAGTTATTGTCTTCTCCAGCAACCATTGTTTGAGTTAGAGGCGCCGTTCCCTCTCGTCCCTCCCAGGCCCAGTCTCTAAATTATTAATCAAATCTTACGTGCCAAACGGTATCTTTTAATTTAAACAACTTCCACTTAAAACATTTTGGATCGTTTGAAGTGGGTTTTTGGATAGAGGTCTTACCTGTTGTAGATAGCAACATAAGTTTGGATAAAACAAACATTCTCACCGAATTCATGATGGAACATCTAGCTTGAGCTGGGTTAAGTCCAAAAAGGAATACTGGCATCTGAATACAGCTTGGAGTTGTACAAATTAACTTCTCCAAACTAAGGTCACTCAAAGTGCTACCTACAATAGATGAAGTGTTTATTGTTCAAGAATTTTCCATAGAAAACCACTTCAGAAGCTCTGCAGCGTTATCTTAACATAACCATATCTGATTATCAGTCCAACAGCAAGGCAGGATAGTGCTCTGAATACACTGAGCTTCATGATCCACATGTTTCAGACAGTTACACACTCACTGTACAGTATGGGGTCTATGTGCCTCTTTAAATGCAAATAAAACAGATAAAATTTTCTTCAACTGATTTGAGGAACGACACATCATTGTCCAGTTTTCATCAGCCTACTACAGAAAACAGTCCTCTTCAAGAACCCTTTCCACCGCAATCGTTTCCCATCTAGGCTGAACGGGTACATCAACATAACATAACACTACAAACACCTAAAACAGCCCTCAGGATTGGCTGGTTTGTCCTGATTATGGGTTATGTGGCATTACCTCTGGAGATATGGCACTAAGTTCTACTAGGATGCATCAATTTACAGTGAAAATTTCCATTTATGTGTATTAAAAAATAGCAGTCGTAACAGCAGATATGGAACTGTAACTCTTTGGTTAACCCTGATATATCATACTGACGTACATATATATCAATGTTTATTAACAGTAGTACATTCTTGTTCCTCAAACCCCAGATCACTTCATTACAGGCCTCAGAGAGAGAGGGAGGGATGAACGGTTCTACAAAAATACTATATGTACTTCAGAACCAATGTAAGAAAATGTCAATGAAATTTCATTCCCAGTCAAAAGTTTAGAAAAATACAACCACACAGGAAACTCAGATATGTGCATAGGGATTTTTTTCAGTGAACATCAACTACAAAATACTTCGATTAAAAGCACAAGTAAAATAAGCATCAGCAAAGCGACCAAACCAACAGAAACAATCAGCTCAAAGATTCAAGTGGTCAGAAATTAGATCAGAAAACCAGTTCTTCTTTGGGTCTATCTGACCACAGTCTGCGGTTCTGCGTCCGTGGAAGGGGGTCCTCTGCTGAGCCGTGATGGCTTCACGAACACACCGTGACCTGGGGGGCAGCGGAAGTACACTCTTCCCTGGACAGTCCCATTGTGCTTACCTAAAAGGGACAAGTAAAAGACATTTGTTTTGTTTTCCTGTCATTTATAGTCTCATTTGTAACATATAAAATATATCCAGATTGCAAAACTGTAAAACCACTCTTGTTTGTAGTTTTAAATCGTCCACCAGGCCCTTACTCAGAGTTTTTGGATCAGATCTCTGATTTTTTTATCTGATTTGGTGCTAAATACTGATAAGGTCATTGTAGTGGGGGATTTCAACATTCATGTGGACATCGAAAATGATTGCCTCAATGTAGCCTTTAGTAATATCTTAGACTCAATTGGTTTTACTCAAAGAATACATAGCTCCACCCACTCCTGCCATCATACATTGGACCTTGTGCTGACTTATGGCATAGAGTGTGAGGAAATAACAATCTTTCCACATAATCCAGTCCTCTCGGACCACTTTCTGATAACCTTTGAGTTTTTTATAACTGAGTTCTCGAGACATGAAAGTAAATTTCACTATAGTCGGTCTCTATCTGACAACGCTGTTGCATCTTTTAAATCAACTGTTCCATCTTTACTGTCCTCAGCATCTCAGAGGAACGTAGCAGAGGGCAATATTTTCAGTTCTAGCCCCTCACAAATTGATGCCTTAGTTCATCATGTTAATTCCTCTTTACGTGTGGCATTAGATGATGTTGCCCCTTTAAAAAAGAAGGTAATTAGGGACAGGAAGTTGGCTCCCTGGTTTAACTCTCATTTACGAGCCTTAAAACAAAACTCTAGGAAATTGGAGAGAACATGGCGCTCTACGTACCATGAGGAGGCCTACCTACCCTGGAAAAATAGTCTTGTGCTTTATAGAAATAAGCTTCAACAAACTAGAACTGCTTATTTTTCAGCATTAATTGAGGAGAATAAGCATAATCCTAAATTTCTTTTCAGTACAGTTGCTAAACTTACACAGAATCATAGCTCTGAGCCATCTATTCCCTTAGCCCTCAGCAGCAATGACTTCATGGGATTTTTTACAAGTAAAATTAATTCTATTAGAAACAAAATCTTTAGCATCCTCCCTAATGCGATTTCTTCTTCCTCAGTGAGGCAGCTTCAGAGGTGACTGTAGAACCTCATCTGTGCTTGAACTGTTTTGATCCAGTTGAGCTTTCAGAGTTATCAAAAATATTAGCTTCATCTAAACCTTCAACTTGCATTTTGGATCCAATCCCAACCAAATTATTTAAAGATGCATTTCCTTTGGTTACTGCCCCCATTCTAGATACAATCAATCTATCCTTAGTAAATGGATATGTACCACAAGATTTTAAGGTTGCTGTAATCAAACCTTCACTTAAGAAGCCTTCTCTGGATCCAGATGACCCAATGAATTATAGACCAATATCTAACCTTCCATTTTTATCCAAAGTCCTGGAGAAAATAGTGGCCATCCAAGTATGTCAGCATTTAAACACTAATGCTCTGTTTGAGGAATTTCAGTCTGGTTTCAGAGAGTATCACAGCACTGAAACTGCATTAGTGAGAGTTACAAATGATATTCTCATGGCCTCAGATAAGAATCTTGTGTCTGTTCTAGTCTTGTTAGATCTCAGTGCTGCCTTTGACACAGTTGATCACAATGTTCTTGTAGAAAGACTTGAACATGTTGTAGGGATCAAAGAAACAGCGTTAGGCTGGTTTAAATCCTACCTGTCTGACAGATTTCATTTAGTAAACGTACATGACAAATCGTCTTCATACTCCAGGGTTACTTGGGGAGTACCACAGGGTTCAGTGCTTGGACCAATTCTTTTTACTATATATATGCTCCCAATTGGTAAAATCATTAGACAGCATGGGATAAACTTCCACTGTTATGCTGACGATACTCACTTATATTTATCCATTAACCCTGATGAACCTAATCGGTTGGGTAGATTACAGGCTTGTCTTGAGGACATAAAAAATTGGATGACTCTAAACTTTTTGCTTTTAAATCAAGACAAGATGGAAGTTCTCATCTTTGGACCCGAAATCCAGAAAAGGAAATTGCTTAGCCAATCACCTGACCTGAATGGCATTACATTAATCTCCGCGAACAAAGCAAGGAACCTTGGTGTTATCTTTGACCAGGACATGTCATTCAAATCCCAGGTTTCACAAGTTTGTAGGATTTCTTTTTTCCACCTTCGGAATATTGCTAAGATTAGAAGCATACTTTCCAGGAGTGATGCTGAAAAACTAGTCCATGCATTTATTACATCAAGACTGGATTACTGTAATTCATTACTCTCAGGAAGTCCACAGAATGTAGTTAAAAGTCTTCAGCTTGTCCAAAATGATGCAGCTAGAGTTCTGATGAGAATTAAAAAGAGAGATCATATCTCTCCTGTCTTAGCTTCCCTACATTGGCTACCTGTTAAATTCAGAATAGATTTTAAGATCCTTCTTCTCACATATAAAGCTCTTAATAATCAAGCTCCATCATACATTAGGAATCTGATTGTTCCATATGTTCCTAACCGAGCACTTCGCTCTCAGACTGCAGGTCTACTGGTGGTTCCAAGAATATCTAAAATTAGGATGGGAGGCAGATCTTTTAGTTATCAGGCTCCTCTCCTGTGGAACCAGCTCCCAGCTTTAGTCCGTGAGGCAGACACTTTGTCTACTTTTAAGAATAGGCTTAAAACATTTTTATTTGATAGGGCCTATGGTTAAAATCTGATGTTAGCCTAAATCTGGACAAGTGGGGGAGTAGAGGGAGGTGGAGTGTACAGTCGGTAAAGACGGCTCTCCCTTGCCCTGCCTCCAACATGCCTCCATCTAAATAGGATAGATTATCCAGAGTAATCTCTGTAGTTATGCTGCTATAGGCTTAGACTGCTGGAGGATACACTGACCACTTCTCACACTCTACTGCGTTCTTCTACTATCTGCTCTTTAACTGTATTATTTTGTGCAATTTCAGCTGTTAACTTTATTTTCTCTGTAAGTGTTTTTCTCCCCAGAAGAAGCGGCAATGACGTTCTGCTGAGCTGTGGTGGCCTCATGGAGGGGGCCATCGACTAGCACACTGCTGCTAACCACTTAAACATTCTCTCTCTCCTGATAATAACTTTTTGGTTTCCTTGACTTTTGATGTGCTAATACTAGTTTATCCGTTTAATTATAGATTCACTAGGACAAATACAATAAAGTTTACCTTTCACCAAATAGAATATTTACTAAGACATCACAATATAACTATAGACACATTACTTGTGTGTGTGTGTGTGTGTCTCTCTCTCTCTCTCTCTCTCTCTCTCTCTCTCTCTCTCTCTCTCTCTCTCTCTCTCTCTCTCTCTCTCTCTCTCTCTCTCTCTCTCTCTCTCTCTCTCTCTCTCTCTCTCTCTCTCTCTCTCTCTCTCTCTCTCTCTCTCTCTCTCTCTCTCTCTCTCTCTCTCTCTCTCTCTCTCTCTCTCTCTCTCTCTCTCTCTCTCTCTCTCTCTCTCTCTCTCTGCTCTGTCTCTCTCTCTCTGCTCTGTCTTCTCGATCCCCAGTGAGTCATGGAGGATGGCTGCTTATACTAAGCCAGGATTCTCTGGAGGTTTCTTCCTGTTAAAAGGGAGTTTTCCTCTCCACTGTCACTTTATGCTTGCTTGGTATGAGAATTGCTGTATAGTCACTGACACTAGTCAGTGACTTAATGCAATTTGCTGGGTTCCTTATATAGGAAACATTATTTCTGATTGGCTTAATGAACTGACCTGAATTGGAATGTTTATTATGTGAAGTGCCTTGAGACGACTCTTGTCGTGATTTGGCGCTATATAAATAAACTTGAATTGAATTGAATTGAATAAATGCTTTTCTTATGTTCTAACATGTAAACTATGAAGTCTTTAATAATCAATAAATCAATAAAATAAAAAATCTTTTATTTTATCTTATCTTATTTGCAGTGTTGGGAGTAACGCCGTTTAAGTATAACGGCGTTTCTAACGGCGTTCTTTTATAGGTAACGGAATAATCTAATTAATTACTTTTCCCGCCGTTGCAACGCCGTTACCGTTACTGGGGACGGAACGCTGTGCGTTACTATGTGCTTGTCGAACGTTGAGCAGCAGCGTGAGGCTTTCTGACCGCCACACTTCAGCTGCAGCCAGGGAGAGAGAGGTGTCGATAACACACTTACAAACTCGATGATGATTGGCCGGGTGGGCGGAGACCCTCACGGTCTCAGTCACCGCATTCTGTAGACACAACGGGAATAACTCCGTTTAAAATAACCGCGTTAATAAAAAATATTTCTTTCTGTAACAAGCAAACTAATTAATTTCGTCTTCTTGTATCAAAACGTCGTTTCTGTTACTGATAAGAAAATGCGTGCGTTAAGCAGTGCAGTGTGTTGAAGCTGTCATCAGCTGATCAGGAGCTAAAGAGGCAGATGTTTAAGAGCATCATGGCCCGTGAAGAACGAGGAAGACGTGATGAATATGTACGGCTGCAGACCCGCAGATTTGTTGCTGCAGCAGCGAATTTGCGGGTCTGCAGCCGTGCCCTTAGCATGACAGCGGGACGTCCCGAAGGTCCGCTCACCTGTTCACCGCTCAGACGTCCTGATCTTCTACCTTCCTAGATCATCCAGCTGTAACCTGTTTCTGATCATGTCTTTAGTCCCGCTGTAACACTGATGCATCAGTCTCAGACGTCATGGAGCTCAGGTGTTATTAGAACTACCTGTGTGTGTTTACCACCCAGCTTCAGCTCTTCTGTGGTTGGGTCTGACCCACGTTAGTAAATGTAAGTCCTCCATCAGATCTGTGCCTCTTCTAGTGTCATTTTAAAGGATATTTATTTATTTATTTAACCATTACTAGATTACCAGCAACAGAAATGCTGCTAAAACACACAATTATGTGAAGCTGTAAAAATTAGAATACTGTGCAAAATTACATTTATTTCTGTAATTTAACTAGACTGAGAGACCATTTAAAGGCTCGGGAACCTTTACAGGTGTTTCTATTTGCAATTTTAAATTTTAGCTGATTGGGTTTTTGTTAAATATCACACAGTGACCTTTTCATACATTAGTGTAATGTTCCTGTTAGTAGTTCCTCCTGTTAAGTGCTTATTTGTTTAAATTATTCAGGTTTATATAAAACATTTGGACATACATTTTATTATGTTCAGTCATTAGTCATTTATATTTTACTATTGTAGTAATTCTTGCATTCTTTAATAAAAAAAGTAACTAAGTAGTTACTTTTGTTAGTAATTAGTTACTTTTATGATCTTGTAACTCAGTTAGTAACTGAGTTACTTTTTTGACAAAGTAATCAGTAACTATAACTAATTACTTTTTTAAAGTAACGTTCCCAACACTGCTTATTTGATGGAAGGTCATGTTGAGGTTTTTTTCCATGTTGACTCAGAATAAACAAATCAGCAAGTTTTATTATAATTTTTTGTAAACTTTTGTATCTAGTTGTAAATTTAGTTTTCTTGTTAAGCCTGTTTAAGCACCCTGAGTTACGGTAGCGTGTGAAAGAGACATAAATGATGCATGTTGGGTGATCCTGTCGTGAGTGTTTGGTCTACAAAAACCACTTAAGTCTTCTGACCTGACCTCACCTCTCATATGCTAACGGAACATGTAGGTTGGATCATTAGCTAACGGCAGAAGTAATGCAGTTTTATTCTGCAAGGTTTCGGCAAAATGAAGAATTTCATTCAGTAAATAACTAGTTAAATTTAACTTACCCACTGCCATGTCTAGCTTCACACCGATCCAAATCCCCTTTGCAAACTCCACCCCTCCCACGTAATAGACGGTCCCTCTCCTCTTCCCCACCCACACTTGTTCTCCAGGTGCCATCCAGTCTGGAAGCTGAGGCACTGGGGAGCTCTCATCCCCACTGGAGTCTCCGGATGGATCGGTACTGCTGGAGTTAGGACTGGGGCAGGGACTACCGTGTGGTAGATCACCCTGGGCCGGCTCCTGGATCGGAGGTTCTCCACCTGCTCTGGGGGCAGTAGCTGTGGGTAGAGGTCTGACGGCAGACAGGGAGGGGTCAGGCGCATAGATTGGGGCTTTGACTAAAGTGCAGGGAAGGGTTGTGTTCATGCATGACACAGTTACACTAAAAGAAAGTTCAGATCCAGGACATCTGCATGTTACATTTTCAGGATTGAATGTCTCATTAGAAACATTAGAGGGAAGCTGACTGTCAGTGTCACATGACTCTATGTTATCCGGTTTCTTCTGGTTTGAAGGGATTCTCAAATCTTCCTGTTCAGATCCTTCTGTAAAGTGTGCTAAATCAACTTCACCATTGATGCCATTAGCACCTTTAAAGTCAGTGTACTCTTGGCTGGTGCTGAGGACACAGTTGTGAGGATGTGAGCGTTGTTTATCTGAGCAGTTAGAAATACTGACGGGTGAGGAGGCTGAAGGGACGAGCCAGCTGTGAGCTGTAATGGGTGGCTGCTGTGTGCCGCTCTCAGCTGGAATATTTTTGGTCTGAGTGCTGCTTCTCCCTGGGTTGAGGAACTCTCTGGAGGTGCAGTTCAGGTGTTCTGAGCTCTCACTGGCACCAAAAGGGATGTCTGAAAGTGTGGCATTGGATGCACTGTGTGAAAAGTAGCCGCTGGTGCTGCTGCTGGGCGTAGGACTCCGGGACACCTCCATTTCTCCGCTCACGCCTCCACACCGGATTCCCCTCAGGTCCGAGCAGAACCTGTCCCGGTTCTCCAGGGTGGCGTTGTAGATGTCAAAGTTAGCAAAGTCCTCAGGGATGTAAGTCTGGAAGCTGGTTTGGTCCTGAGGGCCCCCATTTGGATTGACAGCCAGGTCCACATCTCCCTCCTCGTCTTCAGAATCATACTGATCAAAAACAGCAGAACAAAGGTCAGTTTGTGTGGTGTTGCAGAGCAACATTTAGTTTTCAGTGAAAATCAAATGGGATGATACAATGTAAGAGTGTTGTCTCTATTGTGGCCATGGAAACAGCCACTAGCAGTGACACTGAGATAATAGTTTTGCAACCCTAAAGGCTAAAAATGCTATTGATGTTCCCAATGTGATGACACAACTGGAGGAATGGTGTGCAGATTGGGAAGTTTCCCGACTAGCATGTTGATAGGATTTTAAAACAAACATTTAATAAAAACAATATCAATTAAAACTCTATGGGACACAAACCCTTTGAGAACATTTTGTCCTTATTAGGGGTGGAACTGTTACACATTAATTATGAATAATTAATTAGAAAAAATGATGCGTTAAAAGCATTCATGCATTTAATCAGAGATTGCATTTCAGGCAAGGTGGAACCTTTGTCATTGCACGATTTCCTGGTAGGCCGGATATCACTGAAGCACACAACAATGCACAGTGCTCTGCTAACGGTTACTAAAAGGGGATCATTTGAAGGAATTGGCTGGCTTGGACTGCTGCAGTATTTGGGAAAACTCGTCAGCCTCTTCTCTTAACTTGTAAAAATAAAATAAACTTCCTGAAAACTACGGACTCCACGACGCCGACAATTTTCAGAGATCGCCTCGGATCTCTGCTGCTACTGCAGTCACCAACCGGCACAGACAGCTTTACAAAAGTCGAGGAAAGCTGTATTTTTAACATTCATGTGACATCTGTGCAGCGCTGAAAGCACCAGACAGAATGACGCTTTGCTCTTAGCAGAAGTTTATAAAAGTATTGAGAGGAAAATGCTCCGTGTCCTCACTACTCCGTAAACAGTCACAAACAACGGGTCTTAAAGCAACAGAAACACTCTAGAAAACTATCAGAGAGATTTAAAAAATTACGCCAGTTAATTAGATTTTTGTGAGAATAGCGACAGTTTCAACATCGCAGAAAGGTGTTGAAGTGGTCAGACATCAGCTGATCGGGAGCTAAAGCGGCGGATGTTTAAGCAGCACATCAGGGGAGGCGAGGAACCAGAAAGGTGTGATCATGCTGGAGATCACACCAGACTCGCTGCTGCTGCATGAATCTGCAGGTCTGCAGCCATCACCTTTTTAATGCGACAGCGGGACTTCCCATGCCAGAAAGGTCCGCTCACCTGTTCACAGCTCAGGCGTCAGATCATTAAATCCTCGTCATGATCTTTTATCTTCCCATCATCCTCCAGTCATCCAACTGGAACCAGTTAGTGTTCCTGATCATTTTAAATGATTTCTATTTACAGGTATGCTTTTACTGCATTAACAGAAATACACATGCTAATAAAAACATCCAATTATACAAACAAGTGAACTAACTGAAAAAGTTATTTCAGTAAATACACTAAACACCATTTAAAGGCTCAGGAACCAGCTTCAGCTGTTTTCTATTTGCAATAATACATTTTTGTTGATTTGGGTCTTGTTTCACATCACAAAGGGACATTTGAATAATTAAAATGCACTTTTTTAGAAACTAAAATAACTTGAGTTTACAGTAATAATATCCATGTCTAATGTTTGATTCTCTGCCTCCTTATTTTTTATTTAAAAAGTGCATTGAGGGTACATTTTCCTGAACAATTAAAATGTGATTAAATTAGATTAATTAATGACAAAGACTCTAGATAAATAGATTCATTTTTAAAATCAAGTCCTACCCCTAGTTCTTATATAACTATACTCTAAAATCATCTGAAAGGGGAAATGCAAAGCCCTTGTCATTGCCTTTACTTTTCTTGGTGCTGACATTAAAATGTTACAGTTGTTTGTGGTAAAATTTACTTGCAATTTAAAAATAAATGACTTATTATTTATTTATTTTTCCCGGTGTCCTGTCTGGCTGTGCAGCAAACAGAATTGATGTCTGAATGCAGATGACAAGCCTTACAGATTTACTCTCAGGTGGAGCATCAAAGCTTCTGCTCTTAATGTCACGCCTGATACTTAAAACTTTATTGTTATTGTCTTTGAATGCTTTGTAATTCCGACCAGACACGGAGACAGAGGTGAAAGAGAAAGGAAAAGACAAAAGGAGGGGGGGGGGGGGGGGGGGGTCCACAAAAATAAAAAAATCAGTGATGAACAAGAGTCTGCTTCTAGACCTGCAGAAAGAGAAAGAGCAGAAAAAAAGGGACACGCAACAATACATCAGGAGCAAGCTATCACCGCGTCAGCCTGATGAGGAAATATATAATCAACATTGTTTAACTGAACAATCACACGATAATAAATCACAGTGCATTAAGTGCCCACCACAGCCTTAAGACATGTGTTGAACGTGCCCAAGTCCATACTTATGAGAGCATCATGAGAGCACCTGTGTGTGTACACGCGCTTGTTTATGTAAGGTTTCTCTATAGGAGCATCCAATAGAGAGTGTGAGGGGCTACAGATCTGCCCCCTAAAGATGCGTAGGAGATGGAAGGAGCTCCAAGTCCCAGAGATGCAAGAGCTGCCCCAGAGCACAGGAACTCCAAGGAGACTGCGACCAGAAAGGCCCCCGCCCCCCTCGAGAGGTGCAGAGGATCGCCCCGGGGAGCCACAACCAGCAGCCGGCAGAGTCCCGGGAGATATCAGCGACAAGCCCACAGGCCCGCCCGCAGCCTCCAAGCCGACCGAGCGCGGGACCCAGGGGCGACCAGCTCCGCCGGGGGCACCGCACCTCACACCAGGTGTGGCAGGGGGAGGGGAGCCGAAGATGTATAGCATCGAAAAAAGTCTCATGAGATGGGGGAGTCAAAGGCCCCACCTGACATATACAGTCATACACAGACACAGTCACACACTCCCTCCCTCATGCTCACACATACACACCCTATTCACTCTGGTATTTTTATTGTCATTAGGTAATGGATGTCCAGAATCTGCCAGACAAAAAGAAAGTTCTGGGCCCTCATTTATCAGCTGTACTTACACACTGACCGGTATTGGAATGTTTACTATGTGAAGTGCCTTGAGACAACTCTTGTTGTGATTTGGCGCTATATAAATAGACTTGAAAACATGAATGTGTGGTATTTACCATCTTGTACAACTCTCGACCACACTAATGCATTCGTAAATGGTAATTCCAGAGGGAACAAGTCTTCTGCTTGTAAGTGTTTTTCTCCCCAGAAGAAGCTACGACGACGTTCTGCTGAGCTGTGGTGGCCTCATGCAAGGCCAGATTAACCATATGGGCAACTGGGCAATTGCCCAGGGCCCACAAACTCTAAAGGGCCCAGGGCGGCAAGGGCACGAGCAAATTACTGTATCTGTAATCTCCCGCTTTATATTAAACTAGTGTGACCGTACGTCCTGTTTTCCCCAGACATGTCCGCTTTTCACTCTGTCCGGGATGTCCGGGTTCTTGTATTGATGAAAATGTCCGGCTTTTCATCCAGGAACAGGGATGGGGAGCTGTATATCCTACACATCCAGGGCAGCCGGAAAAAAGTTTTCTACCTATATTACTATATTATCATTTATGGACTCTTTTCAGCAGAGAGCGGCAGAGCGATGATCGGTGCGCAGTGCTCCAGGCTGCTGCGTGCAGCGCACGGTCCATTCTCAAAGTGGCGCAACCAAAAAACTATAATTAGCACACGATCGTTCTTGTCCGCACATGTTCTCTACTTTCTGTCTTATTTGTGCCTGAAGCGCTCTGCTACTGCGGAGCTCATCACCTGTGCTGCGGTGATTTCACCTCACTGACGCATCGAAACGCGCTCTCCGCTTTGCGGTCAGGAGATCCCTTTGATCTGCTCAGAAGTAACTGATGAGGTGAAAAGGTAAGAATCCAGGCAGCAGATTTTCTGGAGAGTTTAGAGGAGATGCAGGAAGATGAGAGACAGACAGGACAGGAAATAGTTAAATAAAAACAAGAAAACAAAACAAAGTGTGAAAAAGTAAAATGTAGGTAGATTTATCTCCACTACACGTTTTTACCTGTATAAAACAATAAGTTACACACATGTAGTATTTATACATCTGATACAATTCAGATCACCTTCAAAACTCAGTCACACACCCAGGGCCGTTTCAAGACATTTTGGGGGCCAAGGCAAAATGACCACCCCCCCCCCTACACACACACACACACACACCACCACCACCCCACCTCCATAACTGGGCTCCCCAGAAGCCTCTGTGTAATTCATGCCCTCTCCAGTAGTGTTAGTTATATGGTGTTTATAAAAGCCCCTCAGACATTACTGACATGTTCTAATATTATCAGATGAAAAACTAAATTATCAGACATGCTGTCTCATCTGCTGCTTTTCTAAACTTGCAAACAGTAACAAAACCATCTGAAAGCCACTATTTGTGGATTCTCTGAAAGTTTCCATGGAGTGTGTGACAACTTATTTTTTCATTGATCCTATCGTCTAATCTCACAGCTGAAACAAGCATCCTTAATAATCTGTGCACAGGAAGCTTACCAATGCTGTAGTAAAACAAAAGTTATAATTTATTATTAATAAAACCTTGTTGCAGCACTAAAGCAGAAAAATTAGATTTTGCAGTAAATATGCTAAATATTCACATATGAATTGTTTTAGAGCCTTTTTATTGGCAGAATCTGATATTAATTTAGTTCTTACAAAAAATGGGTCCCAACATGGTTTGTGTGGCGTTGCCATAGTGTGACGTCATAGGCACAGATCCCCTGTCCTCTTGTTTGGGAATGGAAATATGATCACCCTGTATTAAACAAACTGTCCACCCGGGCTTTTGTGCTGCACAGAGACGCTTCACTGCCTATGACTGAACGTCAGTTGAGAGTCAGTCTCATGCAGAATGACCAATGAAGAGAAGGCCTCAAGTTAAGACTCTCTCCTCATTGGTCAGTCCACACAAGGTGGGTCAAAGGTTACCCTGAGCGGGTTACGTGATGTCAGGCATTCAAGTATTGAGTATATTTACTGCATATTACAGTAAAATATTCTGTATGTGACCATATTATGGTGATCCTCGGGTCGTGATGATGGGGCCCTTGAATATTGTTGCCCAGGTTACAACAAAGTGTTAATCTGGCCCTGGCCTCATGGAGGGGGCCATCGACTAGCACACTGCTGCTAACCACTTAAACATTCTCCCTCTCCTGATAATAACTTTTTGTTTCCTTGACATAGAATGTGCTACTACTAGTTTAACCGTTTAATTATAGATCCATCGGGATAAATACAATAAAGTTTATCTCTCACCAAATAGAATATTTACTAAGAAATCACAATATAACTATAGACACATTACTTGGTGTGTGTGTGTGTGTGTGTGTGTGTGTGTGTGTGTGTGGTGTGTGTGTGTGTGTGTGTGTGTGTGTGTGTGTGTGTGTGTGTGTGTGTGTGTGTGTGTGTGTGTGTGTGTGTGTGTGTGTGTGTGTGCGCTCTGTCTTCTCGATCCCCAGTGAGTCGTGGAGGATGGCTGCTTATACTGAGCCAGGATTCTCTGGAGGTTTCTTCCTGTTAAAAGGGAATTTTCCTCTCCACTGTCACTGCATGCTTGCTTAGTATGACGATTGCTGTATAGTCACTGACACTAGTCAGTGACTTGATGCAGTTTGCTGGGTTCCTTATATAGGAAACATTATTTCTGATTGGCTTAATGAACTGACCTGTACTGGAATGTTTATTATGTGAAGTGCCTTGAGACGACTCTTGTCGTGATTTGGCGCTATATAAATAAACTTGAATTGAATTGAATTCTGTGTACATACTGATCTGCTTGGGGAAAATATTCAGTGTGACTCCTGTGCAGGAGAAGGAAATCCTTCTGGTACTATGCTGTGATTTGGACAGACAAACTGCATAAATCCAATTCCAGTCCATTTTCAATTATTGACAATTTTAGAATTTCTCACCAGGACCTTCCAACGTGAAAGAGCAGACAGATTAGAAATCTCACTGCCTTCGCTGAGCCAAATGATGCCACTATGTATACTGTGGCATTTCAGTGGTGAAGAATCAGGCAGTATGTAATGGAAGAAATAGTTTATATAAATACTGCCCCATCGACTGACATCCGTAGAGGTGAGGATGTCACGTTGTTTCTTGTCCAGTGGCATGAGGGGACAGTTTGAAAGATGACCGTAAGTTAGAGCCCTGCACTGAAGCCCTAGGCCCTCGGGTCGGCCCGGCCTGACGGCCCGAGGGCCGGGCTTCGGGCCAACGACTGTGCAATTACCTCGGACACGGGCCGGGCACCTTTATTTTAAATCGAAATCATTAAAAAAATTAAAACACTTAAACGCAGCAGTAGAGCCCTGCGTGGGACTGTTTTCTTCATCCCGCTCCTGCCCGCTCCAGCTGAATTTCTGACCATTACCGCCTGCAACTGCAACGTGTGTGTTACACTCCCGCCCACACCTGCAGCGTGCATGTCTACTCCCGCCCGCAACCGCAAAACTCGGAGAAATTATTACCTCACAATAAAAGAGATGTATTGAGTTTGCGTCCTCAACGTGTCATTTTATAGGTTATCCGCTTTCACCGCAGCGCTGCGCACCGTTTCAATCAGGCTGTACAGCAGGATTTCCCCTCGTAGCGATATTTTCTCTAACTCTGATTGCTTCATGCTATAGATTGTTGGAAAGCTGCTTTTATGTACTTTTAGGAACCGTTGGAATTATTTGAATCTGATCAGCCATTCAAAAGTTATAAAACGGAGCATTTTGGATGACAAACTCGCACGTCTCTGAATCTGTGTTGTGATTCGTTGCGCTCAAGACAGGGAATCCCGGTGGCTACCGTAATGTATTGTAAAGCACGGAAAGCCCCATTTTTTATCTTTTCAGCACTTTTGGAATTTTAATGATATCTTGAACTAGAGCAGGGATCGGCAACCCGCGGCTCTTCCATCCATCTGATGCGGCTCTCTGTGCTTGTAAAATAATGAATGGATATTTAAATAAAATGCTTTATATTTTACTGCATTAATTTTATATCTGTAAGTCAATTCTATGTGAAGATTGTCTGCGTAAACCTGAACAGTTCCAACCCGGTCTTACTGTGAGACCGTGTTGGGTCACGCTTGTGCGTAATCATAGGCGCTTATGAGCTGAAGATGATGTGAGATTCTGGGATTCTCCTCAGACGGCTCCTGGATGTGTCGCACATTGGAGACAGGAACAAGCGCTATTCAGCCAAAGTTTCATAATCAGGGAACATTTTCTAAGTGACAAGTCTCTCTGAGCGACAGGGTTTGGAAAACACTCGCTTCAGTGGGAGGAAGCTTCCCGCATGCGCTTCTGCGACGCTCGGATCCTGCACATCTTTTAACACATTGGTCAGGATTGACGCACTTTGTTTTCATTTAGTTGGTTAAAAAAAAAGTCGGGCTTGGGCTCGGGCCGGGCCAGAGAATCCTGAAAACCTTTTCGGGCCGGGTCGGGCTGGGGCTCCACCCCCTCGGGCCGGGCCGGACGCGGGCTCAGATTTTAGGCCCGTGCAGGGCTCTAGCGTAAGTCCCACCCCACAACTGAAAGCTGTCAATAGGTTGTGGTCAGACTATATATTCACATATAAAGGATGGCTTGCCGGGCTAGTCCAGAACACATCAACAATCAGAGCTCTGTGTCCTCTCCCCTCAAAAGAACCCCCGCCCGTTGCGCTGAGAGCACTAGAGGAACAATTCAGAGCTGGGCCGGGGCGGAGCAAATGAGCAGGCCTTTTTATCTCATAAAGGTCATGATAACATGATTTTAGCTGTGGTGCCCTGTATTTGGTAACTGGGCCTTCAGTGCCAGTTTACTGACCTAATAAGATGTTAACAATGGTGGTGGACTGGCCAGCTGTCAATTCTGGAGAATCCCAGGATGGCCGGCGTTGTCTTTGTCATGGAGCTGTTTAGTTCCATCAGTACGTCCTGTGGCCATGGAGGCCACGGCTGTTTATTTATTATAGAAACAATATATTGTTTGGGCTCCTCATGAGTGTGTTAGTTGAGTCGATCCCCAGTGAGTCGTGGTGGATGGCTGCTTATACTGAGCCAGTATCCTCTGGAGGTTTCTTCCTGTTAAAAGGGAGTTTTCCTCTCCACTGTCGCTGCATGCTTGCTTAGTATGAGGATTGCTGTAAAGACTCTGACACTAGTCAGTAGGGATGAGCCGGATACTCGTTTCAGACGAGTATCCGGTACGAATAAAGCATTTTTGACGAGTACGAGCATGGAACGAGTATAACTGGTAAATATCTGTAATCGTGCTGAAGGAAAATCCTCACTGGGTAACTGACTGTCTTCACGCTCGGTGATTGGCCAGTAAAATAGCGAGCCCGCCCCTCCCTACACACAAAACTGCAGCCAGGAGCTCTGCTCAGTCCGTGTCCGGTTCATCCACGCACACACACGGACAGTAACGGATCTCTCTGTGCTTGCTTCACTGTTCACGTTTCTTCAGTACTCCCTATGTTTTCTTCAGTTTGCTTCTTTTTAAAGTTATTTAAAGTTATTTTTTTTCGTAACGTACGTGGTGCCTTTGACAAGACAGAGCTGAAAACGGCTCGTGCTGCGTCAGTCACTGCTTCCGCTCTAGTCTGGTTTTTTTCCCCTCTCTCCTCTTCCTGAGGAGGATCCACTCCCTCTTTCCTATTCACTCTCTCTCTTTCTTTACATTTTTAATCACAATTGTCTATTTTTTTGCTCATTTTAAATATATTTTAATCATTTTCTAAATTATTTTTTATATTTTACATGTTTTGTTTTTGTGAAGCACCCCGTGATTTTTATCTTGAGAGGCGCTATAGAAAAGATCTTTTCTTCTCTCTCTCTCTTAATTCATGCACTTAAATATTAATGTTCTGATTTTATTGAAAAACTTGTTCTGTAATAGTTCCTTTACTATTGTGATCAAAAACATTTAATCTCAACTCTGAGGCTGCTCTGTAAATAGTTTTCAAATAAACAATACACATGGCAACTTCTGATTAGACTTAAAATAACGTATTGATGTAAACCACACCCACTTCCGGTTAAACTACACCCACTTCCGGGTTAGGCCACGCCCACTCCGAGTACAGCTACAGATACAGATCATTTAGATGGTTGAACAGATACAGGTACAGATAGTGGTGTACTCACTCATCCCTACTAGTCAGTGACTCGATGCAACCTGCTGGGTTCCTTATATAGGAAACTTTTTACTGATTGGCTTAACGAACTAAACTGCCCTGGGGCTTCATTTATCAAGTTTGCTTACGCACAAAACAGGGTCGGAAAACTGCGTAAGCAACTTTCCATGCAAACTTTGGGATTTATGAAAGAAAACATCTGGTCTGGATGCCTCCTGGACGCCTCCCTGGGGAGGTGTTTCGGGCATGTCCTGCCGGCAGGAGGCCCCCGGGTCGACCCAGGACATGTTGGAGAGGTTACATGTCCTGTCTGGTCCGATGTCGGTACAGGATCTGCTCGGGTGCAGGATTGGCTCGGGGTCCTTCGACTGCCGATGACGTCAAAGTAGTTGATTGGCTGAACATGAAGCTTACGGAAGTGACATTATCACATTATGATTTTGATTGGTCAGAACAAATTTGCAGTCGTAGTCTTAGCGGTTGTAGTCCTGTAGTCCAAAAATCAACACTTACTGGAGAAAATATGTTTGAATTTCTAAAGAAAATGTAAAATATAAGCAAATGATAAACGGTGACCCTCAAAAGCTCTTGATGTTGATGAAATGGGGCAAAATAAAATATAAGAACTTTACTGAAAGACACCAAGCAATATTTTGAATCAGATAATGTATTTAGATAACAACTAAGGAAATAAACAGACGAACTCCACATTAATACAAACAGATATGGCTTCACATATAAGAACTGTTTGTTTGTCAGTCCGATGTTGGTTTTATGCAGTTTCACATTCTTTACAAAACAAAGATAATACGGTGTTTTATTAACAAATTACAATTATAAAGAAAACATTTAGGTGTTAACAAACAAGAATTTATTAACAAAACTGCTGATGTCTTTCCAAAACGTATGCGTGAAAGCCGAGTAGATTTGCAGTAATGTGACGTCATCGGCAGGCGCTGGACCCGAGCTGATCCTGTACCGACACCGGGAACGCCTTGGGGTCCTGCCGGAGGTGGCTGGGGAGAGGACGGTCTGGAGCTCCCTAGTTGGGATGCTGCCCCCGCAACCCAGACCCGGATAAACGGAGGAAGACTAAGACGAAAACTTAGCGGAAAAATGTGCGCAACTTTAAGCTGACTAAGGACCTGGCTTACTCACATGTTGGATATGGAGAGCTCCTGCAGTGCTGCTGCTGAGAAGGATAAAGTTCTGAAATCCTGCAGCATTATCACTTGTACCGCTTCGTTTTCACACAGAACAAGACCCCACACACACGCGCACACACACACACACACACACACACACACACACACACACACACACACACACACACACACACACACACACACACACACACACACACACACACACACACACACACACACACACACACACACACACACACACACACACACACACACACAGCCTGAAGCGCAGAATATGGACTGCAGAAATCAGCAGGGGGACAGATTGAGACAGAATGTCATGTGTCTGTGACAGTGTGTGTCCTGTCACTGTGACCTGATTGATCATGCGCCCTGGCTACTTGTACAAGGGAGATCTCTGTTTGGGTGACTGGTTAGTGTGGGTGACTTTCATCCGGGAGTCTGGGGATCGAATCCTGATTGGATATTTTTTTTTATATCCGCCACAGATCTCTCTGAATAACTCAACATTGACGGCTTCAGCAAAGCTGTGCCACTCCGTAGATTTTCTCTTACTTGTTTTGCAAAAGCACTTCCTTTCATTTCTCCACCTCACCCACAGGTACCTCAATTTCTGCTTCTGTGAAATTGCGCTTCCTTGATCTATGGTTGTGATCGAAATGCTGCAACAAGCCAGCTTTCTTTCAAGCTTTCTCAAAGAAATCCATTCCTTTTGATCCATCAGAAATAACCCAGTCTGCTGAAATCCATTCCATGTTTTCCTAGTGCACACACATGGACAGGGTTGGCGATAAAGTGAAAACAATAACCCTAACCCTGAAACTTCAGTGCAGGCTTGTCGAAGCTGGAGAAGTCACCATCCCACAATAAGTAGTTTCCTTGTCAGATCCCTCCACAGACATGGACTTCAGGAGATTTCTCACAAAAAAGCATAAAGTAAGTTAAAAAGTCCCACAGAACAGGTTTTAGTGGAGTTAGCTGGTTAGTCAGTGTTATTCATAAGCTAGGCTCCCTGGATGTTTAAACATTTATCAGGCAGACTGGTTCTGTGGTTCTGATCCAGTCTGTTGTTTAGTAAAAATTTATGTTCCAGATAAACACAACAGCTAAACTGAATTCTGACTAGGAGAAACTCTCACTTTAAAGACCTATAATTATAGAATAGTGTTACTAGTAAAACATCTTAATTTAAACAATGAAAAAAAAACCACAAAGCTGTCAGTAATTTTATTTTAATGTCTTAACTTACGTTTTATACTAGAACTATTTTCATTTCTGTGCTGCAAACCCAATACACATGAATGGGAAATGTGACATTTGTCTAATATCTGAAGTGTTCGATGTGGATGGTATGAATGTTTTAATGGATATCTGGAATACATATGCCTAATAAATGTTGCTTAGATTTCTTTAAGGATTTGGGTTTGTCTCAAATCAATGCAGTTGTTGGATATTGTTAGGTATTTTAATGTAGTACTGTCTTAAACAGCGCCGGCGCTCCGCACACGCACACCACGCACAGCGCGTAGGGCTCCACGCCGGGGGGAGGGGCACCAAACACAAGCTTATGAAAAAAAAATGTATATGATAAAGACAGATTTCAATTAGAAGATGTGCAAAGAAAGTTAACAGCATGTTTACAGAGAGAAAACAACACAAAACGGAAAGGAGATGGACCGTGTCGCACCGTCAACCCCCCCACCCCCACCCCCGCGCGCGGAGGATGCAGCGTAGCGGGCACAGTCATGGCTCCGAAAAGGCTGCAGGAGTCTGGGGCAGTAATTAGACAAAAGAAGAAACAGCGGGATGATGCTGTTGCTTCGATTGCAGGTAAGACAAGTATTTAAATGGAAATTCTTAATTTTTTTTTTGTCTATTCCTAATTCTAAACACGTGCGGTGTGGTCAAGTTCAGAGGGTTGTTTGACCTAGCTTAAATTCAGACTTGTTACTGCTGTTAATTAATCTGTTTATGGTCAAATTTTGCCAAGTTTGGTAAGCATGCTGCTTTTCAGGACTTTTATTTGGTGTTTTTCGTTCTCTGCTTCCGTACATTTAACATTTTGACTCTATCTGCGTGGTTTAGGCAGATTTCGTTCTCTGCTTCTCCAGTCTGTTAAAAGTATAATGCGCCACTCTGTCCCGCAGCCTCCCGTCTGCCTACCGGGCGTTCATTAGTAGCTGAGTGAGAGAGGCGGAGAGGGAGAGAAACTCAGAGAAGCTTTAGAGCTTTTTTACTGCTGGAGAAAAAAACGTAGCAAGTCATCATCTTCCTAAATGCAGTTATTCTCTTCTGAATCAGCACTTCTATAAAGAAGAAGAAATAGTTAAATGCAACAAAGGGAAAAATCCTTTTATTCAGCCTGTTCATGCGACTTGTATCAACAAATAAGTCTGAACAGTATTAAAGGTTGTTCATCTAAAAATAGACCTTGAAGAGTTTGAAGATTTTTTGTTTTAATAAGTTCATCTTAAAACATCTTTCTCAAGTAAAATAAAGTTTCCTCTGTGAGGTCAGATAGGCCCATCTGTGCTGTTTTGAAACAGAAATAAACAAATGAATCATATTTGTCCACCCAAATACTTAAATATCACAAAAACAGGAAGGACAAAAACACCATCAAGGTAAAGTAAGAAGTTTTATTTTTAAATAAGCGGCTGTTTGTGATTAATGATGAGTTAACTATGGACGAGATTTATATCATTATTAAATATAGGCTATGTAACTGAGATTTAATATGAAAAATTAGATAAACCTATTTTCAAACTGGGTATTTGCTCTATGTTGATATATATTTCATAAACATTTACGGGCCAAGGGGAACATCAGCTGCTGATGGTATAATTTGAAGAAAAAAGTCCATTATGCTAACCTCCTCCCTTCATATTCAGAATTTTCTAGTTGTGTATAAAATGTGTACATTGTGGCTCTCTAGTTCTTAATAAAGGTTAAATAGTTTTGAATTTAGTCATATCACATGCCAGTGATTTATAATATAAACCTATAAATAATCTATTGCAGTTTTTTTACCATGGTTTAAAACTTTTATCTTATTATAGAATGAATATGACAAATTATCTTTTTGTGTCTGAATGCAGGCTCAGTGAACAAGTACATTCAAGGAGGGGCTCAAGCCAAAAGTTCAGATCAGTCCTCCACCAGCAGTTCAAGAGCTCAAGATCAGTTGTCAGCCATCACGTCTGAACCTTCTACAACATCACCCAGCCCTGACCAGGAATTACAAAGTAAAGCACGCCTACAGACCGAGCACAGCCCAAAGCCAGCACTTCTGAAGGCAGAGTGAGTCCTGGATCTGAAAAAGCATCTGAAAATTACATTGGAGAAACACGTGTGCCACAACCGGTGCTTGTGTTGTGTGGACCTGTTACATGGTTCTAAATAATAACAATATGAAGTTCCTGTGTTGAGTATGTTATATTATGTAAATATCAGTCCTACTTTGTGTAAACAATAAGCAGTTTGTGCAAACAAGAGAATTAAAGATAATTTAAGGCGAAGCGCTTGCACATGCTGTGTTATTGTGTTGTTTTTTCTGCGGGGTGGGTTGGGGGGCACCACGAAGCCTTTGTGCTTAGGGCACCAAAATAGCTAGCAACGGCCCTGGTCTTAAATGTTCCTTTTTAAGTAATCATATGTTAATAAGTAAGCCACAGAGGGCTTTCTCCTTTCCTCATAGCTGTGGTATGCGGCCTGATAAGCATGGGGGTTGGGAATGCTCTGCTTGGCAACAGAAAAGCTAGCAGGCTGAATGAGTCACCCTTGTAACTTCCTTTTTAGAAGGTCCCGCCTTAGATAGAAGCAACAGTGTTATTGGTTAAGTGTGGACAGTGATGGATTGTTCTTTGTCCTGGTTGTCCTTTGTCCTCTTCAGCGGGTTTTATTGAAACCCGCTGAAGAGGGAGAACACACAGAGTTAATTGGACAAGGGCCTTGGACAGGCTTTTGGCAGGCTGCTCTCCGCTGTCTCTTCACAGCGTAAAAAACCTACTGACTTCTCTCCTGTGTGGTTCATTTCAGGATATAAAAATACCCAACAGAAGTCCTTACATAAAATTTCCACTACTAACAAAATACCTGTTGATATCTGTATTTTCAGTCAGACTATTAAAAATATATGTACTGGGATAAATTATTGTTTTGTGAAATAGAGATACAACAAAGAAGCATGGCTGTTAATTAAATGTTAAAATGGTTAATTAAATTTAAATTGAGTCCATAGAGCTCCGGACGTCACGTGACTCTCAGAGAGTAGACGCCATGTTGGCAGGCAACAAAGGTAAAGAAAATGAATGGGATCAGCTTGGATTTTACTCCGTCGGAGTTTACTTCACACTTTAAAACCGAAGAAATCGTTTTATATAGCCAGAAACTAAATAGACTAAACATCTCTGACCCTTACCGTGCCCCTGGGATACTTTTTAAAACACCAGAAGCTGTCGGAGCGGACTTCTTACCGGACCTGGCCGGGGAACGCCTTGGGATTCCTCCGGAGGAGCTGGCCCAAGTGGCTGGGGAGAGGGAAGTCTGGGCCTCTCGACTTAGGCTACTGCCCCCGCAACCCGACTCCAGATAAGCGGATGAAAATGGATGGATGGATGGACAGATAACATAGATTTACATGTAAGTAGTTTAAGTAGAGTGCTGTGCTGTTTGAATGTATAAACTGAACGCCAAGAGAAATCACTAGTCTGATTTTTTTCCGTGAATAAAATAAATATGTCAGGCAGGAGCGTCTCAGGATCTGTCTGAGATCGGTCTCGGTGAGACAGATAATAGCAATCCAAAGTGCTTTTTATGTGTGATCTGACAATTGATCAACCATTGCTTAAAAATGAAATACAGCTTAGCCGGTTAATTGCTGTGATCATAAAACACAAACGGCAGCACGCAGAACTCACGAGGCAACGTTTTACGTGATGTTTACTTGTTACTATGAGTAATAAGACAGAAAAAGCCACGCCAAAATAAGTTTAGGAAGCCCACTAAGAATCATAATAAAAGCATTTAAAATAAATACCATACACAGTTGAGGAAACGTTGGGTTAAGTACCTGATATGAAGTGGTCGCTGCATACGCGAAAACCTTTACTCTCGGGATCCCACAGCTTCATTTTAGCCCGGTCACTAGTGCGTTTTATTACAATGATCCAACGTTTGCGGCGCTCCGGATCTTGGGGAATCCTGTAGATGGCTCATTCCTTATGTCATCCGCGTCTGTTCTGCATCCTGGGGCACAACAGGAATCTACCATATTTCCTGTCTGATTGAGTTTTCTGACAATAACAAATAGTCCAGCTGCCGGCTTCTGCCTGCCAAATGGCGCCGTTTCGATTTGAACTGTTGCATGCCGGGAGAAGTGACGTCAACTCCCGGAGCTCTATAGCCACTTTCTTAGTCCTACTGAGAAATAGTTATTGAGTTATGGTCCCAGTTTTTCGTCCGTCCCGATGCAGATGGAGAATACATTTTAGAACCCATACCCTTTTGAACTAGAAACCAGATCAGAATAAATGCATCAAAATCTAGAAAATTTTAAATAAAATTAAGATGTAAAATTGTTTTATGTGTGTGTGTGTGTATATATATATATGTATGTATGTGTGTGTGTGTGTGTGTGTGTAATGTATCTTGGGGTTTTCAAACTTGAATATTTGACTCAAGAAGCAATTCTGCAGATGTTTGAAATGGGCTGTGACACCAGTGTCACCACGGGTCCTTAAGGGTTAGGACTACAACATTTGAATTCAACCACAGGTGAGCCTAATGATTCATTTAAGAGATGTCCAGCAGACAGGTGACTATAGAAGAGCATTACTTAACAAATGAAAGCCCTTCCCATTTCATGCTGTCAGCAACGGCTCCACATGGAAGAGAAATGTCACAAAATCTGAGAAAGGAAATCATGTCTTTACACAAAAAGGTGAGGGCTACAAGAAGAAAGCTTTACATATCAGTCAGAATACTGTAGCAAAGTGATCCAAAAGTTTAAGAAAGATAAAAGTGCAGCCATCTTACAGAGACGTCCAGGTCGTCTACAGAGGTTAACATCTCTACATAGTTAGCTAAAGCAGTAGAAAGTTCCAACACGACAATGATCCAAAACACATCTAAAGCTACGGTAGCATTTCTGAAGGGGAACAGGGTGATTGAATGTCCAAGTACGTCTCCTGATCTGAACCCAATCCAACACCTGTGGGGTATTCTGAAGCAGCAGGTTGAGCATCACTCTCCATCAGCATCCAGGCTCTAAAGCCGGTTATTCTTGAAGAATTGAAAAAGATAGATGTGCAATATGTATAACATTGATTTCATGTCATGGAGTTAGACAAGTGTTCAATAAAATCAGCCTTGTGAAAACTCTGGAAATTGTTATTTTGTTCATTGAGCTGCTGATTAAATTTGTACTTTTTAAATGGGGTGTACTCATTTATGCTGAGAACTGTACAACATCCATTGAAAAATATCACAATTACAGTGCAGGAAAGAAATTTCAAATAAAAAACACAAGAAACACTGAAATTAATAAAGGATCCCCAAAATGTCTATATTTTGTTGAACCATATTTTACTTTAACAACGGCCTTGAGCTTGTTTGGATCCTTCTCTAATCAATGCTGTGTATCTAGATTAAACAACTCTAGATTAAACAACTCTGTACAGAACCCTTCGAGTTCTGTTCAGTTGGATAGTAGATGTTGGTGGACATCAATCGTCTACTCTTTCCACAGATTTTCAATTGGATTTAGGTTTTGGCTCTGACTGGGCCACACGAGGATGCTCACTTTGTCCTCTTTCAGCTTTAATGTGGCCTATTTTGAGAACTGGCTTTTTCCTTACAACCCTCCCAAATAAGCCACATCTGTGACATGGCTTTTGTCACTTGAACAGAATGACCACTCTTTGCCATACAGTCCTCTAATTCTACAGAGTGGCCATCAGCCTCTTGGGTGGTCTCTCTTACCAGTTCCCTCCTCACCCTTCTTTCCAGTTTGAATCCAGGGGGAAGTCCCAGTAGTACCAAGTGCTTGGCACGTCTTTATTATAGACTTTACTGTGCACCTTGGGACTGATAAAGCTGTTGAGATTTTTTGATGTCTGTCCACAACTCTTTCCCCGAGATCTTTTGAAAGTGGCTTTCTACACACTTCAGTTTGTTTACCATGCTACAGGAACTGCTGTCTGTATGCTCCACTAATCAATTTCAAATGCAATTTAACTGGTTTTTAGAACAAAGGGAAAAGATTTTACGGTATCACATTACTGTCAAACACAGCAGGGATTTATTTTTCTTCTTGAACTGTAACTTTGTTGTTTTTCAATGAATGGTAATGGTTGCACTGCATAAGTGAAGCTGGTGAAAGATATCATTTTTAGTCTTTACAAGTCTTCAAAAGGACTGATTCTTTTCTGTACCCACTGTATGTTATCTGAATGTTGTCTGTGCACCAACCTTTACTCATTTGTCCAAAGATATATAAAGAAATGTTATGTGAGGACATATTTCTAATGTGTGCTTTGGTCATTTACCATTAGGTGACAGAGCGAAGAAAACCAGTTCAGAGGCTTGCTACAGTTTCCAAGCTGGTTCTTGTACTGCCACATTCCAACGCAGATGCTGAAAGGGTGTTTTCCGTGGTGGGCCTCAACACAAAGACAAGAAACAGCTAGGCCCTAGATGGTACCCTCTCCTCAAAGATGGCTGACTTGGAGCCCTGCTTTAATGTAGGCATCTCCAACAATTATCAAGGCCCCTAGGGGTTGTGATATACTTGCTGTTTAACAACATGAACACGTGTTTAAAATGGCTGCCAGGCGTTACTTGCGTTGATTTGAAGCGTTGCTTGTTGTGTCCCCCGAAATTAACGCAACACGTCCAAACACTGTCACCATGGTGACTCCGTCTCTGGTTTAGAGGTCTTTCACACCATCCACAATACTGCTGCTGCCTTTTTTTCTGTCATGATCTCAAATTTAACCAGTTAGTGAGCTTTTTCTATTGACGCCATGTTTGTTTATAGTTGTCCCCACAAACCTGGCTCTCTGTCTCGTCGGAGTTGATTTTACTTTTTCTTCTGAAGTCAATGTTGTGAAAAGGGTCTGAATAAATAATAAACATCGGGAATGCCAATTGTGTCAGTTTTGCAAAAGCTAATGTTCTCCAGCCACCCCACCCCCCACCCACCCAACGAGTTTAGTCGACTAAAACCGACTCACACTAAAATGCATTTTCGTCCAACAGACTAAGACTAAAACTGAGACGGCTGCCAAAAACCACACTGCTGGTAACAAACCAGCAAAACAACTGGATAAAAAGCCCATCAAGATTGGCGCTCTTTACCTCTCGTCCCAGTAGTGGCCGGGCCTCCAGGACTTTCTTTCCTTTCCTCTTATCGTGGACAGGAAGCAAAGACTTGAGGAATTTTGGCGGCTGTGGGGAAAGGACCTTGAAAGGGCTGATGCTGAAAAAGATAGGACTCTCTGGAACCGAGCCTGTGTGGGGACGTTCACAGGTGACCCAATTTTAAACTTTTAACAAAACAGGACACTGACTGCAGCTACAATAACTGGGCTTTACCTGGATTTTCCTGGATTTTGATAGGTGTGCAAAAGGGTTTATCTTGAGAGGTGCAGCTAGTGTTGTCCATGTGATCACAGTGGTCCTATAAAGCAGTTGATAGACTCAGTTGACCTCATGACTTTGTAACAAATGTGGAACAAGTGGAATTCAGCCTTAGACCACAGGAAGAGAAATATGTGAATATAGTTAAAACGCACCTGCATCTGGCCCTCCTCATCCTCCATTAGGTCCGACTTACTACAAGAGGCCTGGAGGCAGAAAAAACTTTGATACAGCAGCTGTTTCCATTTAACAAGCAGACTTAAGCTTGGTTTATGCTTGACGCATTCACTTTCCACGCGGTGATGCGGCTCGTGGATGGAACGCGCTTCACAACTCGCAACTTTTATGGTTCATGCGGCTCGTCTCTGCGGTGAGCCAATATTCTCCCAAACTGTAGGGGGCAGCATGGAGCTCTACGGCATGCACCCAACACTACACCATAGTAGAAGTAGAAATTACTGTTTACAACATGGCATTCCAGCTTTTTTAACAGCGTCCTCGTCTTTTCCGACAGTGCGAGCTATTTCTCTCCAAGAATTATTAACAACATGTTGATCACAGTGATCTTTGAGAGCCGAATCATACAAATGTCTGTATTTATGAACCTCTGCCATACTAGTTCTTGCCGGTCCGCCATGTTTTTCCGCGTGGTTAGAAATTTCCGAGGTGCGCGTTGCGGAAATTCTGGGCCGTGCGGAGGCGCGATGGAGGGGCGTGGTTGTTAAAATGACGCAAAATGGCGCAACTTTTCCGCGCGGAGCCGTGCGGACCTCGCGGACGCGTCAAGCATAAACCAACCTTTCAAGTCATGCCTGAGTTGATTACCTGCTGTACATTTGGTGTGCTGACACTCCTTCTTAAATGTCTCCTTTTAGTAGTGAGTGCTTGCTTCACTGTCACGGCCTTTCAGAGAATCGCAGCAGTTCAGTCAGGAGCCGCAACAAGCAAATCAAGACTGATGCAGAATTGGTAATTATAGAAACACTAAATAACAAATAGGCAGATTGTTCATAAACCCACATGACAGGTGGAGAAAATGAAGACGTGATGCAATTGATACAGAAACGCCGGTACCAAACTTTATTCCTAACTCAGTAAATGGTGATGTTGTTTTACCTGTCGTAGCCTCTCAAGACTCAGGATGTTCTCTACTTCCAGAACTCCTTGGATGTATTTCTCTATATAAGTTTCTCCATTCTGAATCTCCTCGCTGTCCCCGCGAGCAGCCATGAGGGCCAAGGTTTCCCTCTCCTCGGGCTCTTTTGAGGCCTGGATGGAAGAGCATGATGACAAACATGATACATCTATATAACAAACAGGATGTCAAATAAATACCAGGTTCAACCTTTGGTATGTTAGAAACTATCTCATAAATCACTCCACAAGAGAAAAGTGTGTTCTTCAGGGACATCCTTCTTTTGAGACTCTGAGTAAAACTCTGGATAAAACAAAAGAAAAACACCACGAATGAGAAAAACAAAACCCACTGCTGTGAGCTAAATGACCTCCACCTCCACTCCACCTGCTTGTTGTAGATGTTGACAGCAATCCTCTTACGGAGCACTAGCTCCATGGATGCAGGGTGGCTGAGCTGCACCGTGGCCTTGATAATCAGGTAGATGCGTTCGTTAGGTGAGGTAACTCGGTTGAGGTGGACAGAATCATGAATGGACGAATCCCAGGAGCACACTGCCAGCACCTGGAGGAACAGAAAAGAAATGGTAGTAAAATAACTTGGACTGAAGCATTGAATCATCTAAAAATCCTAATAATTCAAATGGAGTGGCTAGATGTATGAAATATCTGAGTGAATGTTTTTGGAACAAGTAAGACATTTCTGCTCTAAGTTCTCTTTTTTGGCCACTAGGTGGAAGTAAAGTGTCGGCTTACCTCCTCATCACTGTGCCTGATGATGGGCAGGTAGAAGAATTGGCTGCCATGCTCTTTGGGCAAGATGGAGTTAACTCCTGCAGTGTGTGGTCCATTCATCTGCTTGTTCACTGTCAGATTATCCGCTGGTGGCATAACAGACTCGTATTGCTTTGGAAGACAAACAGAAGCTTTTGCATAAGAACGTTTTAACTCTTACCATTTAAATCCAGGAAGAGGACAGAAATGTGAGTCTCCATTCCAGGGGGTGGAGCCCTAAATGCAGATAGATAAAGTTACCAGTGAAAACGACACAAATGAAAAAAAAGTGATGTTTTTTGTTTTGTTTTTTTCACTCACCAGTCTGCAGGAGATCCAGGGATGCCACTTCCTGGACACGGCACCAGAACTGCATTCCTCTCTTCAGTTAGACCAACCCACTGCTCCACCAGACGCGCTTCCCGCTCAATGTCCTCCTCTGACTTTTCTGGTTACACTCAGAAAGGAAGAGAGTATTAATCATAACAACACTAATTGCTTATCTCATATCAGCCGTACGCTGCCAAGAACTCACCATGTTTGTGGATGATTTTTTTGATTTGATCATCAAGATATTGCTGACGTTTGACCAGCGCATCAGACCAGCACTCTCTGAGGCAGTTAAGATCCTCTTCCTGGAGGCAGACAGAGAAAGGAATCAATGCCAGCTGGCTCAGACGACATGTTGCAGGCCTCATCGAAGTGCTCCGAGGAGATGAGGGATCAAACAGCTCCTTTGTAAAATAGCGCCTTCTAGAGTCCTGGAACCCTTTACAACACAATCCATCATTCACCCGTTCACATGCTGGTGGGGATGAGCTATGACGTAGCCACAGCTGCCCTGGGGTGAGCTGACAGGGACGAGGCTGCTGAGCGCTGGTGCCGCCGGTCCCTCTGGGCGCCACCGGCAGACAAGGGGGAGTTTAGTGTCTTGCCCAAGAACACAACAGCAACAAACTGAGCGGGGGTTGAACCTGCAACCTTCTGATTACAGGGCGAACACTTAACTCCTGTGCCACCGTCGCCCCAGAGAGAAAACTCTAAATGCAGCTTCAGTCAGAACAGAACATTCTGGAGAAGCTTTTCTTTTTTTTCCAGCTCAGAATTATTTAAAATAAATTAACAGATGAGGAATTATTTGGAGCGGTTATAAATAATGACCTCACCTGTTCTAGACTGTTAGTTGTAAACGTCTGTTTGGAGAGGCTAGTTCTGACCAGACTGATTGATTCGTTCATCACCCTCGTCTGAGCAGGGTGACGAACACATTGGGTTTCCCCTCAGCGGCGCCTGTCTGCTGACCCGAACCCTATCTAATAAAACAATAGACTCACGTGTTTGGTTGTATTCAATTCTTTTTTATAAAGTATACATTTTGTATTACTCTTTATTCGTCTTAATTTTAGACCTTTTAATACAGACCATGATAAGCTATATAGTATTTTAAACCCATATGCTTAAGCAGTTCTTTGTATGAAGTTTTCCTCTAGGTGATCCAGAGAGGCTTGACCTTTGGGTAAGCAACCAAAGAAGAGAGTGCTGGACTCAAATTCACACTCCCGCTTGTGCAGTGAACACTTTGAGAGTCATCACTTCCTCCCAGTATTTAACTAGTTTTGCCATTTCAAATGATGGGTAATAGAGCTTTGGGTCCAAAAGTCCCAATCCACCTTTCTCTCTGGGGGCTTACAATTTCTCCATTTTTATTCTTGCTCTTTTACCCTCCCACAAGAAATGTTTAACCAAATTTTCATACCTTTTAAAAAAGTCCTGAGGAATAGAAATAGGTAGCATCATGAGCATATAATTGAGCTGGGGTGCTATAATCATTTTAATAATATTAATTTTGCCCCACAAAGTCAATTTTAATGCCTCCCACTTTTCAAAACTTGTTTTGACTTTTGACAACACTGGGTTCAAGTTTAGTGAAGGCAGTTCACCTAGCTCTGGCATAATTTCATCCCCAAATATTTCATGCCTTTAGGTGTCCATTTAAATTGAAATTTCTCCACCATATGTGGATAGCACAGACCCGACAATGGCATAGCCTCAGACTTGGACCAATTAATTGTATATCCAGAAACTTTTGAGTAGGATTCTAGAGTGTCCATTAAATGTGGTAAAGATGTAAGTGGATTAGTTATCGTTGCTGCAATATCGTCTGCAAAAAGAAGTAATTTGTGTTCAACTTGGCCCGTTCTTATACCTTTAATATCACTATTTGACCTAATACTCACAGCTACCGTTTCTATAAATATAATGAATAATAGAGGGCTGAGAGAACACCCCTGTCGGATCCCACGTGACAAACCGAAAAAAGGTGAAATAATTCCGTTGGTTATAACTGCCGCCCTCGGCTCCTTATACAATATTTTAACCCAGTTTATAAATTGTGACCCAAATCCAAAATTTGATAAAGCAGAAAAAAGAAAACCCCATTCAACTTTAGGAAGGAGGAAGGTAAAGAAAAACAAGAATGGTTAAATATTGAATTTGATATCTGTTCACCATTTGATCCAAAACACAAATTGTCTCAAAAAATAAATACAACTAATCTGGTTATTATTCACTCTTGTGAGGTTTGGTCAAAGGTACATAAAATGTTGAAGCTTTCACATTATGTCCAGAAGTATGCGTCTCTTTGGAATAACCTGCTATATGTACTGTATTGGTAAAGTACCGGTGTTTTGGGGACAGTGGCACTCATGTGGTATATGTAATACTGGAGATCTGTATAAAGATGGAAACTTTATGTCTTACGAGGATCTGACCCGTACTTACAAATTACAAGGTAAAGGACATTTTTGGAAATACCTCCAAATGAGACATTGTGTGACTTCTAAATTTAAGGAAGTTCCTGAGAATGATATCTTAGGTTATATGAAAATGCGACGTGATCGCCACACTGCTTCGGCGTTTTATAAACTGTTTAATTATGGTTTAAGTGGGAAGTCTTTAGGCATTAAACTACTTTGGCAGCGGGACTTAGAAACAGGATACACAAATGAAAAATGGCTAAATATCTTATCAGACAGTGGTAAATATGTGAAAGAGGCTAGAATTTAATTTATACAGTACAAGGTGTTGCATAGATACTACCATACTACATACCATACTGGAAATCTCCACTTTTCTCACTGACTGCTACTCCATCCTGGCCACTCTCACTCCGGACATTCAACCAGAAGCTCTCAACAGTCCACCTTTGGCTAACTGGCTGTGCCAACACCAGTGCTTTGTTGTCTTCCCCCACCTCCTCTTAGAGCTGCCTGGATTCAGACAGGGCTTACAAATGTAAACTGTAACTGAAAACATCATAGTTTGACTTGAATTTAATATTTTTAAAATAGTGTAAAGAAAAAGCATGATACTTTGGCGTACCCTAGTGGTGATATGTGGTTAGAGCACATCTGACAGCAAAGTTGCGCCTCACCAAAAACTGATTTCACCAGCTGCCGCTGCTCCTAATCCTCATGTGGAGGGATTTTTGTTTTTATTCACCGTTATCTGTAGCATTTTTTAAATCTGGCTAAAAGTCTGTTGATTTCAGTTCATCGCTCATAATCATGACAGTTTAGTCGTACTGAACACCAGCTGTATTTGGTTCTAATTTTAATTATTCTGTTTCAGGTGGAAGTGCTGCTTGACTCCTGTTTCCTTCAGCTTTGGGGCGGTTCCAGAGTGCACCTGATCCTTAGTCTCACACTTCACATCCCTGCACACACAAGGACACATGCGTGTTGATGTTTGCTGTTCAAGGTTTACATGTTTATAGTTGGTCATCTCCCATTTTCTTGTTGATTTTTACGAATGTTTGTTTACAGGTGCAGCAGCTGGTTTTTATGTTTGTTTTATTTGTTTTCTAGTTGTTTTTATTGTTCTCTCTTCTTTACTCGTTTGTCCTCTATCAACCCTCTTCATTCCAGACTGGTCCAGCATTTACTTGCTAATTTGTTATAGGGAGCCTATAGGGCTGTACGTGCAGCAAACTTCCTTCAGTAGGAAAGAACCACCACAAATCTGCTCATGTGGTAAGTAGCAGTGGAGATTTTGTGGTGACGTCACATTTGCCACGTGCCCAATTGTAGTTTGTACTCATGCTAATTACGAACTTTTACAAGCTAATAAATCTCAAACTACGTGACTGGCATGGTCGAAACACCCATCACTAGTTTTCATTTCAATTGCAGTACAGCATATGTGTGATCCAGGGCGTAAGGCAGAGTGGATTAGAGCATAGAGTTTTTAGCCCCGTTGACTAGCATTCATTTTTTCATTCTTCCAAGGACCCGTGATGCGGAGGTGACTTAGGCTTCCTATACATAACCCAACCCACTGTTCATTATTCAAGGTGAACCTCGTACACAAAAGGCTCCTCTTGACAGAGCTAATCTGTTCAGCACATCCCGACAGACAGACCACCATTCATGTTGCTGTACAGGACATTTTAAGACATTTTTTAAAGATGAATAGAATTACATTTAAAGAGCAAGAATTTCACGTTACCATTTATCCCCACTTTCTGTAACAGTACTGTTGTTTTTTCAATAAAGAATGACACATTACTTAAGTTTCTGTTCTTTTACACACAAATGCATAACTCACAATACCTGTAAAAATATCTACAAACCAAATACTTACTTGGATACACAAGAAGTATGATCTGGTTACTGCAGCCTCTAAGGTTTATTTAATAAGATTTTTAAACCAAGTAAAATTAGCAAAGATCACATTTCAATTGGCTGTTAAGACACTGTTGGACTTAAAACGGGCCTGTTGGAGAAACAACTTGGCATAAATTATTTGTCCCTCCTTTTTTGTCTTAGCCAAAGAAATTGCAGTAATTGAGAGAAAAAAACTTTCATATTTTTACACAAGATTTTATAAAATAACAGAACACACAGTGTCAGTACATTAGGAAAAAAGTCCAATAAAACAAGAAAAGAGGCCCAGAGAGCTGCAGAGTGGACATTAATTGTCCAGTATATATATTGATGGTCTGAACTGTTAAAAAGTGTATCAACCAGCCTATGAGACCAGAGACAATACCATAAAGACAGAATTTCTCAGCTAAAATATGGGGTTGAATACAGTTACATGCAGATGGAAAGTCAATAAAAACCATCTTCAGGCCTTAAAATCATATTTGAAAGAGTTCCTGTCACATCCTCCACCCACTTGCCTGCCCTGTAAGCCAACTGGAGTGGGTCTAAAGCCAGGATCACACTGTGCGATCTGCGGCCGTTGCATAGGATTGTTCCTGTCTCACTGTGAGAACTCCAGAAAGGTGGCACACTGTATGGAGCAAGATTTCTGTGAGTCAGACTGCACGGCGTCTCGCTGCAACAGGAAACGCTACCTCCTGAAAGCATACATCACTAAGCAGACCGATAATCAAAAGAAGCGGAAGATAAAATAAAGCCATTAACAGTTCTTTTCAGTGTCATCTCATGACCCAGCTCCTCTTCCTCAAAGCGGAAGGATCATTTTAAAAACCCTGTCTTCTGTGTCAGACTCCAGCTGCGGGTCTCCTTTTCCTGTCTTTCAGCTAAACAGCTGAGCTGTCTGCTGGTCATTCATTATTCTCCTTTATGGATAAAAACCTACTAAACTACAGAGAAGTAACAATCTGTCACAGATCGCTCCAATATCTGTCTCACTATTAACTCCGCAGCTCCGTGACATCTCATCACACCCGCTGTCACGCAGCTTCCTCTGTCCCCCTGCAGCAAATCGCTACTGAACCATCCTTATCAGTTGAATATGTGAGATTGAAAAAATTGAAATCAAAGCTCAGCGAGGCGGTGTCCCAAATGTCTGTTTTCATTTGACGATTGCAGACGGGAGTCACAGGTTTTAAAGCATGCTTGTAGATTGTCGGAGACTGTCTTTAGTGGTGGGACGGCTCAAAATCATATATATATATATATATGTATATATATATACATATATATATATATATATATATATATATATATATATATATATATGTATATATATACATATATATATATATACATATATATATATATATATATATATATATGTATATATATATACATATATATATATATATATATATATATATATATATATATATATATATATGTATATATGTATGTATGTATGTATGTCATGACCTCTGTGTTCCTGAGCTCCGTTTACCCACTACACCGTGGACAGCTCCTCGCTCCTGCCCCGCTGACATCTAGAGGATCAGCAAATATTGCAGAGACTGTCATGTGTGCCGGATTGCGGGAAAACCAAACCAGCCTCCAAAACCAGCCCTGCTCAATCCCATTCCGGTGATTGGAAATGCTTTTGATTATGTAGTGGTGGATTGTGTTGGCCCCCTACCTCGCAGTAAAATGGGGAAAAGGTTTCTGTTGACCATTATGTGTACTGCTAGTTTCCCGGAGGCGATTCCTTTGTCCTCCATAACAGCAAAATCTGTGGTTAAGGCATTAACATCTTTTTTCTCTCGTTGGTTTGCCCAGAGTGCTACAAACAGATCAAGGAACAAACTTTAGGTCTGAGTTATTTCAGAGAGTAGCCAAAAGTCTAGGCATACAACATGTGACCTCCTCTGCCTACCACCCGGAGAGTCAAGGAGTGCTGGAGCGTTGGCATCAAACTCTGAAGGCTATGTTATGCAAACACTATTTGTCATCAGGTCGATCGTGGGATGAGGGGCTCCCCTTTTTGTTGTTTGTGGCTCGTGAAACCCCACAGGAATCCTTAGGATTTAGCCCAGCGCAATTAGTGTTTGGACACACCCCTAGGGGGCCTCTACTGGCATTGAAGGAAAGAATCCTGCAGACCCCGGTTTCTACAAAAAATAAAGTAAATGTTTATGTGGCAGGTTTTCAACGGCGACTGAAAGAAGCTAATCAGTTAGCCAGAAACTCATTAGAGAAGGCCCAGAGCAAGATGAAAGTTAATTTTGATAAGAGAGCTGAACCGTGTGACTTCTCCCCTGGAGATATGGTGTTGATTTTAAACCCTGTGGCTGAGCATGCCCTCTCGGTCAAGTTTACAGGTCCTTTTCCAGTCGTTAGAAAACTAACACTACTTATCTCATCCAGACGCCTGATCGCAGGCGGAAAGAACGTGTATGTCACATTAACATGCTTAAACAATATCACTCTCCTTTGAGATCTGCAGAACCATCATCTGAGGTAAAGGTGTGCCCAGCCAATGCTTCAGAGCCGATCCCAGAGGAGGAAATTCCACCTCAACTGGATAAGTGTGTTGGTCCACGACTAGAAAACTCGCAAGTATTGGCACAGCTCCAAATGATACTTGATTATTTGGAACCCAACGTCAAACATGAGTTTTTGGACTTGATTAATGCCTATTTGACACTTTTCTGACATTCCATCTAGAACCCATCTCATCGAGCATGATGTTGTTACCACCGGGGACAAACCTATTAAACAACACCCATATCGTACAAATCCCTTAAAAAGAAAATTAATGAAGCAGGAAACAGACTATTTGATTAGACATGGATTAGCGAAGCCCAGCCACAGTCCGTGGAGCTCTCCATGTTTAGTGGAACAAAAACCAGATGGCACCCCTCATTTCATCATGGATTACTGGAACCATACCAGATACCTATCCTTTACCTCGAGTTTATGACTGTGTGGATAGTGTGGAAAACTCTAGATTTGTTACTAAACTGGATCTGTTAAAAGACTACTGGCTAACTGAAGCTGCTATGGAGGCTTCTGCTTTTGTAACCCCAGATGAATTTTTAGAGTACACAGTCATGCCATTTGGT
Organism: Nothobranchius furzeri; assembly: GCF_043380555.1. Taxonomy (NCBI): domain Eukaryota; kingdom Metazoa; phylum Chordata; class Actinopteri; order Cyprinodontiformes; family Nothobranchiidae; genus Nothobranchius; species Nothobranchius furzeri. Next base: position 82,778,445 of record NC_091745.1, on the reverse strand, counting down.
ATGAGTAATGCCCCTGCTACATTTCAACGGTTAATAAATACAGTGATTTCCGGTATGGAGCATTGCAATGCCTATTTGGATGATATTGTGGTACACACGTCAACCTGGAATGAGCATATTGCTACCTTAAAAGAGTTGTTAAGCCGATTAGACACTGCTAATCTCACAGTAAACCTGTCTAAGATGGATTTTGTGAAGGCCACAGTAACCTATCTCGGGAAGGAAGTCAGACGGCTGTCCGTATGTTAAAAAATAAAATTGAGGCAATAACAGAGTTTCCTGCTCCCACCACTCGGAAAGAACTTAGGCGTTTTATAGGAATGGTGGGATATTACAGATGCTTTTGCAATAACTTCGCTGTAGTTGCTTCACCTCTAACTGATCTGTTGAGTCCACAGGTATCGTTCAACTGGACCGTAGCAGCCCAAGGAGCCTTTGAGAACTTTAAACAGCTTTTAAGTACGGCTCCAGTTTTACAAGCACCGGACCTCACACGCCCTTTAAACAGGAAATAGATGCCAGTGATGTTGGAATGGGAGCAGTTCTACTTCAAGAAGATGATGCCGCTTTGGACCATCCTGTCTCTTATTTTTCCAAGAAGTTTGCTAAGTCCCAGTTACACTATTCCACAGTTGAGAAGGAAACCTTAGCTCTAGTACTAGCTATCCAACATTTTGAAGTTTGCCTCTACCCTGGAAGCAACCCCATACGGGTATACACAGATCACAACCCTCTGGTCTTCCTGTCAAGGATGTATAATAAAAAACAGAGGCTGATGAGATGCGCACTACCGGTACAAGATTATAATTTACAAATTTAACACAAACAAGGCAAAGACAACATAGTGGCAGATAGTCTGTCTCGGGCCTTTTAGTGAGTTTATCCCAACAGGAGTTGGACTTTTAGACTTTTTATGGCACTGTCCCGTTTTAAAGTATGTGCATTGTGGTTCCCTGGTAGCTTTTAGAGGAATATCCCCTTTGGGGTATTGCCTGTTTTGTTTTGTTAGTGTTGGGGTCAAAACGGTTAGTGTTGGTAAATTCTACCATCTCGGGAGCACCCCAGGATGAGCAGGGACGGGCTTGTCAATGGGCCACCCTTCCTTGTCGCTGGCTAGTATGTGTTCTGCACATGTGCTTAATCGGCCCGCCTTTACACCTCATGAAGATCAGGACAGTTAGCCAGTTTTGTTAGGCAGATAGCGGGAATCACTTTGGACAGCTCCCTGTTCAGCAGTTATGGAAGTGAACAGAAAGACGGATAAGTCGCCACGACTCAGAACTCAACCGGTCATTTATTATTCTTAGTTCAAAAAAGGCTTCATGATTTTTATTGATGTTAAGCCCGGCCTCTTTTTCTTTTTAGGAGGGGGGTGTCATGACCTCTGTGTTCCTGAGCTCTGTTTACCCACTACACCGTGGACAGCTCCTCGCTCTGGCCCCGCTGAGATCTAGAGGATCAGCACCGTGGAGAGAGGCACGCTGAGACGCACCCTTCCCGCCGGCCCGCTGACATCAGCTGCGGATAATCAGCACTCATCAGACGCCTTATGAAGGAGGAAAGGAGAGCGACAGAAGAGCAGCAGCACACAGGAGCAGCACAGGGACGTCAACCAGAGAACGAATGCACAGAAGCAGCAGAGGAACGACACAGAGAGTCCAGAGACGAGAGATGAAACGGGGAAAACCTGAGATCGCGTTTTTGACACAACCAGAGGGAAACCGAGAGAACTAGAGACTTGCATTTTTATACCGACACAGAGATCTTTCCTGGAGGAGAACCACCGGCTTCCAGAAAGAGAGAGAGAAAAGGGAGAGCGTGAGACGTCTGCCACTTCTGGAGTAACACGGGACCAGAAGGAGGAATCTTACCCATGGGCAGGGTATCGTACGAGTGTGGGGCCTTACCCAGACCTTGAGACTTATACTTAAGGTTGGTTTATGCTTGACACGTCCGCGAGGTCCGCACGGCAAAATTGCGTCATTTTAACAACCACGTCCCTCCACCGCGTCTCCACATGGCCCAAAATTTCCGCATCGCACACCTAGGAAAATTTCTAACCACGCGGACGGTCGGACGCGGAAAAACATGGCGGACCGGCAAGAACTAGTGTGCCAGAGGTTCGTAAATACAGACATTTGTATGATTCAGCTCTCAGAGATCACCGTGATCAACATGTTGTTAATAATTCTTGGAGAGAAATAGCTCGCACTGTCGGAAAAGACGAGGACGCTGTTAAAAATGCTGGAATGCCATGTTGTAAACAACAGTCATTTCTTTTTTTTACCGTGTCCTGTCTGGCTGTGAAGCAACCAGAATTGATGTCTGAATGCTGGTAACAAGCCTTACAGATTTACTCTCAGGTGGAGCATCAAAGCGTCTGCTTTTAATGTCACGCCTGATACTTAAACTTTATTGTTATTGTTTTTGAATGCTTTGTAATTCTGACCAGACACAGAGACAGAGGTGAAAGAGAAAGGAAAAGACAAAAGGTGGGGCGAAGGGGGGAAGGGGGTGGGGGTTTCTACTTCTACTATGGTGTAGTGTTGGATGCATGCCGTAGAGCTCCATGCTGCCCCCTACAGTTTGGGAGAATATTGGCTCACGGCAGAGACAAGCCGCATGAACCTATAAACGCTGCGAGTTGTGAAGCGCGTTCCATCCACGAGCCGCATCACCAAGCGGAAAGTAAATGCGTCAAGCATAAACCAAGCTTTAGTATATTAGATTTAATCAGACCGCTGGCATTTTTATTTCATCGTCCTTATTTATACCTGTCAGGGACACCTTTAGTTAATAAACTCCTTTTTAACTTTTCATCTGTCCTCGTGTTTGCTCCCACCACACTTGTGTTGCCCCTCCTGGTAATTCCTAGACCTGGAGGGGTGTAACAATATATATATGGCACATCTGTACATTATTCATGCTGTCTAATCAGCCGCTTGATGTGCCACACCTGTGAGGTGGGATCTTGGTAAAGGAAAGGTGCTCTCTAACACACATGTAGACAGAGAATTTGAGAGGCATGGGTCTTTCACATTGTCAGATGTTTGAGTTCAGCTCATGAAAAAAAAGTGTTTACATTTTTGTTCTGTGTATTTCCACTATAAACACACACACACACACACACACATACACACACACACACACACACACACACACACACACACACACATCACTGCCACATGACTGAACAATAATGTATCAACCACTTCACCCTCTGAAACAGGTACACAAATGGCAATTAGATGTAAATATTTTTGGTTGTCAATGTCAGCCCAGTTTTACTTATTGGACTGATACCAAAATATTAAAAACTATCAACATCAGCCTATATCGATATTGATGCCAATATATCATACATCCCTTTATTTAAGGCTATCTGTGTGTGTTTCACTGACCTGGTAGCTGTCCAGTGGCCTCTGTAGTTTAGTGGAGCGAGCCGACACGCAGCCGATGGCGACAGACAGAACCGCCTCCACCAGCAGAGGCAGCGTGCCTGAGTTCTGGACTGGTTTCACCCACACCTGCAGCCTCCTGGAATGGCCCTGCAAACACAAACACAATTACAAGCAGCTCAGACAGGCTGAATAACAGAATTGTCTCTCGTCATCTTACCTGTCGAAGTTGGAAGACACCTCCTGTGCTGACGTCTTTTGTAGGCTGCAGCTCCACAGGTGCGTATTCTCCCTGTTCATTCAGCTCCTGGATGGAGACACACAACTCGACCCTGCGTGACACCTCACTCCACCTTTAACCATGGAAAAACAAGGATAAGTAAGGAATAGCTGTGTTTTTCTCCAGGTTTGCAGAGAAACGGGAAGCGGGTGAAACCTGTCTTGCAGCGTTTGGGTCTTAGCTTCTACAGCATCTAGCTCCCAGGGACCGTTCCCAGCACAACGATGACCCCACACTTCTATGGCCAAGGCTCCATCTGACATAAACTCTAAAAACTCCTCTGACACATGCACCATGTACTCCTGGATAAAGAAGAGTCAGCATAAAGATGGTTGTTTGGAATCAAAGTTACAATCATTTAAATTCAATCTGTCAAAATTATGGTGAAAACAATCATCACAGCTGCTGGTGAATTTGTTTTTTTACCCTGCAGTGATCAAACTTGACAGTGAACTGAGCATCAGGGCTTTGAGGGCAAGGTCTGTCAGGGCTGATGATGGGCGGAGCTACAGCGGGCTCGCCGTACCCCCAGAAGGTGTACTGACAGAAGACAAAGTTGGACAGGCTGAGCGGCAGCCCTGTGGCCTCTTTTATTCTCACCTACAAGAATGAGACAAAAACTCAGGATGGAGATCATACAGAAAGGTAACCTAAGTAATAACCCCGACAGGTGTTTTATTACCCTGCAGGTGAGCCTCTTTGTTGTCTGAACAATCTCTCCGTTGGTGTCCGTGACCTCACAGCAGCTGCTTTGACTGGAGTGCTCTGAGGAGTCATCTCCTCCACAAAGATGCTCTGGTGCAGCTCCACTAACTCGCTGCAGCTCCACATGTAACCTGCCTGCTACCTGTGCACAAAGAGAGTATGTAAATATCCAGAATGTTCCAAATACCATAGGTGTGCTCGTATTTAAACATGCCCTGACCTCTCCCTGTTGGCTGATGATTGGAACAGCATATTGCAGCTTGACATCATGAAAAAGGCACTCTAGGAAAATGTTAGCCACGCCGATTAGGTTGTGGTTGTCGAGGGCCTCATGGAACGGATCGCTGCGTTTGCTGTTTGATTTGTTAAGCTGAAACAAGCAAAGTTAATGTTTGTTTCTTCCTCAGGTGTCTGTTCATCTTGTTTGTCCTGTTTCTCACCATTTCCTCTCTGCCTTCTTTCCAGTTTCTGTAGTAGTCTCTCATGTCCACCAATTTGTTCTCCAGCTGCTCCATGGTCCACACCTGAGTCCCCTTCCCTTTCCTCCGCACCTGAACGGCTGGCTCGCTCACTATTGCTCCGCGCTACGTTGAGAATTGAAGGATATTAGAATCTGCAGAACTGTGTTTACGGTTTCTGAATTTGCTTTCGTAGGGGGTAAGACCCAGAGGTCTGACCTTGCAGTTGGCACTGAGGTTGGCTGCAGGAATCTGAAGGGTGACCTGATAGTCAATGAGCTTTTTCATCTCCTCCGCCAAAAAGTTGGCCTCTCGTACCAGAGTGTTGGCTTTGACCACCTGCTCTTTCAGTCGAGACAGACTCTGACGGAAAAGTTCATCCCTGTCTCATACAAGCAGAAAAAACATCAGTTGCAAAAGAGAAATTCACTCAGTAGTCACTCGGGGCAAAAATATCCACTTCTTTTGAATTTTGTTCAATTTAGAATTTAAAAGCTGCCCAGTAAGAAACTCAAGGAAGATATTAAGATTGTCGGTTACAGGCCAGTTTCTAAAGGAAATCACAGCAGAAACGAATTAAAATCCATCGTTGAACCCTTTCACCTGACATAAACTACTGTTGCTGATTTTTCATCCTGTTTGAACGCATAACATAATTTTAAAACTTTGCACGTGACTTCATCCCAGTCATGGGACTGCCTCCTTCACCGTGATGGATGGCAGAGAAACTGTTTGTGCAATATGAAACTCTTTTGAAGCTTGTCGAAACAAGCTAATTAGCCTTGTATCTTTATTTATTTTTATTTAGTCGAGTTATATAAACATATATATATATATATGTGTGTATATATACACACACACACACACACACACATATACAACTTATTACTATTGATAATCTCATATTTCACATTGGATGATGTGCGTTACTGTCTACTGTAGTGAATTGCTAGATACTAAAAATATTGTTCCAATGTGGGATTATGTGTGTGAAAATTCTTTAATTAGCAAAATGAGCTTCACCATCATGAGATATCATTTCCGTCTGGTGTGAGAGTAGCAGCTGAACCCGGTGACCGAGCTCTTTCTCCTATGCCAAACTGATTATTTGAGACAACAAAGAGGTAACTGCTACCTTGCACTATTTTGAGGAGGAGGAGATGCAGGAAGATAATAAACAGACAGGACAGAAAAATAGTCAAATAAAAACAAGTTAGTTTTTGTACCTGGTGGTTGCAACAAACAGACACCATTGAAGGCAATCAGAAGTGAGGAACAAAAAATGAAATAATTATTTTAATGTTTAGAGCAGCAGGAACTCCGAGAGGCTGCAGGCGCATCAGAGAGTTTGCGGCCGCTGCGCGGGGGGGGGGGGGGGGGGGGGGGGGGGGGGGGCTGAAGCAGAAACTACCATTGTTAAAAGAAATGTGTTTAACTTAGAAAATGTGGGCGCAATTTTAATTGTCAAAGACTCCAGCGAACTTACCCACTTCAGGTGTATGACGCCATCGACTAGTCAAACTCGACTAGATTTTCATTACTTGACAGTCGACTTTTAAAAAAATTAAGTCATGCAGCCCCTAGGGTGGAGTGGTCGTATTTATATTTTTAATTAAGACATTTTGGTTTTGGGGAGAACGTCCTGTCCTGGATAAACTACTATAGTCAGATCCTTATTTGTCCTGATTGAAGCATAACACCCAATCTGACTATTTTCGGAGTGAACCTCTCCCTTTGAATACCTCTGCCAATAGTTACCCATTAAACACAGGTCGCTGGTCACTGTTTTACTTACTTGGGGATCCAGGTCATGTGCAAATATGAGAATCTTTTTGGTGGTAATTTCGCACCCTTACTGACGCAGATTAAGGAAGACCCTGATCATTGGACTGTGCTTTGTCTCTCTTTGGTTGCCTGGATTAGTTGTATCAAAATTAATGTCCTCCCGTGCTTTTCCTACCTATTTCAGTGCATCCCTATCTTTCTTTCACTGGCTTTTTTTATTTTTTTTGTTATTCTTGAGTTTCTCTGGGATGGCAAAGTCCCTTGCATACGCACTTAGTTTCTACAAAGACCTAAAGCTCTCAGAGGGATGTCTCTGCCAAGTTTTAGATATAACTACTGGGCCTCAAACATTAGACTATTTAAGCTCCGGCTTCAGACAGGGTTTGTCTGCACCCGACTGGTTGACTATACAGGCTAATTCTGTGAAACCTACATCTTTGTCCGCCATGTTACATTTTCCATTACAATCCTCAACCAAATCTTACACATATAATTGTTGTTTAGTTAAAGCATCTCTCAGGGTTTAGGCACAATTCAGGCACCACTATGGTCTGCAGGCAGTAGCGAATTTAGGCACGGGCAGACAGGGCAGTTGCCCAGGGCGGCATTTTTTCATGACACAAAAGGGGCGCACAAGCGCTGAGTAAAAAAAAAAAAAAAAGGAAATCTGCGCCGCACCGAGGTTTTCTATTATCTGTCATATGACAGTGTCTGGATTGGAAACTGCAAGTTGGCGCCCCCTGCAGCTGCAGGCGCTCCTGCTGACTGAGAACGTTCACGTGCACCGTGTGTCTATGAAGAACAGGAAGGGGAGGGGTGCGGCGGGGGAATTCACCTCTGTGTCTTTCCCAAATGAAATGAGCGTGCAGGGGCTGAATCAACTGTATTAACATGGCTAAAGTCAATCACATCTTAACGTTCTTCCATATTTCATTCATAATATCATAAACACAGGCCTATCATTCTTTCAGGTTTCTCTGAATTGTGTGAAATGGCCGAATAAAAAAAGGAAAAACAAAACGATTTTGTGGTCCCCCCCCCCCCCCCCCATCAAGGTCAAATAGTTTAGTCCTGACTAAAGGAAACTTATTGAGTTAAGAGCAAAACAGAAGAGATGAACATAAAAAGGCTAAAACCACCAGGTGCCCCATTCAGGGGGAAAAAGGAAAAAAGAGGAGAAAGATAAAGGTATGTAGCTCTCATGATGCATGTTTTCAATTTTTTGAACCAGTTAACTGGGATTTTAACGGTTAAATGCGGTCAGCTAATTGCTAACAGAGCTAATAGGGCTGAAATATTGAAACGAATATTCAAATGGTTCGAAAAAAGTCCTTGAATCGTTTTTTACTGATTCAAGATTTGTTAAATGCTCACTGCAGCCTGTGGCCTGCCTGAACAACAACAAACACATGTTGATCATGTTCACATAATAATAAATAAAACAACTCTACAAGCAGAAGAAAACACCCCAGTCACCACTAACTATCCTGTTTATTTATTGCAGATGGCTGCACTGATTATTTTTACATGATTTGTTCTGTAAAAGTTGGCATTTTTGGTAGTCTACAGTTTGTTATGTCAGTTTAAATTACAATTTCAGAGGCAATTCTAAAATATTATGGATCATGAGATCTATTGGAGATCTACCCCAACTTTTGGACTGCTCTGCCAATCACTGTGGCTCAAGCTGAGAGGAGCTTTTCAAAACTTGATCAAGTCATACCTGAGGTCACCTATGTTTCAGGGGCGGCTCACTAACCTGGCTCTGATTAGTATCAATCACTCAGTAGGGGAGCAGATTTCATATGATGACATTATTGATGACGTTGCATCAAGGTTAGGTTTTAATTTTAGTTTGTGTTTTCTATTCTAAGTGCAATGCTGTAGTGATTATCTTTAGTTTGTTATGTGTGAAATATTTTTGCTATTTAGAATATTTATTATCTATTGTGTTCATTTATTCTTAATATTTAGTTATTGTTTGTTTTTGTATATTTGATTCTATATATTTTGATACAGTATATAATGTATATTGCTTTACATTCTGACAACTTCATAGTAATTAATGTAAATATGTGCAACTTAGAAAAATGAATTTTCAATAGTCGTTCTAATAAAACATGCCTGTTTGTAGAAAACATGCGTGTGTTCGTGCAGGTGGTGTGGTGTGGTGGTGGTGGTGGTGGGGGGGCGGTTGGGGGGGCGCTCAAAGGGGGCCTCGCCCGGGGAGTAATTCGATGTAGAACCGCCACTGTCTGCAGGCATCTTCTGTTCATGCCCCTATAGCTGCCAATCATGTTTTTCAGCCCTCGCTAGTGGATAGTATATTTCTGTTATGGAAAGAAAAGCGTTTGCCTCCATCCAACAAATGACTGACAAGTTTTGTCTTCCACGCCACCAATGTTTAGATATTTACAAGTACGTAGTTTTGTCTGTGCTACCCACCTACCTTTTCCTAATCTTCCCGGAGAGTCTGCTTTGGATGTGTTTTTGAATCCAACTTGTAAATTGAAAGGAGCTTTTTCCTCTATTTACAACCAAACTACCTTGCTTAATCTGCAGACACTAGACTCAATTAAATCACTTTGGGTGATGGCCTTGGACAGACCATCCTTTGGATGCAATATCTTATGGCTCACTCATAAATCCTTGCTCTGTGCTAGACATGGCCTAATTCAATGTAAACTTGTTCAACGCTCATATTCCACTAAAGTTCGCTTTGCCAAGTTGTATAGATCTCCACCGGCTTCAATGCAGCTTGATCCAGACATGTTTCATCTTCCCCATTGGAGATACATCCACTTTTAACTACCAAAACTCAACTCATTGTCATCCTCACAGGAATTCATGCCAATGGGCTGCCTATCACCCCTCGTTAGCCAGCCTCACCAGAACAGCTAATGCTACTCATGGATGTGACAACACTACCGTCAACTTCGGCCTTCTCAACGTTCGCTCTCTCACTAGAAAGGGTCATTTCATTCACAATCTCATCAAGGACCATGGAATCGACTTCAAGTGCCTCTAGGAAACTTGGCAACAACCAGTTGATTTCTCCCAAGTCAACAACGCTACTCCTTCACGGCTTGTTTACCTCTGAAAACCATGCAACTCTCGAGGAGGAGGTCGCGATAAATTATCAGAAAGTGGAAAGTCTTTTGAGTATTTGGTGTTTAAACTGCATGGACCTACCCCACAACCATTGCATTAGTCTACCGCCCCCCTAAGTCTCAGTATTATTCCCTCATTTATCTACACTCTCATCAAAAGTAATAGTGCTTGGAGATTTTAATGTTCACATGGACAATAGAGATCTTCTCCTCACCAGACTTCACATCTTGTTTGGACAGCCTTGTACTTAATCAACCCATCAACTGTGCAACTCATTCCAAGGGACACTGCCTGGATCTGCTGTGCTGCTCTGGTCTACCCCTCTTAACTGTGCATCTGATGATCTCCACATCATTCATCACTATTTCATTTTTTTCAATATTATTACCCAGCTTTTTAATACCAAACCAACCTGGCTCATCACTTTTAGGAATACAGGTGCTGGCCAGTAAATTAGAATATCATCAAAAGGTTGAAAATATTTCAGTAATTCCATTCAAAACGTGAAACTTGTACATTATATTCATGCAATGCACACAGACCAATGTATTTCCGATGTTTATTACGTTTAATTTTGATATTTATAGGTGACAACCAATGAAAACATCAAATCTGGTATCTCAGAAAATTAGAATATTCTAAAGGCCAATGAAAAAATGTTTGTTTCTCTAATGCTGGCCAACTGAAAAGAATGAACATGAAAAGAATGTGCATGTATAGCACTCAATACTTAGTCGGGGCTCCTTTTGCCTCAATAACTGCAGTAATGCGGCGTGGCATGGACTCGATCAGTCTGTGGCACTGCTCAGGTGTTATGAGAGCCCAGGTTGCTCTGATAGTCGTCTTCAGCTCCTCTGCATTGTTGGGTCTAGCGTATTGCATCCTCCGCTTCAATATACCCCATAGATTTTCTATGGGGTTAAGGTCAGGCGAGTTTGCTGGCCAATCAAGGACAGGGATACCATGGTCCTTGAACCAGGTGCTGGTGGTTTTGGCACTGTGTGCAGGTGCCAAGTCCTGTTGAAAGGTGAAGTCTGCATCCCCATAAAGTTGGTCAGCAGCAGGAAGCATGAAGTGCTCTAAAACTTCCTGGTAGACGGCTGCATTGACCCTGGACCTCAGGAAACAGAGTGGGCCAACACCGGCAGATGACATGGCACCCCACACCATCACTGACGGTGGAAACTTTACACTGGACCTCATGCAACGTGGATTCTGTGCTTCTCCGCTCTTCCTCCAGACTCTGGGTCCTTGATTTCCAAAGGAAATGCAGAACTTGCTTTCATCAGAAAACATAACTTTGGACCACTCAGCATCAGTCCAGTCCTTTTTGTCCTTGGCCCAGGCGAGACGCTTCTTGCGCTGTTTCATGTTCAAGAGTGGCTTGACACACGGAATGCGACACCTGAATCCCATGTCTTTCATGAGTCTCCTCGTGGTGGTTCTTGAAGCGCTGACTCCAGCTGCAGTCCACTCTTTGTGGATCTCCCCCACATTTTTGAATGGGTTTGTCGTCACAATTCTCTGCAGGGTGCGGTTATCCCTAGAGCTTGTACACTTTTTTCTACCACATTTTTTCCGTCCCTTCGCCTGTCTGTTAATGTGCTTGGACACAGAGCTCTGCGAACAGCCAGCTTCTTTAGCAATCACCTTTTGTGTCTTGCCCTCCTTGTGCAAGGTGTCAATGATTGTCTTTTGGACAGCTGTTAAGTCAGAAGTCTTCCCCATGATTGTGGTGCCTTCAAAACAAGACTGAGGGACCTTTTAAAGGCCTTTGCAGGTGTTTTGAGTAAATCAGCTGATTAGAGTGGCAGCAGGTGTCTTCTATATTCAGCCTTTTCAGAATATTCTAATTTTTTGAGATACCAAATTTGGAGTTTTCATTAGTTGTCACTTATGAATATCAAATTTAAATGTAATGAACATTGGAAATACATTGGTCTGTGTGCATTGCATGAATATAATGTACAAGTTTCACGTTTTGAATGGAATTACTGAAATATTTTCAACCTTTTGATGATATTCTAATTTACTGGCCAGCACCTGTATTAAGGACATCAACATAGACACCCTCTCCTCCTGAATTGATAACATTCAGTTACCGGACAACCTTTCCTCCCCTGATGACCTGGTTGCCCTCTTTAACGATCAGTTAGCTCACATTCCAAACTAACTCCCTTGCTCCAGTTAAAACTTGTTCTGTTTCTTTTGGTCAGTCTGCTCCCTGGTTCACCCCTCAACTCCAGACTCTGAAAACCAAATCCAGACAGCTTGAGTGCCTCTACAGGAAAACTGGTGTCACTATTCACAAAGAATTATATAAAGCTCATATGGCTCAGTACATGGACTTAATTGAACAAACCAAACTACAGTACTACTCCTGTCTAATCAATTCCAATCGAGGCAATACTAAGTGCCTGTACTCCATAATTAATAAAATTCACCAGCCATCTTACTCTCTCCCCCTCACATGTACTTTACTGGCACTTATAATGCCCTTTCATTGTTTTTTAATGAAAAAAAATCAACATTCACCATTCAATTAACCAAAGCATCCTCCGCACCTCCCCATATGCTTTTCCCCAACCATCACAATTCATCTCATTCCTGGGCTTCATGATTTCGGATCAAGGCGTAACCTGAAGTTCCTCCAGTGGGCCGTTCGGTCGCCCCGCATGGCGAAGGACGTTAAGAATACACTAGCGCCTGTGACATCTGTGCTCGCTCAAAGACACCCAGCCAGGCCGCTGTTGTGGTTCTCAGACCACCCCCGGTGCCCAGCCGTCCCTGGTCCCACGTGGGCCTGGATTTTGTCACGGGACTCCTGCCAGTCAACAACCTCAATACGGTCCTCAAGGTCACAGACCGTTTCTCAAAAGCGGTCCACTTAATCGCCCTTCCAGGTCTCCCTTCGGCCCGACGCATTGCAGAACTATTCCTGGAGAATGTGGTGCGCCTCCACAGCTTCCCTGTCAATGTGGTCTCCGACCGGGGTCCCCAGTTTACGGCCCGATTCTGAAAGGCCCTTTGCCGCCTAATGGGAGCATCGGCCAGCTTGTCCTCAGGCTATCACCCGCAGACCAATGGTCAGACGGAGCAGGTTAACCAACAGCTGGGTCGGTACCTCCGGTGCTCTGTCTCGGCTCAACCCTCGCAGTGGCCTAAATACCTCCTTTGGGCAGAATTGTCCCACAATCTACACACCTCCTCGACCACTCACATGTCCCCTTTCGAGGTCTGCTATGGCTACCAGCCCCCAGTCTTTGCCCACCAGGAGCCCGAAGTTGCTGTTCCTGCCGCACAATCCCTAGTGAGGTGCTGCAAGAACGCCTGGATCAAGGCACAAGCTTCCATCACCCGGGCTAATGCCCGTTACGCTCACCAACATCTCCACCGACACCGTCCTGGTGCCTCCTATGTTCCTGGGGATAAGGTCTGGGTGTCCACCGCGGGCCTCCGCCTCCATGCCGGATCCAAAAAGCTCGCTCACCGGTTTCTCAGGCCTTATACTGTACAGAAGGTGATCAACCCAGTCTCGTACCGGCTGCGGTTGACGGCAAGTGTCCGTATACATCCCACCTTCTACACCTCTCTGCTCAAGCCCTATGTGGATTCTTCCCTCTTACTGCCTCTGGCGCCTCCGCCTGCCCGCTTCCTCAACGGTGAGCCCATCTACACCGTCCGACGCATCCTGGACGCTCGTCGCAGAGGTCGAGAATGGCAATACCTCGTCGACTGGGCGGACTACGGCCCCGAGGAGCGCTCCTGGGAACCGGCCCGCTCCATCCTGGACCCTTCCCTTATCTCGGACTTCTGGGCCCACCAGGGCCACCCTGGGACTTCAGGAGCCGTCCCTGGACGGGGGGGGGGGGGGGGGGGGGGGGGGGGGTCCTGTCAGAGCCCAAGTCCCCAAACCAGCCTCTTCCAGTTAGCCGGTTTCCACCCTGGACCACAACTCCCAGCATTCCCTCCACGTCACACCCACGTCACTAACCGCGACTATATACGGAAGTGGCCTCCCCAGCTCACCACTCAGTCATCGTTTCTTCAGATCCATGATCAGAGTATCCTATCAATCGATCTATCGACGAACTGTCTACTCACAGTAAGCCCTATTACTTACCTCTGGAAAACCCAGCATCTCCATCTCACTTCATTGACGCTCGGGAATTCCTAGATCAAACCACGAGCTGGTGTATTGCTGACGCTAGCACTTCCGCGTGTGTAAAGCCACACTCGCTACAGCTCAACTCCCTTATTCAGCCGACCAGTCTGACACAGTACACACAATTCTGAGATCAGACATACATACATAGACACATGGCAAGAATGGTGACTGTGGTCATTCGCAACAGGAGTTGCGCTACCTTAATAGATCAAGAGGGTTTATATGAGGATAGAGTCGAGGGAGGGGGAAAAAGGCACTTACCCTCAACAGAGAGGATACCTTTGCTATGCAAAAAAAAATAAAAATACCTCAGACAGATATGCACACAGACTTCAGACGATACACAACATAAGTGTCCACTAGGTGGGGAGGTAGGGTTGGGACTCTCCTCACTTCAGTGCATTCAGCCGCAAGAGCAGCGCTCATCACCTCCGTTTGGACAGGGGAGGGAGATAATGGGTTAGAGAGCACAGTGACTCCTAGATACGGTTCCACGGCCTTCACTGGTCACAGTCCCACCCAGGCTGGGATAGGGAGAGAAGGTTTCCATAGCGACTGCAGCATTCCACATTTCTTCTGAGGGGTTGTTTTCACTTTAACCTCACATGCTTCAAGGGCACCAGATTCAGATAAGAATTGTTTTGGTTACAGGCAGAGATCATTTCCTCTCTGCCTTAGAGTTCTGTGTGTCTTCAACTCTTCTAGGTCCAATAATGGCATAATCAATCTATTCCAATCCATGCTGATCTGTCAACTCTCTCCTTGGTCGAATCCACCTTCTGTGCCAGAGCCTGAATCTCAGCCAAAGTTCCAAGCTTACAACTCATCTCAACAGTTATTTGAGTTTGTGCGTTCACAGCGTGATGCATTCCATCCCTGAACTCCGGGATTAAGCCAATATTCCTCGAAAGCTCGTTAATTTTCTGGTATGCCAGGTAACCGCTCAGGCAAAACAGCAGGAATCCTGACACCAAAACGACGAATATCCAGACATCTTCAGAATCCTCTACAGCAGGGGAGTCAAACTCAAACTCATACGGGGCCGAAATGAAACTCTGGGATGGAGTCGAGGGCCAAACTTTATATTTTTTGAAAAAGTGACGGCAAATTTGCACATTTTCTTTATCAACATATATGCAATTTTGAACCTTTAAATTTGGAAACAAACATATTTCTGCATTAACACTGAATGTGGAATAACCAAATTACACACCAGCAAGTCTGTTTTAAATAAAAGGCATCAGTGGTATTCAGTACTTGTGGTATAATCAGCATTTTTAAAATCTATTCAGGATTTATGTTTTCTTGTTTATTCATTTTTCTTATTTTTTATTCTCCTTTTATTCTCCTGTAATACGTGTCATCGCTGCTGTGACATCTAGCTTTCCCCACTGAGGAAAAATAAAGGGATTTTCTATTCTATTCATCTATCTGCAGCCTTTCCACTTCCTGTTTACTGCAGGTTAAATCTTTTCTCACGGGCCAACAACAAAATAAAAATATCATTTTATCTTAAATGAAAATGCAACATCTCACCTGTTAACTTTCATGTTTTGGAGCAGAAAAAGAGCATAAAACCAACATATTTAAAGCTCAGTTTGCTCCACTGGTTTACTGTGATGCTCACCAGTTCCAGCCAGATACTTGCATCATGGGGTTGACCTGAGCTGAGGAGGAGACTCCTGTTGTTTTGTTCATCTTCATCATAATAATGACAACATTAGATGACAACAGCTGCTCACATAGGTTTGTGTTGATGAACATGTCTGAGCAGCTTGACCACATTGTTGTTGTGTGGGGGAGGAAACACAACGACAGCAACCACAGAGTCATGCTGGCTTGAGCGTGTCGCTGCTCGCTGGAGTTATATCAGCTCTGTCTGGACGTTAGTTGGAAAACTTTCTCTTTCTGTCGTGAACACGTTACTGAGCGGCTAGAATCTCCATTTCTGGGCTTCAACGTCAGAAAACAGCTGAGTGAACTCGGCGCTGAGTGAGAGGAGTGTAGTTTGTCCGAGACAGCGGAGCTGCAGACACCGGCAGCAGACGCTGGAAAAAACACAAAGGAGGGGGCGCGTCGGCTCCGCGCTAACGCCGCAAAGCATCATGGGAGTTGAAGTCTTTGTGGTAAAATCGGCCAGTGGGCCAGTTTTAATATATTTTTGATATTTATCTCGCGGGCCAAATAAAAATGCTCCGCGGGCCGCATCTTGTGTCTGACATATGTGCTCTACAGACAGTTGAGAAAGGCAAATCAGGTTCCACTGTTTCCAGGAGTCCATGATATATCCAGCTGGCTCTGTCCCAGAGAGGCATCCGGGAGCCCCTTCTCCCGTTCTCATCTTGAAAAAATTTTGCCAATCGCGTTGAGAGACCAACTGACCAGATCCATGTTTAAAATAATTTCTTGTTTCCAGAAAAAATGCAGAAAGCACAGTGCACAGGCACAGAACAGAGAGCCTTGGGAAAAGGAGGGAGGGAGAGGAGAAAAAAGCATCTGTACTCTCCAAGAGCCAGAAGAAGAACTCACTTACTCAATTCAAATACCAACTCAAAACTCACCGCTTCAAAACCACCTATCTACTTTGAAATTTAGAGTGCCTTGTTAATTTTCTTGTTTATTTGCTTTCCTTGTTTTATGCTGTAATTAGTTCTTATTTAATGATTTGTAATTTCCTGTACAGTGACCTTGAGTGTTTAGAAAGGCACTTTTAAATAAAATATATTATTATTAATGCAAATTAATATTATTACTAATATTATTTTTATACTTATTGAGACTCACATTGTTGATTCATCTAACACCTTTTATTTCTTACTATTAATAATCATTTTTATTTTATTTTATTTGCTGATGTTATCTTTTTGTCTGAACAAGTGTGGGAGTTTGGGTTAGGACATGTTCTGTCCCCTATTTGTAAAGTATTTGTACGTTATTTTATATGTGTGACATTTAATGTCCATTTATTTGTGCCAGAATTTGAAAATATAAATAAAGTTGGAGAAAGAAAGAAAAAAGAAAGAAAGAAAGAAAGAAAGAAATAAAGAAAGAAAGAAAGAAAGAAAGAAAGAAAAAGAAAGAGCTTTGGCATCAACTTTGGACTATTCAAACTTGGGCATTTATTTTTGTCAAGAGCAGATCGAGGTACTTGTTAGGCCCGAGCAGCGAAGCGCTGCGAAGGCCTATTGTATCTGCTCCGTTTCTTTTTCTTTTTCTTCCGCGTCTTTGGATGGCCTTTAGGGGGTCGTAGCATATCCAAAAACTCACCAAATTCTGGCCCAATATAGAAAGTGCGTGAAATTTACGTATTTCACTGGCAACGTGAAAGTTGGTAAAAAAAATGTTTCGACAGCGCCCCCTGGAAAATTTGAAATACCCCTCCGCTTTGACCTTTTTTCATAGTAGAGTGATAGGGCTGGGGGTAAACGATTATTTTTAAAACGATTATTCTGACGATTATTTTATCGAATAGTCGACTATTCTAATGACTATTTAGAAAATTAATCTAATGATTATTTTTCTATTGCACAATTAACAAAAACCAGAAAATCTCAAATAAATTCCTCAAAAAAAATTGATAAATTCTTACTGTAAGAGAATAAACACTACAGGCCTTCCATTTAGTATAACACTGCGTTTATTGTGTTGGTTGGTTATGTTCTGATGACATGTAGAACTTGGGAGTGCAGGCTGCTGCCTGAGAGGTGGTAGAAGATGGAGTGTCTCCA
Source organism: Nothobranchius furzeri (assembly GCF_043380555.1). Taxonomy (NCBI): domain Eukaryota; kingdom Metazoa; phylum Chordata; class Actinopteri; order Cyprinodontiformes; family Nothobranchiidae; genus Nothobranchius; species Nothobranchius furzeri. The sequence continues at coordinate 82,760,812 of NC_091745.1, read as the reverse complement.
TGCTGCTTTATTTTGGTCACTTATGTGGGTGAGGCGAGTGGTCTTACGGGTTAAACCAAACTCAGGTGGTATTTTACACTAAACCGAAAACCCACAACACTCTAAATGTAATAAAAGGGAGATCTACACCACAAAAAAGATTAACTCTAAACCAAAACGTAACAGCTTATCCCAACGCAAGAAGCTGTTAGCGAAGATGCTAACAGTAGCTTTACCAACGTTAAGTTCAAGTTACCAAGTTTAAATAAACCAAAAACACCCAGCAGCAAACAGACCAGCACGGAGGAGAGACTGCTACCACCAAAACAGCTCTCCTCATGTCTGAAAGAAGCTCCTTTATTAAGGGAGAAGCGCTCCCGGTGATTTTCTACATCTGCGATAGACACGAAGCAGCGCATCTGACCCCGGAAGTTGTTGTCCGTTGCCGGGAGACGAAGGGGCAAAACAGGAAAATAATCTAGTAGTGGACGGACGTTGTTCCGGGTCTTCGGTATTTGGCGGAGATGTTAGTGAAGGCGGAGAAGAGGGCGAACTAGAGGAAAAACAGGCAGATTCCTCCTCTATTTTCAAACTCCTGGGGATGCAACAAGTGGGCGCGGTGCGTCGACTTCCGGATCTGACGTCGACAAATTTTTAGAATCGAGCCGTCGACTTCGTCGAGGCTTCGCTACAGCCCTATAGAGTGATGAAATTTGGTACACTTGTAGAACTCAACAATACGCACAGAAAAGCCTCTTGCACCCATGGTCAATATCAAACAGGAAGTCGGCCATTTTGGACTAAAGTGGCCATTTTGACCCCGTTTTGGCCATTTCTAGGGTCTATATTTGGTTGAACAGTTTGGTCATTGTTCGCACGATCGTCTCAAAAATAGTGTGTGATCGAACAGAAGCGATGGACGATTAAAATGAGACAATAAAATTGACTTTTCGTAAATAATGAAGGGGCGGGACCAGGCCTCAAAGTTCGAGCACTCACCAAAAAAATTCAAATTGCTATAATTTCATAAATGAAAGACTTACAGTTAAAGAAATGTTCTATGGACAATCGTCATCGCCCTCCGAAGAATAAAGGTAGTATAAAAGGAAGTATAAAGGTGTGGGCGTGGCTAAGCCTCAAACTTTGACCTTTCGACATTGCATTACTTGACTTAACTCCCATGTTCATCATCAGATCTATATCAAACTTTGTCTGTGTGATCACTGACCACATCTCAAGACAACGTCATTGTGGACAGCTGACATCACCTAAGCCCCGCCCCCTGACAACAGGAAGTCTATTGTTTTATGGTGAAATGCCCATGTTCGTCCCCTCTGTTTTAGTCAACATGACACTAAGGTCATGCATTGTCTTCATGATGTTGTAATGACCATTCAAATCTGATCGCTTTCCAGATAGGGAGGGGCTTTGATGCCATGGCGAGTTCTGGCATGACGCCGTGACCTTACGTTTGATCGTAACTTCCACAAACAGCCTCCCATCTGCACGAGACTGAACATGGCAATCAACAATCATGCCCTTTAGCCAATGAGACACAAACGGTTGGTGAAACTTGTATAATGTCACCACAGCGCCCCCTACACACCATTAAAACTGTAATAACTCCTACAGACGAGGTCGTAACTGCACCAAACTTGCTATGTGTCATCACACAAAGGCACCCAACACAACCCTGAGGTAATTGGTTGATATAACTTTAGCTCCGCCTCCTGACAGATATTAGGCCTTGAATAACACTTGCATGATGCAATTCACACCAAACTGCACACAAATGACTGTTATCAACCTACAAACTTCTTCATCGAATAATTCCTAAATTTGGGACAGCGCCCCCTAGATACAAAAAACCTTTGTAACTTCTGCAAAAAAGCTCCAAACTATATCAATCGTTGTGGGAGTCATCACACAACTGCAATCAACACATGTATGTGCTCACTTGTTCAAGTCACTTTAACTCCGCCCACTTACAGCTTTTTCTCTCTAGATGACCCAAGCAACGTTTGATTGATGCCAAATTAACAGAAAACCATCTTTGATGACCAAAGATGACCTCTATAGCATTTAGTTGTAAATGGTCACAACATGGGTTCAAACTTTATTAACTTCTAAAGGCAAAGTCAGAATGGCATTATACTTGGCTTGTGACATCACGTGACTGCACCAAACACATTGATGTGGTTGTTGGTTCAACTCCCTGTAGCTCCGTCCCTTTCAGCTCACTGGCTCTAGATAACACACACAATGTCCGTTTGATGCCAAAATAACAGAAAACTGTCTTTGTCAACCAAAGCTGACCTCAATGGGATTTTTCTGTAGTTGATCACAGCGCCCCCTAGATAACTTTAACTTTCGAAAACTTTAATAAACATGGGCAGAAAAGCATTATAGTTGGTCTGTGTCATCACACCAACAGTGTGCTAAAGATAGAGTATGCCCTAGTGGTGAGACATGTAATATAATGGTAGGCTCAGAGGGGATGCTGAGTCAGGGTGAGGTGTGGACGAGGTGACCGTTAGCTGTTCTTGGTGTCGGGGTGGTGGACGTTTCAGTCCGTGGACGTGCCCTGGTGCCCCGAGCTGCCGGCCAGGACGGAGCGGCGGGGAGCGGGGTTTGGAGAGCGGAAGGGATGGAGTGGAGGGGGTGCGGACGGAGGGCGAGCAGCTTCGCTGCGAGGGCCGAACGGCGCTGCTTGCAGCTTTAATTGTATTTGTGTCTTCTCCAGCAGTGTATGGCATACCGCCCCGCTGACTGACAGCTGTAGCGGTGAGTGTGACATGTTGTTCATTGACCAATAGCATGTGGAGGCAGTTTGAAAAACAGCCGTAGATACTGCCCCACGACTGAGGCTCGTATAAACTGTAGATCGTGGCCAGACCATATGTTCACATTTACAGGATGGCTTACCACACAATGTAAAAGAAAGTATTTGCAGGGCAATGGCTCACTTTCCTTCAGGAGTGTCCCCAGCACTCCAAAAGACCTCAGTCTCCACAGCAGTTAGTCTTCCCTGACCCTTCCTGTAAAGGGCATCTGTGTTGTGAGTTCACACAGTCATGTGTCCACTACCTGAACTCTGAGCTATCTTCACGCTGTGATGAGGCCAACTATGGCTCCCACATGAAAGGAGGATGGGAGCTGTGGAAGTGGAAGGGTTAGGCGATGGCAGAAAGGGCTGAAGTTTTAAAAAGAAAAGCAGGCAAGGATATGGGGAACAGGGGAGATGGGTGTGTGTCTGATTACCTGCTTGATACTCAGCTTTAAAGGGGTTGGATTGGGGGGATAAACCACCAAGTATTTCCAGAGCGTGGCCACAGCTGCAGCCCAACACTCTCCACAGAAATGGGTCAAATGCAGAGATGAATTTCACCAGTGCGTGTGATGACTAATGGGACTTTAAACTTGTTGAAGAACTCGTTCACCCACTCAACAATCCTGCTGACCATCACAGATAGTGTAGGGTCAAACAAGCTCGCAGAACAGAGCCAGCAGCATCTTTTTGTTTTACTCTAGTATTGGGTAAAGAATGCTAGAGGCTAGCATTGATTTAAAAATGCTAACAGTAACTTAGAAGCAAATAGACAGCTCTGAAAACATCTCAAGCAACTCTTTCAATGACCAACAACTCGATATTACATTGAAACGTACAGTGCTCCGCAATAATGAGTACCCCCTATATTTGTCAGAAAACCTTTAGTTTCCTTTAAGAATCAACATTCTCAATGACATAGCATAATACAAAATAATACCCTAAATGTGGGCCATTGATTGCGGGTGAGGATTTCAAAGAGAAATGCATGGTGCCTACAGAGAAGCATGGTGGTGGCGGTATCCTTATGTGGGGCTGCATGAGTGCTGCTGGTGTTGGGGAGCTGCATTTCATTGATGGTATCATGAACTCAACAATGCACTGCTCTATACTAAAGGAGAAGATGCTGCCTTCACCTTGTGCATTGGTCGCTGTGCACTTTTCCAACAAAACAATGATCCAAAACACACATCTAAAGCTACTGTAGCATTCCTGAAGAAGAACAGGGTGAAGATACTTGAATGTCCAAGTATGTCTCCTGATCTGAACCCGATCCAACACCTGTGGGGAATTCTGAAGCAGCAAGTTGAACATCGCTCTCCATCCAGCCTCCAGGCTCTAAAAGAGGTTCTTCTTGAAGAATGGAAAAAGATAGATGTTGCAATATGTCGCCATCTTGTTCATTCCATGCCTAGAAGACTTGGTGTTGTCCTCGAAAATCATGGTGGTCATACAAAATACTAGATGTAGTAGTTTTTATTGTGGGGTGTTTTCATTTTTGCTTCAACCAATTTTAGTAAAACTGAAGTATCATGAACCTTAATTTTCTATTATGGAGTTAAACAAGTGTTCACTAAAACCCAGCCTTGTGAAAACTCTGGAAAATGTTTTTATTTATTGAGCTGCTGATTAAATTTGTACTTTTTAATGGGGTGTACTCATTTATGCTGAACACTGTATGTACGAAGTGAAAAATGAGTCAAACATGGTGTTTAACTTCCTTAAATGAGTCAATCAGAGCGATTACTGCAAGCTAAAAGCAAGACACACTTCCTCTATGCTGGAGGCGTATTACCATAATAGTGTAGTAAGTGCTCCCTACCATAAAACACCCACAAACGCTAACAAATGCTATTTATCTGTCAGCTTACGTTCTATCACTCATCTTTGCTTGTTATCTAGAATCTTCTGGTGCTGAACAGTAACTGACGACAGCCATGAAACTCACGGAACAGGAGTGAGAGAATGATGCAGTAGCTAAATTTGACCACAGTCCTTTTTATTTTAGTCCTACTTATTGCACCTTTAAATAACCAAGCAAATTAGCTTTGACTTACTATTTGGATTGGTTGAGATAAAAATTTGCATTGAGGAGGCTACAAATCCCAGAACCAGTCAGTGCAGTGAACTAACCGCTCCTCGGTCCAAAGTCGTAGCTCGCTGTGGGGTGTGTGCGTTGGGTACGTAAGGCGCTCGCTGCTGTTTCGGTGGAACTGCGGTGTTTTCTCAGGAGATAGCTGTTGCCGTAGAGACTCCAGCTCTCTTTCATACATGAGCCTCTGCTCCTCCAGAGCTGTCCGCTTCTCCTCCAGGTACTGCTTCTCCAAAACCTGGACCATGTTCTGCATGGGGTCTACATACATAGGAAAAGATGGAGGTAGAAATTTAAACATTTAAGCTTGATTTAAGAGAAATACAGTAAGAATGTTGTGGTCGAACCATTGTTTCCAAGCGTCTTCATTATGACCTCCATCTGGGCGAACTCATAGTTGTAGTCTGGCTCAGAGGAAGCCTCGCTGGCTGTCTCTATGTCCACTTCAACAAAGCTCTCTCTGGAAGAAGCTCTGTCCAGCTCTTTCAAATGGTCCCGCCACTTTTGTTTAGGAAGATTTATCCTGAAAACAATGTAAGACAGATCTTGTTCTTTCCTGCTTCATTCCTTTTTACATGCTTAAGTACAGCAACAGCAGTGAAGGGTTCACACCTGAAGAAGTGATTGTTGCCCCATAAGATACGATCTCCGTGCCACAAATGCACTAAAGAGTCCACCACTGTCCCGTTCACACAGGTTCTGTAAAGAACGCAGAGACAAATTCTTTATACATGAGAAGAGGAAAACTAATTCAAAAGCAGTATTTCTTTTTGTAGTGAGGAAACATGGATCTGATATCAAAGTGTAGGAGAGTAAGATTCCTATGCAGTGAAGTCATGTGAAACTCCAAAGTCCAGTCATCCATGAACGAGGCAGATAGGCAGACACATGCAGACCGGACTTTCATTATTTGTTGTTTAACGACTCACCTGCCGTTCCCTACAGGAATCAAGATGACATCACCATCTGGGCACAGCTCCAGGATGCAGTGCTCTGGTTGGATCCCAATCCCAAAGAGCTGGATGTCCTGAGACATGTCGGCTCCCACATGTGTGTGCTCCTACACACAGGTGGATGAGACAATGATTAAACTATACTGATGCATTTAAATATAATTAATTTCAAATGTTCTAACTGAAAAAGAAAATTTGAAGCCATTTTAGAACAGAACAGAATAAATAAAACCTTCTCAGAATCAGAATCAACTATGTTGCCAATGCACCAGCGTCCAGCAGCATAGAAATTTGTCTCCGCAGCACAATCCAACCAAGGTTAAACACACAACATGTAGACAAAACAGGTTGCAGGAAGGCCAGAAGAGCAGCCATACATCTTTTATTTCCAGCCACCATTGTAGACACTTCCCTTTAGTTCTCTAAGACAGAACATTTTTGAGCTTTTGATTTTCATGAAACTTCCCAAACTTAACAAAAGTATGCCTCAGTTATTGAACAAACATTCTGAAAGGATGTTTCAGCCCATTTTACAAGACTGTAGTCAATCCTGACTGATATGCAGGGCCAGATTAACACTTTGTTGTACCCTGGGCAACAATACTGTATTGGTTCCTGGAGGGGAACTGTAATTGTCAATTGTTTTATACTTGCGGAGGGGGGCTGGGATGGGAATATGGGATCTATGGGGCCATTTTAATCTGTGAAGCACTTTGAGTTGCATTTTTCTTTTGTATGAAAAGTGCTATATAAATAAAGTTGATTTGATTTGATTTGAATATTCAAGGGCCCCATCATCACGACCCAAGGATCACCATAATATGGTCACATACAGAATATTTTACTGTAATATGCAGTAAATATACTCAATACTTGAATGCCTGGCATCATGTAACCCGCTCAGGGTAACCTTTGACCCACCTCGTGTGGACTGACCAATGAGGAGAGGGTCTTAACTTGAGGCCCTCTGTTCATTGGTCAGTCTGCATGAGACTGACTCTCAACTGACATTCAAAGTCATAGGCAGCGAAGTCTTATGTAAATATTTAGCATATTTATTGCAAAATCTCATTTTTCTGCTTTAGTGCTGCAACAAGTCGAGAACGCAGCGGCGCGTCTGGTCTTCAATCAGCCAAAAAGAGCACACGTCACCCCTCTGTTCATTGAGCTCCACTGGCTACCGCTAGCAGCACGCATCAAATTCAAATAGCTAACAGTAGCATACAAAGTCCGAGATGGTACGGCTCCCATCTACCTGAATCCTCTTGCAAAGGCTTACGTCTCGGCCCGGCCGCTCCGGTCAACACAGGATCGTCGGCTAGCAGTGCCTACACCACGCTCAGGACAATCCAGACTCTTCTCATGCATCGTTCCACAAATGTGGAATGACCTTCCAAGCTCTACCAGAACAGCGGCTTCCTTTTCATTTTTCAAGAAACTCCTGAAGACCCTGCTCTTCAGAGAGCATCTTCTTAACTAGCACCCTCCCTGCACCCGTCCCCCCTCTCTACTGTCCACTCCTTGTTACCTACTCTCCATGACTGATGTCAATGTTGTTGTTGTTAGCCTCAAGGACAACATGCCGATTATCACTTGTAAGTCGCTTTGGACAAAGCGTCTGCTAAATACATAAACATAAACAAGGTTTTATTAATAATAAATTATTATACCTTTTGTTTTACTACAGCATCGGTACGCTTCCTGTGCACAGATTATTAAGGATGCTTGTTTCAGCTGTGAGATTAGACGATAGGATCAATGAAAAAATAAGTTGTCACACACTCCATGGAAACTTTCAGAGAATCCACAAATAGTGGCTTTCAAATAGTTTTGTTATTTTTTGCAGGTTTAGAAAAGCAGCAGATGAGACAGCATGTCTGATAATTTAGTTTTTCATCTGATAATATTAGAACATGTCTGTAATATCTGAGGGGCTTTTATAAACACCATATAACTAACACTACTGGAGAGGGTATGGATTACACAGAGGCTTCTGGGGAGCCCAGTTATAGGGGTGGGGGGTGTTCTGTTTTGCCTTGGCCCCCAAAATGTCTTGAAACGGCCCTGGGTGTGTGACTGAGTGTTGAAGGTGATCTGAATTGTATCAGATGTATAAATATTACATGTGTGTAACTTATTGCTTTATACAGGTAAAAACGTGTAGTGGAGATAAATCTACCTACATTTCACTTTTTAACACTTTGTTTTCTTGTTTTTATTTAACTATATTTTCCTGTCCTGTCTGTCTCTCATCTTCCTGCATCTCCTCTAAACTCTTCAGAAAAACTGCTGCCTGGATTCTTACTTTTTCACCTCATCAGTTACTTCAAAGATCTCCTGACCGCAAAGCGGAGAGCGCGTTTCGATGCTGCGTCAGTGAGGTGAAATCACCGCTGCACAGGTGCTCCGCAGTAGCAGAGCGCTTCAGGCACAAATAAGACAGAAAGTAGAGAACATGTGCGGACATGAACGATCGTGTGCTAATTATAGTTTTTTGGTTGCGCCACTTTGAGAATGGACCATGCGCTGGAAGCAGCAGCCTGGAGCGCTGCACACCAACGATCATCGCTATATGTGCTCTCTGCCCAGAAGAGTCCATAAATGATGTAATATATGTAGAAAACTTTTTTTCCGGCTCCCCTGGATGTGCAGGATATCCAGCTCCCCCATTATTCGATTCCTGCTCCTGGATGAAAAACCGGACATTTTCATCAATACAAGAACCCCCAGTCTGGACGCCCGGGACAGAGAGTGAAAAGTGTACATGTCCGGGGAAAAGAGGACGTATCACCCTAGTTTAATATAAAGCGGGAGATAACAGATATTTTGCTCGTGCCCTTGCTGCCCTGGGTCTGGGCCCTTTAGAGTTCGTGGACCCCTGGGCATTTGCCCAGTTGCTCATATGGTTAATCCAGCCTTGCTGATATGCCAGACTGGACTACAGAGGCCAGACAATCTGAACTAATCTCTTTTTTCCAAACTGAAGTTGTTTAAACAGCTGACTATGGTACTAATAAAATAAGTGACATTTTTTTCTAACTGAAACTGTTATTGAACTGACAAAGATGGACTGAAATATTGTCAAACTATTCCTGCTGTAAGCCGTACTTTTCACCAAATGTGTATAATATCCACAAAGTGATATACACAGTTGATCAAAGCCGTTATATTCGATGGGCGTGTTTCCAGCGGCCACATCCCAGAAGCTTTGTCTTGCGTTACTCATTACATTTACGCTTTGGGTCTATTTTCAGCTCTTAGAGGTATTCAATTCCGGTCCTGTAGGGCTGGTATACATCACGTTTGTAGCGTTATTAAGATCCTATTGTCTGCCCTTAACAGCTGCCCCTTCACACAGTAACATCGCCAAGGTCGGATAGTGGTTTCAGTATGTTTACATTCCAGGAGAAGAGACAGAAGAAGAGAAGAACGAATTCCATTAATTAATCAAAGTACTTTATTCGTGATAAAGCTAATCAGAGCATATGTTGATCATTAATAATCAGGTGAATGATCTGTGAAATAAAGATGTCATGAGTTATGTGTTTAATGAATAAACAGGACTGCACCAGACAGACTGATCTACATTACCATGGAAACGCATGACACATTGTTCTCAACCAATCAGAACTTTCGTCTGTGGTAGGGCAGAATCTGGGTTGTTTAATGAAGTTGTCCAATCTGGTTTACTAAGATTTGTAAACAACTAGGGGATATAAAACAAGGCAACGCCATTTTATACTCAGTTCCATTTTAACCTCAGCTCTGTTCGATCTGAGCTCCAAAGGAGTTACATCATACTCTCAACGTAGTTTTCAACCAGCTCTCGATCCATCATCGCCAAAAGAGAAGTACAGCCTGGCCAGATGTACTTTCTACTTTAAGCTGAGAACTGTCAAGCTGGAGATTTCCGTCGTTTGAACAAGACAACGTTCCTTCAAAATAAGAGTGAACTCGCTGACGCCTGCCGCTGCTACCGGAGTCGACCCACAGACGGGCTCTGTAGTGCTGCGACCGCTGTTCCACCAGCTCCAGTACATCCGAGGGTCCGAGAACCTGGCATTTCCTGATCTACACGGGAGGCTCCACAGGGTACGTGGTTACGGCAAAATGGCGGCTCATGTCATCAGCTTCTGAAGCCTCGTGGTAGCCTAGTCATAACAACCAGATTCGCTACGCCAGCCTAGAGATTCTGAACAAAACACACACCCACACACCAACACTATAACATTCAAATCCATATGCATTCATCATTGAGATAGTCCTGGTAGATTGTAAGAATTTATAATTATAGAAATTAAAGATTCTTAAACGATCCCAGCTCTCTTTTCTTGTCTCTCAGTCAATACAAAGTGTTTAAGTAAACTCCCTGATGATAAAAACAACCACTTCTGATTATAATATTTAGATCTAATTGTAGTGTATAAATATACAAACTACAGATCACTACATTTGGCGAGCCTAGCCTGATATCTGCACAGTTTACTACACTTTGTGCCGATTTTGAGACATGTTTGGGATTTTTTTTTGTTCAGTGTGAGTTCAGAGAAAAAAGGAAAAGTGAGCTTTTCCTCATTCAGCTAGGGAGACAGCTTTTATCTTGAAGGGGGGGTTGCACATTCATCACCCTCCAAAGGAGGCGCTGTTTCATCAAAATACCTTAAAGCTGACGTGCACTAGCGGCCATTTTGAGGCCTACATATGAAGGTATATTTTTCCTGTCTTGGTACGTTGAAAACTGTCTGTTTTATTATTTGTCGCTGTGTTTGTGACACTGTGTGCACATATTTGTAAAATCGGAGATAGATTTATCCCCGTCGGAAGTTACTTCTGTTCCGAAGGCGTCTGATCCGTGCCTATCCTTTCCCGGTAACCTCGCAAGCATAATAGTTAGCTTAACTTGCTAATATTATTCGCTGTAAGCCGACGTTAGACACCGAAGAGCGATTCTGCACCCCAGAGTGCGGACGCTAAAGTCCCTATATTACCTCGTCGCTAAGGCACGTTTGGTTAATCGGGCATTTTTGTTCTGGTCGCTCCAGACACTCGCTAGCATTAGCCGAAGAGCTAACTAGTCACCCCGGTTTAGACTCGGGTACGCGTCCCGATCAGCTGTCAAACTGTTCCGACGCAGCAATTCTGCGTCCTAAAATCCGCTAAACCTTCCGGTACAAAGTACAGTCGGTTCAATTAGCAGTGGTTCTTGTCAAACGCTCCGGTGTGTAGAATCATGAGAATTTGCTACAGGGATAACCGCCGAGTGACGGACAGCGCATGCGCAATGATCCGCCATCTTAGGTAACCCGACACGTAGCTCGATCGGCCATCTTGGGTAGGTCAAAAGAGAATATTTTTAGCATTACTAAACGATTTTGCCCCAAATATTCATTCAAAAGCCAAGCTTCCCTGTAACTAATTCTTTAATTAGTCTACAGGTAAGGTTGTTTCTGGAAGAATTAGTAAATTAAAGAACTCATTACTAATTTGGAAGATGGGCTCAGAGGAAATGATGCAATTACCATCCCAACTTCAGGCGGCGATGCAAAGCGCTCTCCTACCGATGATGCTAAGTGCTTTCCTGCCGATGATGACTGAGATGAGGAACATGATGAACATGTTCAGCAATTTTCAGCAGGACGTCGAGGGCGTCAAACATTTTGTGCGTGATTTTCAGGCGACACGGGCAGCAACCCCGTGTTTGGCCGAGAAGCCGCCAGATGCGACGAAGATGCTGCAGGCTGATGTTTTCACAGGTTCTGACTCGCAGGAAAACAACAACACCTCAAAGGAAAGCAACAACACCTCACCGGTCGTTCCATCCGTGGCGATGTTAGGCGATGCACCCATGGACGACTACCCCGGTACCGCTATCGCCGTGACTGACAAAGTTTTGCTCGCACCTCTGGTCGTGAGGAAGGGGTCTGATAGGCCCACAGTAGAGGTCACTGTACATCAGGGACATCGCTGTGTCGCGTTACTAGACACAGGTGCGGACATTACGCTCATGAGCGGAGGTTTTTACAACAGCATGTGCGACAAAAGGGGGGAGGGCCTCTCACCCCCCCCCCCCACACACACACACACACACACTCATTCCAGGCTCGATGATTTTCACTGATTTTGGTGGCGCTCCAGCAACCGCGTCTTCGCAGACTGCGATGAACATCTCGATAGGGGCCATGTCCTTAAAAACACCCCGTGTACATCGATGAAAACATGCCCATTCCCATGCTCATAGGGTTGGACTGTCTCCAACGCCTTAACTCTAAAATCAGCTACAAGTCCGGACAAATGTTTGCGTGTGTGAGGAAGCCTAAGCCGTACAAACCGCCGCTTAACAAGGACTTCCGCTACTCTGTGGCCAGTCTTTCGGGTGAGGCCGCGACTACGGGCTCACCACCACGCTCAAAACCACTGGGAAAGCCCCCTGAAGTTCTGTCCCAGATTGAGAATGTAATAGACCAAGCAGATGCTCTCACCAACGAGGTCGAGCGAGACAAACTACGACAACTTTTGCTAAAGTACAAGGGTTTTCTTTCACTTGACTCCTTGGACTGTGGTCTAACCACTATCCATGAAGTCCGGATTCCTACAAGGCCAGATGCACCGCCGAACTTTGTGCGGCAATACAAGATTCCCCTGGCGTCCCAAGGACCAATCCAGGAAATCATTGACAGCCTCTTGGCTAACGGGATCATTCGACCCTGCAACAGCACCTACTCGGCTCCGTTGTGGCCGGTACAGAAGCCTAATGGTAAGTGGCGACTAACCATTGACTACCGGCAACTCAACAAACAGGTTCCCTTGTCTAGGTGGCCTATGGCACACCTGGAGCAGGAGCTTCCAAGAGTGAAAGATGCTAAGTACTTTTCCACACTTGACATTGCGTCCGTATTTTGGACAATTCCCGCCCACGAATTGGACCAACACAAACTTGCCTTCTCCTTTGCCAACCGGCAGTACACCTTCACTCGGTGTCCTTTTGGTTATTCCAACTCACCTGCTGAGTTCAACATCTTCTTGAACAAAGCCTGCCCCGATGCTCGAGAGCGAGGGACCCTCATCTATGTCGACGACATTCTTATTCGTAAGCGTACATTAGATGACCACCTGTCCGAGCTGGACCATGTCATGGGTCAGCTCGCGGCAGCAGGTGCAAAGATCTCTCTCGCCAAAGGACAGTGGTGCAGGTCGCAAGTTCAGTACGTTGGCCTCCTGGTGGGACCACAGGGAGTGCAGCCTCGACTTGGCAGAATTCAGGGCATTGCCACCATCACACCTCCGACAAACGTCTCCAAACTTCGGAGCTTCTTGGGGGTCTGCAACTACTCGTGTCAGTTCGTGGAACATTACGCTGACATAGCACGACCTCTGACTAATCTGTTGAAGAAGGATGTGGCATTCGAGTGGGCAGAGCTGCACCAGCAGGCCATGGATGACCTGAAGGCCGCGATGTGCTCGGCTCCGTGCTTGGCGCTCCCCGACTGTGACAAGGAGTTCCACCTTGAGGTTGGTTTCTCGGCTCACTGTTTGAGTGCTGGTCTCTACCAAGTTCATGACTGCGACAGGCGTGTGGTAGCCTATGCTAGTAAGCTCTTGTCTGGGCCTGAGTTGAAGTACTCTGACTGTGAAAAAGCTTTGCTTTCCACCATGTGGGCAGTTAAGTACTTTGCGAACTACATTTTCGCTCCCAAAACGGGTGGCAATAAGGGGAAGCTGGCTAAGAAACTTTTGCCCAAATGGTCGGGTCCATTCCTGATAACAGATAAGATCTCTCCGGTCGTGTATCAGATCAAGATCGCCGGCAAAAACAAGGCGCCAGTCTACAAATGGGTACACAGGGATCATATCAAACTGCACAAGGGTTCCGCAGATTTGGCCGATGCCGACAACAACAATCTACCGACTTCAAAAGGGGGGTGATAAATACGTCCCGTTGGTTCCACAGATTTCTATCTCAGGTTACACAAATTTGTTTGTTTGTGAGTGTGCATGGTTGTCTTTCATGTTATACGTCACGTGCACACTTAGGGTGTGTTGAGACGGACGTGCTGTGGGCTCCTGGAGTCAGGTAAACAGCCAGGTAACAGTGAGTGGGTTAGGCCACATAGTACTGTTGTCCAAAATTTAGTTGTTTTTTTTTATCTTTACTAATCACAATTCCTTATGGGTACATTAACATGACAGTGATTACTAACTACTGATTTACATTTTAGTACTGATTTACATTTCTGTTTTTTATAGTATCTTTGACAGGTTGATTTAAATGTGAATGTTATGATTATCAACGTTGATTTACCTTACAGGGCTATAACCAATTTTGCCCCTATCCTGACAGCGTGTATTTCCAGTGAGGCTTCACTGATACCAGTTAGGGTTCTTTCATTTTCTGCTTTTCGCATCATCCTTTTTGCATCTCACACAGAGAGGGTTGCATACATTTCTTCACTTAATGGGTAATTCACATAAAACTTACACATAGTACAACAGGTACTCATAGAGTTAGGTTTTTATTTCTTTGATGACATGAAACACAATTTTGTTGTGTCTACATTGAAGTGCCTGCACTGTGCTCTCTCTCCTCTGCTGAGCTCGTGAGGATCCTGCTTCATGGGGGTGGATCCGTGACTCGTCATCTGCATCGACTACTCCTGGGTGGTGCTCCGTCTCGTTGGCCTTGGATGACCGTGGGTCCAGCGTGGCTGCTGGGACACCTCATTCGTTGGGATTACTGTCTACTGCTCTTCCCTTTTTCTGGAATACGATAAGTACTGTTGCCAAGTCGTTTTATATTTGGAATATTACCCTGCCAGTGGATACAAGGATCAATTGTCTATCTGGCATACTCGTGGATATACACAAGATTTTCTCCTGCTTTGCATTTTTGCCCGTGAGGATATAAAGCTGCTGTTGCTTTAATTATGGCTTCCATGGGGAATAGTTAATAACCTGCTGACTTGTGTTCTTCCTGAGGCGTGTGCAAGACTGTTCTTCAGCGTGGGGTTCGTACCTCACCACAGTTGGCTGTTCCAGTGGGATCGCATCCTGTCGGTTGTCCAGGTTCTTCATAACTTGGGTTTGTTCAACGACCAAGTGGTCTCTTGCAGGACCATATTGACCTTGAAAAGGGGGCTGTGTAGCGTTATTAAGTTCCTATTGTCTGCCCTTAACAGCTGCCCCTTCACACAGTAACATCGCCAAGGTCGGATGCTGGTTTCAGTATGTTTACATTCCAGGAGAAGAGACAGAAGAAGAGAAGAAGAACGCTTTCCATTAATTAATCAAAGTACTTTATTCGTGATAAAGCTAATCAGAGCATATGTTGATCATTAATAATCAGGTGAATGATCTGTGAAATAAAGATGTCATGAGTTATGTGTTTAATGAATAAACAGGACTGCACCAGGCAGACTGATCTACATTACCATGGAAACGCATGACACATTGTTCTCAACCAATCAGAACTTTCGTCTGTGGTAGGGTAGAATCTGGGTTGTTTAATGAAGTTGTCCAATCCAGTTTACTAAGATTTGTAAACAACTAGGGGATATAAAACAAGGCAACGCCATTTTATACTCAGTTCCATTTTAACCTCAGCTCTGTTCGATCTGAGCTCCAAAGGAGTTACATCATACTCTCAACGTAGTTTTCAACCAGCTCTCGATCCATCACCGCCAAAAGAGAAGTACAGCCTGGCCAGATGTACTTTCTACTTTAAGCTGAGAACTGTCAAGCTGGAGATTTCCGTCGTTTGAACAACAAGACGACGTTCCTTCAAAATAAGAGTGAACTCGCTGACGCCTGCCGCTGCTACCGGAGTCGACCCACAGACGGGCTTTGTAGTGCTGCGACCGCTGTTCCACCAGCTCCAGTACATCCGAGGGTCAGAGGACCTGGAATTTCCTGATCTACATGGGAGGCTCCACAGGGTACGTGGTTACGGCAAAATGGAGGCTCATGTCATCAGCTTCTGAAGCCTCGTGGTAGCCTAGTCATAACAACCAGATTCGCTACGCCAGCCTAGAGATTCTGAACAACACACACACACACACACACACCAACACTGTAACATTCAAATCCATATGCATTCATCATTGAGATAGTCCTGGTAGATTGTAAGAATTTATAATTATAGAAATTAAAGATTCTTAAACGATCCCAACTCTCTCTTTTCTTGTCTCTCAGTCAATACAAAGTGTTTAAGTAAACTCCCTGATGATAAAAACAACCACTTCTGATTATAATATTTAGATCTAATTGTAGTGTATAAATATACAAACTACAGATCACTACACGTTTTAGTGGCTTCTCTGCTCCAACACACTTGATTCAGTGATTGAATCATCTGTGCAGCAGCACTTCAGGCTGCGCAGAAGCCTGTTAATCACCTGCTGATTAAACTCAGGTGTGCTGAAACAGAGCTAAAGCTAAAACGTACTAGACACCGTCCCTCCAGGCCCAGAATTGAATTCCCATGCCCTATGCTTTCAGAATACATAAAACTCAGCAATTCAGATCAGGCCCAGCACTAAAACACAAGAGCGGTGTCAAACATATTGCAACTTTCAAAATAAAAGACACATGCAAATTTCCAGGTTTTAAAGGTGCAGTAAGTAAGAATAAAGTAAGATTTCTACAGTTTAATAATCACAAAACAGTCTAATGTCTCAATCGTGTTAGAAGGAAGGCTATGCTGAAACATATTTCATTCTCAGCCAGCTGTGGGTTGTTGGGTTGGCTCCTTTCAAAATAAAGGAGGGAGGGACATAGATACTGTTCACCATTAGTGAGTCTGAGGTTGCTGTGTTACCTGTGAGCTAACGCTACAGTGCCAACATTTGTAGAAAGAAGAAGAAGAAAATATAATTTCTATATATGTAATGTGACTACAGCCAGCAAAAAGCTCTAGTGTTGTTTAAAGAACCAAAGCCAATAAACAGGAGTGGCCCAAAAGTTATTTCTTCTACCTCTAAGAAGCTTCGGCATCTTTTTGTTTTACCCATCGGGTAAAGAAGGCTAGAGGCTAACATTGGGCGAACAATGCTAACGGTGAATTAGAAGCAAAATATCGGCTATAAAATGTTCCCTAGCCTTGTCACCGGGAAGAATAAGCCATAACATTCCTCGCCCCCTCCCTTATGTGCTAGAAGCTACAAGGTCTCATGAAGAAGTCGAGACTTTACTCTTTTGATAAAGCGATTCTTATTTTGTATCATAAAATGGTTTCTTTCAATCCACATGTTGTTCACAATCATATTCTGTGTTGCGTACAATGAATGTTCTATCTAAAGTGATTTAATAATTAATTAATCAACATAAATATTTATTACTTCATGACTTATTTCAGATCTTAAAGGAGACAGAGAATGAAGTTAATCAGCAATCTAAAACTGCTTTAATCCTCTAAAAAGCATAAAACATTTTATTTTGGCTTTCATCTGTCCCAGTGTCACACCCTGTCCTATTTCCCCATTCTGTGCAGTCCTGTGTCTCCTGATTGCTCCCACCTGCCTCTCGTTTTCCATTCACCCAAGCTCCCAGCCCTCATGTATTTAAACCCTCTCAGTTCTGTGTGTCTTGTCGGTTCATTGTTTCCATGTCCTGCGTGCTCTGTGTGAATAAAGACACCTTAAATATTCCAGTTTGCCTGCCTGCTTTTTCCCCTGCATGTGGATCCTCACCTCCGGCTTAACTCACCTGCGCACGTGACAGAATGAACCGACCTGACGAAGGATCCAGCGGGGAAGTTCTCCACTGGGAGTACCTGCTCCGATGGCTCACACCATCCAGTTTCTCCTCTTCCAACGCCGCCACGGCGCCGACGCCGCCATCAAGCCTCGGCGATCCTCTCCACCCTCACGGAGTCAGATGGGAGGTTGAACTGGGAGACGCAGCCGGACCGATCCTGCTATGTGGGCACCAGGCTGGCTGTGTGCTCCCCCAGCGTTGGTCCACAGCACCAGGAAGGAACCCAGGCTCCACCAACACCTCCAGCCCTGGAACGGCACCACAGGCTCACCGCCACCCCGGCTCTGCGCGCCAGCTTGGACTCGCCCCCAGTCAGGTCAGCGGCCCCGCCTCCGGTTCAGCCAGTACCTCCTTCATCTGCTGGACCAAGCCTGCAGCCCAACGGACGGAGCTCGCCGGCCTCCAAGCGAAGCTAGGTCGACTCCGCCAACTCATTAGCCTCCAGGAGTTCCAGCTGGACACCCTATCCCCCTGTATCTCCAGGTGAGGGTTTCCGTCCAGCCAGCGGACACGCCTCCGGTCCAGTCAGCAGCTCCCTCATCTCCAGGCCAAAGGACCGAGCCGGCAGCCCATCCAACAGAGCTCGTCAGTCTCCGAGCTGAGCTGGTGCGGCTCCGTCAGATCCACAGCCTCCAGGAGTTTCAGCTGGACACCCTAACCTCCCTGATTTTCCAGGAGACGTCACTAGTCCAGTCAGCGGCACCGCCCCCACTCCAGTCAGCGGCACAGTCACCAGTCCAGTCAGCTGCACCGCCCCCCGTCCAGTCCGTCCAGTCAGCGGCACTGCCCCCGTCCAGTCAGCGGCACCTCCCCAGTCCAGTCACCAACACCTCCCCCACTTCGGTCAGCGGCACCGTCACCAGTCCAGTCAGCAGCACCGTCACCAGTCCAGTCAGCTGCACCGTCACCAGTCCAGTCAGCGGCACTGCCACCAGTCCAGTCATCGCCAGGTCCTGTGCCTCCAGTCCAGGAGGCTCCGCCCATGGCCCAGCCTGTCCAAGAGGTTCTGCACACAGCCCAGCCAGTCCAGGAGGCTCCGCCCTCGGCCCAGCCTGTCCAGTCAGCGCCTAGTCCCGCGCCTCCAGTCCAGTCAGTACCAAGTCCGGCGCCTCCAGTCCAGTCGTCAGCGCAACGTCTGGCGCCTCCAGTCCAGTCGTCAGCGCAATATCCGGCACCTCCAGTCCAGTCGTCAGCGCCTAGTCCGGCGCCTCCAGTCCAGTCAGTGCCTAGTCCGGCACCTCCAGTCCAGTCGTCAGCGCTACGTCCGGTGCCTCCAGTCCAGTTGGCGGCCCCTCCTGCAGCAGCTCTGGCGCCTCCCCCGCAGTGGATTCGCCTCCACTCAAGTCGACGCCCAGTCCGGTGCCTCCAGTCCTGTCAGCGCCCGGTCCGGCGCCTCCAGCCAAGTCGAAGCCCCCAGCCAAGTTGACGCCTCCAGCCCCGTCAGCGCCCAGTCCTGTCCTGTCCACTCCAGTCGGGGCCAGGTCCGGCGCCTCCCCTCAACTCGACGCCTCCAGCCAAGTCGACGCCTCCGGCGCGTTCCCTCAAGTCTGCACCCCTTTCAAGTCTGCGCTTCCACTCAAGTCTGCGCCTCCAGCACCTCCACTCCAGTCAACTCCTTCGCTCCAGCCGGCTCCACTCCAGTCAACTCCTCCTCTCCAGCTGGCTCAACTGCAGTCAACTCCTCCACTCAAGTCGGCTCCACTCCAGTCAACTCCTCCGTTCCAGCCGGCTCCACTACGGTCAACTCCTCCAGTCGGCGCCTTCAGCACCTCCACTCCGGTCCCCGCCTCCTGCCAAGTCGGCGGCTCCCCCTGCAGCGGCTCCAACTGCAGTCACCGCTGGCCCTGCCCTCGCCAGACGCCGGTGTTGCCACTCCCCACATGCCAAAGACAGTGGCAAGCTGAAACACACTGAACTGGCTTATGTGAGTAAAATCAGCCAGAAGACAGGAGCCCAGCTGCACAACAAGCATCCAAGCTGAGGGTCACAGAAGGGTCACAGGGACAAGAGGACAGAACTGGGCAAAAGGTCAGGAAGCAGGCTGGCTCCACCCCTGGATCCACCTCTGGCGGGAAAAGAAGGACTGGAATAGAGTGAAGACAGCCCCATTGGATCGAGAAGCCCTCTCAGGAATGCTGAAGGAGACCAACAATTTGCTACAAACATGATGATTTATGACCTGTGCCTTCATGTAGAATGCTGCATGTATTGATAATGACACCAGATGTTTTGTGTTGAGCTAAAAAGTGTGTATCTGGTAAATGACCCCATGACCTTACTGTCATGAGATAATGATATATGTGACTTTTACCTCGTCTAAGCTGGCCCAAGAAGGGTATAAAAGAGCAGCTCTGAGCAGAGCTGTGACACAGAAGTTGGGGCAGACGACAAGAAGAGACAGAGCAGATTCTAGGCATAGAGGAGGTCATCCTCCGTCCTCTGGACGCAACCTGGGGCTACGGAGTGAAGATTTAAATATTAGATACCGGGCTATCCGACGTAGAACTGTCTTCTAGGCTAATAAAAGCTTGTGCACTAAGGGCCTAATAAGCTTATAACCTTGGAGTGAAAACCGCACCAATTTCTCTAAAAGGAAAGAAATTTGGGAGAACGGACGATTAACTTAAAAAGGTATAAAGAAATTACGGCTTTCCGACGCAAGAAAAGCCAAGGATAAACTAGGCAAAAATAAAAAGAAATAAAAGAATAAGAATAAAAAACAAGGCGTAGAAATGAATTAAAAAAAAATAAAAATAAGAAAAACTTTTAACCAGCCATGGCAGATAGATCTTTAACGGTAAAACCGGAGAATATCCTCCTTAATGTGAGATTTGTAACCGGAGAAATAGCGACATTTCAAGGTGAGCCGCAAAGTATCTTAGCAATATCCTGTAATCGGAGCTTTCAGAATGAAGCAGGAACAGCTCGGAGCAGTGGCTGAGCGCCGTCCGAATGCTGAAACACAAGTGAGAGGAATAACATCACTGAAGAAATTACTTGATTAAACGTCATGGCTGGATCAAAATCTAGTAAAGAAATGATATGTGAGAATTTGTATAGTATAGGAACAAGGGTTTTGCTGTTCACTTATGCTGACTTCAAGAATGGAGGATGGTCGGCTGCTATCCGGGTTCCAGGGCTTAGGTGTGTTCACCTGGGCCCAAAGTTTACCCTTCTGGCAGTCGATGAGGGGAGCTAGACGTTCAAGCAGGTCCTGACCAATGAGAAGTGGTTCAGTGTCTAGCTGGCAGACATAAAACGGGTGAACCAGAGTCATGTCTTGGAAGGTGATGTCCAGCCATGCCCGGTGAGTGATACACTCCAGGGTCTGGGTGTAGCTGGTGATTTTCAGGTCACAAGGTTCTACCTGGACTGGTTTCCCGAGCGACCGCATGGCGTCGGACACTCGATGGAACAGTGTGAAGCACATCAGGGTGATTTCTGAGCCGGTATCCAGCAGAGCATCAACCTGTATGCATCCACCTACGTTGGTGCTACAGTACAAACGGCGAGCATGATCATGGTTTGTTAAGTCACCAAGGAACTTCAGAAATTTAGTATCAGGTTTCTCTGGGGGGTAGATTTCAGGAGACTCCTGTGATCTACCAGTAGTGTTCCCCCAGCTGATCAGGTAGGTCCTGGCCTCTCTGGGGGGTTGAGCCATGCCTAGTCATGCGGACGGTGGCTCTGGGTCTGGCTTCTTAGAAGAAGACTTTGGTGCAGGGGTCTCTTCTGCAGATCTCAGCTGTTCCTTCTGTTTAGCTAGGAACTGCTGAAGCATCTCCTGGAGGTCGGCTTTGGTCAGGGACTCATCCGCGGACTCGCGTTCGGGACTTACCTGTTGGCGGCGCTCCTTAAACTTTCCTTTGGTCCGACCTGCCTGCCGTCGGTTTTGGTTGGGCCACTTCCTGTCTGATTGTCCAGACCTAGGTGGCTGCCAATTAGCACCCCCCTTCCCCTGTTGAGGGAATTGGGACTGCTCTCGTGGTTTAGCGGGTCTAGGCTTAGCAGATTTTGGCTTAGTGGGTGGAGCTTCTGTGCCTTCGAGCTCCAAACACGGCTCGGCGTCGGGAGCTAGGTGCATGACGCTGTGATGTGCGTCAGGCTTTTGGGGCTTCCCGCCTGCTTCCCAGGCCTGTTGGGCGTACCTCCTAATCTCCTGAGTTGTCAGTTTTTTCATCCTACAACACACATTGAGACTTCGGAGCGAATACACTCGTGCAGGTTGTGAATGAAAAGGGATCTGAAGGCAGGGTCTTCCTCGAGCCCAGGGCCGTTTCGACCTTGGAAATAAGCACTTTTGAGTCGGCGATAATACTCTCTGGGGGGTTCGTTCCTCCCGTGTTTGATGGAGAAGGCCCCCATTGTAGCTGACGCAGAGTCTGCATACGTGGCATATTCATCTCTCAACGCTCGGCAGAGCGAGGAGTACCGATCTCGAATGTCAGGTGGTAGAGTTTCCATGAAACCATGCACCGTTCTAGATGTGGTTTTCCAAATTAGCTTGAGCTTTTCCCTTGAAGAGGGTGATGGAAGATCAAGCAGACAATGTTCTATCTCCCTGAGATAATCATCAACGTTGGATTCACTGGTGTTAGGATCAAAGCTTCTATGTCTTTAGCTAGCGATTCAATTTGACGTACACGGAGCCCTGACTCACGGTACGGCGCATCATCCTCTGACTCTGACCCACGGTCTGTCTCAGAGGGCGCTGGAATCCCAATGTTGACTCCTGGGGCCCAAATCGGGGTCCGGCATGCTGTGGCGGGCTGCTGGCACGTCACGTGGGTGTCTTGGGAGGTCCTCCTCCCGGGGCACGTCTGCGTAGTGCAGCCTGCGTCTTCCAACTGGGGCTTCTGCATAATACGCTCTGTCCGGGTACGGACTGGCGTAGGATGCTTTGTCCTGCAGCTGGTTACCGGCATGCCGAATACCGGAGTAGCTAGGATGGGTGGATGGTTGAGGTGCAGGTTGGGGTGCATAACCCCAATCGGCACCTTGCACCCTTCGTGGACTGGGGGAGCGGTCTAAATAGAGGTGCCGCTCAGCTGGTCGACTTCTCACTGATTGAAAAGGCCGTGAAGATGAGGGTGGTGGTCCAACCTGGGGTTCGAGGGCGAACTGCCCTCGGCCCCTAGGTGGTCCTGAATGCCCTATACTGTGTGTAGGGAATGGGGCCGAAGGTTGGGACGGATAAGCGTCATCTCTCCCCTGCGGCGTGCGTCCGTCCAGAGAGTCCCACACCACATACTGTCGATTATCGTATGGAGATGTATCAGGAGGTAGGCTACCAGGTACCTTGAAAAGAGGTGGTCTACCTTTACTGCGGGACAGCTGTCCCTCGCTTCCTTGGGTGGTGGAAACCAATTGCTCTTTGGCGATCGTCCTGGGCGGAGCCTGGTTGGCTTTGCCGGCTTGCTTCCGTACCGGTGTGGGAGAGGACTCTGGCTCAGCCACAGAGTCATGGTGTTCCCCCCCTTCCCACTGTCTGTTGTCATCAGCAGAGGGGGGCGGGGTCTTCTCCCCATCTTCCCCAGAATCTGTGCTGGTGTCGTCTTCCTCCTCGTCATCCTTCTGCCTTCCATTCTGCTGCGTTTCAGCTAGCATGCTCTGGAGCTTCATGATCTCTCGATCATGTTGGAGTCCTCTCTGATAGAGGATCAGGGCTAACTTAGCCAAGGACACCTGGATTGGAACATTACCATCCGGGTTTTCTATTGGATCAATTACAGCGTCAAGCTGTTCTTCAGTGAAATCCCTAGAAGGGTAGTCGGGTTCTCGAGCAACCGCGACCAGTTTGGACAGGAATCGTCCAGAAAGTAGGCCAGGTTCATATTCGTGGGCCGCAGCGCAACCTGGTTGCTGGGAGTTGGTCAGTTCACTACTCTGTCCCTCCATTTTAACAACCGAACCAAAAATAGCCTAGTAGAGCTTCTGCAGATAGCTCAAAGCTGCACCTTTTTGGGCAGCAACTGCTAGCTTTGTAGCAGAAAAACACTAAATTAACCTTTGTGCGCACAGGTTTTAGCGTTTTAAGATTGCACGGAATGCCGTGACTAACGCCTAAAATACTATTCCTTTCAGTATTTTAGCAAAAGCTGGTGCGTTGCCGTAGCAACGTCTTACAACACTTGCAGTGTTAAATGTGCTAGTTATTCCTTCAGAATATTAGCAAACAGGGTGTTATCAGTCTTTGAGTGAAGGTTTCAGTTAGTTATAATAGCCACTGTGAGTTAAAGTCGCTAAATTAGCAGTTAATTTTAGCCTAAAAGGGTTAGTCAGAATCACTTACATACTGCACCTTTAATGAGGAACTGAATTTTAACCTAAAAGGTTAGCCAGATTTTATTACATGTTGCACCTTTAAAGAAGCACTGAGTTACTGGTGAGAGTTCAATGCAGCTTCCTGCTCAGCGAAATCAGCACCACTCTGTTGCTGGTTCAAGACTAAACAACTTATTATTTTAATTCAAGCTAAAGATTTATTTGTTTGTTTGTGCCGGATAGAAATCTCTGTGTATCCCGCCTCACACGGGGCACCAATTAATGTTGGGGTTATTAGGTAGCGAACATTTAGTAAGCTCCTACTTACTTTTGGATTCTTCAATAAATGCTGTAAATATGGGAATATTTACTGATTTATTAATTAATTAAGATATTTTCAGATATCTCCGGGGCACTACCCCGTTCTACCGGGGAAAAATTGAATCCAAAACTCTTATCAGTCTTTCTTGAAGTTCGTAGAATCCTAGGTGCAGAAACTTCGCATTGACACAACAAATCTACTGGAGACAAAAATCTGAATTTTATAACATTTAATTAAACAATTTGTCAAATGAATAAACAATGAAATAAATGAATAATAACCATGTGATATAATTGAAGATGGATGTGTTTGTGTGTGATGGAGGATGTATGAATGGGGTCCTTTGTTCTCACAAAGGAGTGGTGTGTGTGTGCGTGTGTATGGATTCAAAATGGAGTCTTGAATACAAGATGGCTGACCCCTTTGTCTGGCTAAAGTGTGGGTGGCAACTTGCACTTTAACTTCCAAAGCACTTAGAATCAGAAGTAACTTAACCTTAAAATCACTCAAAACACTTCAAAATGGTCATGAAACAACACAAAAGGTTAATCCTGAATTAATATCTGATAAGTTTGTCAGCTTGGCCACAGCTAACAGACACAACCCAGATATTTAAACAATGATCAATAAGCAGTTTATTCTTTATCAAAAATGACCCGATGGACGTATTTGGGAACCAAAAGAGAAACTCGTCTGGTAATTTGAAGCAATAGCGCGGTTTTATTGCTTATTCTACACTATAAAGGAAACGGGAGAAAGAAGAAGGAGAGAGAAGACGAGTTTTCTGATCACCAGAACAGCGAGGCGTCCCACCCTGTTTGATTTGACGGTTCTCCGTGGTTTCTCCGCAGTTCGGCGTCGTCCGTCGGTTTGATGCTTTCCCCGCTGTTTTCCGCGTTCTCCGTGAGCCTGATGGGCTTGTAGCTTAGTTTTCCAGCGGTTTCGTGAGCTCCTTTTGAGCACTTAGACCTTGCGCGTGCTCAAGTGAGTCGGAGCGTACACCGAGCATGTCCTTACCGCCAGTTATCCTGGGCAAAAGAACGGAGTTTCTTTGTCTTTGTTAATGATTTATAGCCTGAGCTCGCGGGAAAACTCCATGGGCTCCCGCACATGCGCAGAACGTGTTTCTGGTATTAGGCGGTGACGTCATCACAATGCTTCCGTGTGCAAAGCATCATGGGAAATGAAGTTTCTTGGCGCTGATGTGATTATTTGCTTTTCAGAGCAATTTAGCACAGTCTTTTGGAGAAAATTACCGCAGCAATTTCTCACGAGGGCATACCCTCAACACCCCGGAGGTCTGGGGATCGAATCCCGCCCGGGCCCTCATTTATCCACCTTGCCACAGTTACTTGCCACACTTCATAATTTTTAGCGCAAGCTTCCCACCAGAAGCTGCTAGCAGAGTTAGCTTGTTGTTGTTCAGGTGTGTGAGGAGAATATTTGGAGCTCTGCAGTAAAAATGTCTTCACTTCAGTCTGGAGGGAGAGCGTCTCTGCTTGAAGGAGGAGTTTGTCGGGTTTCCTGTTATGTGGAAGCCACAGTTCAGTCTCTGAGCGTCCAGCTGAACTTGAGTGAAATGGATGTCCGGTGTCTGAAGGTTTGTGTGTCCGCACTGCAGTTTATGGTCCCCTGGCTAGATTTTTCTCGCATGGGGGATGTTGCCAGTCCCCACATGCCAAAGCCAGTGGCAAGCTGAAACACACTGAACTGGCTTATGCGAGTAAAATCAGCCAGAAGACAGGAGCCCAGCTGCACAACAAGCATCCAAGCTGAGGGTCACAGAAGGGTCGCAGGGACAAGGGGACAGAACTGGGCAAAAGGTCAGGAAGCAGACTGGCTCCACCTCTGGCTCCACCCCTGGATCCACCTCTGGCGGGAAAAGAAGGACTGGAATAGAGTGAAGACAGCCCCATTGGATCGAGAAGCCCTCTCAGGAATGCTGAAGGAGACCGACAATTTGCTACAAACATGATGATTTATGACCTGTGCCCTCATGTAGAATGCTGCATGTATTGATAATGACACAAGATGTTTTGTGTTGAGCTAAAAAGTGTGTATCTGGTAAATGACCCCATGACCTTACTGTCATGAGATAATGATATATGTGACTTTTACCTCGTCTAAGCTGGCCCAGGAAGGGTATAAAAGAGCAGCTCTGAGCAGAGCTGTGACACAGAAGTTGGGGCAGACGACAAGAAGAGACAGAGCAGATTCTAGGCATAGAGGAGGTCATCCTCCGTCCTCTGGACGGAGGATGACAAAGGAAGACACGTTTTGGGGCAGTCGACTGAGACAGAAGGAGCTGTAGCTCGAAGACAGAGTTGGTGTAAATCAACTCCTTATTTCTTAGTTAATCATTAGAACTAATTCCTCCTTGGGGGAAGCAGTTAGTTTTATATTTACTCATTTTTGTATTTTTTAATCTTGTAATAAACTTTTTGGAAAGAGATCCACATTCCTGATTCTTTC
Organism: Nothobranchius furzeri; assembly: GCF_043380555.1. Taxonomy (NCBI): domain Eukaryota; kingdom Metazoa; phylum Chordata; class Actinopteri; order Cyprinodontiformes; family Nothobranchiidae; genus Nothobranchius; species Nothobranchius furzeri. The sequence continues at coordinate 82,734,155 of NC_091745.1, read as the reverse complement.
AGGTTTTCTCTAAGGCTTAAAGGTGGGAGCCCTGACCATATTGCACAGAGATAAGCATATTAATTATAGGTTCCTGAATCATCAGGATTTGCTTTACGGTTTGTGACAGATTAATATAAAGAAACCTTAAGATAAAAGGAGCTTGTCTCCTTCCTCACCCGCGAGTAACGAGATGTCTTAAGGATGATAAAACCAAAACATTAGAGGTTAATTTTGGCTCCGATTCGCAAGTGTGAAAAAGTCTCTATCAGCGCTGGAAGGTTGGATTAATTAGATAAATTGATAAATCTATGTTAGTCTGATCAACTAACAAGAATCATTTTATAGTTACCAACCATCCACATAAGCTGATAGGGGCGCAAATTAATCCAAATAACCCAAATAATTGCCAGCCGGGCCGGCTTCTCGCTGGGCTTCATCCCTAGTATCTAAACCAAAGATAATGAGATTGATTAAAAAGAAGTGAGCTATTACAAAGGGACAAGTCTTGCATATCATTTCACCTTTAAAATAGAAGTTATGATTCTAACTTAAGAAGTCCAGACCAGGGTCTAGTACGATAAAACTCACCGACATCCCCACCGAACCCTGAAAGATGCACAGTCTCATAAGTTCTAACGGAACTGGGTTTTAACGGAACCGACAAATGGGACGTGCACGCGACACCGGCTCCCCAGAGCCCGTCGCTATCTCCTCCTCTGCCCCAGATGCCGGCCCCCCAGAGCCCGTCGCGGTTTCCTCCTGTGTCCCAGACGCCGGCTCCCTAGACTCAGTTGCCGTCTCCTCCTGTGTCCCAGATGCAGGCCCCCTAGACTCTGTCTAGACCTGCGTTGGGCGTCCGGTGCCACCCCTTAGAGGGGGGGGACATGGTAATCAGGTTAAGGTTAACTGCACTCACACGTCTTTGTTCCATAACACCAGAGCTTTCCATCTTGAGAGGGCGTGTTCCGAGGTATGTTAAATCTACATGTCAAAATCTAATTCGTTAGAATAAGATTACCGGCCATCTCTTAAAACCTAACTCCTCAGTTCAAGTTCAGTTCTTGAGCTCACCAAATTCTCTCCGTGGCAACGAGAGTCCAGAGGATCGAGTCAGCCGTTCGAAACCTCTACTAAAGCTTTTCTGTCATGCCGATGGAATTGCTTCAATAGAAACGCCATCTGCAACAAGCTGACGCTATGAGATTCCTTCAGAATCTGCTCAGACACATCCACCTCAGCTGAAGACCCCCTGGACGCGACTACGACAGGACACAGCGACGAAGAGATGCTGGAAAAGGATAACTGCCTCAATCACCTGCACCCAATCTCCAACATGGTTTCACGGTCAAAGGATCAGAAGGACTTTTCTGGGACAAGATCAGCTCCCTGACAATTGGACAACCACCTCATGGAAGGACCCTGACGTCTTCCTATTGAGAAGTTGAACAGTACGCTCACATCCCGAACTCCATTATTGCACTCCGGACCCGGACTTCAAGGTACTCATCAAGTGAGACTGAAACCATCCTGATCAACTGAAGAGGACTCTGACCTTCCAAACTAATCTCCAACCGAGACTCCCAGCCCACGGACAAACCCTTGATGAAGAACGATGGATTTGCCTCAGCTCTGCCATAGTTAGAGCTACATAAATTAATATTACATGTTCATTTTCCCTCATTCACAGGAAGAGTCGTCTGCAACTTGAAGCTTTAAGTTAAATTCACCTGATGTTTCAATAAACTCAACTGATGTTTTCTGTGTATTATTTGGTTTTGCTAACCCTTCCCAACCTCTTTACAGGGACTGCTATAAATTATAGAACTGTTGCATTGCAGTAAATTCACTTAAATATGTATGAAATAGCTTTTCTTAAGTTTATGATGGTGTTGATTTAACTGATTTCCATTATCTCACTTGTATTTCTATAAAATGCTGTTTGATGCCATCTTGTTTTATTATTTTATTTGTTCTTTGTTACTTATTTGTTCTTTGTGTGTTGCTTACTTTATGTTTGGTTATCCTATTCGGATCAACAGGAGGGATTATGTTATGGAAATCTTATATTTCATTACTTTAGTCTTATTAACAGATCTATTAACTGAATGTCCTGAAAGCATTCACACACACGCACACACACATTCTTGTCCTCCCACACACACTCTCTCTCTCTCTCTCTCTCTCTCTCTCTCTCTCTCTCTCTCTCTCTCTCTCTCTCTCTCTCTCTCTCTCTCTCTCTCTCTCTCTCTCTCTCTCTCTCTCTCTCTCTCTCTCTCTCTCTCTCTCTCTCTCTCTCTCTCTCTCTCTCTCTCTCTCTCTCTCTCTCTCTCTCTCTCTCTCTCTCTCTCTCTCATGATCCACTCCCATTCCTTTCTTATCTTTTCCTTTAAATAAAGTCTCTCTCTCTCATGATCCACTCCCATTCCTTTCTTATCTTTTCCTTTAAATAAAGTCTGTGACCAGATGTTCGGGGCATTTACCCCGCACACTTGCCACTAAGTCATGATTTGGTTGTATGTCTTTCTCATTGTTTCTTGTCCCTTTTCTCTTCAACTCCAGGAAATGGTTTATTGATAAACATATTGATAAAATCCCTAACAAGGGGTGAGAGAGTGATTGCAAAAACCAAATTTGACCACAGAATGCCATCTTACTTTATTACACATTGCACCTTTAACTAGGAAAAAATATGTCATTACCTACGTTTTTGTAAAGATTGAGATTTAAAATGAGAATATTATCAAGGGGATAATATTAAGAGGAACCATTGTTATACATAGTAGAAGCTAATTTACCTTCAGATAATAAACCAGCAGCTCGTTTAAGGCAGGGTCAGCATTTAGGTTGACTAGGAAACACTTATCTTCACCCAATTTGATCCCTGAAGTCTCCAAAGAGATGCCCATACTCTCCAGTTGCTTCTGCCGCTCCTGTAAACACAGATAATAACAGTGTAGATCAATTCATGTTTTTACGTTCTGAAGCTTTCCTGAATTGTGTTTACAGCAGCAATCTCTTCTGTCTTCCTTAGCTTCTCCTCCCAGGTCACCGTCATCTCCTGAATGAGTTTTTCTGATTCCTGCAGTTTCTCCTTCAGCTCAGGAGCCTTCATGGCCTGAAGTGAGAGAAGAATTCATCATCAGATTTATTTCTGTTAAATCTGGTTATAACTGTGTTGTTGTACTTACCTCAGCCTGAGAGAGCTGAACTTTAAGCTTCTCCACCTCCTCCCTGAGCTCTCTGATGATCCGAGCATTGGGGTCTTCGTTCACCATGGCGTGGTTGATGATCCTCTTGGCCCTGTCGGCATAACGCAGTGTGGACAGAGTCTCCTCATAGTTATCAGCTGCTGGACTCACTGTGGCGATCATGGCCGTCTTGCTGTTTCCACCGAGGTTGTCCTAATGTCAAAGTCAAATATTGATGTCAAAATTTCAGCTCTTCTTCTGTATGCTCCTGATGCAGACATAGGAAGCAAGTAACTTCTTAAAGAATACGTAGACAACTCCTTTGCTATAATAGTAAATGTAAGATCAAACCTTCAGCAGCCAGGTGAGGACCGAGTCTCTGTAAGGCACAAACTTAGGCTTCCCCTTTCCTGCAGACTGCTCAGCCAGAGCAGAAATCACACATCCTAATGTGGTGAGAGACCTAAAAAACACAAAAACACATATAAAGATTTTCAAAGCCAATTTGCTGTTATATCAAATGTTATTAAATAAAATAAAAGACTCCTACTTGTTTATGCTGCTGCCTTCCTTGAGTCGCTCCCCAGCAGCGCCGGTTTTGGACGCACGCTCACTTCCTGCCAAGTCAACTAGACTCATCTTGCTCACCTTTTCCCCTGAATTCTAATAAAATAATAAAATTCAACTCAAGAGAAGAAACGTGTGTTTTTGAACATAAAAGTCAAAAGGAGACTAACTCCAGATTGTAGATCATATAGTGTTTGCGTGACAATGATACTGAAGACAGCATGTGATCGGCTGCTCTCCTCGTTCATGTTGGTGGCTGCAACTGTCCTGGATTTGTTTCCCTCTGACATTAACACCTCGATGTCCTTAAAAAGAGCCGAGAATAAAGAAAGAAGCATCATTAGTTGCTGTCGTTTGTCATTTCAGTGGGAAATCCACCAGACTAAAACTAGGTAGCGGCAAGCCCCAAAGAACAGGGTGAAGATGTTTTAACGTTTTGAAGGAAAGGAGCTGCCAGGGCTTGGCATTCAAACTAAACACACACACACACACACACACACACACACACACACAGCCTTGTTACTGTAGCTTCAGCTGGAATGCGTCTCATTACAGCTTCTGAACATGGGGGGATTCAAAGCTCATTCTATTGTAAATCAACAGCTTGAGAAACGGAGATGTTATATAACAGAAAAATCACATCTATGTGTGTGTGTGAAGCATGATGACTCAGAAAGGTAATGGACAAACCTCAAAGCTTGTAACAGCAAGCTGAGAGAGGCCGTCCACATAGGGACCCAGAACTTTGTGCTCTCGAACTTTCAAGGACTGACGGCTCCTTAAAAATAAAAGAACAATTAAGGGACATTTCTGGACCTTAGAACAAGAAACGCAAAAAATGGTGATTTTTCTGTCTATTTTAACTCATTCACTGCATTTTTTACTGTGTGGGTGACGGAACGAGCCCCCGCACCCTGTGAACAAACATTGCAGCTCTAAAGCCGATCTTCATCCGCGTACGTCACACATCACGTGATCAGGAAGCAGAAAAAAAACATATTATATTTATAAACCTTTATACATAATGTAGGAAATTAAATCAGCCAAACAGCAGAGTGTGTGCGTGTGTGTGTGTCTTGAAACATTTGAAGAGTCCTGATTTTGCAGGGCCTTGCAGTCATGCAGGCATGTGTTGCACAAAAAACGTTTGCTCAGATAAGTCACAAAATTTGGAAGCCTTCTCATTTGATACTTTCTGTGAGTCAATTTGAGACGGCTGTAGGAGTGAGACTGGTGACAAAATTGGGAGGTGACGCTGCAAACAAATTGAGACGTAATTAAGAATGTTGAAATTTTGGCAAGACAATTTGCGTGGTCGTTGTTTACAGTGATGTCAGGACCTCCATGGGAACTGGACATGTATAAAACCCTGTTTATGTCACTGATTTGTAGATCAGGTCAAATGATTACATTGTAAGTTTTAGTAAAATATATCATTAGGTTCCTGAGATATTTTCCTAACCACACACACACGCGCGCACGCGCACACACACACACACACACACACACACACACACACACACACACACAAAAGGAGAACAATAAAAACTAAAAAAAATTTCATTTCTTGCAGAAATGCTGTTTGAATGCTGAACAGCTGAACTGAAGCTGAAATTAAGCAAAACTGTCAAAATGAGCTGAATGAATTGAAAGATGTAGAAGCAAAAAGCACCAACAACCAAGTAAAGCACAAAAAGTAAGTGTATAATAGAGAAAAATAATGCTAAACAGCAGAAAACTGAAATCTGTGAACACTGTATAAAAACTGGACAGCTAAAATGTCCAAACACCTGTTATTTCAGTAGGACTAGTTTAACTGTTTAATATTTACATTTAGCTGAACTGTGAAAATAGCAGCATATGCTAAATTTGGAAACTGATTGCTGAAGCTGCTGAATAGCTGAAGTGAAGCTGAAACTAAGCTAAACTGTCAAAATGAGCTGAATGTATTTACAGGTTTAGAAGAAAAAATCACCAACAAGTGTAATAAAGCTCAGAATAAAGGTGAAGAATGGACAAAAAATGCTAAACAGCAGAAAACTTAAATCTTTGAACATTTATTAAAAACTCGAAATTTGAATGTTAAACAGCTGGCATTTGAATGAGAATAGTTTAACGGGTACATTTTGACAGTTGGCTGAACGGTGAACTTAGAAACATTTACTGATATCTGAAACTGATAGATTAACATATGTTCAGACTTGATATGGGATGGATTAATGTTTGGCTGAATGAAATGATGGATGGATCGTTGGATGGATGTTAGATGGTTTATTGGATGGATGGATGGATGGATGGATAGAAGCATGTATGGATTTATATGTAGATGGATGGATTCCTTAGGCCTAGCCGAACGATTTGATGTCTCACATGCGTGGGTGTGTAATTCCATTAAGCCAGAAGATGATTGACCTCTCTCAACCAATCAGGGAGCTGGGAGGGAGCGGGGTACTTTCCCACCTTCTGACGGTCAATCAAATTTAATTTGTTTCTAGGTTTAAGTACAGGTAGTTCAAAAGACCTGATCCGCAACGCCAGTTCACCCTCGAGGTGGACGCTTCCGACACCGGCGTGGGCGCCGGTATCTCCCACGGATAATAAACTTGATTCCTGTGCTTTTTTTCTAGCCGTTTAACTCCCGCAGAGAGCAGATATGACATGGGTGACTGAGAGCTGCTGGCTGTAAAGCTCGCTATTGAGGAGTGGAGACACTGGCTGGAGGGGGCTGAAACACCTTTTGTCATCTGGACTGACCACAAGAGTCTGGTTTACCTGAGAGAAGCTAAGACGCTTAATCCACGACAGTACAGGTGGTCTCTTTTCTTCTCACGTTTCAATTTCCAGATTTCTTACCACCCTGGGTCTAAAAACACAAAACCAGACGCCCTCTCCAGGTTGTACGCTCCAGATCAGGAGGTTGAGTCCTCCACCATTCTCCCCCCAGCATGTGTGGTGGGAGGAGTCACGTGGGAGATCCGGGATCAGGTGCTGGAGGCTCTTAAGATTGACCCAGGTCCAGGTAAGGGTCCGCCTGGCCGGCTTTATGTGCAAAGTCATCCATTGGGCACACACCGGCAGGTTTTCCCTGCACCCAGGTGCAGGTCGCACTTTTGCCCTATTGAAACGGACTTTCTGGTGGCCTGCTATGTACAGGGACATGAAGGACTACATCACAGCGTGCCACGTGTGTGCCCAACAGAAGGGGGACCACCGGTCTCCCGCAGGTTTATTAAACCCCCTTCTGAATCCCTCACGCCCCTGGTCACACATAGCCCTGGATTTCGTCTGCAGATTATATGATTCCCATGGTTTTTCCAGCATCCTCACGATAGTGGACAGGTTTTCAAAGGCTTGCCACCTCATACCCCTAAAAGCTCTCCCTTCTTCCCCTGTTACCGCTAAGCTCCCCGTTAAGCATGTGTTCAGATTACATGGGATTCCAGAGGAGATTCTTTCGGACCGGGACCCCAACTCATCTCCAGAGTGTGGAAGGAATTCGCAGAGGCTCTGGGAGCTAAGGTCTCCCTCACTTCTAGATATCACCCGCAGACGAATGGACAATGCGAACACATGAACCAGGAGCTCGGGGCCATGCTGCGCTGCGTCTGCTCCTCACACCCATCCTCCTGGAGCTCCCACCTCGCCTGGGTGGAGTACGCCCACAACTGCCATGTTTCAACTGCTACAGGTCAGTCCCCGTTTGAAGCCTCTCTTGGTTACCAGCCATCCGTTTCGCCAGCAGTCCTCGGCCCCATCGTCGATGCCTCAGTTTCTCCGGGGGGGCAGACGGGCGTGGGCATCCACCCGAGCTGCGCTGGACAGAACGGCTGACAGGAACAAGCAGCTGGTGGACCGCAGGCGACGTCCGGCCCCGGATTACGCCCCTGGTCAGGAAGTATGGCTAAAACTTGATAGTTCCTGCCCTTTGTGACTCCTGGTTAAACTCTAGTGATTTTGGGAATTTTTTTAGCCTCTGTGGATTTACCCTGCTTACCTGTCTTTAGGTTTTTTTCGATCATGGTGGACCTTACCTTGACTCCTCAGGATACTCCTTGGACTTCTGAAGCTCCTCTGGTTCTCCTGTGGCTCCCCTGTTACCTTTCCACAGTCCCGCTGGATTACTCACCTCCGCTGGATTACTGACCTGTGCTTCATAAATCTTCTGGACGCAGAACTCACCGATCTCCTCTCCTCCCTGCCGGTCCGCTCTCCTGCTCTCCTCGCGCTCCCTCTCCTGGACACCCCCCTTCCTGGATTCACCCTGGCATTCCACCTACCTTCCCTACTCCTTAGCTCCCAGTAGGGCTGGGCGATATGGCAAAAATAGAATATCACGATTTTTCCAATATTTTATCACGATTTCGATTTTATCACGATTTTTTATCCATGAATAGCATAACTTCAATTGCGTATTAAAGAAGAGAAACATTGAATAAACAAAAATTTATTCATATTAGGGATAATCAACACAGTGCTAACACACTTATATTTTAAACTCACACCAGAGATGATAAAAGCTCTGAGAGAAACAATTACAAAAATCAGTTTTTCTCGTTTTTCAAATAAATTAAAATCGGAGCATGGGGCAGAATTGTCCAAAAACAAAAAGTAAATGTTCATTCTTGTGAAGCTTATGGGTGATGAAGCATTTTAAACTAAAAAGAATGATGAAACCAGTTTATCATTCCATTTTGTTAAACAGGCTGTGTGCTTCAAAATGCAAAACATGTCGCATCCGAATTTCCCGCGCTGTTTTACGGATGTGACGTTAATTGACGCTTCAAGCGCGTTCTCGACAAGATTCAAACCCGGAAAAACATTTGGAAGCTTGCTAGGTGGCGGTAATGCGTCTTTCACTACTAGCCACGTTAAAACCCCAAACAGAAGAGGAAGAACCCTGGAAATGGATTCTACAACTAGCAAACGACCAAGCGCAACGCAAAGCCTACTAAAGTGGCACAAAGAAAAAGGTTTTATCAGCGGCATCTCGAGAGTCAAAAAGAAAATATGATAAAAGTCGGTCAGGGACCCGAATATCTATTGGTTACGCTCTGGAAGAATGGAGGCTGCTTCAACTGGATTTGGTGCTTGAAAAAGGATGCGGACATGGCGCATTTTCTAGTGACCAGGTAAGTGTTGGTCTCCTTATTTCTGCTGTAGGTTTCAGTAACGAGTAGGTAAACATATCAGAGCTGTATCTGCACAATTTGAGAAAATAAAATTAAACTTATGGATTTAGATAATGCTGATTTAGGTAATCTAACAAATCTTTGTGCAGATGAACAAGAAACTTATCTAAGCTAACGGTGTTTAGCATATGGCTTCCTGATCAGTTTAAAAAAGCTAAAAGCAACTAAGGTGTAATCAGATCACTTCTACGTTTTGTGGACGACACGCCGCATGTGTTTGGAGACAAATGGATGCTCCGTTTATTCTGACGAGAAAAGTAAACAGAGCTTGATTTGATTATATGACGTCACCGATCAGCCGGAGAGAGCTAGCGTGCGTTAGCATGTTAGCTGCGATCACGTTTCAGTTTGTATGTACCACAGAAGAGAACGGACATTTTCCAAACCAAAGATGAGTCTTTAGAATTATGTCATATTTGATCTACAGTCCAACCTCTAAGCAGGACTGTTACTTCAGTAGATAATGTTATTCGTGGGGTTTGTGTAACAGAACCCCATCAGAATATATTTTCCTAGCGCTATTGCTGTGCTACATAAGAATAAATAATAAGTCAGCCATAACAACACGTTTGACTAAAAGTAAAGTTGTGCAGAAGTTTGTATTTATTTTTCTAAATTTGTCCAGTTGAATGTAGGTCAGAATAAAATATGTTTGTGAAAATGATAAATTTTTTTTTATGACTGACATGCATTTTCATATTACTAGTTGTGCCACAGGTAAAGAAGCTTAGCCATTATTGATCTATGTAAACAGAAGGTGTAGAGTCTCAACCAACTTGTTGACATTTTTGCTTAAAAATGTGTTTTCCAGCTACCCGGAGAAGCAGGCTCCTGAAACTGCAATTCAGGGAGGTAATGTGCAGTCAACCTCAACACCCAGTAAGAGAACAGCAGCTAAAATGTCACATCGATTATCTCCAACTGAACCTGTGTCTGAGGGGTTAGTATCTTTTCTGTAAAACAAATATTCACGTTTTTGTGCTATGATATTTCATACATTAAATTACACCTTGGATATCCACACTTGGTTCAGAACTAACATCACACCACCAAACACTTCTGACATTATCTTTACAGGGAAGATTTTCTAATGGCTGGTGTTGAGGCCTTAGCTGATGACCTAGATTTGGATCCTTTTGAAGAAAGGTAAATATGTTCATGAGACGTCTTGCCATATACGCAGGAAATTACTGCTGTAATGTGTGTAAAAAAGATAAAAACACAATAGTTCAGCAAATATAGGTCATTATATATATTTATGTTGTGAAGTGTCAATTCACAGCAGATTGTTGTTATTTGCAGAAAGAATTAATGACAGATGTATTAGGCTCCACATTTATCTCTTTAGAATCAGTACCATTTCAGGTAAGTTCCAGTATTTATCTTTACGTACAACAAATATTATTGTGTTGTCTGTAGTTTCAAATCCATGGATCTAGCTACGGATGCAGTCCAAATTGATGAGGACCAAGCAAACAACTTACTCAACAGTGTGTGAGTTGCAATGTCTTAACTATGGGTGGGCAATATAAACGATATAAGGTAGAAATGATATAAAATTGGGTAATTTTACGGCCCCCAGCTCGTCTAGGAGATGATGTTAAAGGGGGCGTAAAGATAGATATGTGAATTACCGGACAAAACCAAGATTTACTCTCTTAGAGGAGTTTATTAACTAAAAAACACTGCTTTATGCAGGCTAAGACAAAATGAATATAAAACCAAAAGGACGTCCCACTGGGGAATTAACAATACTAAACAGAAGGATCATCCAATACAGGGTAAATAACAATACTATTAATAAACACAAAACGCCGGTACTAATCCGGGAAAGTAAAGGAATGAGACAAACACAAAAGGCTACACCAAAAGGGTGAGCTGAACTCTTTAACGAGTATTCTAATGGAGACAAAAACGAGCTCTGGCTACTAGGAAGTGTACCACACAGGTAATCAAAACGAAGACTTTAACGTCTGGTTTGCTAGGAGGGAAAAAGAGGAACACTCGCTTTAACACCAGGCCTCTGCTAAGCTTCCCTCCTCGAATGACAGAGGGAGCTGCCTTTTATAGGAAGCTCCCTGACTGAGAAGATTAGCGACACCTGGCTCAGCTAGAGCCAGGTGAACAGGTAGGAGCTCTGAGGCCACCTTGTGGCCACAAAACAGACAACGTCTGTAACAGGTAATGATAGTTTGTGGCTATATCGCAATACGGCGATATTGTGATAACACATGACGTCACTAAGATGTGCACCCTGCTGACAATGGGACAACAGAATGGCGGTGACTGCAAGCATGGAGTGGGCGGAGGAGGAGGCCTTTATGCCTCAAGTGGCATATATTTGCCACATGAGGATATCTAAAAGCATGTCAATTTGACATCTATAAACAGATGAAAAAATATATCGCAATATATATCGTTACTGCACATGCTTCAGATTATATCGCAATATAGATTTGAGGCCATATTACCCAGCCCTATTCTTATCTACACTCTTTTTTGAAACTCCAAATCTTATAACAATATATTAATTCTACTTTTATTTATTGTTTTCATAACAGAATAGAACTATTATGAAAACTTTGTCAGGCTGACGAAGTTTGCAGCCGCAAACAAAACGTTGCAGGTAAATAAAACCCTTCTATGTTTTAAAAAGAACTAAAAGATGGAATTGTTGTTTTATCCTTGTTCACAGGCTGGGATCCTAAAGGGAATTTCCATCCTACTTGTGTGGCTGAAGGACATCTTCAACCAATTTTGGTACATTTGCCAGAAAGCACAACATCGTGATATGTTTAATGTAAGTATTGTGACATCTTTTGGACAACAAGACAACAATGCACATTGACATAATTACCTTTCTTTTCATAATAGTGCCAGCTCTCGTGTTTCTGTTGGTGAGCGCTTCTGTCACATGTAAAGTTTTCAAATAAAACTTATTTTTTCTGTTAGGACATGTGGGTGGGTGTGCTTCACCATGTCACAGGGAAGCATGAATGGACCCGTGGCAAATGTGACCATGGACCACTTGATGCAACGACCAGTGATAAAGAGCTCATGGTGCCATGATCTCCACCACACGAGGCTCTTCAACGAATCATGTTCAACAGACGCTGGTTGAAGGATGTCACCAATCTGACCTTTAGGTATATTAATAACATTTTCATAAGCAAAAAAGCTAAAGTGTCAATATCAAAGCTGAAAATTTACATATAGAAATGACAATTGTGGGTGAAAAGGCAATCAAAAGTGTGATTCCTAATAATCTATAGTTGTAGCTTTTGTTTTTTTTACAGGTCAACTTCAGAACTGGTTTCCAGAATTGCATTCTCATGTAATCTATGTATGATCTAATGCTGCTGTTCTCCTCTCTCCATAAAGGCCCCAGCTACGTGAAGCATCAAAAGACAGGAATGACTTCTTTCATGCACACAGATTTATTAGAAATTAAGAAAAAATACTATCTACAAATGCAAATAACAGAACTTTTTTGTACATAAATAAAAATAAATATATTGCACAAACGGTTTGTTTATTTTTGGGTGAAAATGCTGTCTTCAGCTAAAGTTATTTTGAGGTATTGTGCTGTTTTGGAACTACTGTAGTTGTAGATAAACGGTTTGGATTTTTGGGTTAGGGTGCCCTCAGTCAGGAAGACGGTGTCCTGGCGTCTCTTGCCGAAACTCCAGGATATCCAGCATCACCCCCGGAAGACGGGTCACCACTCTCGAGAATATAATCTCTCTCCTCCTGGCTCAGGTGTTGTAAAGCTGTCTAGAAATTAAAGAGCATATGTTTACATGACTAGATTCATATCTCCAGTGAGTGATGTTTTCGTTTTTGGCATCTATTATTTTATTTTATTTTTTTACACAAATGGCTACAACCAACCTGCATCTCAGCTATACTGGCAGCTCTCAGCTGTGCAAGCCGGTCTCGGTCCTCTTCTCTGAAAGCTGTTCGCTGCCTACCCCGGCGCCCTGGTCCTCTTGAAGGAGCTCTGGACCTCAACCTGCTGCCCTCACCCCTTGAGTGTGTCCTTCCCCGACCCTCGGAGCGACCTTTTCCTCTCCCCTTTCCTTTAGCCCCTGGTCTCAGACTTTCCCACGACACATCAAAGTCTGTGGCAGGCTCGGGCACACTCCATCTGAACTGTCTTCCATCACTGCTTCCAATATGAATTCCTGAAAATCAATGACAGTAATGATAAAAATGACTGTATTACACTGTAGGTCTTGTTGATATTATGATTTTATTTTGATGCATTTATTGAACTAAACATTGATATTTATGTTCTTATTTACATTGTTGTGATGCCTGTCCTGTAATGAAATTGGTTTCACATATGATGTCAGTGACTTGAAATTGGATGTTCTTACATGATGTATAAACAATAGCATTAGCTTGTTAGTAAGCTTAGTGCAAAATAATAACTGTAATTGGTTTAAAAACATCAGAAATCACCTGCAGTCACAAAGCCTTATGCTGATAAAGTAGCATCATGTTACTGTCTTGCTAACCAGTCACAAAACTGGCATATGAATATTTCATAGGAAGGAGCACTTGCTTTACATCACGAGTGTCATGGCTAAATTAAAATGCTAACGTTGTCATGGAACTTTACAAATATTAGACTAAAGTAACAATGTTACTTACTTCATCGCTCGACACGGTGTCTTGTTCGAGCCGCGCTCTGGCCGTATATCACTGTAACTTTTTTTTTTTCTCGTGAAGAGTTTGTGCGCGCTCTCGTGCCGGGCTGCAGTTACTCACAGCGCCGAGTGCGTCGCTAATGAGTTTCGTTTCTTCATCCTGCCCCATGCTCCTTTTAAGTGCAAACATGTCAATTGCAAACATATTGTGCAAACATTAACTTGTTCAAAATACTATGTAGCTCCCAGTTGCTCATGTAGTGGATAGTTAAGCTCAAATACGGCTCTGATGTGCGGCTGGACCAGAGATCGCTTGTGGTAGCAAATAACTGCGCATTCTGAATATTTTCTGCAACTCTCACTTTGCATTCAGCGTACATGCGTGGAATGGCGGTGTTCGAAAAATACTTGCGGCTGGAAAACGCGTAGCGCGGATCCAATGTTTTTATGATTTTCTTAAATCCCACTCCTACTGTTCGCACGGGACACAAATCTTTAACCAAGTGGTACGTCACTGCATCTGTCACGCTGTTCCATCGTCTGCTGTCTCTGTCGTAGGGAGTGAGTTTTGTGAGGGCTTCTGTTAGCGTTTGCTGCCTGGAAGAAGCACTAGCCGCTGTAGCCGCAGGCTTTGTAGCTTTAGCTGCCAGCTGGCTCTCATTGTATTGTTTGGGATGCCTTCTTTTCAAGTGATTAAACAAGTTTGTGGTGTTGCCATCACTTGCCTTGACGCTCTCCTTGTAAATGACGTTTCGCTGCTCTTTGTCATCTGGTGAAAAACCAAACCAGTTCCATATAATGCACGAGGCGTTCCTCTTCGGAACGAAAACCTCGTTGTCGCTCTCAGCCGCGGCCGAAGCCATGTTTGTTCACACACAGGTGAAAACAAGCGGGGCACTAATATATTACTATGACTCACTCTGATTGGTTAAGGGTCAAACAAATGCGTGTCATTCGCCTGGGGTAAGTTCCATTTTCATTCAGAGGCAGAAATCCAACAGCAGAGATGTGAATCGTGATAAAAAGGTCTCAAAAATGACCGACCGTCAGATGTGTAGATCGTAAAACGGTCTAAAATCGTCACATCGCCCAGCCCTAGCTCCCAGCTCCCCGTAAGTCTTAACTCTGCACCTAACTAGTTTTGACTTCCCTCCCTGTACTCACCTGCTCCTCTGCTCTCCCCTCCTCAGACACTGCGGTTCCGTTACAATCCACTGGGCCTTATCCAGTGCGTCCTCAGTTTTCAATTATTTTAATAAAGAAACTTTATTTTTACCTGTTTGGTGCGCGAGTGGTGATTCTGCATGTCTTGGGTTAAACTCGTCCCCAAAACCAAGTGAGCTACCTTGCAAAGCAGTAACACAAGGAACATGTTCTGTGGGAGAGCCTTGATCAGATACCAACAAATCCTTAAGTATTTAACTGTTATCTTGTGCCTGCAGCACAGCTAATTACTCATCCAGACGGGACAGACAGTGAGGGTTACTGTGAATGCAAAAATGGGCACTTCCTTTAAAACGAGTCTGGCTGCATCCTTGAACATCTGCAGGGTCCCAGGGTCTCTGACAGCTCACCTGATTCGTGCCTCAGTAACAGATGTCCCTCAAACCCATTCACAGCTCACTGTCTGTAAAACTACACTACACCAGAATGCAGCAGTGTCAGAGTTGCTAGTTGCTGTTCAGTAGGAAAGGACAAGGTCGGCTTCCTATTCACATTACTCTGTCATCATCTCACCGCCAGATACAACAGAGTGGGACACCAGCTCAGAGCTGTATTGTTCACTGGAGGAAATCATGAGTGAGAGACTTGCTTCAGAGTTCTTTTAATCAGCTGCAACAGTCACCCTGAATCCAAAGCTTTAGCTCAATAAACTCATAGAGCTGAGTCAGAACCACACACCAGACTCACCCATTGGGATCCAGAAGGTCACGAACCTTCTCATTGTAGATCTCCATGTAGGATACCTCCACCTTAAAAATGTGGACCTCGTTCTCCTCTTTGTGGACCCTCTCAAACAGCAAGCAGCACAGTCGAGGGATTAAGCCGGGCTGCTCTCCATTTCCCATCATGGAAAAGGACTTTCCAGACCCTAGACAGACACCAGAGTCATGGTTAAGTGAAGCAACTACAGAGAGAGTTTTGCAGCCCAGGGCTTTTTCATCTATCAGAGATAAACTGTGGATGTCTTATTTCTACATGAGCTAGTTTTAGCCCTTTCAATGCAGCTCGACACTTTTAGATAAAATATCAATATCAGAATATGAATGTCTGTAATCTTAATGAGAGATTTGGATTAGATCTGCAGCTTTTCATCCACATCAAGAGGAACCAGCTGAGGTAGTTTGAGCATTTAGCTAGAATGCCTCCTGGATGCCTCCCAGGGCAAGTGTCTGGAACATATCCTGCTGGCAGAAGGCCCCAGGTTGACCCAGGTCATGATTCAATTTATTTATGTAGCACCAAATCATGACAAGAGTCGTCTCAAGGCACATCTCAAAGCAAAACATTCCAGTTGAGTTCAATTCATTCTGCTAATTGGTAAAAAGTTTCCTATATAAAGATTCCCGCAAATTGCATCAAGTCACTGACTAGTGTCAGTGACTTTACAGCAATCCTCATACTAAGCAAGCATGTAGCGACAGTGGAGAGGAAAACTCCCTTTTAACAGGAAGAAATCTCCAGAAGATCCTGACTCAGTTTAAGCAGCCATCCTCCACGACTCACTGGGGATCAAGAAGACTGAGCAGTAGGGCTGCACGATATTAGGAAACACACACACACACACACACACCCACCCACACACACACACACACACACACACACACAGGCATCTGCACATTAGAGCTCTTAATCTGTACGATGCAGCCTTTACTGTTGATCATTGTGTTGTGAAAAGGTTACTTTCATAATAATACACAGAAACTGAACAGAAAACAATATTTTTAAAGAGTAAATTGCAGGTTAAATTTCATTTTATATAAAATTCTGTCCAAAAGATACAATTTAAAACTCTTATTGTGGGTATCTTGTTGTATAATACATAACGGCCCTTATTTCGAGTAAGAAGTGGCCCTTTTATGCCTTTTTTAAAAATCGTAACCTCTGACATATCAACGCTAGTCCTGCCTGAAGCTCAGTGAGGTGAGTGGGTAGTTTTTGGGTGGATGGGTCTTGTTATCGAGTCAGTGTGTGCGATCACTAGTTTTGCATTGTGTTCGCTTTTCTTAAAAATGGTAAAATATTGTGTTTGTGGAGGATGTACAAATTCCAGCGGGTCTAGACATCAAGCCCACGGGTTTTGAAATAAGAGAATGAACGGCACTATCTTCCATTCCTGGTGCGTTTTGTGCAGCTGAATACATTGCCGTTTCTGGTGCACACTTCAGACCAAAGGATTACAATCCCAGTGATGTGATGGGAGTTCAACATGCCTCATATCCTCCAGAGCCATGTGGCGGGTATTTGAAAAATACCTGCCAGATCCTGGAACGCAAATCAGCATTGGAACCAGATCAGGGAGGTCCATGCTGAGCTCAAGAAAAGGATGGGGAGTTTTAAATGGGGATGGGGAGCGGGCCAGGGAAGCTGGTTTCTGGGTCGGACTCATGGTCCGAGCCACCTGCCCTGAATAGGATGATCTGCATCTCTCCCTCTCTCTAAAGCACTAAGCTACGCTACGTGAATGGATATTATCGAGTATGAAACAACTGACAAGCGTTCATTATAATTTATTTTTGTCAAGAATCACTATTATATTAAATAACCAATACTATTTTTAATTGTCTGGTACATGATTGTAATCTGTACAATACTGTGATGTTAGCACAGTATAAGCTAGCTAGCTAGCTAGCATCGTTCCCTCACCAAGACACCTGTCCTCTCCACAGAACCTCCTGACAACACAGCTAAATCTCTCTCCTTTGGCCACTGTTTCTCCCTATAACTTGTCTCTGCTCTCTGGGGCGTGCAGCAGGCTCATAACAGGCCTCCCTTTGCCTGCACCATGTCTGGTTTGGCAGAAGAAACATTTTTCCCACAAAATGACTCAGAAAGCCTAACTAATTTATGTCTGTGTACCTATTTATTTGTAACTAGTTCCTATTAAGTTTCTCTAAACATTTGTTCAAAGGAGGCTCAATCGTGCAATATGCTCTTTAAAACTACCAGTGGCGACTCGTCCATAGAGGGTGCTAGGACGCCGCCCCATGCTAGTACACTTGCTGCAGCTTGTAGCACGGGGTGGGGAGTAGGCACAGGGCACAACCATGCCATATATGGAAATGGCACCATTTCTTTTCTAGAATTGAAGGGGGTGCTTTTTCTGGTATCCAACTATTTTTTGTTTTGTATTAAAACGTTATTGATAACAGCCATGAAACACAATACAGTTGCAACAAAACTTTCATCATTTATTGATTTTACTTCTATTCCACTGTAATGTGATGAAGGAGCTGTTTCCACCAAGGATTTAACCTCTTTCCACAGTTGCCTCTGACACAGTACTGGAGTGCATGAGACAGCCTCAAGGTCATGCATTTGCTTCTAAACTGTTTACTTTCCAGCAAGAGAAGAAAGAAGATTAAAAGATTCTTTTCTTTTATTAAATCAAAGAGCTCTATTTTTAATAAAGCTAATCAAACCAACTGTTAGTCAATAATACAATGTGACCGATCTGTGAAATCACAACGTTATGATTAATTTGCTTTAATAAGTAAATGACTTAATCTAGTCCACTAGACACACTGACACACGTAATGTAAACAAACGCATGACACATTGCTGTTACTGATCCAATCAGAACCTTCCTAGTCTGAAGCGTGGCATAGTCTCTGTGGTGTTTATAAATCTACCAACTTTGATTCGACCAGAATTCAAAACATAGAGATTGATAAAACCAGTTCCAACGCCATCTTAGTTCAGTTCTCAAGATCTCACTGGAGTTCACCGCATGCTAAGCGAAGTATCGGACCGGCGATCTGTACTTCCCTTTTTAAGCTGAGAACCACCAAGCTGGAAAAATCTGTTGCATTTCACCAACCAAGCAACGGTTCCTTTCAGAATAAAAGCTGAACTCACTGACCCAAGGAGGGTCCCCTTTTGACGCTGTGAACCACCTGTCGCTTTTTACCTTGAGACAATCCAAGGACTAGTCTGTCGTGCTGTGACGTTGTACCACTGGCTCCAGTACCAAAAGGAGGGTCCGTGGACCTGACATTCTGGATCCGTGAAGGAGGTCTCATTCTAAGGGTTTGTGTGGATGCGACAATATGGCGTAACTTTAATCGTGCGGAGACGAAGAGGAGGCAAAAATGTGATATCAAGTTCAAAGAGAACGTGCTGATTATGCTGCAGAACACTCTGGGGAGCAGTAGCAGGGGTTGTATGAACTAGTCACTAGTCGACTTCACCGCTCTATAGTGACTTTTTATGCCTGTCATCGACTAGTCGCTGTCACGTGATAATGACCGGCAAGATGCAGTCCACGGAAAAGACAGCAGCCTGCTGTCAGCAGGTGACAAGCTCCTGCGTGTCGGGAGGCAATGCGCTGTGCCAGAGCGTCGGTACTGACACGCGCCGTAAAACGGACATTTAACCAAATTGTGAACTTTTCCCTCTTGCAATTTAACCTTCCCCTCACCCCCATCCTAACCTTAACCAGCTTGCGCATGCAAAGCTCTGACTGTTGACGCGCTCCAGACGTCTGCGTCCTGAACACGGCCACAGTAACATTATCAAATCAGGTGTCGCCACCTCAAAAACTAATTTAACACGCGATCGTTCATGTCGGCTCATTTCCTTTTATGTTTTCTGTCTTTTATTCTTTTATTTGTGCCTGATGCGTTTCGCTGCTGTGGATCGGGGCGCATCACCTGTTTTGTCCTCGGTGATGCACCTAACTGATGTGGCCAGTGAGCACCCCGCTGTTTTTGCGGTCGGTAGATCTTTTAGAACTAAAGTTCGAAGGTAACTCATAAGGTGAATATATATGAATCCAGGCAGCAGTTTTTCTTTAGGATTGAGAGGAGATGCAGGAAGATAATAAACAGGCAGGACAGAAAAATAGTCAAATAAAAACAAGTTAGTTTTTGTACCTGCTGGTTGCAACAAACAGACACCATTGAAGGTAATCAGAAGTGAGGAACAGAAAATGAAATAATTATTTTAATGTTTGGAGCAGCAGGAACTCCGAGAGGCTGCAGGCACATCAGTGAGTTTGCGGCCGCTGCGCAGGGGGAGGGGGGGGAGGGCTGAAGCAGAAACTACCGTTGTTAAAAGAAATGTGTTTAACTTTGAAAATGTGGGTGCAATTTTAATTGTCAAAAACTCCAGCGAACCATTAGTTCATTTTGCTCAAATAGAAATAGAGGCCTGCCTCTAATACTGGCCCTCCTTCCAATAAAGGCCTGGAGCTTGATGAGCTTGAGTCAAATACAGGCCCGGGCCTGTATTAGAGGATTTACGGTATTTACAGAGTTAATTAGTACCTACAGTAATTTTAGTAGCACACAGATTTTTTTTCACCCTTCAGGAACAGATGACCAAGATGGGAGCCCATCAAATGGCTGTGGAGCAAAGCAGTTGTCAGTGCAAGGATTTTTTCAGTGGGTTTCAGGCCAGGCACATGTGCCACTAACAGACACAGAAAGAGACTTTTACAAGATTACTGTGAATTTTGATCACGACGGTACCACCCGGTATGGACCACACTTTGTGCTTTCCTACTGTTAATGCATGTGCTGTTGCTATCACCGTACCTACACGGCACGTTACTACATACACTGACTTTGAAAGTCGGCTTACTCAGGCAGTCTGTGATGGATTTGATTTTAGCAGACATTAAATGAAAACAAGATGGGCACTGTTCTGGGTTCAGGTTACTGTATAATGGTTCAAATTTAACTTTGAATCCAAAAAGACAAATTGTTTTGTTAAATAATGTAATGTTTTGGGGCTAGAAAGCGACATTGTTACATGAATCCATAAAGTTAGGCCTATTGCCATTTCAAATACATGTTATGTATTTCTTTTGTAACATTAAAAAAGCACTGTAACTGATCTCTTGATTTTATATTTCAAGTACACATTAATCTGACAAAGCAGCATTAACATATTCTCTGCACAATAGATAAAGTTCCTTAGTGTTTGAATGCTCCCAATTTTGTGTCAGTAGCTACTGCAGTTCAGCATGCTGCTCTTCAGTGAGGGGACTGTCGAACTCCGGGACCACAGCAGCACCGTCCACATCTGGGCTGTACTCTGCAGCAACATCCCAGTCGATGTCTGGCTCTTGGAAATCCTGACATTACAACAAGAGAACAATGATAATGTTTCTATATTGAGCTGCAATTTGTCAACAAATAAGCAGTATTTTCTAAATTTTAATAGATACCAAATTATCACATTTATATTGTGTATACAGGGTTGTGCAGGACTACGAGTACATGTCAAAATTAGATAAAAACTCTTACAAAAAGCAGGGAGAAGAATTACAAAAATTCACATTTTTCTTATTTAGAACATTTAATATTTTGCCGGGTTTTACTTACATCACTGTAATTAAGTACAGTTTGCAATTTTTAATTTTCAACCTTTAGTTTAGTAGGTTTTAGGGCTGGTTGATAAATAAATAAAAGCATATTGATTTAAAAAAAATCTCATCGATCAATAGATAATTATTTAAAATTTTAAAACAGTAGCAGAGAATATATATTGAAGTGCATCCCTGGCCATTTTATGCTATTTCTTTAAGTGACTGTGGTTTCGTGTCACTAGGGGGCAGTACATACCTAAATCATAGCAAGCAAGCCACATTTTTGTGTTCCAGTGAGGAGCCTACCAATGAATATCTGTAAAGGCCACAAAAAAAAGCCCTGAGAGTGTTGTAGCACACTTTTTTAATGGGTTGTCAGATCATTTAACTTCCTGCAAAATGACAACAAGCCCTTTCATCAGTCAGCAGTAGAGAAATGCCATATTTCGCTTTCAGTGTTTTTTTAAAGCGGCGTTCAGTATGTTCATAGAGCTCCTCATTTAGGATTTATGCATTTATGTTTGTTTTGCAATCTTTATTGAAGAAATCTTTAAACTTCCTGTAGAGGGCGAGGAGATTGTGACATAACCGCTTGTTTTTTTTTTTAAACTTTATTAACAAACAAAGCTTACAGGCAGATGTAACTGCTGGTTGTTGGAACTGTGGGCTCCACAAAAACAGGCATAGTTGCTCCAATGACTGGACTCAAATTGGGTTTTGGAGAGTTAGGGACCTACTCAATATGGCGGTGAAGCAGTTACTCTCTAGCAGCCAGAGATCTCTATGGTACAGCTCACGTAGAAAGAAACATGCTGTCTAAGGCCCTGTCCACACGTAGCCGGGGATCTGCCAAAACGTAGATATTTTTCTACGTTTTGGCCTGTCATCCACACGAAAACGGAGTTTTTTCACACGAAAACGGATCTTTTTAAAAACTCCGGCCAAAGTGAAGATCTGTGTTTTCTCCGTTTTGGGTGTCTGCGTGTGGACAGACAAAACCGGAGTTTTAAGGTCCGCAACGTCACTTTCCGTGACAAAAAAATGCTGACATCACGTGTGCGACCTGTGTTTACACTAGCCGACAGCATGGATGCAATTCCAGGATCACACCTGTCAAGTCTCCTGTTTTGAGCTGGAAACTATTTTCTAAACTAAACTATTTTACTCCTTATTCCCACAGTCGTCCCATGTTAGTATTTTCCCTCACTTAAGCCGCTTTCACATCTCGGTCGGCATGGACGCGTTCGGAACCAAATGTTTTGTTCACATATGGCTCACATGTGTGTATTTCGTTCTGAGGAGAGTTCTTTTTTCAGACTACTTCCCTCGAAGGTCCGGCTGGTGCCGAGCAGACACTATGGACTGATTAGCAGCTGAAACTCACACCTACCGCCTCCGATTGGGGAGTTGGATCAAACACCGGGGGCTTCCGCATGCGCGATTCCTTTTCATTCTGGTTGCTGTCGAGTCCACATGAAGCACTGAGCTGCGCTCTCCCTCTCCGCAGCAGAGGAGGACAGCAGTGTCTGTGTGTGTAACAGCAGTTATAAGGACATGTCTGCAGCGGAGGACACTACAGCGCCGAAGCAGGAAGGATTAGAGGAGCGCAGTGTGTGTTGGTGCAGCGGTTTGATGAGGAATTATTGTTTAGCATAGGCGGACACCGCAGACTTCTCCCGTGCATCTTTACCGCCGCCCACATGCTCGGGGATTTCCACATTCCTGAGAAGTCCTGGGAATCACATGTGAACAATAAACCACCCGTTCTACTCCGAACTCACGCGGCCGAGCCCCGACCGTGCCAGCCCATATGTGAAAACGCCTATACCTAACTCTGGGGAATATGACAGACACCATGTTACATAGGGGGGGATATCACTTTAAGTATGGTCCAGACTGTGTAGATATTGAAACTAATACATAAATGCAGAGTTTTACCTGAAGACTTTCTGGCTGGTTTACTGGATTTGACATCAGTCCTAAGTACCACATCTGCTCTGGAGTGCTATTCCTCTCTGTACGGAGAGGGTGGTGGGTCCAACCTTCAACAAATGCCTGGAGATCCATGTTAAGCTGTGGAAGGAATGCTTGGTGGACAGAAAAAGATCTATATGGGAAAGAAAAATCAGTAAATTAGAATAGCTTGGATCCCAAATAAATGCTGGCTTGTGTAATGGGCTCGACACACGGGAGGCGACATCGCCTCTCCTCCATTCATTTTCAATGAGACGTGCGATAATCGCGGGTCTCCCTCCTACCAAGCAAAACACGAAAAACGTGCATGTGAAATTTTGCGCTTGTGCACGTGTCGTGCACAGGCGACCCAGCAACGCGATCCCAGAAAGTTGAAATATTGTCAACTTTTCATCGCTGTCGCTCGGACGATGACCAATCAACGGAGGTTTCATTCACTGACCAATGAGCAGACAGGATGCTCCGTACCTCTCCGAGCAAACATGAAGGGGAAGTTGATCATTATTATGTTTTATGAAGTAAAATCAGAAGTAAGATTTCACATAACTCTAGCAGCGGGCAGCACAGAGGTGCAGTGGCTAGAGCTGTTGCCTTGCAGTGAGAAGGTCCTGGGTTCGCTTCCCGGCCTGGGATCTTTCTGCATGGAGTTTGCATGTTCTCCCTGTGCATGCGTGGGTTCTCTCCGGGTACTCCGGCTTCCTCCCACAGTCCAAAAACATGACTGTTAGTTTGATTGGTCAGTCTAAACTGTCCTTAGGTGTGAGTGTGTGTGTGTGTGTATGGTTGTTTGTCCTGTGTGTCTCTGTGTTGTCCTGCAATGGACTGGCTCTCTGTCCAGGGTGTACCCCGTCTACTTGCCTGTTGACTGCTGGAGATAGGCACCTGTGTAATGTAAAGTTTTCTATATTATATCATTTTTGGACTCTTTTGAGCAGAGAGCGGCACAGCGCATTGTTGCGCAGCGATCCAGGCAGCTGCTTCCAGCGCACGGTCCATTCTCAAAGTGGCGCAACCAAAAAACTATAATTAGCACACGATCGTTCATGTCTGCACATGTTCTCTATTTTCTGTCTTATTTGTGCCTGAAGCGCGCTACTACTGCGGAGCTCACCACCTGTGCTGTGGTGATGTCACCTCACGCAGCATCGAAAACGCGCTCTCCGCTCTGCGGTGAGGAGATCCCTTTGATCTGCTCAAAAGTAACTGATGAGGTGAAAAGGTAAGAATCCAGGCAACAGATTTTCTGGAGAGTTTAGAGGAGATGCAGGAAGATGAGAGACAGACAGGACAGGAAAATAGTTAAATAAAAACAAGAAAACAAAACAAAGTGTTGAAAAGTAAAATGTAGGTAGATTTATCTCCACTACACGTTTTTACCTGTATAAAACAATGTTATACACATGTCATATTTATACATCTGATACAATTCAGATCACCTTCAAAACTCAGTCACACACCCAGGGCCGTTTCAAGACATTTTGGGGGCCAAGGCAAAATGCCCCCCACCTCCATAGCTGGGCTCCCCAGAAGCCTCTGTGTAATTCATGCCCTCTCCAGTAGTGTTAGTTATACAGTGTTTATAAAATCCCCTCAGACATTACTGACATGTTCTAATATTATCAGATGAAAAACTAAATTATCAGACATGCTGTCTCATCTGCTGCTTTTCTAAACTTGCAAAAAGTAACAAAACCATCTGAAAGCCACTATTTGTGGGTTCTCTGAAAGTTTCCATGGAGTGTGGGACAACTTATTTTTTCACTGATCCTATCGTCTAATCTCACAGCTGAAACAAGCATCCTTAATAATCTGTGCACAGGAAGCTTACCGATGCTGTAGTAAAACAAAAGGTATAATTTATTATTAATAAAACCTTGTTGCAGCACTAAAGCAGAAAAATGAGATTTTGCAGTAAATATGCAAAATATTTACATATGAATTGTTTTAGAGCCCTTTTATTGGCAGAATCTTATATTAATTTAGTTCTTACAAAAACACGGGTCCCAACGTGGTTTGTGTGGCATTGCCATAGTGTGATGTCATAGGCACAGATCCCCTGTCCTCTTGTTTGGAAATGGAAATATGGTCACCCTGTATTAAACAAACTGTCCACCCGGGCTTTTGCGCTGCACAGAGACGCTTCGCTGCCTATGACTGAACGTCAGTTGAGAGTCAGTCTCATGCAGACTGACCAATGAAGAGAGGGCCTCAAGTTAAGACTCTCTCCTCAATGGTCAGTCCACACAAGGTGGGTCAAAGGTTACTCTGGGCGGGTTACGTGTTGTCAGGCATTCAAGTATTGAGTATATTTACTGCATATTACAGTAAAATATTCTGTATGTGACCACATTATGGTGATCCTCGGGTCGTGATGATGGAGCCCTTGAATATTGTTGCCCAGGGTACAACAAAGTGTTAATCTGGCCCTGGTTCCGCCGTCACATTCCCGCAGAAACTGGTTGATCACACCGGGGCCAGACTACTAGCATGTGGCTTTACAACCACAATGTCCTCGGAAGCGAAAACGCTTTTAAAAGGGAGGGAGGAGTCCTAACTGTTGCTGCAGGCGTGTTGTGTGAGAGTGCAGTTATATACTGGTTAATATATTTTTGGGTTCAGTTGCTTTCATGTGGCCTAATGTGAGTCTATTTGGGATCATTGGAATGATCAGCAGCATTTCTAGATGTGACTTTATGGCAGTTGCCCAGGGCATCATCACAAGGAGGATGGCATTCATTTACTTTTGTTTTATTTGGTATTTTTTCAGTCATTTTTGGAAATAGTGATCAATTTTGATTAATTCACAGCCTATGTTTAATTACATTTAAAAATTAGTTGTTTGACATCCCCAGTTATAATAAATGTCAACAGATGAGATCAAACAAAACAGATGAGAATTGCCCTTAAGCTGTTTAACTTGGACCAAACATTTTAGGTCACAGATAGATGTAGCTTAGGGTCTCTGTCTATACACCTTATAAGACAATTTAGGTGATGGCATGTTGTTTTTCTGCTATTGAACTGTTTTCTAATAATGTTGTGTTAAATAAAGTGAAGGAAGGAGAGAAACAACGTTTGCCTAGCAGTTTTTAAAAATTTCCCCATGTAATCCGATTAATCGATTAATCGTGTCGAGACCCCATCCGATTCATCGATTATCCAAATAATCATTTGTTGCAGCCCTAGTGTCAGGTACTGAAAGCGACAGCGACGAATTTTGCTGATCGCGGTCGTTTGTCGCCTCCCGTGTGTCGAGCCCATAAAACATTATGTCAATACCTTGAGATGATATATCAAGAAGGTCTTCTGCCTCCAAGCTGTGAAGTGTGTTGTAGTAACTTAAAGTTACACACCTCCTGATGTCTCGCCATAAATGTTCGATTCTGTAAACAGATTTGTTTAAAACTGGATATAATGTTTATGTATTTAGCACTCTTTTATCCAAACTTACAAGTGAGAATGAGCCAGAAGGTTGCCCTTGAGACTAACAACAGACACTAGTCAGGCAATCCTAGGTGGCAGTGAGGCAGCATAATGAATCAAAGAGGGAAGTGAACAGAGGTGTGTAGAATGAGGGACGAGACTTCATAATGACTTCTAACTTTACGTAAAAAATTTGATAAATATCATACAGTTAAACCAGCTCACCTTTGATTGTGCACACTTTTTCCTGATATAAAGCTCCCCTTATCAGTCCCACGCACAGTAAACATAAATCGAGCGATATCGACATTCTCCACTCCTTGGTCGCCTCTAACCCTGTACATGAAACATATGTACTATTCCTTTGTGATTTAGGTGGAAGGAAAGATTAGGTTATTTTTTTGGGATCAATAAGCCTCTTACCTTGAAGGTATGCCATGCTGCAATAGCCCTTTTAAAGACAGCAAAAGCAGTTGCAGCACGATTGTTTGTTGCAGCTTCCAAACACACAATCTGGAAAGAAAAATGTGGTTACTTATTTAATTATACTTAATCACAAGGAAAAACAATACAACTTCTATATGCTGGATGTCTGTTTCAACATGCCTTCCTGGAGTACCCATCAACAGCTCCAAAAATGACAATGTTGAACCTGTTGTGTAATTGATAAAACTCTCACTACGATGTTTTACTTTTATCATCAAAGACTTAGGCTAGGTTCACACTCCAGGCAAAAGTGCATCAAATCCAAATGTTTCCTGTCATGCGACCCATATCGGATTTTTTTATGACAGTCTGAATGACACAGATAACATTTTTTCCAATCCAGGTCAGTTTTATTTGTGGTACTGATTCCGAAACGTTTCTGATGTTGTTGAAAGCAACTTCAGTCTGAACCGTCATGTCGCATTAAATCTGCCTCCTCCATTAGGAGGAGCGGAAGGGAGCGCCATGTCTTATGTTCCTGAGGTGAAGCGCTGACCCAGGTGTGATCCTGGAATTGTGGATGAAGTCTCTCAGTGAAGCCCTTCAGATCACAGCTCCGCCTCTCTGTTCCAACTCCACAGAGCTCCTAATGTGGTTTGTTCTCTTCTGCGCATGTGGGCCACTTTGAACGTTTACACTGGAGTGTTTGCTGTTGCATTTCAGTTGTAAAGTGAACAACCCACACAAAAAAATCTCATTTACTCAAAAAAATGGAATGGAGCATAAACACCTGCAGGGTGAACAGAGCCTAAGAAAAGTATTACTGACCTGATAAGTTTGTGGTTAGTGTCCATGTGCCACAGTGACAGAGGTCCTCTGACAGAGTAAGTTGGTCTCACTATACAGGTGCTGGCCAGTAAATTAGAATATCATCAAAAGGTTGAAAATATTTCAGTAATTCCATTCAAAACGTGAAACTTGTACATTATATTCATGCAATGCACACAGACCAATGTATTTCCGATGTTTATTACGTTTAATTTTGATATTTATAGGTGACAACCAATGAAAACATCAAATCTGGTATCTCAGAAAATTAGAATATTCTAAAGGCCAATGAAAAAATGTTTGTTTCTCTAATGTTGGCCAACTGAAAAGAATGAACATGAAAAGAATGTGCATGTATAGCACTCAATACTTAGTCGGGGCTCCTTTTGCCTCAATAACTGCAGTAATGCGGCGTGGCATGGACTCGATCAGTCTGTGGCACTGCTCAGG
Source organism: Nothobranchius furzeri (assembly GCF_043380555.1). NCBI lineage: Eukaryota > Metazoa > Chordata > Actinopteri > Cyprinodontiformes > Nothobranchiidae > Nothobranchius > Nothobranchius furzeri. The sequence continues at coordinate 82,705,942 of NC_091745.1, read as the reverse complement.
TGTTATGAGAGCCCAGGTTGCTCTGATAGTCGTCTTCAGCTCCTCTGCATTGTTGGGTCTAGCGTATTGCATCCTCCGCTTCACAATACCCCATAGATTTTCTATGGGGTTAAGGTCAGGCGAGTTTGCTGGCCAATCAAGGACAGGGATACCATGGTCCTTGAACCAGGTGCTGGTGGTTTTGGCACTGTGTGCAGGTGCCAAGTCCTGTTGAAAGGTGAAGTCTGCATCCCCATAAAGTTGGTCAGCAGCAGGAAGCATGAAGTGCTCTAAAACTTCCTGGTAGACGGCTGCATTGACCCTGGACCTCAGGAAACAGAGTGGGCCAACACCGGCAGATGACATGGCACCCCACACCATCACTGACGGTGGAAACTTTACACTGGACCTCATGCAACGTGGATTCTGTGCTTCTCCGCTCTTCCTCCAGACTCTGGGTCCTTGATTTCCAAAGGAAATGCAGAACTTGCTTTCATCAGAAAACATAACTTTGGACCACTCAGCATCAGTCCAGTCCTTTTTGTCCTTGGCCCAGGCGAGACGCTTCTTGCGCTGTTTCTTGTTCAAGAGTGGCTTGACACACGGAATGCGACACCTGAATCCCATGTCTTTCATGAGTCTCCTCGTGGTGGTTCTTGAAGCGCTGACTCCAGCTGCAGTCCACTCTTTGTGGATCTCCCCCACATTTTTGAATGGGTTTGTCGTCACAATTCTCTGCAGGGTGCGGTTATCCCTAGAGCTTGTACACTTTTTTCTACCACATTTTTTCCGTCCCTTCGCCTGTCTGTTAATGTGCTTGGACACAGAGCTCTGCGAACAGCCAGCTTCTTTAGCAATCACCTTTTGTGTCTTGCCCTCCTTGTGCAAGGTGTCAATGATTGTCTTTTGGACAGCTGTTAAGTCAGAAGTCTTCCCCATGATTGTGGTGCCTTCAAAACAAGACTGAGGGACCTTTTAAAGGCCTTTGCAGGTGTTTTGAGTAAATCAGCTGATTAGAGTGGCAGCAGGTGTCTTCTATATTCAGCCTTTTCAGAATATTCTAATTTTTTGAGATACCAAATTTGGAGTTTTCATTAGTTGTCACTTATGAATATCAAATTTAAATGTAATGAACATTGGAAATACATTGGTCTGTGTGCATTGCATGAATATAATGTACAAGTTTCACGTTTTGAATGGAATTACTGAAATATTTTCAACCTTATGATGATATTCTAATTTACTGGCCAGCACCTGTACAACCCAATCCAGTCAGCCTGCACAAAATCCCGAGTGAATCCACTCGATGCATTAAGGCATTCAATCTTCGCCACTGCACATTGATTCTCACAGACAAAGGAAAAAGAAAGAAAGGTAGAAGTTACAATTGACTTTCAATTTACCAATTAAGTTAGCTACTATTTTTTACTTGGTATTTAATTATTGGGGGAAACCCACAAGTTTAGAATTTAAATATATTATGTCATCTTGAGAGCTTGTGTCAGCAACTTGTAAAAGTTCAAATAAATGTAGTGTAGTGTTACTGTACATTTCTATATTTTATCAGTTCAACACAACAGGCAACAGACATGGAGGAAGCATTAGCTGACTAATGGAAATATAAACTTACCTTAAACAAAGATACACAATTGTTCATTATGTACAACTCACATTTAAGGTCTGCTTTAATTACTGAAGGCCAGAAAAGTAATCTGAAAGAAGAAAAAAGTATTACAGTCAATATGCATTCTCAAATGAAGACTGCATGTAGAAACTAAGGTAAGATAATTCAATAAAAAAGAGTGTCGCTCCGTTAACTGTGCTGTAAATTATTGTATGACTTCTATACCGGTCACCCAGTATCAACTGGGCTTTTGGCTGTTTACAGGCTCATAAATCTCCCACACAATTTCTTTAGCAAAGGGCAAGCTAAGCAGTTAGCATCAAAGCTACGTGTAATGGAAATGAAGGGTATTACAATTTAATTAATGACCAGAGATATTAATGATCCATACCTGGCAGGGACCCCATCTCTGGACCTGGGCTTTTAAAATCAGAAGAGTGTTCTTTTTATTACAGGGAAATTTAAATGAAACACTTTGCATGAACTGAGAGACGAGAGAAGAGAGAGACTCGGAACGTTTAAGAAAATTTATTATCTAAATTATTTTAAACAATTACCAGGACTAACTCTCTAGTGATGGATGCGAATGGAATGTATTGAGGTGGAGTGTGTGTCGGTGCGATGTCAGTTCAGAACCTCCGTCTGGAGAAGCGAGTGAGTGGGAGATGATGTTTTGCTCCTAACTGATTGACATTTGAACTTTAGTCAGGACAGACATGAGACGCTATCTGGTGCTGTTCTACATTACCCGTCAGGCTGCCAGGTCCTCGGACCCTCCTCTGGTGCTGGAACCGATGGAACAGCGTCGACAGCACGACAAACCAGTCTATGGATAGTCTCCAGGTAAAAAGCGGCAGGTGTTTCACAGCGTCAAAGGGACCCCCCTTTGGGTCCGCGAGTTCAGCTTTTATTCTGAAGGAACTGTTGTTTGTTGGTAACAACGACAGGATTTACCAGCTTGGCAGTTCTCAGCTTAAAAGTAAAAAGTACAGATGGACGGTCCGTACTTCACTTAGCAATGATGGACATGAGCTGGCTGAATACTGAACACAAAATGGCGTTGTTCTGTTTTATTAATCTTGGTTGTTTACGATTCTGGACGAATCGCAGTGGACAGATTAAATAAACACCACAGAGACTCTGCCACGCTTCAGAATGAAGGTTCTGATTGGATGAGTAAACAGTGTGTCATGTGTTGACATTACGTGGATCAGGATGTCTAGTGCAGTTAGACCAAAGTCATATTACTCATTAAACATATTAATCATAACATTGTGATTTCACAGATTGTTCCCATGGTTATTATTGACTAACACTTGTTTTGATTAGCTTTATTAAAATGGAGTTCTTTGATTAATTAAAAGAAAAGAGTTCATTCTTCGTTCTTCTGTCTTCTTGCTGGAATGTAAACATTAGAAGTGAATGCATGACCTTGGCTGTTCATGCACACTGGCGCTGTGTCACAAGGACAGCTGTTAGAGGGGAGAAATGGTTGCTTCATCACGTTACATACGCATACATGTTAGCACCAAGTATTAGCTACGGAACTACCTAACCTGTTTGATCAGATCCGGTTTTTACCAGAGCAAGTATTATTGTGAATATATACATGTATAATCCCATGTTTCTATCATAAACTCACAAAAAGTTTACTCACCAAACCTCCAACTCAGCCACGCTAGCTGCATTGGTTAGCCCCAGACACTACGGGAAAGCCAGTGCCAACAAAGGTCACGGGGCGGGGATAGCAGGAAAATGGCCAATCAAATGCATGTTAGTTTTTCCATGCTTTTTTCTACCCACGGGTGGGGGGGGGGGGGGGGGTGAAGCCAAAGTTTCACACGAGCACGCAGGAGTAGATACACGAGCGAGCAGATGGAGTTCATGCACGTGTGTTGTGATTTGTGCCTGCATTTGTGGAGCCGGCTCCTGTGGTCACTGAATTGTGCGCATGAGATGTTCAATGCACCCGTGGAGCATATACGCTCGCGGCGAATAACAATACTGGCTGCAATGCACGCGTGGAGTTAGATACACGCCCATGGGCTGACCTTTGTGTGGGCGTGATGAGTTTGCATGCCCGTGGATTGACTTTTGTGCACGCGTGATGAGTTTTGGCGGGATTCTAACGCCATATCTGTTACCCAAACCGGATGGAGTCTCAGCTCAGCTCAGGATGTTCAACCAGACCGAGAAGCTCTCCACAGTTTGTCGTTCTTTTTGTTTTATTTTGAAAGACAACTCTGTGCATGCTCAACCTATTTAATCTGATTGAATACTTGGTGCATATAAACTCACGTCATGATCGGATCATTTTAGTTAGTGTGCATGTAAACAGATTCTGAATTTCCAATCAGATTGGAGAAATTTGGCACATGTAAATGTGGCTATTGAGGCGCGCAGGCCGGATAACAGCTGACTTGTGTCACCCTGGAACTCTCGCCACAAGAGAAGTTTCTTCCCCTCTGCTGTTGGACTCATGAATGAAATTCCTAGGGCTGCCCACTCTGGTCGTTTGGTCCCAGTCACATGACCCTGTGTTGTGTTTGTACCTGAACTGATCCGCTCTGATCAGTACCTACACTGTGTATGTAATAGCCGCTTATCTAATTATTGCCATGTTATATTATTATTTTATCATGAGTATATTCTTACTTCCTATATTTGCCTATCTCTTATTTTTTATCTTTCTTTTTGCACCAAGTATCGCAGCAGTTGCCTAATGTTGATTTCGTACATATTTGGCAATAAAACCCTTCGGATTTGGTCCGTTGGATTCAAGCGTTGTAAAGGATAAATAAGAATGCTAATCTGGCATCCAGTAGTGGTTATATGTGGTTAGCATACCTGATAACAGCCTTGTTGCCACAACCGCAAATTGCAGAAGTAAATTATGAGAATTATGAGTGATGAGGCTATTTTTAATACATTCATAATGTGAACGCTTTTCTAATCCGTGTTTCTCCTGAAAACCTTTTGTTTTGACAAAACATGATGAAACAATGATTAAATGATCAACATTTTTGACACATTTTATTTAAACACATTTTAGATTATTTTAGTGAGTATATTTTATATATATATATTTTATTTATGCTTGCTTGGACTATTTCTGTTGGTATAAAAACAGGTATGTGAATCAAAATTACAAACATTTTAAAGCTTTATTATTTTTTCTAATTGTTATTTATTTTAAACCATCATTTTGTAAGGAAGAAAATGGATAAGAAACATGTTAATGGTACAAATGCATGAAAAAGCTGCCTAGTTACTCATGTGCACCTTCCCACAACAGAGCATGTGAATCTACAGGTGTTTAGTGTGGACCTTTTGTTACCTGTTTGCCCGTAGGCAAAGATGCAGGCATTATATCCCTGGAATGCATTTTCAAGTATTTCCTCTCCAAGGCACTTGAACACCATCTGTTGACCTTTTAGACAAAGAAGCAGTCACCGTGGATATGCAAATGAACAGACGGACAACTGAGCTGATTTAAGCTTATCAGATTTCTATAGATCTCTTTTTCAGCCATCTTTATGAATCAATGAATGTGTGTCGTGACACGTCGCAGGTTCCTGTCTGGTCAGGTGGAAAGTGTACAGCTGTGTAGAGGAATCATTTCTGTAGCTTGATACTACGCCACGGCTGAATGCAACAGCAGTTTAATGAGCTGAATAAAGCCTTGGCTTGGGGCCTTTGAAGCAGGCCTTCACTGAACGGGCTGCCGTCTGGTTCAGCACAAACCAGTTTCACATTTCAAAAACTAGTAGATATTAAGAATAAAATATGTACAGGGGTTATGGCCATTTGCCCTAGAAGCTATAACTCTTGAGTGTAAATATACATTGTGCGAGCACACAAGGATGTGCACAAGTGACAACCATGCATGTGCACATTGGCCATCGAGGACACAGCAGAGACAAACTTGCTTCTTGGCAGCCTCCGTGCTTGCTCGGTCGCTGATTCTGCTCGCTCGGCTGTTGGGGGTTTGGCACTCTGGAGGCGTGACCTGTGGCTGACCTGCTCTCTCCTCTGATTGGTAAGTTATGTCCTCTCCCTACCTCCTCCCTCACTGCCCACTGGCTTCCTGTTGAATCACAATGGCTGTTTGCAACCTTGGTCTGTAAAAAACAAGCATTAATTTTAATTTATTAATGTTTATACATACAAAACACAATTTACCTAACTGAAATGTTAATAATATTTGAATTACATGTAAACAATTATAAATACATTTGTTTTCCAACATGTTATGGATTGACAGGAAGTTTTTTTTTTGAGAGGTCTGTGAAGTGCATAAAGACGGCTACGAACACTGGTTCCGTATCGTAACCCCAGATTCAATGAGTGTTGTGTAGCCCTTTAAGCTAAGCTGACTGGGTGTCTCTCTGACGCCCAGTCTATCCCCAAGTGCTTTGTTGTCTATGCCCGCCTATCAGGCTGTTCCTGGTTCTATAAAAGGTATCAAGAACCACAGATCATCTCCATAGGAGAGCCCCCAGAACTAGTGGGGACATTTAGCTTAAAGGGCTATGCTATGCTCACAGAATCTAAGGTTATGATACTTAACCAACGTTATGTGTTGTATAGCTCCACCCTTTAAGCCGCCCTGATTGGGTGAAAGGTGGAGCCCGATGTAGTCAACGCCACACTGGTTCAGAGCTGAACCTTAGCGAACCACATAGCTCCCACCTGCAGCTTCTCTCATATATATCTGCAGGTGGGCGTAAGAAATGTGTGAGAGGCACTCAGCATGCAGCTGGTGAGGATAAGCTGTCGTTGTGATGAGAAATGAACTCTTAAGAGATGATGGCAGCAATTATGGCCATAGCAGGTGTTTTGTGGAAACAAGGGTTTCATCACATAAGAGCCTCAGCAGCAGCTGTGTTTAAATGGAACGGAGCACCACATTAGTGGCGAGACTGGTAGATACGTCTCTAAGATAGGAACGTACAAAAGAAGATGGTGAGGACCATGATGCCGCCATGCAGATGTCTGACACAGACATTCCAGACCGCAAAGCCACAAACGGGGAGATGGCTTGTGTAGAGTGTGCTCTTAGGGTTAGGCGTAGATACAAACCAGAGAAGGCTTCACACAGTCAAAGTGAAAGATGCTGATAAGACACAGGCTGAACAAGGGAGATTTCCCTGTAATCCACAAACAAACGCTGTGATCTGTGAAGCTGAGGGATGCAAGAAATGTAACACCTGAGCGTGCGCACCAGGCACAGCAGGTGAGACGCAGCTGTGCCATCTTCTTGTGCCTTTTCCCTGTTTGAAGCCCGCTTTTTCCAGTCATAGAACCACTCCGCCATCTAGCGGTCATTTCTTATAACACTGACTACGTTTTCATGGCTCAGAAACACACATACAGTATGTCTAAATAAACAATTTTAGATTATTAAAAATTAAAGGTAGGTCTATTTTTTATAACTGCAGGATCCTGAGAGACTATTTTTTTACAGAAAAATGTATTTGTCTCTTCAACACAAGTTTGGACTAAATCCACAGGAAATTCAGACTTCCAGCTTCCAGCCAGCATTCAAACGCACCACGTACGCACAAATCAGTAAGGTGAGAAAAGAGTCTCAAAAGGATTTTTGTTCTTGTAAACTGATCTGTGTGTAATGCAGTTTGCCTGTATGTACCAGGTGATTTGTGTGTGTGTGTGAGTATTTGATGATTTGTATGTGTAGGAGCTGACGTTACACACGAAAATGTAAACACAAGTTATAAATCAAGAGTTACACATGCTTAGCTCTATCTACACACACAGCTCTTGATACACACACACAAACACATCTTTAGTAAGGCACACACAAATCTAGGCACACACGCACGCATCTAGACACACACACAGTTCTTTTGAGGCTTTTTTCTCCCCATAATGAGTTTAGTCATGTTTCGAGCCCTCTTGATGGCACTGCGGAAGTGAGGGCCAAAAAGCACGTCTGTGCTAATTGGACACTCCAGCATCTCCATCTGGAGCTGGTCAGGAATGGACAGCAAAGCGTGAAGCCACAGAGTAAGCTGAATCACGGTTTTCCAGGACGAGATGCGGGAGGTGCAGACAGGGATGCAGCACAAAGATTTAAAATGGCGCCAGCCAACTTAAAGATGAGGTACTCGGTCCCATCTGGAAGCTCGGAATCCTCAGCTGTCTTGGGGATGCTGAACGCGAGGAGGGCCACGTTGTTAGCAGCAGCATTGGCCTGAATGGCACACTGGTGAGAGCGGTCAGAGAACCGTGTGACAAGCTGTTTGTGCTTGGATGCAGGAATGGGACCCTGTGACCTACCACCTAGCTCTGGCGCCAAGCAGGGAGGCTAAGTCGAGTTTGAAGTGAAAGTACGCTTGGGAAGCCATGTTTTGAGAAGTAATGCACTTTGGTAATGGGAGTATACGTAGAGACAGGCGCCTGTGCCGCAGAAGAGCTGTTCCAGTATTCCGTGGCAGCCAAGAACCGAGGAAACACTGGGTCTGGGCAGTGGGTCTAACAGGTGCCAAAGTTGTCCGACTTCTGTGGTGCCGCGGTGGGATGTTGGAGTCCTTTGTGGACAGTGGCCCCTGTCAAGAAGAACAGATGCTCCTGGATAAGTGCTCTAATGGGGAGGTGACGATGAGGAGTACTGGAGGCCATGGCTCGTGTTTGTCCGAGAGGGGCCTGGTTCTCCACATTGAGACCATTGAAGAGCCTTTTGCACGGTTTGAGGACTCGTCACCCAATAGGCCGGCCAGGTTTGAGTTGTCCGGGCCATACCTGGAGGCGACAATCTCCAACAGGGTGTCCGGAGAGATGGACTCGACAAAAGTGGTAGTCTCAGTGTCGGTGGTGAAGAATTCTACACGGTGAGCCTTTTCTCCCCAGGAGAGGAGGGCGCAGAAAGAACGAGAGGCCCGCAAAGTCGAGGCGAGGCCAGAGTGTTTGGCACCCAAGCAGGTGAAGCATTTAGAATGCAGATCACTGGACTGGATGAATTCTGCGGAACACGAGGAGCAGAGAAAAATGAAGTCACTGGACATCTTCAGTTTGGTTGCTCTCGTTGCATCGACACGCAAAGAGAGAAAAGGAGATGATCTGGGGTTCTTGGTACCTTTATAGGACCAGGACCCGTCGGGTATGCGGGTGTACAAATAAAAGCTCTTCGGGATTGGCTGGGTATCAGAGAGACACCCAATCAGCATACCTTAAAGGGCAGAGCTATACGACAAAGAAGGAAATGTTGCTGTTATGCTATCTAATGAGTGCTTTCCGTGGATCTGGGAGTCACATACTTCTCCTTAAAAGCACTCCAGGCTTTTGTTTAAAGGATTACACTTCTGTGTTGCTGTTTTGATTGGTGAATGAAACTGGTTGTTTGGAAAATGTAACAAATAAGTAGCTAAACAGTTAGCGCTGTACGTTAGCATTAGTGCTAACACTGCATAATTCTGTGTAACATTAGAAATTCGTTCTTTGTTTTGGTGCAACTTGTTTAAAGTTGCAACTAGAGCTGCTCAATTAATCAAATTTTAATCACAGTTACAATCTAGGTTTTGAACGCTTATAAAAATGAAACGAGCCAATTATTTTCTCCTCCCTCTTGCATTGATCTGAGTGGCAAATCAAGCGCACCTCCAACAATGTTTTCAATTAAGTGACTTTGTCGCTATTTCTAACAGCTTTTCAGACCCCCCCTTCTTGGCTTTTTATCCCAACAGCACCCAGGAAACAACTTAGCAACATTTCTGATAAGTCTTAGCTATTGTCGTTGATATTTGCTGCAGGTTAGCAAAACGTTAGGAAAGGGGATGAAGTGCGCATGTGCAGACTAATACATCAGCTGACGATTTATAATCCCTTCTCTGTGGCTCTCACTTGCTATAAAACTTGTTTTACAAGTTAAACAAATACAAGACAGTGAACCGTGTCTGAAGTGGATTTATATTTTATCAGAGCTGCAAATAACAGTTCAAATCATCTCTGAGCGACGCAGTGCTGCTGTACACAAACACACACACACAAACACACACACACTTGCAGCACTGCTGACAAGACTACATAATTATTATGCAGCAGGTTGTGGAAGTTCACCACAACATAGATGTTTATGAGTTTCTATTTGTTTTTACATTATAGATGTTTGCACTGTATAGCTCTTTTTTGCTGATTGCCATTTTACACTGAATCTGGTGTGTGATTTCCTGTCGAGCCCTATGGTGACTGGAGAAATGTATGTGTCCCAGAAGTAGCTCCCAGCAAAGGTAGAATCCTATCTAGCGGCGCAGCACAGCTGCTTCTGGGTCACACCTGAAATGTTTCACTTCGCAGCTGGTTTAGATCAGCCAGGTAGACCAGTGAATCCCGACACCCTTCCTGGAGGGCCGGTATCTAGCACATTTTAGTTGTTTTTTCTAATCCAACACACTTGATTCACCTGTTCAGCAGCTCATAAGGCTCTGTTGAAGCCTGTTAACCACCTGCTGATTAAAATTAGGTGTGGTGAAGCAGGGAAAAAAGTAAAACATGCTGGACACGGGCACTGGAGCAAGGGAGTTGGGTATCAATGCTATAGACTATAATAGATTATATGTGAAGCAGCAACGTTCCGCTGCTGTTCCGTGCATGTGACGTCTCCGAAGTGGATTTGATGTGGTTCTGAGTTTTAGTGTTTACATTCTGTTGTCTGAGTCAGGTGGTACCAGGCCCCCACAATGCAGCTCAAAAATTGAAGCAATCCCGGAAGTAGCATAATTGCAGTTCCACCCTCATCCACTAGGGGCTGGTGTCAGAAGCGAGCAAATCCTCATTGACTCCCATGTTAAAAATACCAATTTCACAGCAGAAATAAACATGTTTACAGCCTGGTACCAAAACATGTTTTTTGGTTTAAATGATCTAGTTTACACTCATGACAACTCTGAGGGGGGTGAATTTTTTTCTCACTCTTCTGTTTAAGTGTATTAAATGCCTAAAATTCTGTATAATTAATGAGCATCCGACCCACGTGACCGCCGCCTCAGACTCACGTGACCACAGAGCTAGCTCCGGGGAAAGGTCTCAGTAGAGCCTCGGTCTGGCCTGGAAACTGCTCCGGGATTTTGAGTCTCTGTGTTTGTGTATTCTTTTTTGGATATTTTTTGTGCAATTGTTGGACAAAATGACTTGCTGTGGCATTAATTGCACTAATAGAGCGTCCAAGGAGTCTCCACTTCATTTTTTTCGGTAAGTAAAATTATATTTATGTATTTTAGGTCACTGCCGAGCTGAGCTTAGATTTTAACATGTACTGTTTAACCATGAAATTTAAATGTAATAGGGTAAAACCCAGTGCATTTAACATAATGTTGCACTTTAGAAAATGGGTTGAAACATAACATGTTGGTGGAGCTGGGTTCCCACTATCGGCTTGTGGAGCTCTCGGGAGACCGATGTTTTCCACCCGTTCTCCCCTCCCCGCAGCTCGGCGCATCTCTGTCTGATCGCGGCTTCTGTCTGCTGCGCGGGCTGCCGGCTTGTGGAGCTCTGGGATGGAAACCTTTCCACCCGGTTCTCCCCAGCGGCAGCTCTGCGCATCTCAGATCGCAGCGGCGCTTGGCTGCTGTGCGGCTGCTGGCTTGTGGAGCTCTCGGAGACCTCTGTGTTCCACCCAGTTTTACCCAGCGGTCAGCCCGGCGTATCTCTGACTCAGAAGCTCTGGTGTTGTGCACGGTTAACTCCGGTTGTAGCTAGGTTGCTACCTCCGTTAGCTTAGCTCCCACCTCCGCGTTAGCTTTGGGTTAGCTTCAGGTTAGCTTGTAGCTAGTTCGACCGGGTGTCGTCAGTCGATCCCAGCCTTACAGCCCCACCCTCAGCTCCACCTCTCTTCCCTTTTGTGGACTTGTCTGGGCTTGACGGAACCTGTGACACGGTCAAAATGGCGGTGGTGGGAACCTCCCATTTAGCCTCAAAAATGTGTTATTGGAGCCTATGGAAACCCATTGTCCAATATTTATATGTCGATGGGTGGTACAGGTTGCCAGACAGTTATTATTACCTCATCAATTTAGTGCGGGCCAGAATGAGGATCACAGCAGACAATAAACATGAGATGAATCTTTTAAAGTAAGTTTATTTAAAGAAAGAACATACATGTTTATGTAGCACATCTCAAGATAAAAATCATGAGGTGCTTCACAAGAGCAAAAAAATTTTTTTTAATGATTAAATGAGGAAAAAAAGATCATTTTGATTTAAAAATGTAAGGAAAGTAAAAGAGAAAATGAATAGGAAAGAGGGAAATCAGTGGATCCCGGGAAAGTTGTTGGCGTAGTTGGTAGAAAGAGCTGAATGAGGAGGGGGTGATGATGCTAAAGCCAGCCTGAACGTCCTCAGTTCCACTGATCTCAGGCCAGGGCTGGACTTGCACAAAAAATCAGCTCAGGCATTCTGAGCTGAGACCGGCCCAACAGCTCTTGAAGTAAAAAAGTTCATCACACCTATTTTTACACCAGCTCTCCTGGTCCTTGAAATGCCATATCCATCATGTTTTAGTTGTAGCCCTGCTCCAGGACAAAAACTGGGCCTCTTTTTGCTGCTTAATACAACAAAACAATAGACCAAGAAAAACTACTGATATCTAGCTGCTGGTTTTAAGTGAAGTACAGAAAACAGTACAGCACAATATAAAATTAGTCAGAAAACTGATTTGCCATGTATGCCCTAAAGATAATTTACACACACACACACACACGCACACACACGCACGCACGCACGCACACACACACACACACACACACACACACACACACATAAGAGCTGGAGCTTAGATCACCAGAGACTGCTCGGTGACTGTGGAGGACAGACACCTTTAGGAGTGGCTTGTTAAAAAAACCTAAATGATGGAAGTCAGCACTGAGACCGCCCCCATACTCCCTTCATACCGCCATCACCTAATCTTATGTAAAACAGACAAGATTGCACAACATTACCATCAGGGTCTGTGCACTTATAAATGGCCTAAGGCACTCTGATGCCGCTACAGCGTTGTGGCAAATTGTTGCGGCATTGTTTTCTAAAAGAGGTTGATATGTGTTGGGGCCATCTACAACAAAAAGAAAGACGAAGACTGGGCCGGCCCAAAACAAATGAACAACTTGCTGAATTAACATTACCATTGGCCCAGCCTAAAATTACCATCGGCATTTGCCCGGGGGCCAGTACAGCCCTGATCTCAGGCTCAGGGGGAGAGAGGTCCAGAGTCTGGGGGCCACAGCAGCAAATGATCTGTCACCTTTGACCTTTAGCCTGGTGCTGCACAACCAGTAGGCTTTGATCACTGGACCTCAGGGACCTGCTGGGGGTGTAGGGACTAAGAAGATCACCGATGTAAGATGGTGCTTGTCCATGTAAGGCCCTATAGACCAGAACCAGGATCTTGAGATGAACCCTGAAGTTGACTGGCAGCCAGTGAAGCTGGAGGAGAAGCGGGGTGATGTGGGTGTGTTTGGAGGACTTGGTCAGAAGTAGGGCTGTCGCGGTTGAGGAATTCCTCCTGCGGTGATTCAGGGTGGCTTAATATTGCGGTATGCGATATTATTGCAGCCCTTTTTTTATTGCAGTACTATCTAAACATAATGTTTACACATTTAAAAAAGGTTAAAAATTGCCGTGTCTTCTTTTATAACACTTTACTGAATGCAGATCAAAGGGCAGTAACAACACAGATCGCAGTAACGTTTGTTTCTCCGACAGTCGGAGTCCGACTGAACTTAAAAACAACAACATTCAGGAGAAGGTTAAACTTTTAAATGCAAATTTGGCTGCAGCATCTAACAAATAAGAAACAAGTCCCCATTTTGTTTAGTTGTTTAAAATCAAGCATAAAAAATTACATGTACCGGGCGCGCGCTTGCCGGGGGGCGGGCGCACTATCATTTCACTTTCACTTTCACACACACGAATGACGGTGATTTATAGCTCGGTCACGTCCTTGTTACCCACAAGGAAAACCAGCATGTTAACCATATACGGTTTGAGAGAGGATCTGAGAGGGGTGGCAACATTTCCAGCAACACTGAAAACCCTCTCGGATGGTGCGCGTTGCACTAACGCACACATACTTGCGTGCGACTGGCGAGCAAAGGGAATCTCTCCCGCTTGTTGCTCCACCATGTCAGGGGGGTTTCTTTAGGGTCGATGCATTCCTCCTGCAGGTAGCGAGTGAGCTCCAGCTCGGCTCAAACTCTCTTCGGGACGGTTGCAGAAGCAGTGCTTGTCCGGGACTTCAGCAGGTCTCCGAGCGTTTATTATTTTTTTGCCGCTGGTGGCAGCTCTGTCTCGGCCAAGGACCCTGGCTGCGCAGCAGCTGACGTACTACCAAAGTGCTCCCAAAGGAGCGAAGTAACGTTTCGTTTTGATACCAGTGCAGCCATCCTTCTCAACATGCATCATTGAGTTGAACCAAGTTCAGTAATCGCGGTGGCCCATGATGCAGCGCGGTGGGCTTCTTCATATTGCGATATTTCATTTTTGCGGTTACCGCGACAGCCCTAGTCAGAAGCCGAGCACAGGCATTCTGAACCACCTGTAGACGGTTCAGGGAGGTTCTGCTCAGACACGTGAAAAGAGAGTTACAGTAGTCTAAGCGTGAGGAGATGAAGGTGTGGAGAACTGTCTCAAGTTCAGAGCGGGACAGAATGGGACTCAGCTTAGCAACGTTCCTGAGATGGAAGAAGGAAGAGCGAACAAGAGAACTGACATGAGAATCCAGGGTGAGAGCTGGGTCAAAGGTCACGCCAAGATTCCTGACTGAAGGTTTGGTGTGAGAAGCAAGCTGACCAAGAGAGTCTCTGCCTTTGGGAACCAGCTTGTAATGCATACGTTAAGTTAAAGTTTAAAGCAATTGTTAACAGCTGCATATTTTGCAAAAATGAGATAAAAGAAATAAAATAGTTATTTTTCTGAGTTGTGCAGAACTTTTGTAACATTTTCTGGAGCCGGCTGCTGTGCATTAAAATTGAGTTGCCCCTGTTGTTTATGACAATTATTACACTTTTATTCTGAATAAATAGGTGTTTTTTTATGTTTTAATTCATTTCAATTAGTAGATTTTTATCCACAAAGGCAGTTTTTTAAACAATAATCCAAATTTTAAATACTGGAAAAACAATTTAAGTTATTTATAAAGTATCTGAAGTTGTCAAGGAAAGTGTCAACAAGTAATTATTTTCAGATTGAAATTTTTACATTAATGTTCATCCCCATTTATTCACACACAAACTGGTTTCTAGACGTGTTTGTTTTGTTTAAATATGTATTTGATAAACTGGGTTTTAAGACTGTATTCAAAAAGTCATCTTCTGATATAGATGAGCTTTTTAAAACTCACCAAATTCTTTTGTTGTAAATCTTGACACCCAGCTTACATTTTTTCAAAGTTTCTTAGAATGAATATAAATAAATACATTTTAAAAAGTTATAGCTATCCAGCTCTAATAAACCTCTTTAAAACATGAAAGAATATTTTGAATATTTTGAGTAAAAATGTCTCTTCGTCATGCCAGTTGGTGGCAGTAATACGCAGATTTGTTGTCCGCAGCGGACACGTCTCGTGACACCTGAGGTAATGTTATATTTCATATGTTTCAATATAAATATATAACAAGCCTTTAACTTTTTTAATTGTTTATATATTAGTTAAATTAAATATGCAAGCAAGTTACTACCTGCTAGCCACCAAAGCTGCAACTAAAGTTGCAGCTTTGCCATGTATGCCCTAGACTAAACTAAACCTAAACTAGATAACTTCTTTGGATATAAAAAAAAAACATTTTAGATATCAGCCCAATAGCTACAATTAGTTGACTTGCATTTAAACTTGAAATTTGCCCCAAAGTAGCTGCTGGCTCCTGATCCGCCATCCTTTTGAAAATACCACGCTGTATTCTGGGAAGTTTTTGATCAAGACCAGGCTACAAGGCACCTCCCGTGTATCCTTGCTCAGCTAGCTAAATGGCTAAAAAAACAGAGAACAGACGCCTCGGTAGAACATGAACATTGGAACACGCCTTGGTGGTTCCTGATGATGTATCTCCTGGGCAACCGGGGTGGGACCAAAAGATCAAGGCAAGGTTCCTTGGCATTGTGCAACACTTTTTGTCTCTGCCATGTGCCCGTTGGCCAATGCACACATGCAACTTTGTCACTTGTGCAGGTCCTCGTGTGCTCACAGACACAGTTTTCTCTCTCACAGCATTTAAATGGAAACAGCATGCACAGTGGCACAATGCTAGCAGCCTAAAATAGCCCCATGTCTAAAGCAGTTAAAAGGGAACTGTAGTTGTGCTTTTTTCAAAAGCCAGTTGGAAAAGTTATGGCAGGCAAGGGCGCATTAAAAAAAAAGCAAAAAAACTTGTAGACAAGCTAAATGTCAATGTTTGTACTCTAAATGATCCAAGGTGTGCAAGTGGTAACAAAAGCTTTTTTGGACTCTTGGTTAGAGCTCCCGGAATGAGCTGAGAATGGGTGTGAACTCAAATCACTCACCAGCATATTTGGGAATGTTGGCCTCATCCATGGACCAGAAACAGTGGTCAAATGCAAATACCTGCAGAGGAGAAAGAAGAAAAAATGTACAGGTGCTGGTCATAAAATTAGAATATCATCACAACGGTGATTTATTTCAGTAAATCCATTCAAAAAGTGAAACTTTTATATTAGAGTCATTTATGACACACAGACTGATATATCTCAAATGTATAAATGGTGATGATTATAACTGACAACTGATGAAAATCACAAATTCAGTATCTTACAATATTTGAATATAGTGAAAATATTAAATATTGAAGACCCCTGGTTGTGCAGTTGTTACGTACCAGTGATCAAATTTTAACCAAAAATTGGACCAGAAAGAAATCTTTCATTTGCAGACACAAACACACCATCTGTCTGGCCTCAAAATCCAAAAACTTCTGCCCAGTTCTAGTTACCGTACAGGACGACATAACATTCTCACCCAAGGTCTCACGCGAGACTCCTGCATTCCTCACTATGAATAAAGGTCAACCTCCTCGAAGTTCCTGCGTGACTTTACAACTTATACGTTGAAATAATAAAATTTGTTGAATGAACAAGATGTTAAATCAAATGTTTGAATAATCTGTGCTTTAATCAATATCTATACTCATACACATTATAATAAGATAATTATTAATGATTAACATTTACTTCACATAAGTTTGTAAACATTCTCATTCACACAAAGAGTTAACCATCTTTGTATCTGAAGGAAGGAGTGACTTCTGAGGTATTTTTTGATAAAGGCCTCAAATGTGTCAAATTCTGATTTGCCAAGTTTATCAACAATATATACGTTTACATGCACTGCACCTGGCGGTAAGGCGTTTCCTGTTTCCTGTTTTCAGTGTTGCACTACGTGTAGCTGTTTGGTGTTTGGGGCTCGCTCAAGCTGATTTAATTTCTCCGTACTAGGATATCTCAGAGTTATTGTAGCACTAAAGCATGCTAAAACACACATTTTCTGTTGTTCCTCCTAGCTTTTAGGGAACCATTTGAGTTCGCACGCAGTTTATTTGGTGTTGAACAGTTTGCTCGTCCAGTTAGCTTAGCCTCAGCACGGCTATGGCTACTTCTGTCTCTGCTTCTCTGTCTCCTATCTAGGGTTGCCAACTCCCTGAAAAATAAATAAGGGACACCTCGCAGGCAGGGCCAGCCGCTCCAGGCCACCCTTCCCAGCGTGGTGATTTTTTTGCTCTTTTTTTGTGTGTGGGTGTGAAAGGATTTTTTTTTTTACTATTTGACTTGAAGTTGGTTTAAGAAGATGCATATTCTTTGTGATATGAAAACATGGGAAACAAATGATCATTTAGCCATTTATTTATGGCGTGAAATTACAAAATTATTATAAGTAACAAAGGTATTTTTCTTTAACAGAAAACTGTTATGCTCAACTTTTTGTGCAAAATGATAAAAAAAAAGTAGGTATCTTTCTTAAACGGTAGCCTGTTATGCTTTACTTTTTAGAATATAAATAGCTCTCTTTAAAACAACTCTGTACTGCTTAACTTAAAATTGTGTAAATTAATAGAAAACAACAGAAAGAGCAATGCTGTAACTGCACATTGAGTGCAATTAGAAAAGTGCAAACAGAAAGTCTGTGGAGAAGCTGTAAACATATTTGTGCCTCAAAGGCCTTGACTGTAGCCTACGGTTGAAGTAAAAAAAAAAAAGTCCAAACTCATGAACTCAAAAGCTCAATGCTACATTATGTGAAAACAGACTATTTTCTCCATTTGTATTTCTTTTGAGATCTTGCTGCATTTAGGAGTTGTTTGTCTTTCAGTACTGCAGAGTAAAACTCTGAGCAAGACATGTCACAATTTAGAGTGACAATGAGCTCACATCTAATTATTTCAGTAGAACATTTGTTCCGCACATCAGTCCACTTATTCTTCATGAGAGAGAAAATCCTCTCTGCCAATCCAGTGGAAGATGGGATGCTGAGTACAAAGGATACAACAGGCTGGATGTTGGAGAGGTCAGCTGCCTGAAGAATTTCTATACAGTTCTCTGCTGTTCCCTTGGACTGCCATTTTTCCTTCTCCTGAGGTCCTTTGGTGAGGTGCTCCAGAAGGCTGGTTGCAGTGACACACTCGTCATAAAGCTCATCCATAGAGATGTTTAACCTGCCAATGGAGATAAGAAGTAAACCTGGGTTATAAGCACCACATAGAACACTTACAGTGGTAAATAAATGGAAAACATTTATTGTATATTTATTGCATTGTATAGCTTTTATACAATACAATAGTTCACTTTATTTATTATGTATTTATCCATCCTTTTAGTTTAAAATTATCCAAACAACATATAAACCAAGACAAGGCTACATCGAAACTAAACACCCAAGTTGAAAAAAAAGAAAAACTAATGACAAAACAGAAACAGACAACAAAAATAATAAAAATAATAGTAAACAAGCCCCAACACAGTGTTTTTTTCTTCTTCATATAAATACATTCACTTTAACCAGAGGGTTTAAAAAAGCAATGTTTACTTACCATATCTGCTTCTGCCGTGGCCTTGTGGACGACAAACGGATCGAGGGTTCCCCGTGCTTTCACGTCCTTTATGTTTTTCATGTGGCTACTACTAGAAGCATGTTGCTTGAGGTCAGTCAGTCCACCATGCCCTATGGAAAAACCGCGCCGGTACACGGTGCAGTGCGCTTTATAGGTGTTATCGCGCAGTTTTTCCAGCCAGGAATTTTCCTTTTCCCATTCCTCCCTGTATTTTTGAAGCCTTTTTTCTTCTTTCTCAGAGGGGTACTGTCGTCCGAGACTTGTACAGCAGTGTCGGCGTTAGTTTCCCTGTTGGCCGTGCTGTTTGCTGTCGTCTGTTTTCTTCCGGTATCTTCTCCCCAAGCGACCGTTCCTCGACCAATGAAATAAGCGGTAATCTGTATCGTCATATTCGTGTGTAAGCATGCGGTCAGCTCATTGGTCACAGAGCAGGCGAAGGGCTGGCTTTCAAACAAAGCGTTAATTCCGGTAATAGACTACAGACTAATTTTGATCCATACTATATTACGGGACAAAGTGCGTCCCTTTTGAGTTCAATACGGGACGTGCACTTTTGTTTCTAAATACGGGACGATTCCATTTTTCAAGGGACGGTTGGCAACCCTACTCCTATCTCTTGCTCTCTGTGTCAGATGTTTAGTTACTCCTCTTCCTCCTTTAGTGATAATGGTATGTGTAATAAATGTAGCATTTTTGTAGCTTTGGAGGTGAGGGTGTCGGAATTGGAGTCCCGGCTCCGCGCTGTTGAAAAACCCGTGAACAGCCGTAGCTACTTAGCTAGCGCGGGGCTAACTAGCTCAGAGCCGCCCCATAGCGGTCCTCCAGCAGAACCCGAGAAGCCGGGACCTCAGGCCGGCTGGGTGATGGTACGCAGGAAGCATAGAACCCAGCCCGTGGGCCACCACCAACCCGTCCACGTTTCTAATAGATTTTCCCCGCTCAGTGACGCACCCACTGATAAGTCGACTCTGATCATTGGCAGCTCCATAGTCAGAAACGTGGCATTAGAGACTCCAGTAACCATAGTTAAATGTTTACCTGGGGCCAGAGCAGGCGACATTAAATCTTACCTGAAACTGCTGGCTAAGGATAAGCGTAAATACAGTAAGATTGTTATTCACGCTGGCGGTAACGACACCCGGTTACGCCAATCGGAGGTCACTAAAATTAATGTTTCTTCGGTGTGTAAGTTTGCCAAAACAATGTCGGACTCCGTAATTTTCTCTGGCCCCCTACCCGATCGGACCAGTGACGGCATGATTAGCCGCATGCTGTCCTTCAACCGCTGGTTGTCTAGGTGGTGTCCTGAAAACAACGTGGGCTACATTGATATTTGGAAAACTTTTTGGGGAAAACCTGATGTGAAGAGATGGCATCCATCCCTCTTTGGATGGTGCAGCTCTTCTTTCTAGGAATGTGGCCAGTTTTATTCACGTGGTGCTCGCTGCAGAACCACAAAGGCGGAGCTGCACCAGAAGGTGGAGCTGCACCAGAGTCAGCCCCGCCCATTCCAGAATCAGCCCCGCCCATTCCATCAGAGTCAGTCCAATTCCTTCCAGTTGTCAGACTTGATAGCATTCTGGAACCAAAGAGGGTGTGATAGCTAAAAAATGCAAGATTGAGGACGGAGTTGAGAAGTTAACTGAACAGTTTTTGTAAAGGTTCCATATAATTAAAAATCTAACTTTTGGAACTTTTAATCATGTTATATTGTCATTTCCTCATAAGAAACACGCCAAAGCCATTTTTAGCCTCATTCATGCATTTTCCTCCCATCTCAGCTTCAATTTGGTCTCGCGGGTCTGGTCTTGGTTCTCAAATCTGGATATTCTGTGAATTTTCTGACAAATTATTTCTGAAATGACTTCTACTGAAACACCGCCAATAAACCATACAACCCATCTCAGAGACACTGGGCAGCACAATTAGATGTAACGCCGCATGAGTTATAACAGATGTGGTGGTGTGGTGGTTATGGAGTCAGGTTGACATGCAGTTTTGCGCAGGTTCGCATCCCATTAGTGTAAGTTTTAGGTAGTGTACAACCTCTTTTCTTCATTTCTAGCTACACTTGCCAGTACTATGTTTACAACAATTTATTGGTATACCGTTTAACATATAATGACTAATGTGTTTTTATTTATTTATTCGTTTATTTAACCAGTGTGAGTCCATTTGTGAGCAGAGTTTCAACTAAAATGTTGTTTAGGAACGACCAAATTCAAAGAACTTTTAGAGACATAAATATTTTGCTGAAAATAAACATTACAACTAAAATATAAACAAATTAAATGTTTCAGCTGGCTAAATAGATTGCTGACGACCCCACCGAGAATCGAACCAGCATCAGCTGAGGGGAAAGCAAAATTTAACTCAGACGATCTCGCCACTAGACTACCAAAGCCCATTCAAAAGTCTGACATGCTGTTATACACCAGTTCTGTTAGACCGGCTGTGGGCAGATATTCGCTAAAAGAAACCTTTTCATTTCGAGATATATTCAGTCTTTGTCATGTAGCAAGTTATATTTATCTTGTTTAATTGGAGCATAGAACATAGCATTAACGACTGTAAACTAGTAACAGCCGTAATTCCTGTGGGTCAGGTCAGTTTGCGATAAAGTTGAAAACAAAAACGGAAGTCAGTGGGTAAGCTGAGTTTGCGTGAATGGGCGGGGCTGACTCTGGTGCAGCTCCACCTTATGGTGCAGCTCCGCCTTTGTGGTTCTGCAGCGAGCACCCTCTGGTTTTATTAGTCCTTCATGACAACCCAGGGTCCAGACCAGGAAGCAGAGTCGTAGTTTAACCCACCCCTCTGCAGCTTCTGTACTGTTACCGACCCACTACCCCATAGAGACAGTGTCCTGCCCACGGCCAAAATCACACAGATTAAATATCAGGCTTAATAAAGCAAATCATGGAAATCTCATAAATATTAGAACGAATTCAACTGAGCAGAAAACTAGAAAAATTAAATGTGGGTTGTTGAACATTAGATCCATTTTTTCTAAGACTTTGTTAGTTAATGACTTGATTTGTGATAATCAGAACTCTTTGCTCTCTCTCACAGAATCCTGGCTGCAGCAAGAGGACTATGTTAGCTTAAACGAGTCGACTCCTTCAAATTATTTAAATCATCATATTGCTCGAAGTACAGGGCGAGGAGGAGGAGTGGCAACTATTTTGCATTCTGACTTATTAATCAGTCCCTTACAGATTAACAGTTACAGTTCGTTTGAACATCTTATTCTTAGTTTTCCTAATCCAGATTGCAAAACTGTAAAACCACTCTTGTTTGTAGTTTTATATCGTCCACCAGGCCCTTACTCTGAGTTTTTGGATCAGCTCTCTAATTTTTTATCTGATTTGGTGCTAAATACTGATAAGGTCATTGTAGTGGGGGATTTTAACATTCATACGGACATTGAAAATGATTGCCTCAATGTAGCCTTTAGTAATATCTTAGACTCAATTGGTTTAACTCAAAGAATACATAGCTCCACCCACTCCTGCCATCATACATTGGACCTTGTGCTGACTTATGGCATTGAGTGTGTGGGAATAACCATCTTTCCACACAATCCAGTCCTCTCGGACAACTTTCTGATAACCTTTGAGTTTTTCATAACTGAGTTCTCGAGACATGAAAGTAAATTTCACTATAGTCGGTCTCTATCTGACAACGCAGTTGCATCTTTTAAATCAACTGTTCCATCTTTACTGTCCTCAGCATCTCAGAGGAGCGTAGCAGAGGGCAATATTTTCAGTTCTTGCCCCTCACAAATTGATGCCTTAGTTCATCATGTTAATTCCTCTTTACGTGTGGCATTAGATTATGTTGCCCCTTTAAAAAAGAAGGTAATTAGGGACAGGAAGTTGGCTCCCTGGTTTAATTGTCATTTACGAGCCTTAAAACAAAACTCTAGGAAATTGGAGAGAACATGGCGCTCTACGCACCATGAGGAGGCCTACCTATCCTGGAAAAATAGTCTTGTGCTTTATAAAAATAAGCTTCGACAAACTAGAACTGTTTATTTTTCAGCACTAATTGAGGAGAATAAGAATAATCCTAAATTTCTTTTCAGTACAGTTGCTAAACTTACACAGAATCATAGCTCTGAGCCATCTATTCCCTTAGCCCTCAGCAGCAATGACTTCATGGGATTTTTTACAAGTAAAATTAATTCTAATAGAAACAAAATCTTTAGCATCCTCCCTAATAAGATTTCTTCTTCCTCAGTAAGTGAGGCAGCATCAGAGGTGACTGTAGAACCTCATCTGTGCTTGAACCGTTTTGATCCAGTTGAGCTTACAGAGTTATCAAAAATATTAGCTTCAGCTAAACCTTTAATTTGCATTTTGGATCCAATCCCAACCAAATTATTTAAAGATGCATTTCCTTTGGTTACTGCCCCCATTCTAAATATAATCAATCTATCCTTAGTAAATGGGTATGTACCACAAGATTTTAAGGGTGCTGTAATCAAACCTTCACTTAAGAAGCCTTCTCTGGATCCAGATGACCCAATGAATTATAGACCAATATCTAACCTTCCATTTTTATCCAAAGTCCTGGAGAAAATAGTGGCCATCCAAGTATGTCAGCATTTAAACACTAATGCTCTGTTTTAGGAATTTCAGTCTGGTTTTAGAGAGTATCACAGCACTGAAACTGCATTAGTGAGAGTTACAAATGATATTCTCATGGCCTCAGATAAGAATCTTGTGTCTGTTCTAGTCTTGTTAGATCTCAGTGCTGCCTTTGACACAGTTGATTACAATGTTCTTTTAGAAAGACTTGAACATGTTGTAGGGATCAAAGGAACAACATTAGGCTGGTTTAAATCCTACCTGTCTGACAGATTTCATTTTGTAAATGTACATGACAAATCTTCTTCATACTCCAGGGTTACTTGCGGAGTACCACAAGGTTCAGTGCTTGGACCAATTCTTTTTACTATGTATATGCTCCCAATTGGTAAAATCATTAGACAGCATGGGATAAACTTCCACTGTTATGCTGACGATACTCAGTTATATTTATCCGTTAACCCTGATGAACCTAATTGGTTGGGTAGATTACAGGCTTGTCTTGAGGACATAAAAAGTTGGATGACTCTAAACTTTTTGCTTTTAAATCAAGACAAGACGGAAGGTCTCATCTTTGGACCAGAAATCCAGAAAAGGAAATTGCTTAGCCAATTACCTGACCTGAATGGCATTACATTAATCTCCGAGAACAAAGTAAGGAACCTTGGTGTTATCTTTGACCAGGACATGTCATTTAAATCCCAGGTTTCACAAGTTTGTAGGATTTCCTTTTTCCACCTTCGGAATATTGCTAAGATTAGAAGCATCCTTTCCAGGAGTGATGCTGAAAAACTAGTTCATGCATTTATTACATCAAGACCGGATTACTGTAATTCATTACTCTCAGGAAGTCCACAGAATGTAGTTAAAAGTCTTCAGCTTGTCCAAAATGATGCAGCTAGAGTTCTGATGAGAATTAAAAAGAGAGATTGTATCTCTCCTGTCTTAGCTTCCCTACATTGGCTACCTGTTAAATTCAGAATAGATTTTAAGATCCTTCTTCTCACATACAAAGCTCTTAATAATCAAGCTCCATCATACATCAGTGATCTGATTGTTCCATACGTTCCTAACCGAGCACTTCGCTCTCAGACTGCAGGTCTACTGGTGGTTCCCAGAATATCTAAAATTAGGATATTAGTTATCAGGCTCCTCTCCTGTGGAACCAGCTCCCAGCTTTAGTCCGTGAGGCAGACACTTTGTCTACTTTTAAGAATAGGCTTAAAACATTTTTATATGATAGGGCTTATGGTTAAAATCGGATGTTAGCCTAAATCTGGACAAGTGGGGGAGTACAGGGAGGTGGAGTGTACAGTCGGTAAAGACGGCTCTCCCTTGCCCTGACTCCAACATGCCTCCATCTAAATAGGATAGATTATCCAGAGTTATCTCTGTAGTTATGCTGCTATAGGCTTAGACTGCTGGAGGATACACTGACCACTTTCCACACTCTACTGCTTTCTTCTACAGTCTGCTCTTTAACTGTATTATTTTCTGCAATTTCAGCTGTTAACTTTATTTTCTCTGTAAGTGTTTTTCTCCCCAGAAGAAGCTACAACGTCGTTCTGCTGAGCTGTGGTGGCCTCATGGAGGGGGCCATCGTCTAGCACACTGCTGCTAACCACTTAAACATTCTCTCTCTCCTGATAATAACTTTTTACTTTCCTTGACTTTTGATGTGCTAATACTAGTTTAGATCCACTAGGATAAATACAATAAAGTTTTTCTTTCACCAAATAGAATATTTACTAAGAAATCACAATATAACTATAGACACATTACTAGTCTTTGTAAGTGTGCGTGTGTGCGTGCGTGTATATGCGCGCGTGTGTGTGTGTGTGTGTGTGTGTGTGTGTGTGTGTGTGTGTGTGTGTGTGTGTGTGTGTGTGTGTGTGTGTGTGTGTGTCTCTGCTCTGTCTTCTCGATCCCCAGTGAGTCGTGGAGGATGGCTGCTTATACTGAGCCGGGATTCTCTGGAGGTTTCTTCCTGTTAAAAGGGAGTTTTCCTCTCCACTGTCGCTTTATGCTTGCTTGGTATGAGGATTGCTGTATAGTCACTGACTAGTGTCAGTGACTTGATGCAATTTGCTGGGTTCCTTATATAGGAAACATTATTTCTGATTGGCTTAATGAACTGACCTGAATTGGAATGTTTATTATGTGAAGTGCCTTGAGACGACTCTTGTCAAGATTTGGCGCTATATAAATAAACTTGAATTGAATGCACCAAATTTCCCCATTTCAATTCAAATCTTGGTTGATCAGAAATCCTGAATCTCTGTTTACGTGCACACAAACTGAAATGATCCGATCATGCCGTGAGTTTATATGCACCAAGTATTCAATCAGATTAAATAGGTTGAGCATGCGCAGAGTTGTCCATCTATGAAAAAAAGTAAACAAACGTCATGAAACGAAATGGAAAATGTATAAACAGAAAATACAATTATTCCTGCTTTACTGATTCATTTAATCAATTTAAATGCTTTTATTTTGCTCATAGAAGCTACATTTTCTTCAGTGAATAACTGCAGATGTTTGCTTTGCTGTGTTTTATTGTTGACAATATTAAAATAAGGGAGGGTTATCCTTGTCTATGCCTCTTGATCAGCTGGTCCACGGGTCTGATGTGACGGCTGCACAGCGGGGTTGGGAGGGGTGGGGGTTCAGACTCATGTTTTATTACTGAGCTCTGTTGTGGTTTATTATTAATAAAACGTGACAATCAGCTGAAACTGTTGAGAAAATTTGGTTCAAACTAAATAACAGGAGATGTTCAGAAAGTTTGGAAGCCTGTGTTCATCATGTGTTAATACACAAAACACATCTCATCTGCGTTAACGTGCTTTTACACAGATAGTCGCCCAGAATATTTAACTGAGGATGTTTTTATACTCAACATCAGTCTCCTTAAACTCAAACCAGGTGTGTATAACCGATGTTACCCTGTCTTCTTTACGAGCACGTCTCCGTCCACCTGCTGCAGAAACAGCTGCTGTGTTCACAGAAACGGGCATCCGTGCTGCCAGCCCCACAATGAATCGGCGTCTGTTCCGTACAGACCTGAACACGTTCGTCGAATGATTCATGCAATAATCAGATTTTTATTTTACTTCCACAAAATGCAAGTTCTGGATTAGAAATGACAGAAACTGGGACGGCTTGTCATCAAAAGCACCACATTCCTCCAACTCACAAAGCTGGAAAAGCACTCGACCTCATTTTCACCAGAAACTGTGCCATAGACACAATCTCTGTCACACCGCTGCATCTTTCGGATCATTACTTTATCCATTTCAGCACGACTCTACAAGGGAGGTCCACTGCTTCCTCACCAATGGTCTCATTCCGCCGCAACCTCCGCAATCTGGCACCCAACTACTTCTCCTCTCTTGTTGCCTCCACTCTTCCATCTCCCAGCACATTCTCTGCTTATGAAGTGAATGAAGCCACTGAGTCACTCTGCTCCACACTCTGCTCTTGTCTTAACAACTTGTGTCCTTTAGCCACTAGACCTGCTAGATCCTCTCAGTCACACCCTTGGCTAAATGATACCCTCCGGTCTCTACGCACCAATCTCAGAAATGTGGAATGGAAATGGCGCAAAACAAAAGATCCTGGTGATCTATTGAAATTTCAGGAATTACTGTCCTCATTCTCTGCCAGCATCACTGATGCAAAGAAAGCTTTCTACACTGACAAAATTCTCAGCTCTACTGACTCTCAGAAACTATTTTCAACATTCAAATCTCTGCTCAACCCTCCATCTCCACCTCCTACCAACAATCTATCAGCTGACACCTTTGCCTCATTCTTCACTGAAAAAGCGGCAGCTATAAGCAAACAGTTTACTCAACTGGCCACTCCTGAACATTCACTACCACAAACGCCTTCTAGCCCAACCATCTCAGGCCCTACTGCTTCACTTTCCTCTTTTCCCCCTCTCACTGAGAACTGTGTCCAAGCTTCTCACGTGCAGCCGCCCTACTACATGCCCACTTGACCCCATTCCGACTAAGCTGCTCCAAGCTATTGCTCCTAAAGTAGCCGCAGCAGTCACACATGTGATCAACGCTTCACTGACATCCGGTACATTTCCCACCTCTCTCAAGCATGCTCAGGTTAAACCACTGCTAAAAAAACCATCTCTTCCTCCAAATCATGTGGAGAACTACCGACCTATCTCTCTCCTCCCTTTTCTGTCCAAAATCATTGAAAGAGTGGCTTTCAAGCAGATCACAGAATACCTCCCACAAAACTGTTTGCTTGACCCTTACCAATCTGGGTTCAAAAAGGGCCACTCCACTGAAACTGCTCTGTTAGCAGTGACGGAATCCTTAAAAGAAGCTAGAGCGACAGGCAAATCCTCAGTGCTTATCCTGCTCGACTTATCGGCTGCATTTGACACTGTCAACCATGGCTTCCTTTTGTCCGCACTCTCTAGCATGGGCATCACAGAGAAACCACACGCCTGGTTTGAATCTTACCTCACAGGACGATCATTCAGTGTATCTTGGCTTGGACAATCCTCTACCATGCACCATCTTGCCACAGGAGTCCCCCAGGGCTCTGAACTAGGACCTCTTCTCTTTGCCACATACACCACTTCACTGGGTGAGATCCTTCGATCACATGGCTTCTCCTACCACTGCTATGCAGACGACACCCAGCTCTATCTGTCATTTCCACCGGACGACCACACTGTCTCTGCACGAATATCAAACTGTCTCTCTGACATATCAAAATGGATGAAATCCCACCATCTCCAACTCAACCTCTCTAAAACTGAACTACTTGTCATCCCAGCAAAACCATCCATACAGCACAATATCTTTATCCAAAATGACTTCCTATCTCTGGCTCCTTCAAAGGCAGATGGAAATCTGGGTGTTATGATTGATGAACACCTGACCTTTAAAGATCATGTTGCCTCTGTTGCTCGTTCATGCCGCTTTGCGCTGTATAACATACGAAAGATCAGACCATACCTAACACAACATGCCACCCAGCTCCTGGTGCAATCTACTGTCATGTCCCGCCTTGATTACTGCAATGCCCTTCTAACTGGTCTTCCAGGCTTTACTGTGAGACCTCTTCAAATGGTCCAGAACGCAGCGGCGCGTCTGGTCTTCAATCAGCCAAAAAGAGCACACGTCACCCCTCTGTTCATTGAGCTCCACTGGCTACAGCTAGCAGCACGCATCAAATTCAAATTGCTAACAGTAGCATACAAAGTCCGAGATGGTACGGCTCCCATCTACCTGAATCCTCTTGCAAAGGCTTACATCCCAGCCCGGCTGCTCCGGTCATCACAAGATCGTTGGCTAGCAGTGCCTACACCACGGTCAATACAATCCAGACTCTTCTCATGCATCGTTCCAGAAATGTGGAATGACCTACCAAGCACTACCAGAACAGGAGCTTCCTTTTCGATTTTCAAGAAACTCCAGAAGACCCTGCTCTTCAGAGTGCATCTTCTTAACTAGCACCCTCCCTGCACACCGTCACCCTCTCTACTGTCCACTCCTTGTTCCCTCCTCTCCATGATTGATGTCAAGTTGTTGTTGTTGTTATTGTTGTTGTTAGCCTCAAAGGCAACATGCCGATTATCACTTGTAAGTCGCTTTGGACAAAAGCGTCTGCTAAATACATAAACATAAACATTATTTAAAAGCCGGCGCTCGTTAATTAGGCCATCATTTTTTAAGTCAGATAGTCTAAATGATGACGGGGAAGCTAGCTAGCTGCTGCACACATGCGCAGTGGGCATTACTATACTCCAACAATCCGAATGGCTGTGTACATGCACATCAATCAGAATGATGATCAGATAAAACCACCTCTCTCAATCAGATTGAAATTTCATTCCGATTGGGTCGAATCAGATCAGAACATTCTGATTGATATGTTTACATGCAGAATTTTTTATCTGATTGGTGTTCAATCCGATTAATCATCATGTAATCATGTAAAAGTGGCTAATGTGATTTTAATAAAACAGGAATTACTTCCTGATTGATTCACTTTCCAGCTGACTTTTGATTTGGCCAAATTGGTGGAAAAAGCATCTTGAAACCATCGTCTCGCTCTTTTTTTTTTGTTTACTTCCGTTAGTAGAAAAATATGAGAAAAGCCCCTTGAGAAAATAATCGTGAATTGGATCGCAATTGCAATATTGAAGAAAAAAATTGCAATTAGATAATTTTCCAAAATCGTTCTGCCCTATATTAAGTCACTTCATCCATTATATTACATCATCATTCATACCTTGTCTTGTATAATTATTAGTTTAGGGAAATAGAAATGGATTAATTTTTTATAAACTATATACTTGACTCTGTCTGAATGAATACAAAGTGTGTTTATTGTCCCTGAATAAGTAAAAGTAACTGTAATCTTCTGATTAATCATTCAAAGATTAATCAGGTCGATATTTCAATTTTATATGGAATGATCAAATCTTATTGGTCGTTTTGTTACATATGTACAGAGGCGGAGCTGGCCTAAATGGCGCCCTGTGCGAGATTCCCCCCCCCCCCCCCCACACACACACACACACACACAAGAAAAAAAATTACACCTACAACTTTGTTTCAAATTGCGTGGAGTGTATTATATATAACAACGTTTGCTAACTGAATACAACATCCAGCTCCTGGCCACCTTCTCACCACTTGTCAAAGTTCTACTGAAATAGTGATGATGACAACACCTGCCATCGCCTTCATTCCTGGGAAATATGAAAGTAGTTGGCACCTTGGTAGGTCCTCTTCGAACTAGCTCTGTGTGTATGCTGTCGGTAATTGGTGATGACCACTTGGCTGGGTCTGAAGAAGAGGCTCATCATCACCTTCAATGGGACTCATTGGTTGATCGTTCAGGCTTCTCTATTGACAGAAAACAGAAGCGTAACTCAACACATTGCTAAGTGGACCATTTCACATTTTCTATTAAAATACAATATGTGACATTCAAATTTCTCTGTTTGCAGGACACACACACACACACACACACACACACACACACACACACTTGTGCAAACCTTACCTGACGTATCTTGTTGGGGAGACGTGGCAGCTGGCTGTCCCTCATCAAGTTCACATATACTGGTAGGTCTCTCTATTGACAGAAAATGGAAGCATAACTCACCACATTGCTGTATGGAACAATTCCCATATTCTGTGAAAATACTATTTAAATGTCTATAGCTAAATGTTTGCTGGACACACACACATGTGCAAAACCCACCTAAAGTATCTTCCTGGGGAGATGTGGTGCCAGCAGACTGTCCCTCCTCAAGTTCAAATACTGGCCTACTGGTATGAGCAGTGGAGGTAGATGGCTGTTCCTCAGTGGCAGCTGATGTCATCCCAAAATATCTGCGTAGGGCTGCTGATGTTGCATAAAACAAACAATACAATCTTCATGTCACGTCTGTTGCTTAAGCATTTTAATTAACATGTTACAATGAGCATTTACAGTTTTCAGCAGTGGTAGAAAGAATTCTGAAAATCTGTACTCAAGTACAAGTACTGTTACATTGCTAAAATATTACTCATTTACAAGTAAAAGCACTGGTGTTAGAGAAATACTCAAGTAAAAGTAGAAATTATTCATAAAAACGTCAGAGTATTATTTATTTTTAACGGCTGATGTCACCATCACTTCTCCAGACTGGGGCTGCCTGGAAATTGTGTGTTTTCCTTTACCAAAAGTTAAAACACCAACAATCTATTAATCATTAATAATTGATAAAATATAAAACAAGTGTTTTTCCCTAATTTTTTTGTCATTTTAAGTTTTTATTTCCTTATTCAGCAAATGTCTCCGGCACACAAAGAACTAAATGACCAGAGGAGCCACAACTATTGATTAAATATCCATTAATCCATTTTAACTGGTTAAATTCTTCAACTCTCCCACGCTGCTTCAAGGACACTGTGAGTTAACATAGCCGCGGTGTGCTGTGCAGCACACTTAACGCAACACGATGACATCATCGACTTGTACAGTGCTGAAAGACGAGACAGTCTCAACTTTCAGCTAAAAGAAGACCGCTCTAGCTATTATAGTTTTTATTTTATGGCAGTTTACAGTTTAAACGGGATCTTACTAGCAGGGCACCTCCAGCGGCCCGCTGCCGCTCCGTTTTTCGTGGGGTAAATAATACGTAGCTCATTTCCCGAGTCCAAAAGGAAAGGCGAATGGCGCCGGCGCGAGACCTGCCGCCCGCCGTCAATGTATTTCAGCAAAATTCTCAAAGACTCATTTTAGTTTGATAGCGTTTGGTTATCAGCCTTTCGGTTTTCCCACTCTTAGCTTTTCATAAAAGCTCATTTGACAAAGAAAAAGCTAGCGGTTGGAAGTAGTTCTAATTACATGCAACGTAAGAAGCTAGCAAAAGACATCTGAATTAAGGGATCATCATAGCACCATGCAAAACGTACAGATTAGAGAGGTTAGTTAATCAATAAGTTGGGGGACAGGCGGGAAAAATACCAACTAAATAATAAAGAGATGCATACCTGCATCTTTTCCTCGTTTCTCCTCCTCTTTTTTTCCGAAATTGGGCACCATGGCTTCGACCGTTTCTTCTCCATTATGTTTGAGTGGTGATATGTGAAACGGTACCTGTATCCCTCCATCATCACTCTCCGAGATCCCTCCGCCCCCCACCTGATGAAGGGCGCTATAGAGCGCACAACAGAGGTGCGGCGGACACAAGGGGGCGCAATAAAATCCCAATATAAACGCAAACAATGACTTTGTTGTGCTTTTATTACAGAAATATTATTATTATCATCACTAATCACTATTATTATTATGAAGAACATGTGATTTCTATGTTTTGTTGATGTATCGGTTGATGGAAGAAGAAAAAAAAAAAAGAAATTAAATGCCGCCCTCTCCAGACTGCCGCCCTGTTCGGCCGCACATGTTGCACATATCAAGCTCCGCCACTGCATATGTAGCCACTCAACTCTACATATGACGAGCCAATCCAGTTTTCAAATCATAACACTTCATGTTAGTTCATGTTTCTTAAGTTAAAAATCTCTTTTTTGGGTTTATTCTGTTGAACGAGACCGGGCTGCAGTCTCTTCTCTCCTTATCAGCTTGCCAGCATCTCGCTGACTCCTCGCACACAACCTAGTCTGTATCAGCTCTAAGTGTCTGCTCACAAAATTGTTTACCATCACGAAGGAGTGAACGTGTTCATTTTCAATTTATTTGTGCTTATTGTCACTTCTGCTTGGGTAACTGGTTATAGAGACAGCTCTAAATCCGACGTTATCAAAAAGCTAAAATCCTAACCGGGACTGATCACCGTGTATTGTTCTGCTGAAATATAATTCCAGTGAAGCGAACCCATCTCAGGCTTTGGTTTCCTGGTTCAGACGCTGGTTCCGATCTGAACCAAGTGTGTGTTCACGCCTCACTCATTTCCATAGCAAAGCTAGGCTTACAATAGCATTATAGCTCCGTACAGAAGAGAGCAGTCACAATGTTTATTCCCGTCTGCACCCGCTTTACCAGCAAATAAAGACCTTATCAGTTATTTAACTCAGAACACCTGCAAAAGCCTTTAAATCACTGTCACTCAACAGGTGGCCTGGCCCGCGAACCTTTTCACATTTATTAACGCAGCACGGTAGTGTGTGTGCTCTATATAACTAGTAACAGGAGGGCCACTGCCCCGTGTCAGCTTCACAACAGAGAAACGGTTCCGTCTTCTATGTGCTACAAAGTCTGTCACTCGCAAATTACTGCTCCTCATCCGCTCGAGTGACTTTCACTTTTGGAGTCACTTGTTCATTGATTATTCCTGTGCAGTTTTTCAGATGGGAAAAAATGGTGTGATTTAAATTCTCAGCTAAAAGAAAAGTGGACAATGACAATAGACAGATTAAAGATGAATGGACAGAACAATTTTCATTTATTCTTCCTCCATCCAGCACCAGACCATTGCAACGATAAAGGTTTCCAATTTGAAACGGCCATCATGAGCTGAATTTTAGTTACAGCTGTGCATGGCATCAGCCAGCGAGCAATTTCTCTGCCATTTGGACAATCACATTTCTAAAATGATGGCCTAAATAACGATCGGCGCGGCTTTCAAATTTGATGACAAGCTGTCCCTGTTTTCTGTAACGTCTCATCTAGGATTTGCGTTTTGTGGAAGTAAAATAAAAATCTAAATATTGTACAAATGATTTGGCAAACATGTTCAAGTCTGTATTACTGGAAATACGCAGATTCGTTGCAGATGTGCACCTGCACAGGTCACTGTTTCCCCGATAACTGCTCCTTAATGCAGATGACCTGAAAGTTATTTTATTAACACATGATGTTAACACACAAAATCTCTGGACATCTGTGATTTAGTTCCAACAAATGTCCCTCAAATGTTTCAACTGATTGTCCCATTTTAATAATAATAAGCCACAACTGCTGGGTTTCACGACTGCATCTACGTCACCAAATGCAGATGGGGGTACTGAAGTGGCCGGTGCTGCACAAAACCCCATTTACTCTACTGATTGGAAGTTAAAATGCCAAAATTCTGTGCGGTCTACGGTTATTACAATCAATCTAATCGAGACAAAGACAACATTTTTTTAAGTCCCAAATGTAGTGTGCCACATAGGACTTAATTTGAAAAAAATGTAGGTACTGAAAGAAGATGGCAGAAGTGGATCAGTAATCTACGACTTAAAACAGGAGCTGAAATGGAAAGTGCTAGTGTTTACAGCCATCACTCTCTAACAGATAAGAGATTGGCTAAACGTTTTTTAGAAACACAGCCGTAAATACAGCAGGTTAACAGTTTGATCATGTTTTTACGTGTCATCACCGCAAATAGCTTTCAGAGTGCTGATGTTTATAGCATTTAGCTTATTGTAATGTGGCATCAATACCTTATTAAAATCAAACAAATGTACCAGATAATTGGTCAATGGGGCTAAAAACGCTATTTTCTAGTTCTGCTTATTATGTGCCATGAATTTCACATATGATGTCTGTGAATTTTAAATACACATGTGGTATTGTAGCAGCTATGCTAGGGGAGAGGAGATTATGTGGTCATGCCATATACCAGTTCCAAGATGGCACCATTATTTGTGGCTCGACAAGTAGCTCTGTGCAGTCAGTTACTTTTTGTTTTGTTTTCACTGTTTTTAATGCAGAATTTATCATCTCTACTTGTGTACAAACACCAAGCACTATTACAGATTCATGACTTTCTGGAAAATTCACCAATTCTACCAGTCTACCTGGCCTTTCAGACACCTCTGCCACCACACTTGGCTTCAGTACCTTCTTTCTTATGTTGTCCCTATGGCGTTGCTTCTAGCAGTAACCGGCGCTGCAGGATGTGAGGCTTCGGGCTTACCTTGCTTCAGCACCTCATCAGTTATCATGCAGCGTCCCACAGGAATTCTG
Source organism: Nothobranchius furzeri (assembly GCF_043380555.1). Classification (NCBI taxonomy): domain Eukaryota; kingdom Metazoa; phylum Chordata; class Actinopteri; order Cyprinodontiformes; family Nothobranchiidae; genus Nothobranchius; species Nothobranchius furzeri. The sequence goes on along the minus strand of NC_091745.1, from coordinate 82,671,239 downwards.
CTTCTTCGATCTGCACTGTCCCTTGGACTACTGTTTCTAATGGCTTTGCCCTGCTTATCCAGCCTCTGGCAGCTCCTCTCCCCAGCGCAGACATCTGAGGACCCGCAGATGGGGCTACGTGTTGGAAAATTGCCCGCTTCGCAGTTCCTCCCAACAGAATCACCAGAATTGCATTCGGCTGGCCTTGCTCAACTCAAGATCACGCACTAATGAAACTTTTATCATAATAACTAATCCTAATAACTTTTTCCAATCGCATTCCTTGGATTACCTGTTATTGAGTGAAGCGTGGGTTAAACCTGATGATGTCAGCATGTTTGCAGATTTCCTCCCACCTAGCTGTTCTTTTTTTCAGCTTCCCATGTCTTACAGGACATGGTGGTGGAATTGAAACAATTGAAAAATTGAATCCCCCCCCCCGTGTCCTGTCTGGCTGTAAAGCAAAAACAGAATTGCTGTCTGAATGCTGGTGACCAGCTTTACAGATTTACTCTCAGGTGGAGCATAAAAGTTGCTGCTTTAATGTCATGCCTGATACTTAAAATTTTATTGTTATTCTTTTTTGGATGCTTTTCAATTCGGACCAGACACTGAGACAGGGGTGAAAGAGAAAAGAAGAGACAATCAGCGGGAAATATCAGCGGCAAGCCCACAGGCCCGCCCCCAAGAAGGCCGAGCCCGGAACGCAGAGACCCAGGACCCAGGGGTGACCAGCCCCGCCGGGGACCCAACAGACCCCAGGGACTCCGATCCCACCAGGCAGCCACCGGGATTAATCAGACAGACGCCAAAGATCTTAAGCCCCCTGGCACAAGAGCCGTGAACATACAGGCAGACCGAGGCACCACACTCCACACCAAATGTGGGAGGGGGAAGGCAGGCGAAGATGTGTAGCAGCACAAGAAGTCCCAGGAGAGGGGAGGAGACCAAGACCCCGCTAGACATATATAGCCATACACAGACAGAGTCACACACGCCCTCCCTCATACTCACACATACATATACAACCTAAGACTTACAAAAATGCATGCTAGAAACCCACTCACGCTCCCCATGCACACCCTATTCACTCTGGTCTCGGTACTGCTGCAAAAAGGTACAACCATTATCGGTTTCCAGAGTTGTCCCTTTCTGCTGGGGTGATGATGAGCAGGCTCCCCCGCTCAACGCCGAGCAAAGCAACTCACCACCCCAGACCCCAACCAGACGGCCAGCTCCCCCTCCTAGCCTCCCTGGGAAGCCAAGCAACAACAGAGGTGTGCTAAAGCCCCTAGTCTCCTTCCGCCTGCTCCAATAGAGTGTTGATGTGTGTTGATGAGGTGTATTCCATGGCTACAAAAATGTTTTTAAAAGCAGTCGCTGGCCTGCACCGGCTTATTCCTCCTTTGAACTGTAGGTTTTTGATGGAATTCACTAATCCTGTTTTATGCGCAGTTGGGTATCGTCCACCTAGGTACAGTTTGAATTTTATTCAAGAATATTCTGATTTTATTGCAGATATTATCCACAGATTTGATCATTTTTTAAATTAGTGGTGATTTTAACATACATGTTTGCTGTCCTGCTGAGCCACTAGTCTCTGAGTTTTTAATGCTCTTGGCATCATTTAATTTAACACAGTCTGTGTGTGGTCCAACTCATCTTCGTGATCACACCCTGGACCTCGCCATATCATGTGGGCTGTCTATTTCGTTGTTGTCATCTTCCTCCGCTTATCCGGGTCGCGGGGGCAGCATCCCAACTAGGAAGCTCCAGACTGTCCTCTCCCCAGCCACCTCCACCAGTTCCTCCGGCAGGACCCCAAGGCGTTCCCGGACCAGATTGGAGATGTAACCTCCCCAACGTGTCCAGGGTCGACCCGGGGGCCTCCTGCCGGCAGGACATGCACGAAACACCTCCCCAGGAAGGCGTCCAGGAGGAATCCTGGCCAGATGCCTAAACCACCTCAACTGACTCCTTTCGATCCGGAGGAGCAGTGGTTCTACTCCGAGTCCCTCCAGAATGTCCGAGCTCCTCCTCAACCTATCTCTAAGGCTGAGCCCGGCCACCCTACAGAGGAAACTCATTTCGGCCGCTTGGATTCATGATCTCGTTCTTTCGGTCATTACCCAAAGCTCATGACCATAGGTGAGGATTGGGACGTAGATCGACCGGTAAATCGAGAGCCTGGCTTTCTGGCTCAGCTCCCTCTTCATCACGACAGATCGGCTCAGTGTTCGCATCACTGCAGACGCCGAACCAATCCGCCTGTCGATCTCCCGATCCCTCCTACCCTCACTCGTGAACAAGACCCCAAGATAATTAAACCCCTCCACTTGAGGTAGGACCTCTCTCCCGACCCGGAGTTGGCAAGCCACCCTTTTCCGGTTGAGAACTATGGTCTCAGATTTGGAGGTGCTGATCCTCATTCCAGCCGCGTCGCACTCAGCCGCGAACCTACCCAGCAAGAGCAGAAGGTCAGAGCTTGATGAAGCTAGGAGGACCACATCACCTGCAAAAAGCAAAGACAAGATTCTCGTGCCACCAAATTGGACACATTCCACACCACGGCTGCGCCCAGAAATCCTGTCCATAAAGGTAATGAACAGAATCGGTGACAAAGGGCAGCCCTGGCGGAGTCCAACCCTCACCGGGAACAGGTCTGACTTACTACCGGCTATGCGGACCAAACTTACATTCCTCTGGTAAAGGGACTGAATGGCCCTTAATAGAAAGCCACCCACCCCATACTCCTGGAGCGTCCCCCACATGGTGCCCCTGGGGACACGGTCATAAGCCTTCTCCAAATCCACAAAACATATGTGGATTGGTTGGGCAAACTCCCATGCCTCCTCCATCACCCTTGCAAGGGTATAGAGCTGGTCCACAGTTCCATAGCCAAGACGAAAACCACATTGCTCCTCAATCTGAGATTCAACTATCGATCGGACCCTCCTCTCCAGTACCTTGGAGTTAGAGGTGTGAATCTTCACTTGTCTCCCGATTTGATTCGATTACGATTATTGGGTCAACAATTCAATTTGATTCGATATCCCGATGCATCACGATGCATCACGATGCATCACGATTATTTCATATTGATTTGTTTTCATCGATAGAAGATGTCAGATAATTGCTTTTTATTTTTTTTTTATATCTAAAACGTAATTGACACAACCTGCCAGCCCTCAAAAGCTCTCCATTCACAACAGGTTTGGACAAAACATTTTAAACATTTAAGAAGATTTAACAAAGTAAAACATCTGTTTCCTCATTCAACACCACGGCTCAGGCCGAGAAAAACACACTTTGCAAAAACTCACAAAATCTAAAAAAGTACTGAAAACCTAGAGGACACATAATGTAATAATAAAATCCATAATGGGTTCATATATGAGTGTTTAGTGTCTCTGAGCAGCTCTAGAGTCAAATTATGCCGCAGTTGAAGGGTGTCAGAAATAACACCAAATGAAATGTTTGACTTAGTTTATTTTATTTGAACCCAGTGGTTCGTTTCTGAAATGTTGGAGAATGAATCAAGTTCTGTTTGATGCAGAAAATAATAAAACATAAAACAAATTCTATACTCCAATAATATTTAAGATGTGTGTTTTATTCTTCCTGATAATAACACCAGCAGAAGGCTGTGGGCTGGATTAGGATTAAATTACCCAGCTGATGGATCTCCTTCACTAACCAGCTAACTACAAACCTTTCCAATAACCTGTCCTGTGGGACCCTCGCCATGTAACCCTCATGTCCATGCTGTCTCTGGAGGAGCAGATAGGAGACAAGACCTCCTGTAACTTAAAATGAACCAAAGCTTCCTCCCAGTTTCTCTTCAAACTGAATTTAACATCAGTTTATCATCATGAAACAAAAGAATAAAGTGGAACAAGAACTTCTATCTTCTATTTCTCTCTCCTTTTAACTTCTCCGTGTCCCTAAATAAAAGAGACAGACGATCACGCTGCAGCCGCCGTCACTGACCCCGCCCCCTCCCCAAGACCGAATCTCCCTACATTACAACACTCGGTCTGGCTGAGCGCTTCCAGGAGAAATAATAATTAAATTATGAAAATAATAACGCGTGTTTGGAGCATCGGTTTGGAGGAGCGTCCTCCGATCGTCTCTCTTGTGTGAGCAGACAGTGTCTCTCTCTCTCTCTCTCTCTCTCTCTCTCTCTCAGTCGCTGATCGAGCGAGCGGAGCGTGCCGCACGACAACCCGCTCAATTAACATAATTCACGGGCCAAATCCAACAGAACCGGTCGGGCTGATTCGGTTCCGGTTTGGTCTCGGGTGACAACTCTAGCGCTCAGCCCTGCAGTACCACATTAAGGCGGAGGTAAATGTGGAGGACGTTCACTCTGACAGATTTGGATGCGGCGCTGGTGCCGCCGTTAAAAAAACAAAACTAAATTCCACTATAATCGATTATGGCGTACTCTTCTACGATGCAGAATCGTTTATGTCCGCATCCCGATGCATCGATTATTTGATTATTTTCCTCAGCTCTACTTGGAGTAGACCTTTCCAGGGAGACTGAGGAGTGTGATCCCCCTATAGTTGGAACACACCCTCCGGTCACCCTTCTTAAAGATGGGGACCACCACCCCGGTCTGCCACTCCACAGGAACTGCCCCCGATGACCACGCATGTTGCAGAGACGTGTCAACCACAACAGCCCTAGCACCTCCATAGCCTTGAGATACCCAGGACGAATCTCATCCGCCCCCGGGACTCTGCCGCTGTGTAGTTTGACTACCTCAGCAACGTCTGCCCCAGAGATTGGACAGTCCATCTCCAGGTCTCCCGGCTCTGGCTCCTCCTCGGAATGTGCATAGGTGGGATTGAGGAGCTCCTCAAAGTATTCCTTCCACTACCCGACTATAGCCCCAGTTGATGTCAACAGCTCCCCATCCCCACTGTAAACAGTGTGAGCGAGTTGCTGCCACCCTCTCCTGAGGCGCCGGACAGTTTGCCAGAACCTCTTTGGCACCGATCATTAGTCTTTTTCCATGGCCTCACCAAACTCATCCCACGCCCGAGATTTTGCCTCGGCAACTGCCACTGCTGCCCCCGCTTGGCTATCCGGTACCCGTCTGCTGCCTCCAGAGACCCACAGACCAGCCACGCCCTGTAGGCCTCCTTCTTCAGCCTGACGGCTCCCCAAACCTCTGGGGTTGCCACCACGACTGGCACAGGCCACCTTGCGACCACAGATAGCAACAGCCGCCTCAACAATCGAAGAGTGGAACAAGGCCCATTCGGCGTCAATGTCCCCCACTGATCTCGGGACGCGGTCAAAGCTCTGCCGGAGGTGGGAGTTGAAGACTGTCTTGACAGGTTCTTCTGCCAAGCGTTCCCAGCAGACCCTCACTATGCGTTTGGGTCTGCCAGGTCTACGCGGCATCTTCCCCTGCCATCTGATCCAACTCACCACCAGGTGGTGATCAGTTGACAGCTCCGCTCCTCTCTTCACTCGGGCGTCCAAAACATATAGCCGCAGGTCAGATGACACAACTACAAAGTCTATCATCGACCTGCGACCTAGGCTGCCCTGGTGCCTTATGTTCGAACATGGTGTTCGTTATGGCCAAACTACAGCTGAACAGAAGTCCAACAACGAAACACCACTCGAGTTCAGATCAGGCGGGCCGTTCCTCCCAATCCCACCCCTCCAGGTCATGCTGCCATTGCCCACGTGAGCATTGAAGTCCCCCAGCAGGACAATGGAGTCCCCTGATGAAGCACTATCTAGCACTCGTCCCAGGGACTCCAAAAAGGGTGGGTAATCTGAACTGATATTTGGCGCATAAGCACAAACAACAGTCAGGACCCGTTCCCCGACCCGAAGGCGCAGGTAAGCTACCCTCTCGTGCCCTGGGGTAAACCACAACACACAGGCAGAGAGACTTGGGGCTAACAAAAAGCCAACCCCAGCCCTCCGCCTCTCACCTGGAGCAACTCCAGCAAAGGAGCGTGTCCAACACCTCTCAAGGACTTGGGTTCCAGAGCCAATGCTATGTGTCGAGGTGAGTCCAACTATATCTAGCCGGTACCGCTCAACCTCTGCCACAAGCTCCTGCTCCTTCCTCGCCAGCGAGGTGACGTTCCATGTCCCAATAACCAGTTTCCTTGTCCTGGGATCGGACCGCCAAGGCTCCCGCCTTGGTCTGCCACCCGATCCACACTGCACCATACCCTTCATGTTCCTCCTGCGGGTGGTGGGTCCACAGTTGGATGAGCCCATGTATCCGGTTCGTGCTGGGCCCGGCCGGGCCCTATGGGCGAAAGCCCAGCCACCAGGCGCTCGCTCACGGGCCCCAACCCCAGGCTTGGCTCCAGGGTGGGACCGCGGTAACCCTCTGGGCCGGGTACTCCGACTCTTTGTTTTTACATCCATGAAAGGTCTTCTGAACCGTTCTTTGTCTCACCCTTCACCTAAGACCCATTTATCATGGGAGACCCTACCAGGGGCACAAAGTGCCCCAGACAACAAAGCTCCTAGGATCAATAGGGCACTCAAACTCCTCCACCACGATAAGGTGACAGCTCAAGGAGGAGCTGTCTATTTCTAGTTGCAAAATTTCAGAGACGAATATCTCAGATCATTTTCCATTTTTTGTTGAATTTTCAGCTACCTTGAAGGCTGATAGTCCTCTAGCAGCAGGTTGCTACTGCCATGTTTTCACTCCCTCAACTGCTGAACAGTTTATTGCTGCTTTTATGGACACTCAGCTGTTCGTTTCAACCAACCTCGACATGCCCTTGAGTCCTAATGATTTTATCTCTTCCTTGGAAAACACTTGTGAGATATTGGACCTTGTAGCTCCAGTTAAATTCAGGAGGCCCAGAAACAAGGCTGAGCCTTGGTTATACAATGAATCAGTTCGCAATCTCAGACGTCAATGCAGTAAAGCCGAACGTTTGTGGAAAAAAGACAGATTGCACGCTTCTCTACTGTCTTTGAGAAACTGTCTGGCCACATTTCAGAGATCTGTTAAAACAGCAAAAACTCGGTTTTTGTCTGACATTATAACTAGCTGCAGTCATTGTCCTAGGGTGTTGTTTAATACAATTAGCCTTGTTTTAAATCCACCTACATCTGCTGTGCCGATGCTTCTTTTTCTGCCTGTGAGAATTTCTTGTCTTATTTTATAGATAAGGTTTTGCCTGTCAGAGAGGCTATTGCTCCACCTGTTGTTTTGCCCCTTGAACCAGTTTGGGGGTGTCAGTTACAAGGTCATTTTCAGTTTGAATTGGCAGTGCATCCCTTCGAGAGCTTCTCTGTCTTGTGGAGTCCCGCAGGGTTTCATTCTTGGTCCCCAGCTTTTTTCCCTTTATTTGGTACCACTAGGTGCCATTTTAGCTCAGTATCACCTGTCCTTCCACTTTTATGCTGATGACCTGCAGACTTACATGTTTTTAAAACCCAGCAATAGCAATGTTCAACATCTGCTCACTGATGGCCTTTCTGCATTGAAACAAAACTTTATGTTTCTGAATAAAAAAATGACTGAGTTCATTTTGTTTGGTGAGAATGCCTCTGTTGATACGGGTACTCTGAATTTTAACTTTGGCAATACTATAAAAAACCTAGGTGTGATATTCTATAAGAATTTCAATTTTTGGAAACAAGTCGATTCAGTAGTCAAATCAAGCTTCTATCACCTTCATCTTTTAACCAAGGTTAAATCTTTTTTATGCCAAACTGACCTTGAGACGTCCATGCATGATTTTATCAGCTCCAGGATCGACTACTGCAATACTCTTTCCTTTAGTATCTCTCAAGCAACCCTCAGCAGGCTGCAGCTGATCCAAAACATGGCTGCTCGAATTTTAACTGACACCCCCAAACGCAAGCACATCACTCCGATCTTGTCTGCCCTCCATTGGCTGCCCATTCGTTTTTGAATAGATTTTAAGTTCTTATTGTTTGTTTTTAATGCTCTTAATGGTTTGGCCCCATCCTACATTTCAGAGTTGTTGAGCTTCAGCACCATAAGTAGATCGCTATGGTCTTCATCCCAGTTTCTTTTAAACATTCCAAAAACAAGATATAACATTGGGGCGGCCAGGCTTTCTGTGTACCATCACTCCGACTGTAGAACCAGCTCCCTCTGGACTTACGCTCCATCTCTGACCCTGGCCTTACATCTAAATTTAAAACCTTTTTATTCAGGAAAGCTTTTACTGCACAGTAATGTGTACTTTTATTATTATTTAATCTTATCTGGCCTTCTTGCCTGATTTGTGTTTTCTTAATGTTTCCTTTAGATTTTTTGTTAAGCACTTTGGCTGTCTAGTTGACTGTTTTAAAAGGCTATATAATCAGTAAATGAAATGAAATGAAATATAAGCGATGTACTGATGTCTAATTTCTAGCCATGCTAATTACAAACTTTTACAAGCTGATAAGTCTCCAAGTACGACTGGCGTGGTCACACATCATTACTTTTCATTTAAACTGAAGTACAGTACAACATATGTGCGATCCAGGGCGTAAGGCAAAGCGAATTAGAAAATTGTTGCTCATCATTTATTGTTTGTTTTTGTGAACCCCCTCCCCCATCTCTTCCTTCTCTCTCCCCCTTTCTCTTCAGAGTTTGGTATTTTAAACAATCGAAAATATTTCTAATAAAGTTTTGACAGGAGTGGCATTATAGCAGGAGCTATAACGCTCCAACTTTGAAAAAAAAAATTGAAGTACAACATATGTTTGATCCAGGGCATAAGGCAAAGTAAATTAGAAAAATAACTTGTTTAGCCCCATTGACTTGCATTCATTTTTTCTTCTTCCGGGGACCCATGAGCTGACTGGAATGGGGGTTGACTGGCTCCCTGTATCACATAGACCCCATAACCATGACTACATAGACACCCCATTGGGTACTGGAGAGCGTAACAGGGTTGGCTCCATACTGGATGGGTTTCCTTATTCTACAAAGTCAATGCAGAGTGAGTTACTGTGCCAGTTTTTGTGCAGTCTACGGTTATAACAACCCGCGTACAATTGAAAACAGATCTTGTGGGATAACTAGGGATTTTTCTAGCTTACCTGCTGGGATTTTACATTTAAATGTATTTGCATTAATTATGTTTATATTTTAAATTTACATGACATACCTTGTATCGGATATTGTGAAAAAACTTGATAAAATGTGTTTTCTAGTTGGGTAAGCACCTTCCTCAGTAGAAATGGATGCAATGGGGGCGAATAAAGACCCATCTAAAATGGTAGCCGGCCACTACGGGAGCTCTAGTAAGCAAAGCCAATGGGGTGCAGTTTAGAGACTTGAGCAATGGAAGACCCACCAAAGAAAGCTAGAAATCTGTTATCAGATGAATATAGGAAAAGAAAAAGAGAACGCGATAGAGCAAGAGCAAAGACCAGAGTTAACATTGGGCCGGCTTTTCCACGCTGAAGAGCTCTTCTTGAAAGAACAGCATGTTCTATGGACCCTGACCTAGCCGTGCTGCAAACAGATAGGTGACTGATAAATTATTTCACCAGGGTTATTGTCTTTGGTCGGGCATAATGTTGTTATACAGTCCTGATAAAACTTTATTCAATGTTAAAACACCACTTAATGTGTTTATTTAGGCATTCAAATTGGAAAATTGCCTGTAAGCATGCCTCTTATGCACGACAGAGAAATTTGATTTTATTACAAAGACGATACACAGCAAGTCTTGAGAGGGTGAGAGAGCATATATTCACAAAGTTCAGGAGTGTGTCTTTAATTAATTAAAACAGCACAACTCACTACTTACCCAAGACTGATTTTCTATTAAGATTTCTGCTACCTGTTGCTGTTTTTTTATGAGGATTTCTTTGATTTCATTCAAGTGCCATAGAAAAGCTGCTCTTGCATTATCATCCTTACACTGAAGTGTATGTACTCTCAACATTCAGTTTGCTGGTGTTGTCCAGCCCAAACACTTCATCAACACAACAACACAAAATAAATGATTTCTCTGAGAATCAAAAGGATGTACAGTCAGCATGGGAAGCACCAACAGAGAGCACCGAGATCACCAAAAGTAAGTCCTCGTCTTGTGAGTTCAGAGAAGTGGGTGGGTGTCAGTCAAATAACAAAAGGGCCATCACTCTCAATTGGGGCTGGTTTTGGTTACTGGGGCTTCAGTGTACTCTGCACTGTCTATCTGGCCTGAAGGTGCAATTGCACAACAAGTTGCTCTTGATTGGACAGTTACTTATAATCAGCTCTTCAAATACTGATGGAGCATAAAGTATTGTTTTGTCATTTTTGGGTGGAAAACTGGTTGAATGTAACTGTGCTTAGGAATGCAGGCTGAATGATGTCATAACTGAGCAGACAGCCACATGCTGGAGGGGTTATTACAGCACAGCTTGGGTGCATATGCCCCAGGAAGTATGCACCCCCACCCCCACAGACACAAAGCCTGTCCCTGGTGTGTGTGCGTGTGTGTGTGTGTGTGTGTGTGTGTGCGTGTGTGTGTGTGTGTGTGTGTGTGTGTGTGTGAGAAAGTTCTCTGGGCTAGTGACCAGTGTGTTGTCAAAGGCTGCACTGAATGTGCACACACACACACACACACACACACACACACACACACACACACACACACACACACACACACACACACACACACACACACACACACACACACAGTTCCAATGTCTGCACTCATTCCTCTTCTCATTGTAGCGCCTTTGTGGCAGTTCACAAGATCTCTGTGCACTGACATTCACATGGACATCTATCTGGCTCCTGCTGACGAACCAAACCACCAAGACACCCTCAGTCACAACCCTGGAAACCTTAATGTGCCTACAGCCCAGCAACCTGTGCAGGATCAGCAGGATCAAACAGGGAAATGTGGCAGCCTGCTGCGCTGAAATACCTCTGAAATACCTGAACAAATACAGGTGAATCTAGAAAAATTTGAATGTCACACAAAACTTAATTAATTTCAGTGATTCAACTTAAAGTGACAGTGACCATTTTCCCTGGCGATAGGGGGCAGTACCAACCTAAATCATTGTAAGCAAGCTGCATTTTTGTGTCAGAGTAAGACCTTACCAATGGATGTCCATTATGGTAAAAAAAAAATAACCAACTGTAAACATTTGTACCAAATCAGAAAATGCATTTGTCATTACGGGCTCCCGTTGAAGGAAACGTAGCGTCTAATATGGCATCGCCCAGAGACTTCCCCTTCTGCACACTGAAAGAATCAGTGACACAGAACAGTGGTGGAATGTCACTGCTTCAAATAAAATCCATTAAAGTCTATGGAGTGTTTCATACCAGCCACGATGCAGCTATTTTCATACGTGTCCTAGAAGCGGCATGCTGCGCTGCGCCGCGCCACTAAAGATAGGATTGGGTTCTATTTTTTCTGCAACCTACTTTAGGGATACATTAATTTTCTCAGTTAACATAGGGCTAGACTGGAAACCACACACGGTTTCAGTTTAAAACCCCAGTAAGTTTTAAAATAAAAATATTGCAGGGTTGCAACTTCTTATACATGAAGTATGACATTTTGTAAGTGGTCACAATTAAAAATCTGTCAATAAAATACGAAAGGTATTCAGCAAGAAAATGTATGAATGTTATTATTGTTGTTGAACCTTTAATATCCAATTGACAATAGTGTAGCATTAAGGAGTAGCTACATATGTAACAAATGATCAATAAGATGTGATGATTCCATTTAAATATGAAATATCAACCTGATTGATTTTTGAATGTTTAATCAGAAGATTATCTTTACTTTTACTTCTTCAGGGACCACAAGCACACTTCATATTAATTCAGGCAGTCAAGAAAATAGTTTATAAAAATGAATTTATTTCTATTTGCCTAAACTAATGATGATACAATATAAGGTATGAATGATGACGTAATGTAATGGATATGAAGTGAATTCAAGTGATGTGTGGAATGCTGGAATGGAAGCTAGCAAAAACTTTGTAAAATATCTGAGAGAGTTCGTGGAGTCTGGTTTGTAGAAGAATTTGGCTGTTTGTTTGGTAAACTAGAGATTTGTTTATAAAACCATCTGATGCAATCTGTTGAGTCTACGATACCCTTTGTGTAGAGATCCCCGTTCAGATCCAGGGGGTCACGAGGTTTGGATGGACATGGACCTCGAGGTACCAGGAACTCGTTGATCAGCTCCGATACCACCCGTCTAGTCTTGAGATATCTCCAGGCCACGACAGGAAGTTGGAATACTTGTTTGCATCTAAGGCTGTTTGTTGGCTCCTGAGAGTGTCGTGTTGTCTGATATCACCCATAGCATTGTATCGAGGCTTTGTCATGGTCTGCGTCAGCCCCCTTCCTTTATGTTCCTCCTGGTGTCCTCCATCCCTCTCTAGATTCCCTCTTGTGTCCCTTTGTTCCCCCAGCTCCCCTTGTGCTCTCTTAAGCCCCATTCCCACCTGTACCGGGTCGGCCCGGGCCGGGTAGCGTAGGTTGTTTACATATCTGGGTGGCCTGGAATTTTCCCGGGCCAACCAAGGCTCATTCTCGGCCCTCTTCCCGAGGGGTACTGCTTCAGGCCGACCAGGGCCAACACACCCACTGCTGACAAGAAATTCACACCTTCCATTAGAGCAAGCCTCTGATTGGTGGGTAGAGTCAGCCCATTCACACCTTCCATTAGAGCAAGCCTCTGATTGGTGGGTAGAGTCAGCCCATTCACACCTTCCATTAGAGCAAGCCTCTGATTGGTGGGTAGAATCAGCCCACATGGGCTTAAGACAAGGATGTGTGGAAACAACCGGGCCAGACTGGGGCCGACTGGGGCTACCCGGCCCGGGCCGACCCGGTACAGATGGGAATGGGGCTTTAGCGCCCTCATGTGTCCTTGTCTGCATCCCTGTTATGTGTCTTATGTTGTAGCCCTTTGGCGCCCTCTTGTGTCCTTTTTCTGTGTCAGTTTCTGTGTGTCAGTTTGTGTGTCAGTCTTGTGTCTGATGTTATCTTTTACTGTTTCCTCCCAGGTCAGCTCCAGCCTCGTTGTCCCCAGCTCAGTGTGTGTGTATGTACCATGTCCTCCTCCAGCTAGTTTGTGTTAGTTCTTCCCTTAGTCTTTAGGTTTAGTTTTGTGTTTTACATAGTGTTAGGTTTATCTGCCCTCCACTGGTTCTCTTCCCCATCCAGATAATTGTTGTCACCTGCCTTCCCTCCAGCCTCACTCCACACACCTGCTTCCTGTTTCCCTAATTGCTCCTCCCTGTCTATATAAGCCCTCCTTGTCTCTGTGTTCTTGTCGGTCCATTGTTGCTTGTCAGCGTTATTTGTTCTGTCAGTCTGCTCGTCCCTCTTGTGCTTTTGACTCCCTGGATTTTTGGATTTTGGCTCCCTGCCGTTTGGATTTATTTTTGTTCTTCCTCCAAATAAAGGATTTTACTTACAATTCCACTCCTGCCTCTTGTCATCCTGGGTTCTGCATCTTGGGTCCTAACCTCCTGCTCCCTAAACGTGACAGGCTTTGACTTGATTTCAAAGGAGGAGATTGTTTTAAAATGCTTTTTTTCCTGAATTGGTCATTTTGAGAGTCAACAAGAAAATGAATTAATCAGGAAGTAATTCCTGTTTTATTAAAATCACATTTATTGCATCTTCAAAAAATAAAATAACTGAGCCTTACTCCGGAGTGTCGTTGAAACTTGTTTACTGAACCGTCTATTCAGAACATGTACAGAACATCAGCATCCATTTGTTACTTACTACTACCGGACACACTCTTCTTCTACTGTTCTTACAACATTATGTAACACAGAGCCTATACTGCCTCTCCTGGCCTTACCATTGTAACAACACCTCTTCTATTTCTTTCAGAAGAATAACAGGAACCTGAGATGTATGTATCTGTGAATAAGAACTATTATGCGTACTCAGATATTTATATGAACAACTAATTCCTCGCGATACCACATCTCCTCCCCCTTTAAGTCCAACTCCACCGTGATCTACAAAATAATAATTTATCTAAAGAATGCTTAACAAACAAGCAACACGTAATCATGGTAACCATCCAACCTAACATATATTCACTTATATCAGAACACTGTGTTGCTCTATTCCTGGAAGATCTCACACTATCTAACAAAGTCCTTTAAAGTCTCTGGTGGACGTCTCTCTCGCTGAGAACGTCGCAACACGGGTGACACGGAGGAGTCTCCGGAGCATCAGGCAACTCCGATGCCGTAGGTTGTGGCGATGTCCCGGCTGGCCAAAAGCACTCAGGCACTGCTTCTTGGTCCTGCAATGGCTCCACCTCCCTGTCCACTGTACTGGGCCACTCTTGCTCTCACCTGATCCACGTGCCGCTTCATAGTTTGACCTGATCCAATGGTAACAATGTAAGACACTGGACCCGATGCTCTCACAATGACTGCAGGAATCCACTTCGGGCCATAGGAGTAGTTTCTGATGAAGACCTGGTCTCCTGGTGTGAAACTCCTCAGTCTTTTCTTGGTGTCATGATTTTCTTTCTGTTTCAATTGTTTGTGCTGCACTTTATTTTTTACATCAGGCATGAGCAGGTCCAAAACTGATCTGAGTCTCCGTGACATCATCAACTCTGCTGGTGATAAACCAGTAGTGGCGTGCGGCGTGATGCGATAACTGAATAGAAATCGAGACAGTCTGGTTTGCAAGGTATCACCTTTGACTTTCTTCATCCCCTCCTTAAAGGTCTGTACCGCCCTCTCAGCCAGCCCATTTGAAGAAGGGTGGAAAGGAGCAGATCTCACATGGTCAATTCCATTCTGTTTCATGAATGACTCAAATTCAGCACTGGTGAAACATGTTCCGTTGTCTGAAACTAACATTTTAGGTAGCCCAAACACACTGAAACTCTGGCGCAGTTTCTCTACAGTCACCTGCGATGTCGAGGATTTCACAGGGTACACGTCCATCCACTTGGAATGAGCATCCACAATGATTAGAAACATCTCCCCGAGGAAAGGCCCTGCATAGTCCACATGGATTCTGGACCATGGGGACTCCGGCCACTCCCACGGGTGCAATGGTGCGGTCGGTGGTGACTTATGGTGTTTCTGACACTCTTCACATGCCTGCACTTCTCTTTCAATGCTCTCATCCATCCCTGGCCACCATACATAAGACCTAGCCAAGCCTTTCATCTTCGACATACCTGTATGAGTCTGGTGCAGGAGTTTCAATATTTTGTCTCTGCCTTTGGTGGGAATAATTACTCTGGCTCCCCAGAGCACGCAACCATCCCTCACACTCAGTTCCAGCTTCCTCTGTCGATACGGTTTTAAACCGGCATCGGTCTGAACTGGCCAACCCTTTAAGGTGTACTCGTGTACTTGCGACAACACTACATCCTTCGCTGTCCATCGTTTGATCTGTGCAGTGTCCACCAAAGTGTCATCCAGTACATCCATCATTAAAACCTGCTCAGCCATTTCTTGCTCAGATGTTGAGTCTGGTACCGGCAACCGGCTGAGCGCATCCGTGTTTTCATGGTGTTTACCTGGCTTGTACTTGATGTTGTACTCGTAAGCACTCAATGTCACGGCCCATCGTTGTACTCTTGGTGAGCCCATCTGAGGTATAGGCTTCTTTTCATTGAACAGTGAGATTAGAGGCTTATGATCTGTGTAAATCGTGAAAACTCGGCCATACAAGTATTTGTGAAATTTCTTGATGCCAAATATCACCGCTAAGCCTTCTTTGTCCAGCTGAGAATACTTCCTTTCAGCAGGAGAGAGTGTGCGTGACATGAACCCCAAAGGTCTCTCACTTCCATCCTCCATCTTATGTGACAATACGGCACCTACGCCGTATGGGGATGCATCACAGGAGAGAACCAACTCCCGGTCAGCAGAATAATGAACTAACACCTCTGCTGAGTTCAACAGGTTCTTGGATTTCTGAAAGGCTTCCTCTTGTCTCTTTTGCCATGTCCACCGTACCTCGTGTCTCAAAAGTTCATGTAAGGGTGCCAGTAGGGTTGCCAGGTTTGGAAGGAACTTGTTATAGTAATTTAGCAACCCTAAGTATGCTTTCAGTTCAGTGACATTTGTGGGGTTAGGTGCATCCCTGATGGCTTTAACTTTCTTTTCCACTGGGTGGAGCCCCTGAGCATCCACTATGTGCCCCAAGTACTCCACTTCCTCTTGCATGAAAACACACTTGCACCTCTTTAACCTCAACCCAGCCTCCTCCAACCGGGTCAACACCTCATCCAGGTTTTTTAGATGGCTTATCTCATCCACTCCAGTCACTAAGATGTCATCTAAATACACAGCTACCTGTGGTATCCCCTTCAAGAGACTTTCCATGGTCCTCTGGAATATTGCTGGAGCAGAGGCCACTCCAAAAGGCAATCTGTTGTACGTGAACAGCCCCCTAGGTGTGTTTACTGTCACGTATTTTTTCGATTCGTCATCCAAGAGGATTTGCTGGTAAGTGTGGCTCATGTCTAATTTTGAGAACTGCTTACCCCCGGACAGTGTGGCAAACAAGTCCTCCATTCTGGGTAGGGGATACTGCTCCAGGGAAGCCACTGTATTTACAGTAAGCTTGTAATCTCCACACAGTCTTATTTTCCCCGTGGGCTTCAGAATTGGCACTACTGGTGCCACCCATTCAGCATATTTTACTGGCGAGATGATGCCTTCTTTCAAAAGTCGATCTATTTCCTCGTTGACTTTTGCTCGCATAGCATAGGGAACAGAACGTGGACGGAAAAAACGTGGAGTGGCATCACCTTTCACATGAATCACAGCTTTCATGCCTTTCAGGGTGCCCAGCTCCTCTTTGAATACAGCCTCATGCTCATTTAACACCTGCTGAAGTGTTTTTCCCATTGTTTGGACTCTGTGCAGCTTTCTGTGGTTACGACTGTTTTTTACTTCATTCCAGTCCAATTTAATTTCCTCAAGCCAAGCGCGACCTAGCAAGTTGGGGCCGTCGCCTCCGACCACCACCAGAGGCAGATGTTTTTTCTGCTTCTTGTAATTTACACTGACTCGTGTTGCACCAATTACCTTAACAGGATCCCCTGTATAAGTTTCCAGCTTGATTTTGATGGGCTGCAGGCTAAGGGGCTTAGTGTTTTTCCCGTTTCTCTGAATGTTGCTTCGTTCATGATGGTTAGGCAACACCCGGTGTCTATTTCAAAGTTCACCCTTTTTCCATCAATTTGCATATCTACAGTGTAGGGGTCTACTTTCCTCAAGTGTACCACACTGCCACGCCCTAACTTGTACACTTTTCTTTTGTGCTCTTGACTGCACTTAACACAGTTCATCGTGAACGACTCATCCTCAGAGCTGTCAGTTTGGCCGTTATCTTTTTCCTCGCCCACTTTGTGAGTACGGTAGTGTGAACTCTGCTTTCTGTCTTTCTTTACATATGTCGATGTATACTTTTTCTGGTTCAGTTTTGTCTTGCTTCTACAAGCTCTGGCTATGTGTCCCACTTTACCACAAGCATGGCATTTTTCTTGTTTGTACTTACAGTCTGCCGCTGTGTGCTTAGTTCCTGTGCAACGATAACACTCCTTGCGTCCTCCTGTAAAGGTACGACTCTCCTGTTGTCCTTTGCTGAGGTTAAAACATTTTGCTGTCGCCCCTGAGGTTTGCAGATCCTGTGCATTTTTATTTGCAGTCTCCATGGCTACTGCAATTGACAGGGCCTTGTCAAACGTAAGATCTACTTCTGACAAGAGACGTCTCTGAATTCGGTCATCTTTAATTCCGCACACGATCCTGTCTCAACATTTGTTGTAACGTGTTGCCATAGTTACAATCCTGCGCCAGGCGACGCAGCTCCGCTACGTATTCCATGACCGTTTCATCCGGCTTGCGGGAGCGAGAGTCAAATTTGTACCTTTGCACAATTTCACTGGGCTTTGAGTCAAAGTGATTTTTCATCAGCAGTACCAGCTCTTGGAAGGTCTTGTCTTTGGGTTTGGCCGGGCTGAGAAGGTTTCGCATCAAGCTGTACGTCGCTGCTCCGACGACACTTATTAAGATCGCTCTTTGTTTTTCTCCATCGTCGATCTCGTTAGCTGCGAAAAACTGCTCGAGTATTTCCGTATACTCATCCCAAGTCTGACTCTTTGGGTCGAACGCTACTAGCGTACCAATTGTAGCCATTTCTGCTTCGAGGTTACTGGCTTCTATTACCAGCCGACAAACTTTTGCATTCAGTCTAGCCAAACCTGTAGCGGGCTCCGTCACTTTTTTTTTTCTTCAGACCGGTCGAACCAAACTCCTTCCCCCTAAGCGTCCTCGTCGCCAAAAAGATGTTGCATCTTCAAAAAATAAAATAACTGAGCCTTACTCCGGAGTGTCGTTGAAACTTGTTTACTGAACCGTCTATTCAGAACATGTACAGAACATCAGCATCCATTTGTTACTTACTACTACCGGACACACTCTTCTTCTACTGTTCTTACAACATTATGTAACACAGAGCCTATACTGCCTCTCCTGGCCTTACCATTGTAACAACACCTCTTCTATTTCTTTCAGAAGAATAACAGGAACCTGAGATGTATGTATCTGTGAATAAGAACTATTATGCGTACTCAGATATTTATATGAACAACTAATTCCTCGCGATACCACAACATTGTTGATAAATTTGGCAAATCAGAATTAGACAAGTTTGAAGGCTTTTTCAAAATATACCTCAGAAGTCACTCCTTCCTTGTGTGAATGAGAATGTTTTAAAACTTATGTGACATGGATGTTCATTAATAATGATCTTATTATAATGTGTATGAGTATACTGATAGATTAACTTGTTTAAGCAAAACATCTGATCATGTGTAGGTTAGATCTGAAGTGGATCATTGCAGGAACAATATTCATGTTAAAGCCATCATTGATTAAAGCACAGATTATTGAAACTTTTGATTTTTGTTCATTCAACACATTTATTTAAACTTATAAGTGGTAAAGTCACGTAGGGACTTTGAGGTGGGTGCACTTTATTTAGAGTGAGGATGCAGCAGTCTCGCATGAGGCCTTTGTCACGCCCTGTCCTGTCTACTCTTAGGTTTTGTCTGTTCTCCGTTAATTGCTCCCACCTGCCTCTTGTTTCCCAATCACCATAGCTCCCGCTCCTCTTGTATTTAAACCCCTTCTGTTCTGTGTTCCCTGTCGTGTCATTGTTTCAGTGTTCCAGCGTGTGTTTCCAATAAATCGATGTTAGAAGTCCTCACCTGCCTGCCTGTTTTCCTCCCCGCGTGTGGATCCTTGCCTCACCTCACCTCAGCTCACCTCGCCACACGCTCGTGACAGAATGACACGACCTCCTGAAGGGTCCAGCGGGGAGATCCTCCCATGGAAGTATTTATTCCAGTTCTTCTCCGCCGACTATCGACCGGCTTCTCCTTCCCCAGCTCCAGCTCCACCTTGCCGCAGACGGCGTCCCCGACCTTCTGCCTCGGCGTTCCTCGCCGCCCTTCCGGAACCGGACGGGAGGTTGGAGGGAGAGATGCTCCGGGATCGCTCCAGCTTCGAGGGCACGAGGCTGGCTTTCTGCTCCCCCGGGGTTGGTCCACGGCGTGGGGAGAGACGCCGGAATCCACCGCAGCCCTGCGCTTCAGGACGGAGCTGCGAGCCCACCGCTGGCCGTGCTCGGCGAGCCAGTTCGGACACGCCCCCGGTCAGACCAGCTGTCCCGTCTCCGGCCGAATCGGCATCTGCAGGAGGAGGAGCTGCGCTCGCAGCCCTGTGGGCGGAGCACGCCAGTCTACAGGTTGAAACAGCCCAGGTTCGTCAGACCATCGAACTCCAAGTCCTCCAGCTAGATGATCTGCTCGCTGAACTCCGCGGGCTCCAGCTGGACGATCTGCTCGCTAAGCTCCAGCTGGACCACCTGCTCGCTGAGCTCCAGCTGGACGAACTGTTCGCGGCTCCGGCTGAACCAGCTGTCCCGCCTCCGGTCCACTCGGCTCCTCTGTCATCTGTGGGAGGTGGAGCCACACCCACAATCCAGCCAACTGAACTGGCCAGTCAACGGGCTGAGCTGGTCCGGCTTCAACAGAGCGCCCATTCTAATCAGCTCCGACTCGACGCTCTGCGCTCCCTGTCTTCAGCACTAGCACTGCTCGTTCACTCAAGGCCTGTTCCAGGGGGGGTCCAGAAGCAGACGGTGCAGGCCCAGAAGCAGACGGTTCCGGTTCCGGCCCAGAAGCAGACAATGCGGGCCCAGAAGCAGACGGTACCAGCCCAGAAGCAGATGGGTCCGGTGCAGGCCCAGAAGCAGACGTTACCAGCCCAGAGATCGGCGGATCGGGGACCGGCGGTCCAGAAGCCAGAGGACCAGAAGCGGATGAAAGTCAACACCGCCTCCATTCCAAGGGTCGACGCCTCCATTCCAAGGGTCGACGCCTCCATTCCAAGGGTCGACGCCTCCATTCCAAGGGTCGACGGCTCCATTCCAAGGGTCGACGCCTCCAATCCTGAAGTTGGCTCGTCTGATGATGTCGCCGCCTCCACTCCTGAAGTCGGCTCGTCTGATGACGTCGCCGCCTCCACTCCTGAAGTCGGCTCGTCTGATGACGTCGCCGCCTCCACTCCTGAAGTCGGCTCGTCTGATGAAGTCGCCGCCTCCACTCCTGAAGTCGGCTCTTCCGATGACGTCGCCGCCTCCACTCCTGAAGTCGGCTCGTCCGATGACGTCGCCGCCTCCACTCCTGAAGTCGGCTCGTCCGATGACGTCGCGTCTGGTCTGACGTCTCCTCCGTGTCCGGTTCTGATGGTGACTCTGAAGGTCGCTCCGGTCCAGCCTGCAGGGACTTTGTCGCCGGTCCTGCCTGTGTCCCCGGCCCAGCCTGCAGGGCTCCTCTACCGCAGGCGCCGCCCTCCCAGGGCCCGTCGCCTCCTCTTCTGCCCCAGGCGCAGGCCCCCAAGGGTCCGTCCCCATCTCCTCATCTGCCCCTGGCACAGGCCTCCAAGGGCCTGTCCTCGCCTCCTCATCTGCCCCAGGCGCTGGCCTCCAAGGGACTGTCGCCTCCTCATCTGCCCCAGACGCAGGCCCCCTAGGGTTCGTCCTCGTCTCCTCATCTGCCCCAGGCGCCGGCCTCCAAGGGCCCGTCGCCTCCTCATCTGCCCCAGGCGCCGGCCTCCAAGGGCCCGTCGCCTCCTCATCTGCAGCAGGCGCCGACCTCCAAGGGCCCGTCGCCTCCTCATCTGCAGCAGGCGCAGGCCTCCTGACTCTGCTGATCCCTGCCGCCTCTCCTGTGGTCCCTCGGTTCCTCTGGGCCCTCCCTCCGGGTCCCCCTCCTCCCGCCCTGCTCCTTGTTCCTGTGGGCGTCTGGGATCCGCCCTTTGAGTGGGGGGTACTGTCACGCCCTGTCCTGTCTACTCTTAGGTTTTGTCTGTTCTCCGTTAATTGCTCCCACCT
Organism: Nothobranchius furzeri; assembly: GCF_043380555.1. Taxonomy (NCBI): domain Eukaryota; kingdom Metazoa; phylum Chordata; class Actinopteri; order Cyprinodontiformes; family Nothobranchiidae; genus Nothobranchius; species Nothobranchius furzeri. The sequence goes on along the minus strand of NC_091745.1, from coordinate 82,649,857 downwards.
GCCTCTTGTTTCCCAATCACCATAGCTCCCGCTCCTCTTGTATTTAAACCCCTTCTGTTCTGTGTTCCCTGTCGTGTCATTGTTTCAGTGTTCCAGCGTGTGTTTCCAATAAATCGATGTTAGAAGTCCTCACCTGCCTGCCTGTTTTCCTCCCCGCGTGTGGATCCTTGCCTCACCTCACCTCAGCTCACCTCGCCACACGCTCGTGACAGCCTTGTGCAAAGGTGTTAGGGCTTCTTTGGCTAGTTGCACGTCGTACACTGGTTTTTCTTCCTTGGAGGCCAGACATATGGTGTTTTTATGTCTGAAAATGAAAGGTTACTTTCTGGTCAATTTGTTAATGAAACTTTGACCACTGGTACGTTACAGTAGAAATAGGTAATTTGGGTATGCCAGCCAACACTTACCAATAATTTGACACAGAAGCTAACATTTTGTTTATAAAAATCTGTTTTATACTATATTTCTACATCTAATGATTATACACAATAACTGTAGATAAATGAATATTCAAGGTAATTTTAATAAAGACAATAACCAACTCTGATGAAACATGACACCATTAAGAGTCTAATTGAGGAAATTAGAAAATAATGTGATGTCTGGGACAATAAGAATAATAAGAACAATAATCTGGCTCAATAGTGATGTTTGATTTATTAACAAATTAATCTTAAACCCTCCAACACCAATATGCAGGTCTCTGCACCTGTGGTGAGTGTTCCTGGGGATGTGGCTGCCTGTCGAAGTCGGCTCGACGCAGCTGTCGAGTAGAATTAGACTTCTGAGGTATCCAAAGATAGTAGCCCTTTTAGAATACGACTCGGCTGGTCAAGGGATACATTCTGGTTATCTGCTGGTGGCTCATGGGTTGCTTTGCATCAGATGAAGTCGATGCAGGTTAAAACAAATAATGGCTGTTTGGTCCTGAAAAGGGTCACGGTGATATGCCACTAAATGTGTTCTATTGTGAGATCTGCTGGATTTCACAATAGATGGTGTTTAGCATTTTGGCTGGAACTGAATTATAGAGGGAGTGACTCCTTCTTTTAAGGGTCTGTGTTGGACCAATCAGAGGCCAGAAAATGTAGGAGGCGTTAATAAAGTTCCTTGACATTACATCTGTCGTAAGAAGCTTATTAGACAATGTTTCTCATACTATGTGAAATCTAAATATGATATAACTGTCATTGTTAATATACTAATATTAATATGTGACATAACTGATAATAAAATCATTATTAAATCATGAAGTAGATTTGTTTGGTGTATTTAAGATCTGGAATAATGCATTTTAACAATAAACTGTTATTTTAATTCATCATTGCTGTTAAGCAGTCATGTCTTTTTGAATTCACTTTAGATGAAACGTTCATCTGTCTATGATTGTAATTAATCTGTAAAGGAGAAAAATCATTGTATAAAACAGAATATGATTTTTTTTATTGAGGATAAAAAGTTCTGTCTTCTGAAGGAGACTTGTGACTTTCAGGCACACATAAACAGGAATTTGTTATGGCTGTTCCTCCCGGTGGCAAGGCTGCATGTGGAGAGATAGTTATAAGCACAGCGTTTGTTTTGGCGTAGAGAAGCACACAGTTTCCCGGGCTAAGTGAAAATGGCTGTGGACAGTGTCATGACCCTTGCATTCCATGGATTTCTTACGCTACAGAAGCTTATGTGTGACCCAACGGCTTATTTACTCCCAGTATTATTCCAGAAGTACTGTGGTGTCTTTCATGCATTCTATCTTGGTTATATGTTTCGAAGCTTCCAATAATTTTCAACAACTAGGCATCAAATTAATTCTTTTTCAACAACATTTTGATGGATGTTTCCAAAGATTAATGGTAAAATGACACATTGCCACTTTAAAAGATTAAACTGATACAAGAGACAGATTCATTACACCTTTGGCGTAGATTTGCTCTTGACATTGGTGGGGACTTAAAAATCATTACATTAAAAATGTCTATTCTCAGCAACACAGTTTGACCTACATCCATCCACCAGGGGACATGGGGACCCAGTATAAACAGACTGGTGTGGTGTGGCACTCAACACCTTGATCATCGCCAGTATCATCACCTGACTTTGCGGATGCTGTTGCTATTAGGTGTACAGACTATTTCAGCGGGAACTTATTTTAGGCATCAAAGGCTGTACACAGTTCAGTCCATCGATTCGGCTTGGGACGAACAGCAGTCAGCTTTAATGCAACAGCTGAAGGAAGACAGTGGCGGTACGTTGTCTGGTGACTGCAGATCTGACAGCCCTGGTCACTGCGCAAAATATGGTTCCTACACATTCATAGAGAAGAGGATAAACAAGGACATTGATGTACAGCTTGTGCAGGTATGCAGACAAATATATATTTCATACAAACGTATGTGGTAGTGAATTTAACCGTTTTGTGTTATGTGTGTTTTTTCTTCTATTACTTTAGAGTTCTGAGGTTCCAAACAGTTCCTGGTGTGAGCTTGAGGGGCTGAAGCGGCGCATCAGGCTCTTCTCAGATAATTCAATTCAATTTTTTCAATTCAAAAATACTTTATTAATCCCAGAGGGAAACTGATTGCTGTAGTAACTCAGAATAATAATAATAATCAAGTCATCAAAGAGTTATCGTATATTACAATGGCTGTTGGCAGGAAGGATCTCCAGTAGCGGTCAGTGTTGCAGCCAAACTGAAGAAGCCTCTGACTGAAGACACTCTTCCATTGACGGACAGTCTTGTGAAGAGAATGCTCAGGGTTGTCCATCATTTTCTTGATTCTCTGGAGGATCCTTCTTTGCATTATCTCCTCCAGTGGTTCCACAGTCGTCCCCAGAACAGAACCAGCCTTTGTTATTAGGCTGTTGAGCCTTTTCAGGTCCCTGCTTCTGATGCTGCTACCCCAACAGACGATGGCTGAAGAGATTACACTCTCAACAACAGACTTGTAGAAGATCTGCAGCATCTTGCTACAGACATTGAAGGACCTAAGCATCCTCAAGAAGTGCAGTCTGCTGTGTCTCTTCTTGTAAACAGCTTCACTGTTCTTTCTCCAGTCCAGTCTGTTGTCCAGCTGAACTCCAAGGTATTTGTATTCCTCAACCACCTCCACTTCTTCTCCCATGATGGAAACAGTGTTTGACTCCACCCTGTTTCTTCTGAAGTCTAAAATCATCTCCTTTGTTTTGTTCACGTTCAAGGTCAGATGATTGTTTCCACACCATGCCACAAAGCGCTCCACCAGCTCTCTGTACTCAGCTTCCTGTCCATCTCTGATACACCCGACAACTGCAGAGTCATCTGAGTATTTCTGTAGATGACAGGTCTCTGATTTGTACTGGAAGTCTGAGGTGTACAGGGTGAAAAGGAATGGTGAGAGTACAGTCCTGTCATGTTCTGTGTCCCTTTGTTCCCCAGCCCCTTCCTGTTCCCACTTCAGGCTCTCCTCTTGTGTCCTTCTAGTCACTCCCTGGATTCCCTAGTTGTCTTTAGATTAGTCCTCCTCACCCATCTGGTTATTAGTGGTTTATTTTTGCCCTTTGTCTTTTAGGTTTAGTTAGATCCATGTTTTATAGGTTAATGTTTATCTGCCCTTCTGCCAAGCTCTTTCCCTGCCCATTTAGTTAATTGATTCCACCAGTTTCTCATCAGCTCACACTCCTCACACCTGTCACCTGTTTCCCTGATTACCTCCCTCTGTGTTTATAAGCCTTGTCTTGTCACTCTGTGTTTGTTGGTTCAATGTCTTAGGTCAGCGTTGTTTTGTCTCTAGTCTCTAGTCTTTAGGTCTCTGCTCAGAAGGTGAGCTTTTGGTTTTTTGGTCTGAGTTTAGTTATGAGTTTTGACTTTCTCCCCTTGGATTTTTGGTCATCTTCCTAAATAAATGATTTTACTTTTTCAACCGCTCCTGCCTGTGTGTTCTGGATTTTCTGCACATTGGGTCCAAACCTCCTGCTCTCCACGTGACAAAATGAACCAACCAACCCTGGACCCAGCAGGATCTACAGCTACACCAAGACCACAGCACCCGGACAGATCCGTGTCAGTCTGGACGTTTGCCAAGGAGCTGCTACGGACATTCAGCCATAAAAGGTCTCCCCCCAGCTGGGCGGAGCTCCAGGACAAGTCCCTCTTCGTTGGCACCTGGCTGGCTGTGTGTCCTCTGGGGTTGGTCCTCGTCGTAGGGAACATTTCCTGGCATCCTCCCCAGAAACCTCGTCCCCGCCGTCTGCGGTTCCGCCTCCAGTGACTCCGTTCCAGCCAGTACACGAGGCTCCGGTCCGGCCCGTCCACGAGGTTCCGGTCCGGCCCGTCCACGAGGTTTTGGTCCGGCCCGTCCACGAGGTTTTGGTCCAGCCCTTCCCAGAGTCAACGCCCCCAGTCCCAGGGTCGACGCCCCCAGTCCCCGAGTGGACGCCCCCAGTCCCCGAGTGGACGCCCCCAGTCCCCGAGTGGACGCCCCCAGGCCCTGAGTGGACGCCCCCAGTCCCCGGGTCAACGCCTGCAGTGTCTTCTTCCCCACCAGAGTCTTCGTCCCCACACTCTCCAGAGCCCCATGTGTCCCCTCTTAGTCGTCCTCCTCTGAAGTCCCCTCTCAGTCATCCCCCTCCAGGGTCTCCATACCCCAGACTTCCCTGTTCCCGGCTCCTGTCTCCCCGTCGCCGGCCCCCCAGGCTTCCCTGTTCCCGGGTCCTGTCTCCCCGTCACCGGTCCCCCAGGCTTCCCTGTTCCTGGCTCCTGTCTCCCCGTCGCCGGCCTTCAAGTCTCCCCTTGTCCCTCCTCGCCCACCCTTGTGGGTTGTTTTTGGTTTGGTCCCTCCTCTCCCGCCCTGTGGATTCTCGTGGCCTGGAGCCCGCAGGTACGGTGTGTGTCACTCACACTGGTTAATCCAACTGAGAGCCATTTCTTTAGCAACTGACAAATCACTACATCATTCCCATTCCTAATGTCCTGAAGAACGGTCCGGAACGCAGGCAGAGTGTTTAGCTAACCTGCAGGAAATGTCAACGACAGTTATCCAGAAAGAAGCTAAGGTTTACCAGAGATGTTTCTGAGGTGTTCGCTAGGAACTTTTAAGATTTACAAAGTCAAGAAGGGGGTCTGAAAAGCTGTTAGAAATAGCGTCAAAGTCGCTAAGTTGGCAACACTGTGGGAGGAGTGCTTCATTTGCAACTCAGGGCAGCGCAAGAGGGAGGAGCAAATAATCGGCTTGCTTTGTTTTTATAATTGTTCAAAACTCAGATTGTAATTGGGATTAAAATTCGATTAATTGAGCAGCCCTACTATTTCTCTATTTCAGATTGCTGCTGGCTGCTCTTCGCTACAACAGCAATGGCAACAGAGACATGGCCAGAACCAAGGCCGGTGTGGACAGATATGCAGCGCGCTATCCACGCTTTAAAAAAGGTGGATGGTCTGTGCAGCCTAAGATAAACCGACTTATGGTAAATGTTTTTTTTGTTTGTTTAGTAAATATTCAGTTTATATATAACTGATTCTTATATTTTGATTACAGAGGATGCCACAGCACCACTCAGCAGGCAGCAGGAAACCTACAACAAGAACCCTCAGCTACTGAGCTCCTCAGTAACTACAATCAGGGCTGCAGATCCTGGAGCCTGGCAGCTCTGTGTGACAGAGTAGAAAACAACAAGGCTGTTGGGCAGCTCATCAGGAAGTCAAGGTTTTCAAAACAGGTAGATTTTAAATTCAATGTATTGACCTAAGTTTATTTATTTATTTTGGATAATTTGCAGAGTCGAGTAAAATTTCCAAATGTACTTTTAGAACTTGTTACGGTCTCTGTAAGTTTGCTCCAGCCCTCCGGTCATGCTACTGCTTTCTCCCATTTCCCTGCCATTCAGCCCCAGTCACAGCTCCAGTTCCACCACTCCTCCTCCCAGCAGGTTCATCACCAGAGCGAGAGCCACACCTAGGAGCAGCAGCAGCGGTGCTACTTCACCCAATCAGCAATCAGCCTTCACCTTGGGCATAATTAAGCAGAGCCATTCAGGGAGACACGGACCGAATCTGGTGATCTCCTTAGCTGTGACTGTTTGAATTTTAGTAATTGATCTTGACTGTAGATCTTTAGTTTGTAATTTGTAGTTTAGTTTGTTTATAGTTATTGAATTGTGGGCCATTATTATTTTTTTGGTTTGGTTTTGGTTTGCTTATCAGTTTTCATATTTAAATTTAGGTTAGTGTGTTTACACTCCCTCATTTAACAAGAGGGAGTTGTTTTAACATTTGGTATAAACTTGTGTATATATATATATATAAACCTTTTGTAAAATAAAACATTCATACCATCACTAAACACCTCATTATTTTACACTCACTGCTTTTTTTCACTATAGATAAACCCACCTTTTATTTTCTCATTTCACTCTGATGTACTTACACACACACAGCTAGACTGCCAGTGGGGTTGTAAAAAGAAACTTTACAATTTGTAAAAACTTTGTCAGTAAGATAATGTTTTGCAATGACCAATATCAGGAATGGCATAATTTAATGTTTGTTTCAAGTCAGTGGATTACAAGCAGCAAATACTAACATTTTCCAGTTGGTTTATGTACAAAGTAATATTTTCTGAGCCACACTAGTCCAGACTAGGCCACTGGAAGCCTTTGTAGTGTCCAGCTTCATCTGGAAAGGCTGCTCTGATGGTGGTCACCACACAAGATGGCAGAGGTTTGCGGATGTCTCGCCCAATGATGCCATGTGTCCATCAGATCATCTGTCTATAAGCAACATAAAGATACTGTATGCAAAATGAAGAAGTGGAATTGTCAGCAATGTCACAGATTTGTCTTTTATTGTCGTCGTCTTCCTCCGCTTATCCGGGTCCGGGTCGCGGGGGCAGCATCCCAACTAGGGAGCTCCAGACCGTCCTCTCCCCAGCCTTCTCCACCAGCTCCTCTAGCAGGACCCCAAGGCGTTCCCGGACCAGAATGGAGATGTAACATCTCCAACGTGTCCTGGGTCGACCCGGGGGCCTCCTGCCGGCAGGACATGCCCGAAACACCTCCCCGGGGAGGCGTCCAGGAGGCATCCTGACCAGATGCCCAAACCACCTCAACTGACTCCTTTCGATCCGGGGGAGCAGCGGTTCTACTCTGAGTCCCTACCGAATGTCCGAGCTCCTCACCCTATCTCTAAGGCTGAGCCCGGCCACCCTACAGAGGAAACTCATTTCGGCCGCTTGTATCCGCGATCTCGTTCTTTCGATCACTACCCAAAGCTCATGACCATAGGTGAGGATTGGGACGTAGATCGACCGGTAAATCGAGAGCCTGGCTTTCTGGCTCAGCTCCCTCTTCACCACGACAGATCGGCTCAGCGTCCGCATCACTGCAGACACCGAACCAATCCGCCTGTTGATCTCCCAATCCCTCCTACCCTCACTCGTGAACAAGACCCCGAGATACTTAAACTCCTCCACTTGAGGTAGGACCTCTACCCCGACCCGGAGTTGGCAAGCCACCCTTTTCCGGTCGAGAACCATGGTCTCAGATTTGGAGGTGCTGATCCTCATCCCAGCCGCTTCACACTCGACCGCGAACCTACCCAGCAAGAGCTGAAAGTCAGAGCTGGATGAAACTAGGAGGACCACATCATCCGCAAAAAGCAGAGACAAGATTCTCCTGCCACCAAACTCGACACACTCCACACCACGGCTGCGCCTAGAAATTCTGTCCATAAAGGTAATGAACAGAACCGGTGACAAAGGGCAGCCCTGGGGGAGTCCAACCCTCACCGGGAACAGGTCAGACTTACTACCGGCTGTGCGGACCAAACTCACGCTCCTCTGGTAAAGGGACTGAATAGCCCTAAACAGAAAGCCACCCACCCCATACTCCTGGAGTGTCCCCCACAGGGTGCCTCTGGGGACACGGTCATAAGCCTTCTCCAAATCCACAAAACACATGTGGATTGGTTGGGCAAACTCCCATGCCCCCTCCATCACCCTTGCAAGGGTATAGAGCTGGTCCACAGTTCCATGGCCAGGACGAAAACCACATTGCTCCTCCTCAAGCACTACCAGAACAGGGGCTTCCTTTTCAATTTTCAAGACACTCCTAAAGCCCGGTCACCAGGCGCTCACCAATGTGCCCCACCTCCAGGCCTGGCTCCAGAGGGGGGCCCCAGTGACCCACATCTGGGTGAGGGAACACGGCTTCCATTCATATAATTCATCATAAGAGATCTTCGGGCTGCTCTTTGTCTGATCCCTCACCCAGGACCTGTTTGCCATGGGTGACCCTGCCAGAGGCAGAAAGCCTCAGACAACTTAGCTCCTAGGATCATTGAGACACTCAAACCCCTCCACCACGGTAAGGTGGCAGCCCAGGGAGAGGCAAATGTAAATCTCAAAATATATTTTTAAAAATCAAATGGAAGACTGAAATCTTAACATTACTGCACTGAACTGAGTGTTTTTACAAGCCTTTTAGTGAGACACTTTGGGCTTGTGCTTCACTGAGGATCTTTTTCATCCTTGGTGGCAAGGAGGCAACTGCTGTGACCAAGCTCTTTTCTTGACAGTCTGCTTCTCTGCTTTGTCTTGATCAGTGTCATTGCAGAGAAGGAGGCCTCACATAAATATGTGGAGGCAAAGGGTAGTAGCTGCTCCAAAGCTTTCTGTCCCATGTCATGGTGCTCCTGCTTTACATACACCCAAAACTGTGAAAGAGTGCACATGGAAAACTTCATCTGGAGGCCACGGTCAGATGACACTTCCAAGAGTTTTTCCTGATAGGTGACAGGGAGCTTTCTTCGGTTCGCTTCAGACAAGAGAAAAGGGTTTCTCACCCAATCCAGCTGTGCAGATTTCTCCTCCATGTCAGGAAAATAGGAATGAAAATCCTGAATCAACTTGGTCAAATGTTCCACGATGATCAACTTGACCTGTGCTCTGTCCACATCCTCACTAGAGGAAAACCTCCAGTTGAGGAAAGCAGGTGAAATCATCCTGTGCACAGGCCCTCCTGCACAGTGCTGCTTTCTTCAGGAAGCCACCCACCTTGTCATACAGGTTTAAAATGCTGGAGTTCTTGCCCTGCAGAGATGTATTCAGTTCGTTCAGTTTGCTGAATATCTGCCAGATAACACAGCTTTGCAAGCCATTCTGTGTCCTGAAACAAGGTGGCATGGGGAGATCTGTGCTCAGTCAGGAAGGCGTGCACTTCGGATCTTAATTCCAACAGCCGGTTGAGTATTTTCCCTCGAGAGAGCCAGCGCACTACTGTGTGCAGCAGCAGTTGTGTGTGTTCAGCTCCCATATTTTCGCAGAGGCGGGAAAACAGGCGTGCATTAAATGGCCTTGACTTACTGAAGTTGATCATGTTGATGCTGCTGTTCAAAACGTCATGTGACACAGGGCTCATTTTCTTGGATGCCAATGCTTCCCTGTGTACGACACAGTGAGTCCACATCATGGGGGTTTCTTTTTTAATGCGCGCTATCAGCCCTGTCGCGCGGCCCGTCATTGATGCGGCTGCGTCCGTACAGATGCTGCTGCAGAACTTCCAGCTCAAACCATATTCACAGAAAGCACCACTGTCAACATGAAATATGTCCTCTCCTGTTGTTTCCCCTTCCAAGCTTTTGCAGAATAGTATGTGCTCATAAATGTCATCAGCATCAACGTACCTCACAAAAGCAACAAGTTGTGCATTTCCACTGACATCTGTGGATTCATCCAGCTGGAGTGAAAAGGAGTCGCTAAGTTTTCCCACAACTTGCTCGACAATGTCTGTTCCCATTTTATCGATTCTGCGGCAAATAGTGTCGTTTGACAAAGGCACGGTCTTTCATTTCTCTGCTGCGCGTTTGTCCAGCATAGTCTCAGCCAGCACTACAGCCGCTGGAAGGAGGAGGTCTTCAGCGATGGTGAATGGCTTCTTGGCTTTAGCTATGAGCAAAGCCACTGCATAAGAGGCCTCCAGGGCTTTGGCTGATGTTGTGGAGGCCTTCCGCATCATGTCTTGATATGATCTGAATTCAGACAGTTTCCTCTTTAAAAAATCCGGTGGCTTACCAACATGACATCCATGTTTTGTCTTAAGATGACGCTGCAGATGTGCTGGCTTCATGCTACTGTTAGCTAATTTCTCCCAACAGAAAAAACACTGTGCCTTGGGTGGGTTGCAACTTGTGGAAGTAAATCCAAATAAAACATATGCACTGGGCAGGGGTGGCTGCTCATCATCACCCCAGCAGAAAGGGGCTAACTCTGGGAACCAGTGATGGCTGTAACCTTTTGTGCAGCAGTACCGAGACCAGAGTGAATAGGGTGTGTATGGGCAGCAGGAGTGGGTGTCTAGCATTCATTTTTGTAAGTCTTAGGTTGTATGTGCATGTGTGAGCATGAGGGAGGGAGTGTGTGACTGTGTCTGTGTATGACTATGTCAGGTGGTTTTGGACTCCTCCCCTCTGCTGGGACTTCTTGTGCGACTGCCTGCGTGTTCGCAGCTCCCGGGGCAGGGGGTTTAAGATTTCTGGCGCCTGCCTGGTCAATCCCGGTGGCTGCCTGGTGGGATCTGGGTCACTGGGCTCTGTTGGGTCCCGGGCAGGGGTGGTCGCCCCTGGGTCCCGGGTCGCTGGGCTCCGGGCTCGGCCTGCTTGGGGGTGGGAGGCTGCAAGCGGGCCTGTGGGCTTGCCGCTGATATTTCCCCGGGACTCTGCCGGCTGCTGGTTTTGACCACCCGGGGCAATCCTCTGCGCCTCTCGAGGGGAGCAGGGGCTTTTCTGGTTGCAGTCTCCCTGGGGTCCCTGCACTCTGGGGCAGCTCCTGGATCTCTGGGACTTGGAGCTCCTTCCATCTCCTACACATCTTTGGGGTCAGATCTGTGGCCCCTCACACTCTCTATTGGACGCTTCTATAGAGTAACCTTACATATACAAGCACGTGTATGCACACAGGTGCTCACATAGTGCTCTCATTTGTATGGACTTGGGCACAATCAACACGTCTTAAGGCTGTGGTGGGCACTAAATGCACTGTGATTTATTATTGTGTGATTGTTCAGTAAAACAATGTTGATTTTATATTTCTTAATCAGGTTGATGCAGTGATTGTTTGCTCCTGTTGTATTGTTGTGTGTCCCTTTTTTCCTTTGTTTTTCTCTTTCTGAAGGTCTAGAAGCATACCCTTGTTCATCATTGATTGCTGGATGCTGAGATGTTTGTTCTCATTTCGATGCCCACACAGTAAAAAAATGCAAATGACGACTTTGGTTATCATTGGCAGTGAATGAGTTAACAATTGTTTCATATCTATCCACATATTTCTAAGTTTTTAAGAGCACTTTCATTTTTATAATACTAATAGGATCAGTTTTCCTCAAAAGCTACTTTAATCGTAAACATGTTTTCTGCCCTCTGGTGGAAGCTAAAGTTTTTTACAAATTGTATCTAGTTTTAGTCTTGGTTAACCCTCTCAGGCTCAAAATAAGTTTTGATAAAATGACGAACAAGTAAGTCCTTCAGGGGAACTTCTGAGTTAAAAATGCTCATGAAATACGTATGTGGAGTAACCAGGTAGGTAGGTTTTAACGTTGCAAATCTGCAACGCCTGCCTCCAGAGGGTTAAAGGTAAATTATTGTATTAGTCAAAAATTTTTCAAAATTTAAAACCAACCAAAGTCTAAATAGAAGTTAGACTCAGAAAGAAAGAGAACCACGATTAACATGGTGAGTTCTCTTTCTCTGTCGGAGAAAGGTAAATCAGCAGGTAAATCGTCTGTAGCTCTGATGGAAGTATGTAAACGACTTTTGTGAGACTCTTGATTGATTATTATGTCCAGGCATTTTCACCACTGGGGCCTGACATTTAGTCTTGATTTTAATTGTTTCACAATTGTTCTCATCAGTTTTTATGCAGTTTTTTATTCTGTTTTTAATTTTTATTGTTTTTATTGATGCCTGTTTATTGTTGTGTTCAGCACCCTGGGCTTCGGCTAAAGGTTGTGGAAGGTGCTCAGTGAATGAATGAACGAATGAATGATCCTCTCAGGACCCTCGGTTACATTCACTCACTTTTGTGAGTCTTGCAAAAGACTGGAACGTTTTCCTTTGAGCTTTGGCGCTGCTAACGTTCGGCGTAGTTTGTCTCACATGAGTCTCCCATGACAGCATGCGCAGGCAATTTCACCAGGCCATATGTGTTACGGAGGTAGGACTCAAGGAGAGAATGTCATTTAACCCTTTCTTCACCTCTAGGGTAACAAGACATTGAATGGCTTGTTGTTTGTTTGCAGTGGCAGTCAAATTATTGGTGGGGACTATTGACATCACAGAGTCTTCAGATGGCCTCTCAGTCTAGTTTAATTACTGAAATAAATGTACACTGAACAAAAATATAAATGCAACATTTTTGTATTTGCTCCCACTTTTCATGAGCTGAACTCAAACATCTGAAAATTTTTCTACATGCATAAAAGTCCCATGACTCTCAAATATTATTCTGAAATCTGTCTACATGTGTGATAGAGAGCACTTTTCTTTTACCAAGCTAATCCATCCCACTTCACAGGTGTGGCATATTAAGGGGCTGATTAGACAGCATGAATAATGTACAGGTGTGCCTTAGACTGCCCACAATAAAAGGCCACCCTGACATGTGCACAGTTTTGCTCTATGGGGGGTTGTGGGGCAGAAAACTAGTTAGTATCTGGTGTGGTCACCATTTGCCTCGCGCAGGGCAGTACACCTTTATGTTTATGTTTATTTATTTGCCAGATGCTTTTATCCAAAGCAACTTACAACGTATAACCTATAGGGCATGTTGTGATCTGTGGGGGAAACCGGAATACCCGGAGGAAACCCATGCATGCATGGGGAGAACACGCAACTCCACACAGAAAGGCCGCAGCCGAGTTTCGAACCTGCAACCTTCGTGCTGCGAGGCAACAGTGCTAACCACTGCGCCACCATGCATCCCATCTTTGTCACATAGAGTTGATAAGGTTGTTGATTGCAGCCTGTGGAATGTTGGTCCACTCCTCTTCAACAGCTGTGCGAAGTTGTTGAACATTGGCAGGAACCGGAACACACGGTCGTATACGCTGATCCAGAGTATCCCAAACATGCTCAATGGTGACATATCTGGTGAGAATGCTGGCCACGCAAGAACTGGGATGTTTGTGAGTGTTTGCCCACTCAAGTCAGTTATGACGATGGACTGCAGCCAGGTCTAGACCCCGATGAGGACGATGAGCATGCAGATGAGCTTCACTGAGACGGTTTCTGACAGTTTGTGCAGAAATTCTCTGGTTAAGTAAACTGATTGTTGCTGCAGCGGTCTGGGTGGCGGGTCTCAGAAGATCCTGGAGGTGAACATGCCAGATGTGAAGGTCCTGGGCTGGTGTGGTCACACGTGGTCTGGGTTTGTGAGGCTAGTTGGATGTACTACAAAATCCTCTACAACACCTTTGGAGACAGCTTATGGTAGCAAAATGAACATTCATTTCACAGGCAACAGCTCTGGTAGCCATTCCTACAGTCAGCATGCCAATTACATGGTCTCTGAATCTCCCAGCATCTGTGGCCTTGTGTTGTTTGATCAAACTACACATTCAGGGTGGCCTTTTATTGTGGGCAGTCTAAGGCACACCTGTACATTATTCTTGCTGTCTATTATGCACCTTGATATACCACACCTGTGAGGTGGGATGTATTAAAGGAAAAATGCTCACTAACACACAAGTAGACAGATTTCTGAACAATATTTGAGAGGTATATGTTTTGTGCATGTTGAAAAAAGTTTCAGAAGTCTGAGTCCAGTTCATGAAAAATGGAAGCAAAAGCAAAAGTGTTGAGTTTATATTTTTGTTCAGTGTAATATTGAACAATGTTAAAATCTGAGCCTCTATAAAGCATTTAAAATTTTGTTGGAGCTTGGATAAATGGCCAAACAAAATATGCATAATAAGGCTCATTATATAAAGACCTGTTTTCCCCACCCACTCCACCTGTGTGTGTGTGTGTGTGTGTGTGTGTGTGTGTGTGTGTGTGTGTGTGTGTGTGTTTGTTTGCTTGTTTGTTTGTTTGTTTGTTTGTTAAGATCCCCAATAGCCACTGTTAAAACAGTTGCTATTCTTCCTGGGGTCATAACATCATCCAAAAAAGAAAACATTATTCATGCATCAACACTGGGCTCACAAACAAACAATCCATTTCACTATACAATATAAATCTCCACTATAAGAGCACACCACATTCCACCCAATACAGCACCAAAATTACATACATTTCCCGTAACATAAAACGCAAATTACTCCACACATACAGGACAACAAAACATAAAATAAAACATAAAACTCATCTTCCTCAAACTCGTGTAAAAAGGGTATAAATAAATATCTGCAACCTCTTACAAAAATCACTTCTTTGTAGCTGACCCCTCAAGATTTGTGGTAAACTATTTCATTCCACCATAGCTCTATACATTACTGACCTATGAAGAAAATTAGTTCGACTAACTGGCAACAAAAAGCAGCCATCAGCTTGACACGTAGCATGTTGGTGAACATCTCTAAAAAAATGTCAGCTGATTTAAAGAAATGTCTGGTGTCTGTGTATTTATAACATTCCTAATAAATTTTATAAGTATGTACTTTATTCTACTTCTTACACCCATCCATGCTAGAGCAGTATGCATGTCCTCACAACTCCTAAAAGAACAATTTAAGACTAATCTAGCAGCCTTATTTTGTGCGACCTGTAACTTATTTAAGTTTGCTTCCATAGTAGCAGCCCAAATTACTGCACAATAGTCCAAGTGGCACAAAACAAGAGCTTCAACTAATACTTTTCTACTTAAATATGGAATACATTTTCTACCATTCCTCACCATTGCCATGTTCTTTCCCATTTTAATTAAAATCTGTTTCACTTGACTATTCCAACTTAACGTTTCATCAGCTGTTAAACCCAGTAACCTAACTTCTCTAACCTGCTCAATTGGTATTTCCCTTATGCATAAATTCAATACAGGTTCTCTCAACAAATGAGGTGATCCCATCACCATACATTTAGTCTTCTCCACATTAATAGCCAACTTATTTTCATTAATCCACCCTTCTACTAACCTCAGTTCCTTTTCCAAAATAGAATTTAATTCCTCCAGATTCCTTTCCACTACATATAAAATCAAATCATCCGCATATAATACAATCATGGCACTAGGGTTGTCACGGTAACCGGTATAGCGGTAAACCCCGGTAAAAAAAAGTTGACAATAAAAATAACCGTCCAGTTTTTAAAAAACTAAATTATCTCGGTGGGTTTACCGTGGCCGCGGTTTCGGCGCGGTGACCCTTACCAGCCACCGTCGCTTCAGCTGAAGTTCCCGCGGCGCGCACACGCACTTTTTAGTTTGCAATGGCACCAAAACTTTGAAGCTGAAATAATGGCCGAAGGAGGAGACGGCAGCGCCCAGGACATCCATCAGCCCTCAAAGAAGACTAAATCGGAAGTATGGGCATATTTTGGATTTCTGAAAAATGCTGAGGGACAGTTAATAGAAGACTGCTATCCCGTTTGCAGAACGTGCAGGAAACAAGTGTCTGCAAAAGGCAGCAACACTTCGAATCTAATGGCACATCTGCTTGACCATCACCCACGTCTCTACAGCCAGTGCAAGGTAAGTTAACATTAGCATTTTAGCTTAAATGCATGGCGTGAGGACTTTTGGTTGAGGGAGAATGCAACGAGTCATTATATACTGCAGCCGCAGCGTCCTCTGCCAGCATTTAAACCGTGTCACGGACACCCTGTTGCTGGATGAAGCATCTTATTTGTTGATGATGAAGAGAAATATACAATTAGTTCCTTGTCATTGATTTGTTTACTTATTCAATGCCATTCATACTTGAACATTTGGATTTGATTACATAGTGTAGTAGTTATTTTAGTCATTGGTTTAAAGTGGCTATTTATTTTAACTACATATTTTTTAAGGTTGACTTGTACAGCGCTCAAGTCAAGTGTGGACTGGAGTTTTAGATTTTCATTTTGATAATGAAGAAAACAAGTATATGAGAAAACAAGTGGTGTTTCTTTGATTTGTTTACATATTGTTTATGTTTTGAATGTTTGGATTTGTATAATTTAAACCTGCACTGACTACTGTAACATGTTCCAGAAAAAGAAGCTCTTTGTTCCTTTACTTGTGAAAAGTTGCACTTTTGCTAAGGCTTGTGTTATTTTAGGTTTAATAAACACTGTTAAACCTTTTCTAAACTATTTCAGTTTGTGTAGAACAGGACTATCAATGCTTTCTGAACATATGCAACACCGTTTAAAAAATACCACGATAATACCGAAAACCGTGATAATTTTGGTCACAATAACCGTGAGGATAAATTTTCATACCGTGACAACCCTACACGGCACATTCTAACATAAATGGAAGATCATTAGTAAAAATTGAAAATAACAAGACAACTTCCCTGCGGAACCCCACATAAAAGATTCTTCCTTCGAGAATAACTGCCATTAAACAATACCATAAATCCCCTTCCAGTTAAGTCACTTTCCACCCGTTTAATAGCTGATTCATGAAAACCATACAACCCTAATTTTATCAGTAATAGATTATGATCCAGTAGATCAAATGCCGTACTCATATCCAATAATACCATACCAGTTAGTTTTCTATTATCCATATTAGTCATCCAATCATTAGTCATCTGTGCTAGTGCTGTTGTTGTTGAGTACCCCTTTTTATATGCATGCTGAAATTTAGAATTCAACTCATTTTCCTCGAAATATAGAGTTATTTGATCAAAAACCAGTTTTTCTATTAATTTCCCTAAAATCGGTGAAATTCTCACCGGCCTACTATTTTTCTCAGAAAAATGCTCCTTATTATTTTTTGGAAGATGAAGAATTTTTGCCATTTTCCATTTCCCTGGACATTTACATTCTTCCAAACTCAAATTAATAATGTGAGACACCGGAATTGCAATCTCATCCACCACTAACTGCAATAACTTCACATCCAGTTCATCAGTACCAGCAGGTCTCACTTTCATTTTCTGTAAACACCTTCACCATATCAACTGTCACTAATTTAAATGAAAAAGAACATGATTTACTACCCATTATTTTATCTTTAATAATTTTTCCAGTCAAATCCCCTCCTAACCCTACTTTCATATCATCTTGAAATTTTCAAACCTTATTAATGAAATTATCACTTAATTGATTTGCTATATCAACAGGTTTACTCAAAAATGAATTGCCAACTTCCAAATATGTTGGGAATAACTTCGGTTTCCTACCCATAACCTCATTTAACGTATTCCATAGTTTCTTTCTATCCTCTTTTACATTCACAAACTTGTTCTTGTAATACACCTTCTTTTTCATTCTATTTAGTTTTGTAACATAATTCCTTAACCTCTTGTACCTTTCCCATACTACATCATCCCCCGATGTGATTGTTTCTGCCTTAATAACATCCCTTTTCCTCATATTCTTTTAATTCACCATCTAACCACGGTGATACCACATTCCTTACTGTCATTTTTCTTAACGGTGCATGTTTATCTATGACTGGCATCATCAGTTTTGTAAAACTCTCTAATGCTTCATCCGTATCTTTGCTCCCTTGTACCTGTGCCCAACCAACATTTCTGACATCATCACAAAAGCTACATTCATTAAAATCCCTAAAAACTCGTTTAATAATTATTTTCTGTCCAGATTTAAGGACTTTAGTTCTTCTATTAATCATAATTAAATTATGATCAATACAGCCCACCCCGACTGACATCGCCTTAGAGCACAGTGATTTTGCATTAGTAAAAAGTAAATCTATACATGAAACTGTTTTCACCGCTCCTACAACAATTCTTGTTGGTTTTGTTCCAACCTGGTTACCACTTGTGCCATTCTTTGTTTGCATCTCCGCCTCAATTCACGCCACCTAAACAAAAATTCTTCAACCTACTATATAGTTATCATCTATATAATATAAGCTTTTACTCTCTCAAATGATCAATAGTAACAGTACTCATATATTAAGAGGAGCACGGCTAGAGTAGTTATTCACATTACTCCCCTCAATCAGCAAGAAGTCCATACCTCTCCATCAGTCATTTTCCATCCTCCTTTCTGACCTCCGGTTCAATCAGTCTTAAAGTATTCTTCTGCCTTACGATGTTCAATGTGTGTGCGTGCGTGCGTGCGTGCGTGTGTGTGTGTGTGTGCGTGTGCGTGCGTGCGTGTGTGTGTGTGTTGTTTCAGCCTACAGTAGAAGGGTTTGGTGGAGAGGAAAGTGAAAACAGAAACTGAACGTTACGTCAGAGTGGCAAAGACCAGCTGTTTGTAGAAGGGTTGCAAACAAACAAGGGAGAAAAGTACCAGACCAAACCCCAAGCTGTGGATTTATCTGGCATTCATTTATAGTCTGGATTTTACCAGTATACCCTGGAACGTGAGTGGTGAGTGCTTGTTTTCCCCTCTTTAAACAAGGCTGTTGCCAGCTGAAGGCAACATCTCAGGCTGGTGTTAATAGAGGCTCGGCTTACCGTGGCGCAGCGATAGCGTTGCTGCGGCCAGTCTTTAAATATTGCCGACACTGGGTTGTAACATAAAGATGTTGCAGGACTGGCTATCGTGTGACGTGTTATCACAGCCTTTTTTTATTTTTCTAATTTACAAAGAAAGCCGGTCACACACAGCTTGTGTGGTGTGTTAGGAATCTGGTCTGCTCGAACATACATTGGGACCACTCTGATAAAAACAATCTGGGCTTTCAAACGTGTTGGATTGTCTTGGTCTGATTTTCAGGGACAAACGAACTTGCTGCCTGCTGAATGTGACGCCTAGCCAATCAGAAAGCCAGGTGAAGGAGTCATGCAGCATGCCCCTTATCAACCATGTTTGTTTACACAATATAACTTGCAAGATTTCCCATCAGAGTGGGGATTATCTGTATGTGAAACAGTTCCTATGTAGTGTGTAGTATTTACCGAGTTGCTGCACACCACACACTGTATGACCAAAATCTGATTTTTTATCACTACGTGTCGCTCATGCAGTCGACCATTACGATTCCTGCTGTTTGAACCAGACTTTAGGAAAATGAGAAATGAATGAAGCATACATACCTTAGGTTGTTTCCTGTTCAAGCAGAAGGCCAGTCCATCCGAACCAGAAACAGAGGAAAGAACAATTAACATTTACACAGAACAGGTTCACAATGTGAAAATCATTTTCTCCCTTTTCTCTAAAACCCCTCATGTCACTTCTTCATTCTCTTCTTTATTCACTCAATTATTCACATCCACACAGTAGATGGCATTTCTTAGTGATAGGTGTAGCTGTGATTGGGGCCATAATTGGGCCAGTGGAGCATGAGGAAGGGAAGAGATTTAGGACTCAATGTCCCACTGACTCTGCTGAATCAATAGCTCTTATTCCTGTGGACCCAATAGTGACAGGAACTCCGGCTCTTTTAGGAGAACTGCTTCTTACGGCTCGGCTCTCAAACGGCTCCTCACATTTTTTGTTTTTAAATTATTTATCACCAGAAAATTATGTAAAATGTGTTATTATTGAAGTGTGAAAGGTCTCCCCAGCCGTCATTAGTGTCTACAGAAGAGATTAATCACTAAATCAAACATATCAGATGTGTTCATGATCTAAAGCATGCAGGAAACCTGCTGGAAGCAGCCTGCAGCACCAGGTATGTCAGCTAAAGAGCGGCCCGCCACACTGAGGTTGTGAGTGTGATATCCTGGCTACAGAGGGCGGTGGGGTCAGAGACTTTTCATTAACATCACACAATAACATTTGTAGAGCCTGGTTTAACGTACAGTTTGACCATTCAACATCTGGTCAAAAAAGAGACACAATACTGCATGTGTTCCCTTTAAATTGGCCTGCCTTCATCCCATCAGCTCAGAGCCTGCAGCTCTGAACACAAATAACGAAATGTCAACAATAACATTCTTTCCTCAAGGTCCAATCTTTCAGGTCTTCATGCCTCCATATAAGGAACACTCGCAGCCCGGATCAGTTGCTAAATCAAGAATGATTTCCTAAATCAAATTTGAACTTCTCCTACAACTTACACGCTAGATAATCATTAAATAAACGTTTGTTTATTGCTACTTATAATAATTATAATATAATGAAATGCTTCATTAATCTGTGCTCAATGATTGAAGTTTAAAATGAATGTTATGTTATGATTACAGTGATTGAAATATGTTTCAGCATGTTAATATGACAAGGTAATCACCATTTGCACCCACACAAAGACAAAGTAAGGTTAAGTTAAACTCTGACACATAAACAGTCTTTTACCCCAGTCAGAGCATCCGTATCAAAGAAGGCGTGTTTCTGAGTTGTCTTGGTAACATTCCTCAAACCTGTCAACCTTTGGTTGGTTACACAAATCATAACATGAAACATTAAAACTGGATCACTCTCGGGTGATCACTCTCCGTTCTAGAGAAAGCTTCAGACCGGCCATCTGAAGCAAAACCCTCTTTAACCATCAAAGCTTTTGACACGTCGTCAAAACCTTTTTGCACCTGCAAAACTGATACAGCAACAGTTCCTGCAGAACTGTTGTTTAGACTCCTTAAAGTGTCCGCCAGACGTGCGGTTCCATCCGTCTGTTGTGACCTGGAGACAACTCTAAGACCGGTTTGGTAGTGCCGCAGTTCTTCTACAGACCTTGGTGGCTGGAAGTCCGAAGACTTCGACATTCCGGATCTCTCATGAGGGTCTTCGAGTGGGTACGTAGACATGACAGATAGCGTCTGATGTGTTTTGATAGCAACCACCTTCATAGCTTAACGCAAACCAAATTATTTTACATCCAGAACTCGGCTCTCGTAGATAAGGAAGTTCTGACTAACACCGCATTCACACATAGGTTTCATACATCACATTTAGTTCCATCCATCACAGTAAATGCTTAGTTAACTTGTCATGTTTTAATTGTTGGTAAAATAAATTCTTACTTTTATAAACCTGACTCTTTCCTGAATCAAAACGAAGTGTTTACAATCCCCCAATAAAGAAAGAATCCTAGAATCTTCTGATAAACACACAAAGACCAAGCAGGGTTGATATTCTATTAGATAGGAGTATCACAGCTTATTGGTCATAAGTAGAGGTAATATATATATTGAGCTCTTAAAGCACTCAATTCTCAAACCCTACACTGGTGAAGAGATGTTTTTGCTTCGCATTGTCCACACCCTTCCTTTGAATTGTCAATAGTGGTTAAATGTGTCCAAATCTGGCTGCATTTCCTGCTTTAACTCACGTCCTCCCCATTCTTAGGGGCAGCAGTAGCTCAACAGGTTGAGCAAGTTGTCCAGTAATCGGAAGGTTGCAGGTTCAATCCCGGCTCCAGACAGAAAATTCTGCTGTTGTGTCCTTGGGCAAGACACTTAGCCCACCTTGCCTGCTGGTGGTGGTCGGAGGGACCGGTGGCGCCTGTGCTCAGCAGCCTCGCCTCTGTCAGTGCGCCCCAGGGCAGCTGTAGCTACATCGTAGCTCATCACCATCAGTGTGTGAATACGTGTGTGAATGGATGAATGATACACCGTAGTGTAAAGCGCTTTGGAGTCCTTACTCAGAGAGGCGCTATACAAGTGCGGGTCACTTCTGTAGCCAGATTTTTCTCCCCTTTCTCCCCCCCCCCCCTCCTCCCACTGCTCTGTGAGTTTACCAGATTTTTCTCCCCTTTCTCCCCCCCCCTCCTCCCACTGCTCTGTGAGTTTACGCCAGTACCTGTCCCCCGCTCTCCCCCTCCCTCGACACACAGAGGAGCAGAGCAGAGGGCTCATTGAGGAGTT
The DNA here is from genome assembly GCF_043380555.1 of Nothobranchius furzeri. Taxonomy (NCBI): domain Eukaryota; kingdom Metazoa; phylum Chordata; class Actinopteri; order Cyprinodontiformes; family Nothobranchiidae; genus Nothobranchius; species Nothobranchius furzeri. The sequence goes on along the minus strand of NC_091745.1, from coordinate 82,628,026 downwards.
GACCAATCACGTGCAGCTTAAACACAGAGAGAAAGGGAGAGAGAGAAAAGGAGAAAAAAATAACAACTCCAATTCGGCTCCTCCGAGAAGGACGAAACATCACTAGGACTCGACACAGAAGCCAGTCTGGGAAAGCTGCACTCATCAGTACCAGCTGCCAGAACAAAGAATGGCAACAAATTAGGAGAAATTAGTCAGAACTGCTTATCAGCACAGGTTGCGACCTTTTCTGGTTAAGCTCATATATCTCCATGCGGGGATTCTGCTTCTGCCACAACCATGGTTTTTAAAAGTCAGTAGATCCTTCCTGCAGAGGTCTCTTGGCACACACACAGATGACTCACATTCACATGGTTACTAACGCAGCTTGGAGTACTTCAGGAGGCTTGAAACATTGACAAATTTCAGCTGAGTCACTAACAGCAGCTCCACAATAACCCACATACTTCCAAAAGAACGGTTCTCAATTTAAACCTGCTGTTCCTATGCAAGAAAAGAGACCTGGGAGTCGCCTATCAGTGGGATGTACCCGATGTACCCGAAAAACTCTAGAGGTTAGCAACCTCCTAATCAGATGACCAATCCACCTCAGCTGACTCATTTTATTAAGCTGAAATTGGCCTTAAGTGGCCCTTCACAGTGGGTTATGACCCCCACCCACACACACACTCCCTCTCCATACCCTGTTCATTACAGATTGGAACAAATATGGAAAACCTATCTATCTAACATCTATCTACTACAGTGGGGTGCAAAGGTTTGGGTAGCTTTGTTAATCTTCGTGATTTTCCAGTATAAAAGAGAATAGGCTATTGTGATTTGAATGCTTGGTTGAATAGGTGAGTTTTTATTAGTTAGTCAATCTTTAGTAGATTCTTCCCCTGCAGAAATAACAGTCTCTAAACACTTCCTATAGCTTCCCATGAGAGTCTGGATTCTGGTTGAAGGTATTCTGGACCATTCTTCTTTACAAAGCATCTCTAGTTCATTCGATGGATCCGAGCACGAACTCTTTAACTCACCACAGATTTTCAATAAAATTCCGGTCAGGGGACTGAGTAGGGTTGTCACGGTGTGAAATTTTAACCTCACGGTTATTGTGACCAAAATTACCACGGTTTTCGGTATTATCGCGGTATTTTTTTAAACGTGTTACATTTTCAGACAACTAAATAAACCCTGTATCAGGAAAATACTGTCCTCAGTTTGTGTCTAAATTTTGCCTAAAATGTGTTATTTTTTAATTATGTTGTTTTTTTGTTTACATTTTTCCCTTTCATCTTTAAAATACCAATATTTGCCCATAACTTCTTATTTTTTGTCTGTTTGATGTCATCATTTAAAAAATATTAGATCAGATGATACTCAGTACTCAAGTAGCCTTCTAATCAGTAACAGGTTTTAACAGATTTTAATGTAAACTGGACCTTTAGTCTGCAATAATCTATTGTAGCATTAAGAAAGTCATGTACATGCTAGGGGTTGTATCAACTAGTCGACTAGTCGACTTCACTGCTCTGTAGTGACTTTTTATGCCTTTCATCGACAAGTCGCTGTCACGTGATAATGACTGACAAGATGCAGTCCTAGGAAAAGACAGCAGGTGACTGCGGGTCTTGAGCCGACGCACTGTGCCAGAGCGACGTCCGCCGTAAAACGAACATTTGACCGAATTGTGACCTTTACCCTCTTGCAATTTAACCTTCCCCTCACCCCCATCCTAATGTTAACCAGCAGGCACATGCAAAGCTCTGATCGTTGACGCACTCCAGACATCTGCATCCTGAATACGGCCACAGTAACATTATCAAATTAGGTGTCGCCACCTCAAACACAAGATCGTTTATGTCGGCTCATTTCCTTTTATGTTTTCTGTCTTTTATTGGTGCCTGATGTGTTTCGCTGCTGTGGAGTGAAGCGCATCACCTGTTTTGTCCTTCAGTGACGCACTGCACTGGTGTGGCCGGCGCGAACTCCATTGTTTTTGCAGTCGGTAGATCTTTTAGAACTGAAGTTCAAAGGTAACTCGTAAGGTTAATATATATGAACCCAGGTAGCAGTTTTTCTTTAGGACTGAGAGGAGATGCAGGAAGATAATAAACAGAGACAGGACAGAAAAATAGTCAAATAAAACAAGTTCCTTTTTGCACCTGGTGGTTGCAACAAACAGACACCATTGAAGGTAATCAGAAGTGAGGAACAGAAAATGAAATAATTATTTTAATGTTTAGAGCAGCAGGAACTCTGAGAGGCTGCAGGCACATCAGTGAGTTTGCGGCCACTGCGCAGGGGGAGGGGGGAGGGAGGGCTGAAGCGGAGCAGTAAAGAAGCAGAAACTACCATTGTTAAAAGAGACGTGTTTAACTTAGAAAATGTGGGCGCAATTTTCATTGTCAAAAACTCCCGCGAACCAACCAACCAAACCCCCCCCCCCCCCCCCCCACGACGGACAAAAACGCTTGGTCACCCATCGTCAGTTTTGGCCGCTTCAGGTGTATGACATCATCAACGACTAGTCGGAGTCAACTCAATTTTCATTACTTGACGGTCGACTTTAAAAAATAATTGTCATGCAGCCCCTAGTGCATGCCAAAGGTCATCAGGAATTACACTGTCCAGCCATCTTCATTTGCCTGAGAAACAGTGCTGTTTTTATGATTTTTTTTGTTTCTTTTTTGCCCTGATTGTGCCCTGTGCAATTTTATGACTGAATAAATAAAAATAAATAAATAAAATCAACATTAAATTTAAAAATTGCCTTAAATAACAGAGATCTCAAATTCTGTCAAAATAATTGTGATTATCATTTTTGCCCTAATCAAGCGGCCCTACGACTGGTACAGTATACTATGCACACTGGCGTAACATGGGTTATGATTAATTGATCATTTTTCAATCATCACTAAATTCAGCCAGGTTATTCTTGTAATCCAAGACTTCACATCTTTCCTAAGACACTTAATTAGACTCTTGATAACATCCACGATCAGTATTCAAGAGAGTATGGTTATTGTAGTTGAAATGATCTTGAATGATCATTTACCTTCAGTTATTCTGTGTAATTATTTGTTGTAGAAATGTAGTAATTATTAAGTTTTCTAAACTATATTTATGCTTCTGTGTGTGTCAAATTATTAAGTGTTGGTTGCCTGGCTACCCAAAGTAGCCATTTCCAGAGTCAAGGTCCAGCAATATTAACGACTAATAATTTGCATAATTTAGAAACAGTTGTGGTTAAAGGTTCTCATGTTGAAGAAGTTTGTACAACACTAAGATGATAAAATACAGTTTGTATGTTGTTCATCATTATATTTATCAACTGTGGTTATTTAGTTAGAAAAAATATTTAATTATAAAAGAGAATTAATTAATTATTAAGCATTCAAAAGTATTGTAAATTGGTACCTTTAAGTACCAGTATCGATTCCTAGGTACCGGGAATTGGTACCGAATCGATTCAAATGTGAAAGGTACCCATCCTTATACACTGCCACTGGAATGTAAAATAATTTAAATTCCATCTAGAGGTGAATCATATCCTATGATTCACAATATTACCTATAATTATTTCTTGTCCAGGGAGAAAATCTTTCATGTTAAGCTAAATTCATGATTGTCTTCACAGAGGATAACACTTGCAAGTACAGTGGCCTAGTGGTAGAGTGTCCGCCCTGGGAGTGGGAGATTGGGGTTCAGATCCCGGTCGGGTCATACCAAAGACATTATAAAAACGGGACACAATTCCTCCCTGCTTAACACTAAAGGGGTTGGATTGGGGGGGGTTACACCACCAAATTGTTCTTAAGCATGGCTGTGTCTGCAGCTTACCGCTTCCCAGGGGGATGGGTCGAATACAGAGGACAATTTTCACCACACCAGTATATGTGACAACTGTAGGACTTTAATCTTAATCAAAGTGGAATTAATAAAGTTATTAAGGCAAACATGGCTGGAATTGTACAGTATTCACTTGTATCACTAATCACATTGCAATGACTCAGACGCTCTGGTTGCTCTTTTATGGGTATTTATTTCGAACTACTGTTGCAGTAATCCATGCCTCGCAAACGCTTCACTTTTCAACAAAATCGCCCATAACAGAGCATTTCCTAGCATAATAAAACGGTAAAAACTAGAACTGCTGTCGCCCACAAAATACCCTTTCAAAATAAAACGTTAACCCCTAACATACCTTTTCAAACTGTTACAATATGCCTGTCACTTGGCTGCTGTGGCTCCCCATACCTATGTAATGAAATGAGATTGTTACATTTTAATTAATAGAATAGAATAGAATAGAGTAGAAACCTTTATTTGTCAATTTCTTCAAATGTGCTTGTCATACAAAGGAATACAAAGGAATTGAAATTACATTTCACACTGTCCCATGCGTAGACATTGACAACATAAAGTGTAGATGCACAACAAAAACAGCCCTAACAATAAGGTAATATTAAATAGGTAACAGGATAGATAAGACCTAACCTATAATCAAATAAATTAAATAAGGTGTTCCAACAGTGTTCCCTGGAAGTAGTATACTAGTCTACTTGAGGAAGTCCCAGGTTGTGGTAGTTAGGGGTTTATGTTTTAATGCAGCATAAGACTATAGCCGCAGTAATAGTAATATAAGTAAATAGCGCTAAAAAATATACTAAAAATATATAGCAGCAGGTGTGTGCAATTGCAATGCAGAGGTAGTTGTTTCCAATCAGGAATGTTTCCCAGTTCTTGGTTCAACGAGTATTTCCTTGTTGGAAAGTGTGCGTGGATAGGGGTAGGGGGTGTAGAGTCCAGTCTGTCTTCCTATACTTCTGTCACACTGGTGATTCTGCTGGCTGGGAGCCGGGAGGGAAGAGAGTTCAGCAGTCTCACAGCCTGGTGGATGAAGCTGTTGGTGAGCCTGGTAGCGCGGGAGCGGAGACTTCTGTATCTCTTTCCAGAGGGCAGGAGGCTGAACAGACAGTGCGCGGGGTGGGTTGCGTCGTTGAAAATTGTGATGGCTTTGCGGGTGAGACGAGTGGTGTAAATGTCTTGCAGGGAGGGGAGTGGTACACCAACTATCCTCTCAGCTGTTCTCACAAAGCACTGTAGAGCTTTCCTGGAGAGGATGCTTTCAATAGTTCCTCTGTAGAATGTGATCAAGATGGTGGTGGAGCACTTGCCCGCTTGAGTTTGCGCAGGAAGTAGAGGCGCTGTTGTGCTTTCTTAGCAAGTGATGCTGTGTTGGTGGTCCAGGAGAGGTCCTCCCTGATGTGCACCCCCAGGAACTTGGTGCTGCTCACCCTCTCCACTGCCGTGCCGTCGATGGTCAATGGGGGGTAGCTGGTGTGGCCTCTCTGGAAGTTGACAATAATCTCCTTGGTCTAACTAACATTTAGCAGGAGGTTGTTGTCTCTGCACCAAGTGGTCAGGAGCTCAACCTCTTTCCTGTAGTGGGTCTCATCGCCCTTGGTGATGAGCCCCATCAGCGTTGCGTCATCCGCAAACTTCACAAGGTGATTGGAGCTGTAGGTTGGTGTGCAGCCATGTGTCAGCAGGGTAAAGAGCAGAGGACTGAGCACACAGCCTTGTGGAGCCCCCGTGCTCAGGGTGATGCTGTTTGAGACCTTGTTGCCCACACGCACGACTTGCGGCCTCTGGCTGAGGAAATGCAGCAGCCAGTTGCAAAGGGAGGTGCTGAGGCCCAGTCTGTCCAGTTTACAGATGAGTTGTTGTGGTATTATGGTGTTGAATGCTGAGCTAAAGTCTATGAACAGCATTTTCACATATGAGTCTTTCTTGTCCAGATGAGTTGGGGCTGGGTGGAGGGCAGAGCAGATTGCATCATCTGTGGATAGTTTTGCTCTGTATGCGAACTGGTATGGGTCCAGAGTGGAGGGTAGGGTGGATTTGATGTGTGACATGACTAGTCGTTCAAAGCACTTCATAATAATGGGTGTTAGTGCCACGGGGCGGTAGTCATTGAAACAAGCTGGGGATGGTTTCTTTGGTACAGGTATGATGGTGGCAGTCTTGAAACATGATGGGACAGTGGCTTGCCTCAGGGAGGTGTTAAAGATGTCTGTGAAGACCTGCTTCAGCTCCTATGCGCAGTCTTTCAGCACACTACCAGGGATGTTGTCTGGACCCGCTGCTTTCCGGGCGTTGATGGTGATGAATGTCCTCTTCACGCTGGCAACAGACGGGCACAGAGGCTGGTCGTGTGGAGGTGGTGGTGTTTTCTGTAGGCGTGTGTTGTTCTGTGTTTCAAATCGTGCAAAGAAGCTGTTGAGGTTTCTAAGCAGAGTGGTGTCGCTCTCACAGCTACGCGCTGCAGGCTTGTAGTCTGTAATAGCCTGGATGCCTTGCCATAGGCTTTGTGGTGTCCTTGCTGTCATTGAAGTGGGAGGTTATCTTGAGTGTGTAGTCCTGTTTCGCTTTCCTGATGCCACGGGACAGGTTTGCTCTCGCTGTTCTCAGGCCCATTTCATCCCCAGCTCTGAAGGCCTTGTCTCTGGCCTTTAGCAGCCTGAGGACATCTCCTGTTAGCCATGGCTTCCGGTTGGCTCGAGTTGTGATACTTTTCATTTGTGTTACATCATCAATGCATTTGGTGATGTATGAGCTCACCGTATCTGTGTGCTCCTCTATGTCTATAATGTTACTGTAGGTAGCTGCTTCCTTGAATATGTCCCAATGAGCCATAAGGCGTGGGATTCCATATGAAATATAGAATCCACCTTACAGATCGAAGGGTTATTTAAACCAGAAGATTGGATCTTTTTATTGCAGGGATTAGATAACCGTTACGTATTCACTCAGAGACAACAGAATAGAGAGAGTCAAGTTTAAAAGTTAAGAATTTTATTACTAACAAATTAAACTAGACTGCCTTCAAAACTAAATGTATTGTGTAACTAAAGTGGATGAGACAGCGAATGGATGACGTGTGATGTTAAATCAGAACCAGCAAATCCGAAGAAGCGATTAGTTCTGACGGGAACTGAAGATGTTGTTTTGCATTGTAACGTGAGGAAATATGGGTTTTCCAGTGGCGGCTGGTGAAAAATATTTTTGGTGGGGCTGTGCTATTTTTTTATTTTTAAACAAACTTGTGCTTTCTGAGCTTTGTGCACAACTTCACCATTTCCTGAATTAAGCACAGCTCTTTTATTTCCTGTCTTACATCATTGGACAAACTGATTAATCCAGGTGTGTCTGACTATTGGCACGCTGCCTTGCGGACCAAGGTTGAAAAATACTGCATTAAATTGCAAATAAAAGAACACGACCATAAATGGTAAATAGGCAATGCAAGAGGCAAGTAACAAAACCATTTTGTTTAATTTCAACATTTGAGTGAACACCAAAAATTATGAGCAGGTCACTGTTACAGTAATGGTAGTAAACACCACTTAGACAAAATGCCAGAAATTTACACTGTTAAATATTTCTGGAGTGTTGTGCCAAGGTCAACTTTATACAAAGATCAAGTGGATGCATTTGTGTGTGTGTGTGTGTGTGTGTGTGTGTGTGTGTGTGTGTGTGTGTGTGTGTGTGTGTGTGTGTGTGTGTGTGTGTGTGTGTGTGTGTGTGTGTGTGTGTGTGTGTGTGTGTGTGTGATACCTCATTTGTACAGAAATTTTGCCCTTCTGTCCTTCTGAGTGGCAAAGCTCTCGATGAGCTTTTTATTGAAGTCAGGAATGTTTGTGACAAGCTTTTTTTTCCATGGAGAGCATGGCAAGAGCATTCAGCCCATCCTGTGTCATGGTGTTCCTCAAGGAAAGTCTTAATCCTCTTTAAAGTAGAAAAGCACCTTTCTGATTCGGCTGTGGTCATGGGTGTGGTGACAAGAATCTTCTTTTGTATGGCTCAGGATGGTGTGAAAAACCTGTCATATGATGAATAAAAAACAACAGATAAGTACATAGGAAACACTTTCATAGGAAATAATGTCATCAGTATCCTCTTACAAATGTCATATTTCCCAGTTTTTGGGACAATAAAACATTTCTGATTCTCAATCAGATGTTTTTACATTTGAGGTAAAAACATCTAATTGAGAATCAGAAATGTTTAATTGTCCCAAAAGCTGGGAAATTTGTTTGCTGCAGCAGAAGTGTAACAAGTAAAATGGAATCAGATTGATGTATGTACAAATTTACATGAAATACACATTTACGTGATTAAATATGTATAATAAGTATGTGTGTTGAAATTAGTTTTTACAGTTATTGCACATTAAACATGTTATTAAACAAATGTCCCGGTTTGTGGGACAACCAAGGATTTCTGTTTCTGATTGTCTTGTTCACAGAAATGTAATGTACAGCTTACCTCTGCACCCAGCTGCTGTTGTTCCCTGCATGGCAACGTTAGCTCTGCTGCCTAGCATGGCTAGCTTCACCGTGTTGTTGTCCATGTGTGCCCGGGATGACTCGTGTTTCTTCCCCTTCTCAGAAAAATGTTTCATGTCTGTAACTCCTGACTCATCCATGCCTTATCTGTCCCAGCCGTTTTGAATAACAAACACGGAAAGCAAAATAACGCATTAGCGTGATTGCATCCAGCTAGCCAAGCCTTCTTGGTGTACCAATTTTGGGAGAAGCCTAGTATGTACAGTTTACCTCTCTCCTTCTCCTGCTGGCTTATACGTCGGGCTGATCTGGTCCAAGCTCTTTGACATTAGGTTTTTCCACCATAGTTCTCTCGAACGGATAGTGGAGAAGAGACCGAACTGAATTCAGTGGCTGCTGAGATCCGGTATTCATGCTGGTTGTAGTCACCGGCGGCGTCCATGTTACATCTGCGTCACGACCAAAAACGACTCTGCCGAGTTCTACCGAACACCAACGAATCCTTTGGCGGTAGCTCCATCGCCCATCATGCTACTGAAACGTTCTGAAACAACGTCGACGCTGATTGGATACATTCCCATTCCTACCCTTTGATATTCTTGTCAGCAATTGGACAGCTGGTCTCGTCCTGTTTGGGCGATTGAAAAACAGCACACACAGCCTCCACCGCTCGGCAGAGACCGGCAGAGATAGGCAGAGACCGGCAGAGACCAATATAGATATATATATATATATGATTTATTTTTGTTACAAAACACACAATTAACTTAGAATATGTGATTATTGTTAATTTTATTTATTTATTTTTTTAATAAAAATTAAAAACACGGAAAAACTGGGAGGGCGGCGCCCTATCGCCCTCTACTGGCCAGCCGCCACTGGGGTTTTCTGTCACAAAGGTGGTGTTGGACTCAGCTGTGTCAAAGCTGGGTCGCTGAGAACTTTCACCCACAGATTAAGACCTGAACGCCAGCGAGTCTGGGAGGAAACCATAACATCTGCCACCTGCAGTACCAGAAGAAGGAGTTCTCATGGACAAGTAGTCATAACAAGTCAAAACATAAAGTTTAAACTTCCTTTTCTTGTTTTGAATGTTAAAAGTTTAATCATCAATTTGCTCATTATAAATGTGTTTTAATCAAATGAATGACTATTATGCTTTGGGGTAATTATTAGAGATTTAATGAATCCATAATTAGATAATGTTGAGAGTGTTTGTTGCTGACCTTCACACACACTCAAGCACACACACCCACACACAGATTCTCACAGTTAAACTCCAAAACACATTTGCTGACGCACACGTTTGCTTTGAGAAGAGAAAGGTTTTTGGTAAGTTTCAGTCTTATGATTTCAGTTCGTGCTTGACAACGAAAGAGAGAGGACGTGTGAACAACCGCTGAAAGGGGGGAGCCGGTTGGCTCGTTCCCCCCCCCCCCCCCCCCTCTCTCACGCTGTTCCTGCCAAGCCAGGCAGAATAGCTGAATCGCGACTTCTAACGCAGACTCATTACCGAGTCTTTTGATTTCTGAGTGAATTTACTTAAGAAAGCGCATCGACAAAACGCTCTACCATCAACGTGTACCGAGGGCAACTCTGGACTGGTTCCGTTCGACACCTACGTCTCTCCTGTCAGCCGCCGGTGTCATCTGGATGAACCACAACATCCTCCACGGCCCAGATCCGAAAGAGGGTCCACAAGAGTTCGGTGAGACAGGGCACGGTGTTTAGCGTTTGATGCAGTTCTCTGATAAGACCTAAGTTTATCCAAACCATCACTTCACTCAGACACCTGTTTCTTCCTGAAGCAAAATCAGATGCACACACGCATTCATCTCACCTCATGTTCAATTCTCACGACACTTTGCACACACACGCATCCATAACCACATCCTATTACTCTCAATCTTCATTCACCAACAGAAGGTCTATTTGAGCAAGAACAGCATATCAACTGTTAAAGATTGTCCCACAAAGTTGCCAATGTTGATTGTTATTTCCTGTTTGTCAATTTTCAAAATCATTAGTTTAATTTGAAGAATTAAAACTTTTAATTGTCAAACTGGTTTCCTCATTGAACTGAAACACAGACACACAGATATTATCGTCAGTTTATCGATGAAAACAACCTTTGAGTCTTCTTAACAATATAACTGAGTAAAGACAGTTTCTCCTTACAATATAACTGAGCCAGTCAATTTTTTCTTTACAAATATGGCTGAGCCAGCCAAATTTCTTTACAATATGGCGAGCGTATCCAGACTTCTATATCTGCGATATATCTGATTTCAAACATCTACTATCTGATTTTTCGCAATTTTAGCCTTTTCTCTGTGTTTCACTTTGATGTCTTATTTTGAAGAAAAAAAACGGAAATTATTCCGCTGAAGTCACTCTTCCGGGAGACGTCCTGGTGGAAACTTGACGGTGGAAGATCTCCGATCTCAAATTGTCCGCAAATTACATACGGTACTTTGATTTATCCCATCTTCGCCTTCGGAGCGAACGTGTGAGATGTGCTTTTGACTAAATTCTGCCCATTTTGACGCGACGCCGCGCCTCTAATCTCTTCAGGTCGGAAAGCTACATTTCCGCTCTGAAACTTGCTAGGTGAGCTACCGTGAGCACCTTAACTTCAATTCTAAGATTAGGACTAAATTCTCGGACACCCTTTGTCTCAGTGTGTTGACACTGTGGGCGAGCTATTGTGGAAGATATTTCCATTACATAGGCGACAGCCGAATCTAACCGGAATGCTCGTAGGCACCTACCGTAGCTTAACTTGCTCGGTAAACGCTGTAAGTCGGGTTATGGCCGGAGCGCGTTACTGCATCCAGATTGCGTACGCTTTAAAGTCCGTTTTAGCAGAGCGGAGCGAGATGCCTGCTTGTTAATCGGGAAAATTTAAGTCTGGTCGCTACAGACGAAAAGCTAGACCTAGCCTGAGAGCTAAGCTAGCGAGCCACAGTTGGACAAAACGGGAACGCGTCCCATTAAATTGTCAAACCATTTCTGACACAGTAAGTCTGTGTCCTCACAAAACCCGCATTGGCGGTGATTCTTGTAAATCACTACGATGTGTAGAATCTACATTTTGCTACGTTTGTCCGTCTGATACCAACACGGCAGCGTAGGGTTTATTATTTTTTTATTTTTATTTTTGTTTTGGACCGCTGTACGGGTCGGCTTTCACAGCCTCCGTTGCTCGGATCCATGACTTTTTCTTCCATCTTGTGAAGTTGTGTGCATTCATTTCTCTATCAACAGCTCCTTGTTTTACCCTGTGTCATAAAGTTAAGTTACGCTACGGACAGTCCTTGTTTGTGAGATGAATTAAGGAATTTGCCCGGAGTTTTACGTCGACTCAGAAGGTAAAAACGCGAGTTGCTCTGAACTTATTGAGGGATGGACGAGACACGACAAAATCTTTCTTGTACTGTTACACCTGATGTAAGGTTCTCTGACGTTCTGCTTCCAGAACATGCCAAGACGCAGGAGACTGTTTACCGGCCGAGCCACGCTGGTCCCTCCGCCCGCCCGAACGGGCCCGCATTAGTCGGGTGCCGCCGGTCGGGCACGGTGGGGACTAGTGGCAGCGGTTCGGTGCCAGCTGCTCGGGGTCGGAGGTGGTTCTGGTCTGCACTTCATGACGTGAATTCAAACAACATGCTGTTTACAGTCATAACGTTTTTTCTTTACATTTATTTCTTCCAGGGGGTCAAAAACCCACCATCGATATCAAGGTTTGAAATAAACAACACTTTCTCTGCTACTTTTAAGCTGAATAAATCTCTTGAGCCTATGGTTAACCTCTCTGACAAACAGGTTGTGCTCAACCCTTTGGTTCCTGATGCTTCTTCTCTGTCATCCATGTTAAAGGCTGACCATCTCTCCAGCATGGGTGTGAAATCTTCAGGCTGTGATCCACCGCTTCAGTCAGGGGTCTGCTTTACTCGTCAGTCCGCCTCATGCACAAACCGGCTTGTTTATCGGGGCGTGATGGAAACGACAGCCGCCGTGAAACACTTGTGGTCTCCGGACGGAGCAACCTTACCATTTGCAGGGTTTGTGCCCGGACATCTTGACCTTTCTGTGAATGACCTTGTCACTTTTCAGTTTGTGACCTCTGCTAATACGGTGGCCAATTCTTTTCTCCTTTCACAGGGGTGTGACTTTGTCTCTGGCCTCTGTGCTCTATTTCCTGTGATTTCTCTTTCAGGTGACCACGACGGCGCAGGAAAACCTGCGGTTTCCAGCAGTCCAGTGGTCAGTGCCGATGTTGAGGAAGCCTCAGTGGTTACTGTGCACACCTCTCTCACGGGCTCGGGAAGGCCACCCGGCCCGGGAGGTGCAGGTGGGTGCAGTGATGCCCTGCTCGGGGCCCCGCCTGACAAAGGGGGGGTGCCGAGTGGCACTGAGTTTTCCGTTGCGGACTTCAACCTGTTCGGGGGAAACCCTCCTCCGAGCGGGCGGGTCATTGCAGGAATCGACACTGACCTTCCACCAATTCAGCTGACAACACTGACCTCCGACCCGGAGTTAGGTGCTGCACCTTCTACGGGGCGGAGTTCTAGTCAGTCTGTAACTACTCTGGTTAAACCGGGTTTTTCTGATTCTGTGTGGGAACCTCCATCATTCTTGGGAATAAAGTATTCTTGGCTTCAGTTTTCAGGGCAGAACATGTTCCTTTCGATAGTGTCATGTCTGTATCTGATTCTAAACATGGCTAGGTTTGCTTTGACACCCGTGACACAACCATCCTTGGATCACTCCTTTTCAGAACCTCAAAGTCCAACACCTCCAGGTCTTTGGACATCTGAACACCTACTCTTTCAGCACGATCCAGGTGACAATGTGCATCTTCTTGGTAGTAGGGCTTTTAAGAGCTTAAGAACTGTTCTTTGTTATGCTTCTCCTGTCTCACAGACACGGCATAAGTTTGAGAAACAAAAGGGGGGTGGGGAGCCTCCTCCTGCTTTGCGAGCATCATTTTCGCATTTCCAGTTCACTACTATTTCTGGTCACAACAAAGTCGCCTCCGTAAAGCTGCAACCCAACTTTGAGCAGGTAAAATCAGGTTCTGATCTAACAATTATACCATCAGCTTCGCTCGAGTTCCGGACGGAACCCTCAGGTAAATTCAAACAAGTTTCCCTGTGGGTTCGTAACACAAGATACAAACAGTTTGATAACCAAATCGCTTATGAGCCTGCTCCCACAGATACGTCCAAACTCGTGTCTCTGTGGGTCCGCAATACCAGATTCAAAACTCTATTCTGACCAACTCTATTCTGACCGGATTCTTTTCCACTAACTGGTGGACCGTTACAAATTCTCTCGTTTGTGGGATGAATTTTTAACAAATGTGATATCCTTTGAATTTTTTTTCAGGTTGCCTGCCTCCAGCCAGGACACCTGCTACTAACTCACATTTTTAGGGATTACTAACCTACTGATTTACATTTTTAGAATTGATTTACATCTCTATCTTTTTATTAGTGCTTTGTGTAGCATGATTATGTTTGATTACAAATTTAATTTTATTTTGTTACTATTTCCCTTAAAGGCACAGTCCGCAGGATGACGCCATCAGGGTGAGGAGGAGGAGATTTTTAAATTCGAACGGCTGTTGCTCACTCCCCCGCCCTTCCTGAAAGAGCCGAAAGCCACACCTCCCAATGTGCACGCGCAGGAAAAGCAGAGTCAACATCGGAGCATTGCTTCTTGTAATAGAGCTGAGCTAGTGTTAGCAATGGAGTTATCTGAGGTAAGAAAGTTGTATTTAACCAGCACATTAAACACTTACTGTTTACAAAAGGCATTTTATAAAGAATATCTATAAATATATTTATATTTTAAAATACCAGTAACAGTTGGCAATCTATATTGTAAATAAAATTAATCCTATCAAATTGTTAGCATTTTATTACAAGTAACTAGCTTATTTTTAATTGCTTTGCCATTCAAGATGGGATGAATATATCAAAGCATATAAATAATTTATGTGGAAATCATGAAGAAACACTGCATTCTGTGTAGTCCTCCTATAATCATGGTTGTTTTCATAGGGTTTCTGTTTATTGTTGGTTTAGCCCAAATTTTGACTAGATGCAAACCTGATCTGTGTCAAAATTGATTAATATGCAAGAGTACTTTTTATATTAGTATAATTTTTTTTTTATTCTAATACAATTTAGAGTTCAGTGATTGAGGAATCCTCTGAGGAAGAGTTTGAACCTCCTATTGCATCCTCAAGACGTGGTGCAAAAAGGAGATGCCCACCATCATCTCAAAGCCGCGGTGCATCCAGAGGCCGTGGTGTGTCTAGAGGCCGCGGTGCATCCAGAGGCCGAAGAAGTGTGAGACACTCAGCTGAGGACCTTGGAGATGAAGATCTCTCTCGAGTTCGGAATCTTTGTTCCGAGCTAATAGACTTTGAACGTGTAAGCATAACTGTTGCTGTAGCATCTCTTTCCACTTTTGTAGCAACACATACAGAACCTGAACCCTCAGCAGGCTATTGACATCCTTACCATGGTGCTGGACAGACATTGGTGTTCTCTTTGATGTACTTGCCCTCTCTGGTCCACCTGCCACAACACCTCCAACACCCAATCAACCTTCATGGTGTGTATGCTCCCACTGCAGAGATATGCCAACTGATTTGGAAAAGAAATGCTGCCAACAGCCTCCCCAGACATGTATTTCAACTGTACCACACATGGAGGAGTTTATTCTGCAAAATTCCCTGACCCCAATGGTAACTACACTGGTTTTATTCCAAGACGATTGTAAATAAATGTATATATTTGATATTTTACATAAGTTTGTTTTTATATATTTTTGTTTGATGCTCTAATAAAGTGTTCTAAAGCACAACTCTGTGTTGCATTTGTAAAAATACCATAAATTTTAAAACTCCTGCACAACAACAAAAAATTATGTCGACCTCCAACATTTTACATAAATTTTTAAATTATTAGTCCTTATTTCCCCAAAATATATCTTTATTTTCAAAAAAATAAATAAATAAATAAAACACAGGAAACAAAAATAAAGAAGGTTTTGGGTTTTCTCTTGCCTCCCCCAACACCTATGTCTGTGGCAAAGTTTTACCTGTAAATAAAAAATAAATTCAATTAGCAATGGACTATTGTGTGGAAGATGTAAGGCAGATAATGTTTTATTTTACCATCACCGCAAGTCCGTAGGTGTTGTAGAAGTTCCTCTGTTGATGGTGCAGGAACTCCGGACAGCAAACCATAACGCCTTGGATCCTCAGGCCTTAGCTTGTAGCGTCGAGGAAGACCTTTCTTGCTTGTCAAACGTCGGTCAGTTGCTTCTGGGATATTACAGTCATGAACTGTATCCTCTATGTTAATTTCTTGCAGAGTCTCAAGTTGTAATGTTTTTTGTAATGCTGCTCCAGTCCTGTGAACAAAAGCTTTTTATTAACTATGCGCTATTGCAGTTTTATAGAATGTTAAACGAAAAGAATTACCTTATGTGTATATAAGGTGTGTAGTCCTCATCACCGCTGTCATCAGTACCGCTGTCCATCTCAATGGTTTCGTCCTCCTCTGAAGACGAATCAACTTCTGTTTCTCTGCTTGGTGACCATGTGTCATCTGATGACTCTATCCTGAATACACACAATATAAAGTTTTTAGTATGGAAAATTACACACATTTTATTAACATCTGAATACTTACACAGAGTTTTGAATATTGTTGAACTCTTCCTCGTCAGTGTTTGCTTCAATTCCCACACAAGATAACCTAAAAAAGTAATTATTGTTTACTTTTCCTGACAAATGTGACAGCCAAATACAGATACAACCTTGTACTTACATTTGTGAAGATCCTTCTTTTTTAGTTTCACCTTGTTCCATCACCTCCTCCAAATTATCATCCCTATGAAAATAAAATACAAGCACAAAAATATGATTAGAATCAATACTGTACATATTTTGTCATTTTGAAGGTAATAGACCTCGTCTATTGGCCGTCATCATCACCCTCTCCTTATTTTTCTCACTCTACTTATTACGCATTTCTCTGTATCCACTGAATTCCTTCTTTACAAATAATTTCCTGTCTCTCTCTTTACATTTTAAAAACACAATTGTGTTATTTTTTTCTCATAAACTTTGAAATAAAAATATAATTTTTTAAAATATGTTTAATTTTGTTGTTGTGAAGTGCCTCAAGAGTTTTATCTTGAGAGGCGCTATATAAAATGTAGTTTTACTATTTATTTCTATACATTTTTTATAGTCATTCATTGTCCCATTTCTAGAATTTTTTCAAAATAATCCACCACTAACTTAAAACAGAGGCAAAATTATAATATTCCTGGTAGGTTTTTACGCAGCTATTTACCTTTCAGATGACTCTCCATGAATGCTAGACAGAGCTGGCACTGGTGTTGGAGAAATATTAGTGATCACAAGCTAAACAAGTCTCCCCAGCCTTCACAGATTTTTGCACGAGCTGATTATCACTCCTTTTATTTTAATATGGAGTTTTCACGTAGGTAAGACCACAAACTCAGACGGTAATCTGTACACGTGGCCCACCCAGGTTAGCACAATAAGTCTTTCAGTGCTAATGGAAACGTAAGGTTTTGGATACGTTCCTGATCAATCACACCTAATTCTAACTGCTGAATCATCTCCTCAGACTTCTACAAGTGCTACATGAGCTGCTGATTACTCATTTTAATCAAACACGCAGCTCAGGAAAGTGTAAACACCTAATTCAGCTTTCAAGATGCTAACTGAACCCCGTTAATGGGGAAGTTATAAACAAGAGCTTAAAACAATATACTGATGTGGCCTATAGTTAAATGCCACACTAATCATTAGCTCCCATATAAACAAAAAACTAAAATCCCATTTCGTTACTCAAACTTCTTCCAAATATAGCATAAATAGTTCGACTAGCATCGATTCATGTCGACTTAGCATTCAAGCTAATGCTACATTAGCCAATAGGACACCAAGCATACAAAGCTTGTTTGCTCTATTAATCCTTTCAGTGAAAGAAAGATTATAAATAAATTTATCCGAAAAACAATAAATAACTTACCTGTCTAAAAGATACTTTGCCAACTCTTCATCCGTTTTCAGGCCGTGTAGATCACGAAAATCTCTCCGTGTGTAAAACAATCTCCAATGTAAATTCTACTCGACTGTCTTAAATGTCTTACAGCCACTTTTGAAGAAGGGCTTTTAAACTTTTTAAATGTTTTTTGAGATGTGGAAGGCAGTCGAGGAATCGGTAATTTGGGGTTTTGTTGCTCTGTGTTTCTGCATTAAGCCGAGTGAGGCGCGTGACACTGTTGTGCACGCTGAGACCTGCTCGTGCTCGATGATTGACAGCTGCCCCCTGGTGGAAACGCAGCGCTATTGGTCAACGCGTTAGGCTTGCAGAAATATTGGCTGAGCTCTACAGGGCAGGGGAGGGACTTAGGAGAAAATTGAAATATTAAAGATTATTTACTTTTTTTAATAAAATTGGGTCAGATGGTCAAAATCAAACATTTTTAAAGTTATTCTACATTTAAATGTTGCAGACTGTGCCTTTAAAGGGCCACATGCCAATTTGCCCTTCATTTTCATGATTATTTCTTTTATATATATGCCTTTACTTAATGCAGCCTGCTGAGTTTCACATATCAGTTAGGATTTAATTTATTTTATTTGTGTTTTCTCTGCATCACGTTTTTACATGACATGTAGAACAGGGTGCAGAACATTTCTTCTTTAGATAATTCACAAAAGGCATCCACATTTTCCCAGAGGCACCCATAGATAGGTTTTGATTGATTTCTTTGATTTGCATCAAATGCTATCTATCGTGTGGGCTGTCTCACTTTGTCTCCTCCGAGCTCGTATGGACTACATCCCATCAGAGAGGTCGTCTTCACCATCCTTCAACTGGTTTCCTGTCGCATGGGGCTTCGGTCGTGGTTCGAGATGGGTCGAGGTCTGCGCTGGACTTCGCCTGGACTACGCCTGAGGAATACATCACCTGCCCAGCTCCGTGTGACACACGAGCTGCTTATCCTTTGAATACCTTTGCATTATTGCTGATGAAATTAACTGCTATTGGCATAGCTCTGCTTTCAAGATTTCCTAAGTGGATTACTTTACAATGATTGCAACAGTTTTGGCCTTAATCATCTGATCAGGATATACTCCCTTCTACACGAGACCTGTGGAGACGCTTAATCGTTCCTGCCTTCATCTGGGATGTCTACCTTCACGAGTACATCACCTTATTGAGGTTGTGACGTCAGGTGGCCTCTGCTTGACCACCATGTCGTCACAAAAGGGGGGATCTGTAACGTGAGGAAATATGGGTTTTCTGTCACAAAGGTGGTGTTGGACTCAGCTGTGTCAAAGCTGGGTCGCTGAGAACTTTCACCCACAGATTAAGACCTGAACGCCAGCGAGTCTGGGAGGAAACCATAACATCTGCCACCTGCAGTACCAGAAGAAGGAGTTCTCATGGACAAGTAGTCATAACAAGTCAAAACATAAAGTTTAAACTTCCTTTTCTTGTTTTGAATGTTAAAAGTTTAATCATCAATTTGCTCATTATAAATGTGTTTTAATCAAATGAATGACTATTATGCTTTGGGGTAATTATAAGAGATTTAATGAATCCATAATTAGATAATGTTGAGAGTGTTTGTTGCTGACCTTCACACACACTCAAGCACACACACCCACACACAGATTCTCACAGTTAAACTCCAAAACACATTTGCTGACGCACACGTTTGCTTTGAGAAGAGAAAGGTTTTTGGTAAGTTTCAGTCTTATGATTTCAGTTCGTGCTTGACAACGAAAGAGAGAGGACGTGTGAACAACCGCTGAAAGGGGGGAGCCGGTTGGCTCGTTTCCCCCCCCCCCCCCCCCCCCCCTCTCTCACGCTGTTCCTGCCAAGCCAGGCAGAATAGCTGAATCGCGACTTCTAACGCAGACTCATTACCGAGTCTTTTGATTTCTGAGTGAATTAACTTAAGAAAGCGCATCGACAAAACGCTCTACCATCCACGTGTACCGAGGGCAACTCTGGACCGGTTCCGTTCGACACCTACGTCTCTCCTGTCAGCCGCCGGTGTCATCTGGATGAACCACAACATCCTCCACGGCCCAGATCCGAAAGAGGGTCCACAAGAGTTCGGTGAGACAGAGCACGGTGTTTAGCGTTTGATGCAGTTCTCTGATAAGACCTAAGTTTATCCAAACCATCACTTCACTCAGACACCTGTTTCTTCCTGAAGCAAAATCAGATGCACACACGCATTCATCTCACCTCATGTTCAATTCTCACGACACTTTGCACACACACGCATCCATAACCACATCCTATTACTCTCAATCTTCATTCACCAACAGAAGGTCTATTTGAGCAAGAACAGCATATCAACTGTTAAAGATTGTCCCACAAAGTTGCCAATGTTGATTGTTATTTCCTGTTTGTCAATTTTCAAAATCATTAGTTTAATTTGAAGAATTAAAACTTTTAATTGTCAAACTGGTTTCCTCATTGAACTGAAACACAGACACACAGATATTATCGTCAGTTTATCGATGAAAACAACCTTTGAGTCTTCTTAACAATATAACTGAGTAAAGACAGTTTCTCCTTACAATATAACTGAGCCAGTCAATTTTTTCTTTACAAATATGGCTGAGCCAGCCAAATTTCTTTACAGCATTAAGCTTTGGTTAGCTTCAGAAATACATGAGACACCATTTGCCGGTCTACCTTGCCTTCGGTGGAAGTCCTCTGTAGATCAGGAATATCGAGGTCCAGTGAACTCTCTCTGGAAACCGGGCTGGTAGGAGAAGCCGCGGTTCTGATCAAACCCGTCTTGAGTTACTTCCGGCACACGACACTTTAATTGGCGTCTGGTCAGACCCAAGCCTGGGTCGGTGGATGGAGCTTTTATTCTGAAAAGGAGCTGTTGTTGCCGCTGGTTGTTATAGCGACTGGATTTTTCAGCTTGTCGTTGGTTCTTTCAGTTAAAGAGTTTAGATCAGGATTGGCCACTGCGTCACTTTCTCTGGAACGCTTTGAACTGGCGTTAGAGCTGACGTGGCGTAGTTTTATATTTCGGATTTTATGGTTTATTGTCGAATGAAAATTACAAAACACCGTCAGAAGCACGCCTCTGTCAGATCTGTAAGATTCTTATTGGATCAGTGAAAGTAATGTGTTATGTCTATTAACGCTATGTGAAATGAGTCCTGTTGGAACACTTAAAGTCACAGTACATATTATATTCTATAGGATCATGATAAAAGTAATTAATATTTTGATTTCACAGATCGGTCACATCTTATTTATTGACTAACACTTTGATGGATTAGCTTTACTGAAATAGAGTTCTTTGATTAATTAAAAGAAAAGAGTTCATTCTTCATTCTTCTGTTGAGCTGAAAATAAGCAGGTTAGAAGGAATGCATGAGACCTTGAGACTTTCTCTCATGCAGACTAGTCTTGAACAAAGAAGGGAAAAATAAGAGTCATTGTGTTCATTACACCTATTTCTTGATTACACGCGGGAGGGGTTTGGCTCATCTTCACACAAGCAGGATTAACAGAACTGCGTCGGGACGGGAGCCACGGTGAAAAGGCTCACCCAAACACAGGGTATCTGCAGGTTTAAGGGAGCCAAATTTAAGACTTTTTAAGACCTTTTTTAAGGCCACTTTGACCAAATTTAAGCTATTTTTAAAATTAAATTTAAGCTATAATTTCCAGCTATTGCCTGGACCCAGTGCTAACCACGTCGCGAAATTGGGATTAACCATCCAGTTACCATTAAACTTGCACTTCCCCATGGCGCAAGCTCCCACTAGCTTAACCAGCTAATGTGCTCATCTAAAAATAGCCCCCTTTCACAACCAACTGAATGTTTACGGTTCCACTTACGCCAACATCATACACAAAAAAATGCTGAACACTGACTAGAAATTCACGAAAATTTTAAAGAAAAAAAATAATCTTGTTTATTGGGTCTTTGGTAATTTAAGACCTTTGGAAACTGTATTTAAGGATTATTTGTCATTTTTAATGATTTTTAAGGCCTTAAATTTGGAAAAGCAAATTTAAGACTTTTTAAGACTTTTTAAGAACCCGCGGATACCCTGAAACACGAATTAAAATCCACAAATAATGTAAAACCATTAGGGCTGGGGGTAAACGATTATTTTTAAAACGATTATTCTGACGATTATTTTATCGAATAGTCGACTATTCTAATGACTATTTATACAATTAATCTAATGATTATTTTTCTATTGCACAGTTAATAAAAACCAAAAAATCTCTAATAAATTCCTCCAAAAAATTGATAAATTGTTACTGTAAGAGAATAAACACTACAGGCCTTCCATTTTGTATAACACTGCTTTTATTGTGTTGGTTGGTTATGTTCTGGTGACGTGTAGAACTTGGGAGTGCAGGCTGCTGCCTGAGAGGTGGTTGGAGACGGAGTGTCTCCATGCTGCTTTGTTTTGGTCACTTATGTGCGTGAGGCGAGTGGTGTTACGACTCTTCCTGGGGAGTTTGGCTCGTGTGCAAAAAGGAAGGGACAATAATGTGGGATTTAAAAGTTAAAATGATGATCAGGTTTATTTACAACTACAAAAAAACAAATCTTTCCATCCACAGGTTGGGAGTAATAAAACTAATTCTGCCTGTGGGAAATTAAAACAAAAGTACAGATAGCTAGGGATGTCCCACTGGGCAAATATTACAGGGTTTTGGACCAAAATAAGAATCTCCAAAGTTCCAAACTCTAAACTGGGTGGTTAAACCAAACTCAAGGTGATATTTTAAACTAAACCGAAAACCCACAACACTCTAAATGTAATAAAAGGGAGATTTTATTACATTTAGACATTTATTAATTTGTACCACAAATTATTATCTTTTATGTGTTCAACATGTTTAAATATCGCTTGTTTAATTAACCAACATTTCTAGTGTACAGCGCCTTGTTTGGTTGTAATGCCTTGTGAATGCGCTTTATAAATAAAATTGGATTGGATTGAAAAAAGATCAACTCTAAACCAAAACGTAACAGTTTATCCAAACGCAAGAAGCTGTTAGCGAAGATGCTAACAGTAGCTTTACCAACGTTAAGTTCAAGTTGCCAAGTTTAAATAAACCAAAAACACCCAGCAGCAAACAGACCAGCATGGAGGAGAGACTGCTACCACCAAAACAGCTCTCCTAATGTCTGAAAGAAGCTCCTTTATGAAGGGAGAAACGCTCCCGGTGATTTTCTGCATCTGCTATAGAGACGGAGCAGCGCATTTGACCCCGGAAGTTGTTGTCCGTTGCCGGGAAACGAAGGCGGGCAAAACAGGAAAGGAACCTAGTAGCGGACGGACATTGTTCCGGGTCTTCGGTATTTGGCGGAGATGTTAGTGAAGGTGGAGAAGAGGGCGAACTAGAGGAAAAACAGGCAGATTCCACCTCTTTTTACAAACTCCTGTGGATGCAACAAGTGGGCGCGGTGCGTCGACTACCAGATCTGACATCGACGAATTTTTAGAATCGAGCCGTCGACGTCATCGAGGCTTCGCTACAGCCCTAAAAACCATTAAGCCAAATATAAAGTTTATGGCAGAACACTGACCCACAGCTTTCCTGATCAAGCAGACATGTGAGAATACATGAAATGACTGCTTAAAGACAGAGTAAGCGAGTGGCTAGCCTTAGATGCACCCGCATTATTTAGAAATACACTGCTTGGCTCTTATACCTTGCTCTTGTTGTATTGTTGTGTCTCCCTTTTTTTGTTTATCTTTCTCTTTCTGCAGGTCTAGAAGCAGACTCTTGTTCATCATTGATTGTTTATTTTTGTTTTCAATTTTCTGCCACAATTGTAATTTCTGGTAAACAAGGAAGATATTTAATAATTTCTGGCACCTTGTCTCATACTCCCATCTTACTTATTAATACCTAACTTTGATGACCCTCAATTTATGAATAAATTACTCGAATGACTTCCCTCGTTCAATAACACTTTGGTTGTATTTGGGGGCGACTTGAACTGTGTTATAGATCCCAGTTTAGATCGTTCTACCCCTCGTACCTTGTCCACATCACTGATGTCCAAAGTTCTGTCTGATTTTGTCTCAATACAGCTGTGTGGATCCTTGGCGGTTTTGCAACTCGAATGCAAAAGACTTTTACTTTTTTCACAACCACAACCGACTTTTTCACTTATTTATTATTTTTTATTAATGTTAAATTCATTTCTAAAGTCTCAGTAATTAAATACACCTTATTTCTTATTCCTTATTAAATATACCCCAATTGTTATTTCTGATCACGCCCCTCTGATCATGGAAATTAAAATTTCTTCTCAACCTCTGTACTTCACTCCTTGGAGATTTAACGCCTCACTATTGGTAGATGACAAAATCAATAAATGAATTTTGTCATCTATTGATGACTTCATCGCTCTTAACTCATTCACTGCCATTGACGACAAAAGTCGTCATTTTAAATCCAAGCGTTCACTGCCAAACTAAAGTCGTCATTTGCATTTTTTTACAGTGTGGGCGTCGGAACGAGCCCCCGCACCGTGAGAACAAACATCCCAGCTCTAAAGCCGATCTTCATCCGTGTACGTCACACGTCACGTGATCAGGAAGCAGAAAATCCATGTGTTAGGAGATCGTTTTGGGTTGCTGCTGTAAAAACAGTTGTGCAGGATCCTAAAAAGCTTCTGCTGATCACAATTCGACAACGGATTATGGAAGAACAGATAACGCTCGACACGAGCGGATTCTTCCTGATGTAAGAGGTGAGTCTCCGCTTTGTTTTGTTAGTTTTGGCGTTGACATCATCATGGAGCGCAACGTTCTGTGACTCGTAAAACAACTGTGAAAACGCTGAAAAACGCTGGCAGCGAAGGGCTTTACTGATCAGAAAACAGCTGGCAGTGAATGAGTTAATAAGAATGAGATGCATCGTATTTCACATTCGTTGCTTTGGGAATCTCTAAAAGCTTATTTGCCCGATGTAATCATCTCCTTGTCTGTCCATAAAAACAGGGACTGCAAAGCTAAGTTGGCTGAGCTTTCCAAAAGTGTTTCAAAAATCGATGACCAAATTGCTGAGGCCTCATTATCTACACTACTTAAATAAGTACAACTCTACAGTCTGAATTTGATTTAATTACAACTTTTGAGGCAGAGTGTCTGCTTCTGCGTTCTCATTCTACCTTCTATGAATACGGTGAAAAATCAAGCCGGTTTCTAACTTATCAGCTTCATTGAAAAGCTGCTTAAATATTATCCGACAAATTAAAGATTCCTCTGGTCAGACGCACACTGACCAATGAATCCTTCGAACATGGTATTTTGCCCCCCACATTAAGACAGTCTTCTAATAATTTGCTGTTAAAGAAAGATAAAGAGCCAGACCTTTCTTTATCTTAGACCACTCTCATTAATCAATACCAGGGTTTCCCCCAGCGCTTTATAAGCATTGGCCACCTGTCAGGCTAAGCGTCATTCCCCGCCCCCCTCCCCGACCTTACCGTGTCCACTGGCATGAACGGCGCAACAAAACTAGAGCCCTCCATCAGCTGATACTGGTGAGAAACAGCAGCGGAACGTGTGCAACCCCCCCCCCGCTCTCATGGAGGAGCGCTGCGGAACGGAGCGTGCAAACCCGTGTGATTTGGCTCATGAGTTTTCTTTGCCTCCCTCCGATCTTTTTCATTACTTTCAAATCAGACACTGCATAAAATCATGTTTTCCTTTTAAACCCCCAGCTCAATCATGGAAGGGATTTCTTAGTTCAGATGTCTTACTGAAATCATATATTTCCAAAGTTTATAACTCACTACTTTCATTTGAATCTTCTGCATTATCTAGGGTAAGAACAGCCTAGGAAAGTGAACTGGGAGTCATACTGGATGGAGGCTGGTGGGACAGGGCCTTAAAAACTGTTCATAGTATTTTTGTCATTTGTGCTTGCTTCACAGTTTAAGGTTTTTTATAGGGTTCATCTTTCTAAGGAAAAACTTTCACAAATCTACCCCACCTTAAGCGATTCCTGTGATTAATGTCACACCTCGGGTTGCAACCTTTCCCATATGTTTTATTTCTGCCCGATGGTTCAACGCTTTTGGCGTTCCTACTGCAACAATGTGCCAAAAATACTCTATAGATTTAAATCCCTCCCCTCATATTACCATATTTGGTCTGACAGAGAATTTAAAGACACTGTCCCCGATCATCTGGCTGTTATTCTCTCTTCTGATAGCAAGGCTATCTCTGGAAGTCATCCTCCGCTCCCTCTTGCTCTGTCTGGCTGGCGGATACAAGGTCTTTTCTTAAACTTGAGAAAATTAAAGTTGAACAGTTTTTCAATTCCACATGAGTTTCTGTTACTAATTATTTAATTGTAAAATCTATCCTGTACCCCTCCTCTAAAATAGTTATTTTTTCCGTTTCTGTTCTACTTGTTGTTTAATTTTGGTTTTAGGTTTTCTTTGTCTCCTGGCTGTTCAGCATAATCACTTAGTTTTATTTAGGTCGTTTGTGCTCATTAAATACAATTAAAAAAGGGAGAGAAAATAATATTGTGACATGGTTTGTGTTAAAAATAAATATTTCTGTTTAATCTTCAATGGTACAGCACTTACTTTCATGTCATTGTAAATGTATGCCCGATAATATCATGTCTCTCATTTGCTTCTGATACTAAAATATCTCTTTTTCAATAAACAGATAAAAAATAAAATAAAACCAGTAAAAGACACGTGACCAACAGCAATCTGACATTATCATGGCTAATCTGTGTTATTGGAGGATTGAAAGGAACCTGCACACTAGAGGGAACGCGTTCTCCCTGAGCGCACCGATCTTAAAAGAACTCCTTCTGGTATGCTGTGATTTTGGACCCGCTGGGGCGCGACAGACAAACCTCACAAATCTGATTCCAGTTTATATTTTATTTTAAAACTACGAGAGCTCCCCAGAACCTCCTCTGCTCCCTCGTCATCCACGCCGTGTTGCCAAGGTAAGCAGACTGAATGACAGCTCAGAAGAGGCTGCACTCTCAGACAACATTTCCAAATAAAACTAACTCCAAACAGAACGACTCCTTAACAAGCAGTTACTCCACAATTTATCAAATTCATTCTTTTATTTATTTCTGACGGAGTCCTCTCCTCTGTCCCGACTGCGTGTGATCATCAGGTGAGCATGAGGGAGGGAGTGTGTGACTCTTGTCTGTATATGACTGTATATGTCAGGTGGGGTCTTGGACTCCTCCCCTCTCCTGGGACTTCTTGTGCGACTACACATCTTCACCTGCCCACCCCAGGCCACATTTTGTGTGGAGTGCGGTGCCTTGGTCTGCCTGAGTGTTCGCGGCTCCCGGGTCAGGGTGTTTAAGATTTTTGGCATCTGTCTGACTGATCCTGGTGGCTGCCTGGTGGGATCTGAGTCCCTGAGCTCTGTTGGGTCATCGGCGGGGCTGGTTGCCCCTGGGTCCCGGGCCACTGGGTTCCAGCCAGCTTGGAGGCGGGAGGCTGCGGGCGGGCCTGTGGGCTTGCCGCTGATATCTCCCGGGACTCTGACGGCTGCTGGTTGTGGCCCCCTGGGGCAATCCTCTGCACCTCTCGAAGGGGGTTAGGGGCTTTTCTGGTTGCAGTCTCCCTGGGGTTCCTGTGCTCTGGGGCAGCTCCTGCATCTCTGAGACTTGGAGCTCCTTCCATCTCCTACGCATCTTTAGGAGGCAGATCTGTGGTCCCTCACACTCTCTATTGGACGCTCCTATAGAGAAATCTTACATATACAAGCGCGTGTACACACACAGGTGCTCTCATGATGCTCTCATAAGTATGTGCTTGGGCACGTTCAACACATGTCTTAAGGCTGTGGTGGGCACTTAATGCACTGTGACTTATCGTGTGATTGTTCAGTTAAACAATGTTGATTATATATTTCCTCATCAGGGTGACGCAGTGATAGCTTGCTCCTGATGTATTGTTGTGTGTTGTTTTTCTCTTTCTGCAGGTCTAGAAGCAGACTCTTGTTCATCATTGTTTATTTTTGGGAACCCGCCCTCAACCACCACCACTCTCGGATTGAGTCAGGGTGTGTGTGCGGCACAGCTCCATTAACCGCTCCGGTCACTGCATCTCGTTATTGGCACTATTTAAACCAAAGTTGTAAAATCACTCACTACCACATGTGCACCCGTGGGCCGGTTCCGCTGGAACGCGTCTGACCAGCATGACCGATGCACTCTGAACTCCGGACCTTCAGCACGCTGTTAATAGAGTGATGCGTTTCCAGTGTGGTAATATAATATGATACTGCTATAATGCTCTTTTCTTGATTTATTTGGTGCACCCACGATGTTCTGTGTGTGAGGTTTACAATGTCTGCACACCTGCGTGAGACAGGGGTATTCATTACAATCTGGAGAGGATTGACCGCCTCCAGATTTCTCCGTCACCGTTAAAAAATGGTCAAATACGGAAAATATCTTGCTATTGACAACGTGCGCAGGCCAGGGAGCTCGGAGCGCAGTGTGGATCGCAGGCCAGTAGAAACATGTTGTGATGCAGAATGCACATGCAGAGGGCACACACACACACACACACACACACACACACACATAACTATATCAGAATATACTGGTTTTCAATTACATTTATTGGGCACACCCATTTTTTTCTGAGGCCCACCCGTAAATAAGTTTCTGGCTACCCACTGAACCACACCTTTAATAACTTTCAAAAGACACGCCGTTTAAAGTCTTTGAAGCATCACATATGAGTGGAATTTGCTACTTTTTGCATAATTCCACCCAGTAGCTTCTTCAAATAACTAATGCAAATCTCGCTTTGTTTACCTGCTTTCTCCTTTCGCATTGGATGGTGGAGGGTGCAGCACTGTCTGGTTGTCCTCCATATCCACCACACATTTTGTATTAAGCTCAATCTCTGCAGAGAGAAGTCGGTGTTTGGTTTAGTTTAGTTGTCTGGGGTAAAGTCGTAGAAATAATTTGGGGTAATGCCAAGCGAGGCTCACAGCTCCGAATGGCGCAGACAGCAGAAAGTTTGTGGTAATAAGGCAGAAAAGAGTGCGAACGGAAATAGTGACTGCGTGAAAACGCTTACCCCTGCGGTTCATGGGCCGAACTCTCACTGCAACTTTTACCTTCGAGTCCGACATTTTCGTCCACTTTTCCAACTCCCACCGTGTCTGTGCGCCGAGCTGGAAATGGGTTTAGTGTCCGTCCCGGACAAGCAGCGCGGATTTCAGACAGGAAAAAAAAACGATAATTGTTCCTTAAAAACACCCCCAAAGAGTGCAGCGTTCAGGCACAAAGTTTGATTTCATGTTCATCTTTGTCTTTCTATATATCATCCAGCTTAGGGTTGTCCTTTTGGAATGAGAAACCTCTGCTAGTCCCAGACAGCATCCCCGCCAGCGCCATCTTCCACTGGCGGAACCGCAGAGGCTGAGCTGAGCCGAACCGGGACGGAGCAAAGCCTCGAAGGGGGGCCATTCTGTCAAGTCATTATGAAGGAAGCAGTCTCTGATGGGGTGCTGGTTGTCAACTTAAATATTCAAAAACAACTTTAACAGGATGCATCTGGCACGAGAGGTTCACCAAATTATGCTTATTTATTTGGCAGACGCTTTTATCCAAAGCAGCATATGGGGCACATTGCAATCAGTGGGGGAACCCGCAGGAAACCCACACATGCATGGGGGGAACCTGCAACTCCACGCAGAAAGGCCGCAGCCGAGTTTTGAACCAGCAGCCTTCTTGCTGCAAGGCAACAGTGCTAACCACTGCACCACCATGCAAGTAAGCTTTTCAGTTTGCTGCCATCTGAATTTGTTTAATTAAATATTTCATTTCAAACCATCACATTTATATTAAGATTTCATTATTTTGTCCTTTAAGCCCAATATATAAAATAATCATTAAAATAATTGTTTCCAATTGATTAATCTTTTAATGGGCTCTTTAAAAAACAATTATCTAATTATCAAACACATTTCATTAGATAAATACAACGTTATAATAGTCAAGGCAAAATATAATTGGCCCTACGTTCTGTAATACTGAAATATTCCACAAAAATACTTGCGCAGAAGTGAGGAATGTACCAACCCTGTTAGAGATAGGAGACATTTAGGGATATGTGTAACAAAAGTAGCGAATAATGACTGAATGAGTCACTTTCCAATCAACACCCTGCGTTCGGAGCATTTCAGCATTAAAAGAGACAAACAGGTTGAGAAGAATAATTATGTAGTAAAATATATAGATTTTAGCAAAAAATCCAAGCAAATACTTTTTAAAAAATCAACGTTTCCAGTTTTACTTAGTTTCTGGTGTCTAATAACTGACGTAATTTTTGCTATCTTTCACCGTTTTAATTCAATCTACTGGTCTGCTGCTTGTTTGGCATACACACATTATAATGAACTACCTAGTTTGGACTATCCCTAATGGTCATGCAGGAGGTCCAATCTGTTTTACTTAATTTATTCAACACATTTATCTAAACCCAAAACCAATCCCCAGTGGGAATAATAAATGTCCCACAACCTCCAAATACAGCGCAAAGGTGCAGACCTGCAGCTGAGATCAAATCTACTTTTGCCCTCGGAGCAGAACCTACATAAGATGAGGATCGGAAGCGCAACAGAAGCCCCTGCTGATCAGTGAGAACCGGGCAGAGGGAGGTGCTGTCACAGCTGTCTAGAGTGAGCACTCCAGCTTCCTCAGAGGGTGGGACAGAGAGCACGACCACAGGAACGGCCCTGGACTCCCTGTGCTGAGAACGACATGCATCGACGCAGACAGCACTCCAGTAACTTTATCTGTATCTCCCTCAGACAGCCACTATGTGGGAGACCAACTCTGGTCAGTCATGAAGGAAACATCCGGATGTCCTGCAGAGACTCGGTCAGCTGCTGCAGGGTGCAAAACTCTATAAGAAACCCTGCTCATCTGGGTGATATGGATGAAAGGATGTAAGCTGCAGGTCTTTGCCCTGAGGCCTCCCATCATCACGTGAGTCAAACCGAGGCTCTCTGTTGCCCTGCTTTGGAAATGAAAGGAAATTAAATTGAATGTCGTACTTTTGAGGAGATGCTCAAATCTGGAGGCTTTTATTTTGATTTGTGAAACGCTGCGATCATCTGCATTTACGGTCAGTATTAGGTGTAATGGCCTTCACATACATCCTGGTTTGAATCTGCATTACGCAGCTACTTCAGCCTGACTTTGATAACACGCTGACTGAGTGAAATGTGAGAAAAAGGCGGCCGATCCGTCCTTCCCTCCAACGTGAGGTCCTCCAGTGAGATCATCTAACAGTAAAGTCCTTTGTTTTAAAAAGGCAGCACTCACTTTCAAATGAAGAGGAAATGTAAAATCTTTTATTATTTCGCCTTTTTCACAGTGAAAAACAAAACAAGTTACCTTCAGCAGAAATGGTTTTGTTTGGCAAATGACATGTAGATCCAGAGACAACGTACCATTTAAAAAATGCCCAATGTAGCACAAGAAGCCAGGTGACGGGGTTGGCGCTTAGATTGTCGAGGGTTATGTAGGAGACATCCACGCTGAGATGATGCAAACAGGAGCAACGGGCGAGAAAACCCTTCAGTAACGCTCCCAGGATAAGAAAACTCAACATACAGTCTTAATACAGACAGGGACATGTTGGGAATAAAAAATAATTCCATGCAGAGAGGCACGAGGTGAAAGTTAGAATGTCACAAGGAAATGTTCAACACTAGTGCACAGCGTCTACTGCTGCAGCGTCTTCATATCAAAACAGCTGATTAAACATCCATGCAACAAGCAGTTACAGAAAACAACCAGAGAGGAATAATCACCCTCTCACATCAGCCCGGCCAAATACTCTAAACACAACGCTAACGTGATAACAGCTGCGCAAGAGCACAATGATTCACATACTGGAACAGAAAAAGATTCAGTTTTCTGAAGGAAAAGTTCTGCAAAAAGTGCTTTAACTGTGTGCTTCATTACAGGTCATACCACCAACAACCCTACCGAGGGAAGGCCGTCCTTGTGTTGAAAATCAGCCAACATTCAAGTTAAACACATTTAGTGGTACTTGTTATGTACACTAGTCGGTCCTACGTACAAACAGGCTTTCATTTAACAAAATGTTCTTGTTAAACATGGTAGAGCCAACGTGGAGATCAGGCAGGTGCAGTCTAAACATGGATGTGGACATGCGGTCACATCTAATATAGCTGTGTTTTACACACACACACACTTTCCTAATAACACTGCATGGCCCTGTTCATCTGCCGCTCTCTGCTGTCTCCGCTTCACGCAGCTTACTCTGGACGCAGGATCCAGCTCCTATTGGCCGTCAAGGCCATTGATGGATTTGGTCTTCCTTGAGCCTTTTACCCTTCGTCTGGGCATGGGACTGTCGTCGTTTACATCCAAATCATCTGAAACACGAAGCTCAGGTGTTTAAAACACAGATGTGATGTGCGAGTGTTACTGTACGAGTACGCTGCTGTACCGTAAAATTCCTCTGAAGCTTGGTCAGGAGTCTCTGTGTAATTACAGTCCTCCGACTCCGAGAAGCTCTGCAAGATAAAAACAGGATAACGACACGCAACAAGCAAAGCTCACAGATATGTGACCTGAAAGGCCAGAGGGTCTGATCTTCACACTAGGAACTGGTCTGAGATTGTGGTCTACTTCTCATTTAAACATGCAACCTCAGGGAATTTACTGCACTTCTGTGGAAGAGAAGGAGCCAGTCTAACTCCCTCTCACCAATCATAAATCTCATTTAAGCTGCTCTGATGAGAGGAACATCCTGCATGAGTGCAGCTTCCTGGTCTGCACAGACTGAACTCAAACGCACCTTTCCCCTCGGACCGTACGTCTCTGCATACCACACCATTCCGTACAGACACAGGAATGTGATGAAGGCCTGAAACCACATCAGAATGGACACAGGCTGTCAAACTATTCATGAAGAAATTATTTAAAGGCCAAATCCACTCATTTTTTCAATCCATTTACAACGGTCTCTAGTATTAATACGTCTTGTGAGTTGAGCTCTGGCACTCCCATTTCAGGAACTAGAGCCGCTTCCACATCTGGGCCAGTATGAGCCAGTTCAGGAAGCTGACTCGGTTTCACATCTGGGTCATTTGTGCATTTTGCGTTCTGAGGCGACGGCTTTCTTCAGACCTCTTCCTCAGCGGTCAGGCTGGGGACCGAGGTGACATTACAGACCAATTGGCCAGCTGAAATTGATGCCTACCGCCTACCATTGACGGGTAGAATCAGCCAGTGAGGGCTTCCCGTATGCGCTGATGGGGCAGGACAGTTATTGGGACAAGCAGCGTC
The DNA here is from genome assembly GCF_043380555.1 of Nothobranchius furzeri. Classification (NCBI taxonomy): domain Eukaryota; kingdom Metazoa; phylum Chordata; class Actinopteri; order Cyprinodontiformes; family Nothobranchiidae; genus Nothobranchius; species Nothobranchius furzeri. Next base: position 82,595,250 of record NC_091745.1, on the reverse strand, counting down.
ATCAGTGAGAGAACAGAGAGTAGACTAATAAAATAACGTGGGTTAGACTCTCCAAAAGCAACACAGCTCACTCCCGCCTTTGTTTACCTTACTAAAGAGGACACCATGGACTTGTCCGTGCATCTTTTGTGCCACCCAGGTGCTCGGGGATTTCCGCATTGCTTAGAAGTCTTTAGGACCCATATGTGACTAAAAAACGCCCGTGCGAGCATGAACTGACGCGACACAGCCCCACCCGTACTGACCCAGATTGGGAAATGGCTTAGAAGTAAGCCAGATCAGAACTGAATGTGGCCGGATATGGAGCCTTATGTCTGATGGTTGGACATCTCAACTCGGATTGGCTAACAACAATCAGCTTTGCAACATTGATGTTTTACCTCCACAACTAACACAAGCCTGAAGGAGTTCTGCCATGTTGCGGAGTACCCGATGATAACAATTAGCTTCTACTAGCCCAACACATTCTCACACCCAAGGCATCAAAATATGACGCGTGTGACCAAGCCTCAATAAATGATGATTCAGGACGCCCCAGCGCGTCAGGACACGACGATCAGGGACACGTGGCTCCGCTGGCGTCACTGTTCGACGTGCACGGTCACACGGACATTATTAGACTACTTAACCTTCCCCTCACCCCAATCCTAACCATAAGGTCCATAAACTGTGACCTTAAGGTTAGGATTGGGGTGAGGGGAAGGTTAAGTAGTTCAAAAGTGGTTCTAATGTCCGTCTCACCACCGGCGTCGGATACCGGCGCTCTGGGACGGTGCGCCATCAGCGTGTCCCTGATCGTCATCTCCTGACGCGCTGGGGCATCCCGAATCGTCATATACTGAGGCTTGGTCACACGCGTCATATTTTGACGCCTTGGGTGTGAGAATGTGTTGACTAGCCAGGGTTTGAATTACGGGGGAGCTAAGATGAGCCCAGCTCCCTTCAAAGGGTGACGGGCTCCCCAAGACACAGTCAACTTAAACGCTCAGGAGAAACCCAAAAATGGACTACATTACATTACTTATATGGACTTTCAGCGTATCGGGCATCGTTTTGAGCGGAGAAGACTGAAAACGACAGAGCACTTATTTTTCATGCCCTCAAGGCAGCTGCGTCCTGCACATCTCTACAGTAACATTCTCAAAGTGATGCCACCCAAAAAAATAGAATTAACACCCGGTTGTTCGTGTTGGCTCATATTATCTGGTACTTTCGGTCTTGTTTTTTTGTGTCCGACGTGCTCTGTGGCTGTGGACCTCATCCCAGTGCTCCGGTGACCACCTCACTGGCGCAGCCACACAGCGCGCACTCTGTTATTTTGACGGTTGTACTTCTTTGATCTGCTTATTTCAAAAGTGAGGTGAAAAAGTTGGCCAGGCAGCAGTTTTTCTGGAATATTGAAAGGAGATGCAGTCAAATAAAAAACAAATAAACAAAACTGGTAGATTTATCCCCACTGCACATGTTTACCCTTCTAAAGCAATCATTTCTAAGCATGTAATATTTATAATTTCGATAAAATTCAGATCACCTTCAAAACTGAGAGCCATGGGTAGGCACACAGATCGACCAGTAAATCGAGATCTTGAGTCCGGCTTATTGGCGACAATGCGGAGCAAGCTCTGACACCGGTCATACAGGGACCTAACAGTCTGTATCTAAACGCCTGGTACCCCATACTCCCGAAGTACCCTCACCCACCCCCAGGGCCTGCAGAAGGACGCGACCCAACACCTTCTCCAAATCCACAAAACACATGTAGACTGGTTGGGCGAACTTCCACGCACCCTCCACGATCCCCTAATGGTATAGAGCTGGCCCAGTGTTCCACGGCCAGGATGAAAAACACATTGCTCCTCCTGAATCCAAAGTGAAACAGATCCTTCTCTCCAGGATCCCTAAATAGACGGTACCAGGGAGGCTCAGGAGTGTGATGGAACACATCCTGTGGTCCCCCTTTTTAAACGGGGTACCACCACCCCAGTCTGCCAGTCCAGTGCAACTGCCTCTGATGTCCACGCGATATTGCAGAGCCGTGTCAGCCCTACAACTTCCAGAGCCTTAAGGAAGCCTGGGCCGATCTCATCCACCCCCAGGAGCCTCGCCACTGAGGAGCTTTTTGACCACCTCAGTGACCTCTGCCCCAGAGATTTGAGAGCCCAACCCAAAGTCCCCATGCTCTGCTTCCTCACTGAAAGACGTGCCGGTGAGACTGATGAGGTCTTCGGAGTACTCCACCCACTGATCCACAACATCCTGTTTAGAGGTCAGCAGCACACCGTTCCCACTATAAACCATGTTGGTAACGCACTGCTTTCCCCTCCTGATGTGTCAGATGGTGGACCAGAATGTCCTCGTAGCCGTACAGAAGTCTTGCTCCATGGTCCTACTGAACTCCTCCCACGCCCTGGGTTTTGCTTCTGCGACCACCCAAGCTGCATTACGCTTGGCCTGCAACTGTCAGGCTTTTGTAATCACTTGTTTCACTTTCTATTTTCTATTAGTGGCTAATGCCGGAAAAAGGGCTGGAAGACTATTTCCATGTTTAACCTGCATGTTAAACTCAGAGTGACCAGTTCTATTTCAAAAGTAAGTAAAAAATAATTTCTCAGTGAACTTGGGTCTTTAAAATACAGCATGACAGAGATCAAGCTTGGGGTGTGTAAGACGAGATCTTACCAAACACAACAGCCAGAGGATTACGTAAAGGATCTGTGTTTTGGAGAACAAGTCCTGTCCAAACTTAATGCAGGCCAAAGCCTCCAGAAAGGCTATTGCTCTGTGCAGAGGAGGAGAAAAACACAGGTTCTCAGCGGAAAGATTTGACCCACTACATGGGTTAATGAGGAAGTAAATAACTCACCCAAAGACCCAGCACTGCGTCCCCACTCTCTTACACTGTGTGTCTGTAAGGTATGCATAGTACTGCCTGATGCAAGAACAAACACCATTAACTCACTTAAAACAAAAGAAGTTCCAAACGAAACATGTAACAACCAACCTCACTGTTGGAGCCGTGATGATCCCAACGAACAGAATCCGACACCAGCTGAGAGCGTGACTCGCAGGAAAAACGAAGATATGTTTCAGGAAGAATGTGTTCAACTCCGTTAACTGCCGTTGAAAGAATAGTTAACATCACATAAAATGATATTAAGAAATATATCCCTTTTGAAAATGTTGACACTGTTCAGCGTCTGAGCTGACTGAATGAATTGAAACTACATTTTAATACTATGTTTTATATTAAAAAAAAAGATAAAATAAATGGATGACCTCCAGAACTCAAGTGCATTCATTCTTTAATTCAGAAAACAATATTTTCATGTTTATTTTGATTTCTTTCCAAATCCATCACTGCTCTCTTGCTCCCCCTGGTGGAGGCTAAATGATTCAACTCAAACATCAGAAACTTTAAGGAGCATTATGGAAATGTGACAGCCAAAACATGTATAGAAATAATAAATGTCTTCTTCATACATTCTCCTGCAATGCCCTGGTCCTGTAGAATGAGCCCTGGCATTTTTACTGTGATTGCCTGTTTTTCTGTAAAATCACAGAAAAAGATGCTCGGGTCGAGCAGGCTGCTTCATGCGCGTTCATGCTCAGGTATCGCCCTCCGAATCGTTCTTTGAACGTTGTTTCAGCTGTCATCAAGATATAAATGTTACAGATACTAAAGATTGTGAAAGTGGTTTAGTTGCCTAGTAAGACGTCGGGCTTTCATGCAGAAGACCCAGGATCGATTCTGGATGTGAACATGGTTGTTTTAGAGTTAATTTTTTACATTAATGATATATTTTTTTTTACAGTAAGATGCCCAAATTTTTATTTGAGACTCGCCGAACGGCATTGCATTCACAGATAAAAAAGATGTGGGTTCAACTTTCATTTTGGAAAAAAATTTCAAGCAAGGGAAGGGAATGATCTGAGCATGCAGGAGGACTGACCCATCATACACCTTTGTCGGCTGTGCTGAAGAGAAAGGTACAGAACCAAATTATTTAATTAATTAGCTGCGCGTTCTCCTGTCCTCCGGGCCACACACACACACACACACACACACACACACACACACACACACACACACACACACACACAAGGGACTGTTTCAACTGATATTTTTGTTAAGGAGTGTGCACGTACAGCATGAGCGCCTCGTGCACGAGCCTCCTATTGAAGCGGCCGTTACGCTTTTGGCCTGAGGGCGCAATCGCGAGCATAAAAATTCAAAACTCCGTAAAGTCCCTTTAAAAAACAGACTTTTTTTTCCTAATTAAACTGAATAAACTGCAAAAATTTCAGCAAGATTTGTTTTATGAAGGACAAACACAATAATTTGAACAGATCTGATATCAGATCTCAACATGTCCAAGGTAGTGTTACTACAGCAACATGGAGAGCCATTACTGGAAGCTGCATGGGAAAATGTTACATTCTTTTACTGATCCTATTTTTAGATATTCTGGGAACCACCAGTAGACCTGCAGTCTGAGAGCGAAGTGCTCGGTTAGGAACATATGGAACAATCAGGTCACTGATGTATGATGGAGCTTGATTATAAGTAAATTATAAGATGTGAAAGATTTGCATAAAAATGTTTCTAGAAATATTTCCAGACAGGCTTCCTCAATTGAGGTTTTCAAGGCCAAACTGAAGACTTGACTTTTTACAGCATGCTACTAGGATTAGAGTCATTGTTAGGATGTGTGACTGTGTGTTGTTCTATTACTCCTTTTATATAATGCGTACACTCATTTTATCTTATGGTATGTGTTATGGATTCAACCCAACAACCTGTGTCGAATAGAAAGCAAGACAATAATCATCAAATGCAATTTGTAAAAGGTTGCAGCTCAAACAAAGTTGAGACTTACACTACAAAGAGAAGCCCCGTTCAGCGTTTATTGGTACAGAGAGAGATGTGCGTCAGAAAGATGAGTTTTGGATGGTTTCAAACTTCTCCCTGGAACATTCTGTGCAGGTTGTGCGTATGAGAGAAAGATTTTTGAACATAACAGATACAAAATGAATCAGTTTCAATAGATTTGTACAGGCTGAGGTGACGTAAGCCACTCCAGGAATATTAGGATATGCAGGGTTTCCCCCAGAAAATAAGTTCAGCCAGGCGGATTCGGCCGTAGGCGGGGGGTGGGGGTCGCGCGCTCTGTCCCGCAGCGCCCCTCCGTGAGAGTGGGGGTGGGGGTTGCACACGTTCCGCTGCTGTTTCTCACCAGTATCGGCTGATGGTCTAGTTTCGTTAGGCCGTTCGTGTCAGCGGGCACGGTAGGGGGGCGGGGCATGACGCTCAGCCTGGCGGGTCACCAGGCTTCTAAAGCGCAGGGGGAAACCCTGGATGTGTACAGAAAAATTACAACTGACAATTTGCTGAACAGTTTGTACAAGTTGAGTGATGCACAAAGCATTGTAAGAGAAATAATACAATGTATGTATTTGTAATTGCTGTATTTATTCTTTGTTTTCCTCAATGTTCAGTACTTTGTTTGAAGGCACTATACAAATAAAGTTTACTATTATCATCATAGAAAGCCCTCCATGCAGAAGGTAAAGAGCGTCCTTGACACCAACCCTACCTGAAAACATTCTTATGGCCGAGTCAGTTTAAAGGTTTAGCGGAGGATGTTCCTGAATTTCAGGAAAGAACCGCCCTCTCCACGTTTTGAAAAAATGGGCATAAGAGGATGCCCAATTATCCTCGTTCTTCTTTGCTCTGTTAATAATGTAGCCAGGGTCCGAAACTACACTTTTTACTCACCGGCCAAGTTGGCTGGTAGATGATGAAAATCTAGCGGCCAAAATTCTAAATGATTTAGATCTACCTAAAGCATGTTATTCTATATTATGTTGATTCCAAACAGAGTGACACAATAATCAATTAATAAGAAAAACAACTCTTTTGTCATTTTTACTATTTATTTATTTATTTTTAGAGATGTTTTTATGAACTCTTTCATTGAAATCTAGTCAGACTCCTTGTTTTCTCTGTCCATGAAGTCTGGCCTCCTGCTTCTGACACCGTCTTTGTGCCAAAGCATTACAGCCTCATTTGGGTCCTAGTCCTTGATCTCTGGAGAACACAGCTGCACCATGAGAATATCTGAAAGTGTGTCAGGGCTAGGGTTGTCACGGTAACCGGTGTAGCAGTAAACCCCGGTAAAAAAGTTGACAATAATAATAACCGTCTTGTTTAAAAAAAAAAATTATCTCGGTGGATTACCGTGGCTGTGGTGTAGGCCCAGTGACCCTTACCAGCCACCGTATCATCTGCTGAAGTTGCCGGCGGCACAAGCGCACTTTAGCACTCGGGACATTTATTAACCCTCAAAGAAGGAAGTATGGGCATTTTTTGGATATTTGAAGAATGCCGAGAGACCGTGGATAGAAGATGGCTATCCTGTTTGCAGCACGAGCAGAAAAAGTGTCTGTGAAAGGCAGCAACGCTACGTGGCCATCATAATGTAGCCAATGTCTCACGACTCCGCCATCTCCAGTTCGCCACTGGTCCTGGTGGTTTTTCTTCCAGTTCGACGAGTTTTCTTTTGAAAGGCTGGCTGACTCCAGTTAAAAACCGCCACATTTCACCGCTAGTTTTAACACGAAGATAACGGCTAACTTGATAAACGGATTGAATGGGATAGGTGGAAATGACGTTGGATGCGGCGTTCACGTTTCGCGTACGTTTGTGTACGTTGCATGCAGGCGGGAGGAGTATCAGAAATCCATGGAAGATGACTGATAAACATAACTAATTTGGTGCAAACATTTACTCGCCAGGTGGCAGATAGAGCTCAAAAATTTACTCGCCAAATGGAGCAATTTGCTCGCATTTGGCGAGTGTTAATTTCGGACCCTGAATGTAGCGCCATTAATGTCCTGTTTTTGACCTAAAGGTCATGATCTGCTGTGTCTGCTTGAGCTGAGACAAAAAGTCTCTGACAGGCTATTCTACATGAGATAGTGGCCAAGGTCTTTCATGCACTCTGCTCATCTGAACTGCTTCACCTTTGTTACAGCTCAAGACGAAGAACTCTCTTTTGATAAATACATAATCAACAACTCGGTTATTACCAATAATAATGTGAGCCCAATGTTCCATCAATCTGTGAAATGACAATGTTATTACTTGATATTATAATCCTGTGATCAGTAGTATTTTACAAGTAATTATAATCCTGGGCATTTGCACTAAACACTAATGACATGTAATGCTAAAGTCACATGACACATTTCCTTTTGACTGATCCAATCAGATCCTTCGTTTATGACATGAGACGTGGTTTTTGTGGTGTTTGTATAGACCCTCTTTTGCATTTCACATTCTGATTCGCCAGTAAACCAAAATATGACAATTATAAAAACTATTCCACGCCACCTTTTCTTTAGTTTAAGCGTTCTAGAGAAGTCTCGGACCGGCCATCCGGACTTCCTCTTCAGCCAAAAAGAACCTCGACAAGCTGGATAAAATCTGTTTCAAGTTACACCTGACCGCAACGGTTCCTTCAGAATAAAAGCTGAACCTCACGACCCCTTCAGGGTCTCGGAGACGCCAGTGATAACCTGTCGTGACCTGGAAGCATTCCAAGACTAGTTTGGTCGGCACCGCAGCTTTTCTATCGGCTTCGGTTCCAAGGAGGGTCCAAGAGGACCTCGACATTCTGGATCTAACGGGGGCTTCCCCTGGGGTACGTAGACCGACAGATGGCATTTCATGTGTGTTATAAATCTCCTACTAAAGTTTAGAGCGAAACATTCACTCCCACTCAGAACTAACTGCTTCTCCGGATCCGAGGTTCTGATAACATTCCACACACACACCATCATCTCACGTCTCACTCCACCTTAGTTCCATCAGTACACAGAGTGTTAAAGTTAGTCTTGTTTAAATTGTGTAGAAATAAATTTCTTAACTATTTTAAACCTGACTCTCTCTCTTTCCTCGGAGTTAATACGAAGTGTCGCTTAATCCCTGCAATAAAAAGTTCCGATCGTCTGGTTGAAATATTCTAAGATCCATTAGATTGATATTTCATATTTCTATGGAATCTCACATTTTATGGTTCATAAGTAAGATGTAAAGTAAACTACCCATTCTTTACAATAAGTAGCTGCCATTAGGGCTGAAACGATTCCTCGAGTACCTCGAATAATTAGAGTACAAAAAAGCCTCGAGTCAAATTCTCTGCCTCGAGGCTTCGTTTAATTCATGTTTAACTAATTCATGGCTTTGCAATCGTCCGTGGTCATGTTTCACCCGGACCAAAATAAGTGACGCACATACACACTGCACTGAATGCACACGCGAGTAGCAAATGTAACTTAACTTTCTCTTAAGCCATGGTGGACAACGTGGACCCCGGTGGAGTGTGAAAAAGAAAGAAAATATCAAAGGTGTGGGACCAAGGCGGAAAACGTAGTCCAGTGTAAATACTGCAGCCTGACCAGGAAACATCCACATGTAAATGTCACTTCTGCAAGCGGACTCGGAGGTCCGCTATATATTCTGTGGACACTGTGCGACTTTTTCATTTGTAGTACTCAGTGTCAGCTCACACTGCGCGTCTGGTAGCAACACGTCGGACTTAAAATGTGCTAAAAATAGCAGTTTTTACAACACGTCAGACTTTTTACTGTGTTGTTAGCGATGTCTGTTGTCCCTCGGGATTGCTGCAGGAGGACGCAGGCATTTATGAGAGGAAAACGAAAGACAGTGAACAAATGTTTTGTGATCAGTATAATTTGACATAACCACGGCAAACATGCTTTTTCGACAATCCTCGTTATTGTGTGTGAAGAAAAAGTGTAGAGATTAAAGCGGATGTGTTAATAGGGAAACAGCTGGCGAGCCATGTTAGCACATCTGGCTACAACTTCTGGATCAATTTTATACACATTTTGTTATTAATTATCTTCTGTGGCAGCAGTAGCTCAACAAGTTGAGCGGGTTGTCCATCAATCGGAAGGTTGCAGGTTCGATCCCGACTCCGGACAGAGAATTCTGCTGTTGTGTCCTTGGGCAAGACACTTAACCCACGTTGCCTGCTGGTGGTGGTCGGAGGGACCGGTGGCGCCTGTGCTCGGCAGCCTCGCCTCTGTCAGTGCGCACCAGGGCAGCTGTGGCTACATTGTAGCTCATCCCCACCAGTGTGTGAATGTGTGTGTGAGTGGATGAATGATACACTGTAGTGTAAAGCACTTTGGAGTCCTCACTCTGAGAGGCGCTATACAAGTGCGGGTCATTTATCATTCTGTTGAAAGATAACTTTAACCTACATGAGCGAACGGTACTGGTTGCCGTCACCATCGATTAAAGCAGCTCTCGGCTGGGCCCAAGGGCATGTGGGCGACGCTGCGGCTCCCAGTGTTTTCTTTGCTGTGGGAAACGGGTAATAATGGCTCTTTGGTGGGAAAAGGTTGCCGACCCCTGGTTCAATCGAATTGTTTCCTTCTCTTCCTGCCTTGTTTGAGGTGCTTGTAAGTCGCGTGACTTTCACAGACCTCGCGACCAGTCAAACTCAGCCTATGCTATTAGAAAATCTCATTTTTTCACATTACAAGTATACAGGTGCTGGCCAGTAAATTAGAATATCATCAAAAGGTTGAAAATATTTCAGTAATTCCATTCAAAACGTGAAACTTGTACATTATATTCATGCAATGCACACAGACCAATGTATTTCCGATGTTTATTACGTTTAATTTTGATATTTATAGGTGACAACCAATGAAAACATCAAATCTGGTATCTCAGAAAATTAGAATATTCTAAAGGCCAATGAAAAAATGTTTGTTTCTCTAATGTTGGCCAACTGAAAAGAATGAACATGAAAAGAATGTGCATGTATAGCACTCAATACTTAGTCGGGGCTCCTTTTGCCTCAATAACTGCAGTAATGCGGCGTGGCATGGACTCGATCAGTCTGTGGCACTGCTCAGGTGTTATGAGAGCCCAGGTTGCTCTGATAGTCGTCTTCAGCTCCTCTGCATTGTTGGGTCTAGCGTATTGCATCCTCCGCTTCACAATACCCCATAGATTTTCTATGGGGTTAAGGTCAGGCGAGTTTGCTGGCCAATCAAGGACAGGGATACCATGGTCCTTGAACCAGGTGCTGGTGGTTTTGGCACTGTGTGCAGGTGCCAAGTCCTGTTGAAAGGTGAAGTCTGCATCCCCATAAAGTTGGTCAGCAGCAGGAAGCATGAAGTGCTCTAAAACTTCCTGGTAGACGGCTGCATTGACCCTGGACCTCAGGAAACAGAGTGGGCCAACACCGGCAGATGACATGGCACCCCACACCATCACTGACGGTGGAAACTTTACACTGGACCTCATGCAACGTGGATTCTGTGCTTCTCCGCTCTTCCTCCAGACTCTGGGTCCTTGATTTCCAAAGGAAATGCAGAACTTGCTTTCATCAGAAAACATAACTTTGGACCACTCAGCATCAGTCCAGTCCTTTTTGTCCTTGGCCCAGGCGAGACGCTTCTTGCGCTGTTTCTTGTTCAAGAGTGGCTTGACACACGGAATGCGACACCTGAATCCCATGTCTTTCATGAGTCTCCTCGTGGTGGTTCTTGAAGCGCTGACTCCAGCTGCAGTCCACTCTTTGTGGATCTCCCCCACATTTTTGAATGGGTTTGTCGTCACAATTCTCTGCAGGGTGCGGTTATCCCTAGAGCTTGTACACTTTTTTCTACCACATTTTTTCCGTCCCTTCGCCTGTCTGTTAATGTGCTTGGACACAGAGCTCTGCGAACAGCCAGCTTCTTTAGCAATCACCTTTTGTGTCTGGCCCTTCTTGTGCAAGGTGTCAATGATTGTCTTTTGGACAGCTGTTAAGTCAGAAGTCTTCCCCATGATTGTGGTGCCTTCAAAACAAGACTGAGGGACCTTTTAAAGGCCTTTGCAGGTGTTTTGAGTAAATCAGCTGATTAGAGTGGCAGCAGGTGTCTTCTATATTCAGCCTTTTCAGAATATTCTAATTTTTTGAGATACCAAATTTGGAGTTTTCATTAGTTGTCACTTATGAATATCAAATTTAAATGTAATGAACATTGGAAATACATTGGTCTGTGTGCATTGCATGAATATAATGTACAAGTTTCACGTTTTGAATGGAATTACTGAAATATTTTCAACCTTTTGATGATATTCTAATTTACTGGCCAGCACCTGTAATTGCATATGCAGTTAATTGTTCAGTCTTAGGAAGAACAACATATGATAGAGCTTTCGTCAGTCATGATGATGAAACAGCCCTGAGACTGACATAATGTCAGCCTCGATAGGAGACAAAGATCGCAACATTTAAAAATTGTGGTCCAGTTTAGAAGAAAAAAAGAGATGAGCTACAGAGGTGTGAAAAACTATCTGCCTCCTTCCTGATTTCTTATTCTTTTGCATGTTTGTCACACAAAATGTTTCTGATCATCAAACACATTTAACCGTTACTCAAAGATAACACAAGTAAACACAAAATGCAGTTTGAAATGATGGTTTTTATTATTTAGGGAGAGAACAAAATCCAAACCTACATTGCCCTGTGTGAAAAAGTAATTGCCCCCTTGTTAAAAAATAACCCAACTGTGGTGTTCCACACCTGAGTTCAATATCTGTAGCCACCCCCACACCTGATTACTGCCACACCTGTTTCAATCAAGACATCACTTAAATATGAGCTGCCTGACACAGAGAAGTAGACCAAAAGCACCTCAGAAGCTAGACATCATGCCAAGATCCGAAGAAATTCAAGAACAAATGAGAACAAAAGTAACTGAGATCTATCATCTGGTAAAGGTTATAAAGCCATTTCTAAAGCTTTGGGACTCCAGAGAACCACAGTGAGAGCCATTATCCACAAATGGCAACAACATGGAACAGTGGTGAACCTTCCCAGGAGTGGGCGGCCGACCAAAATTACCCCAAGAGCGCAGAGACAACTCATCCGAGAGGTCACCAAAGACCCCAGGACAACTTCTAAAGAGCTGCAGGCCTCACTTAAGGTCAAAGTTCACGACTCCACCATGAGAAAGAGACTGGGCTAAAATGGCCTGCATGGCAGATTTCCAAGACACAAACCACTGTTAAGCAAAAAGAACATTAGGGCTCGTCTCAGTTTTGCTAAGAAACATCTCAATGATTGCCAAGACTTTTGGGAAAATACCTCGTGGACTGATGAGACAAAAGTTTAACTGTTTGGAAGGCAAATGTCCCGTTACATCTGGCGTAGAAGTAACACAGCATTTCAGACAAAGAACATCATACCAACAGTAAAATATGGTGGTGGTAGTGTGATGGTCTGGGGTTGTTTTGCTGATTCAGGAACTGGAAGGCTTGCTGTGATAAATGGAACCATGAATTCTACTGTCTACCAAAACAACCTGAAGGAGAACGTCCGGCCATCTGTTGGTCAACTAAAGCTGAAGCCATCTTGGGTGCTGCAGCAGGACAATGACCCAAAACACACCAGCAAATCCACCTCTGGATGGCTGAAGAACAACAAAATGAAGACTTTGGGGTGGCCTAGTCAAAGTCCTGACCTGAATCCTGTTGAGATGCTATGGCATGACCTTAAAAAGGCGGTTCATGCTAGAAAACCCTCAAATAAAGCTGAATTACAACAATTCTGCAAAGATGAGTGGGCCAAAATTCCTCCAGAGCGCTGTAAAAGACTCGTAGCAAGTTATCGCAAACGCTTGACTGCAGTTATTGCTGCTAAGGGAGGCCCAACCAGTTATTAGGTTCAGGGGGCAATTACTTTTTCACACAGGGCAATGTAGGTTTGGATTTTGTTCTCTCCGTAAATAATGAAAACCATCATTTCAAAACTGCATTTTGTGTTTACTTGTGTTATCTTTGAGTAACGGTTAAATGTGTTTGATGATCTGAAACATTTTGTGTGACAAACATGCAAAAGAATAAGAAATCAGGAAGGGGGCAGATAGTTTCACTGTAAGGGCAAGTCTCAGCAGGAGCGAGACTAAAGCCCAAAAACACATCACAGGTGTGTGGATGTTCCTATTAACTAATAATTCAGGACGAACTCTTGCTCCTAATAGATAATCTGATAATGATCAGACATGCGAGTTATTTGGATCTTTGAGGCTTTGAATTTCAGCAACAAAGAGACTATTTATATTAGCATTATTTAGCATGCGCTAAAGATTTGATGGTCTCTGACTAATCAGCACTGGATTCACCGCAAGATGGTAGAAGAAACCCACCTGCCAGATGATCATGAACAGATAGACGCCCATGACTCGCTGCAGTGAAGACTTTGGGTCAAGCCAGCGCACGTAGGTCCAGCTCGCAGGGGTGAACTGCAGCACGGCTCGTTTGAGCTTCCCTGTGGTGGTGTGGATATCTCTGGTAAGTGAACAAGGACAACAACTACCATCACTCATCGAGTCAATATCTTGAAATAATGTGCAGAAGCAATAAAGTTGTAAAGTAAATGAAACATTTTACAAATTTATTTTGGCAATATTGTAAAGTAGTTAAAGGTCAACAAGTGTTTTTGAAAAATCCACATGGTAGGTAAAGATAGGTCAAATCTTCACACACACAAACAAACACGCGCACACACACACACGCGCACACACACACACAAACACGCGCGCACTCACACTTGGAAGTTGGAGCCATTATGTACAACCAAACTATGAAAACAGTTGTAATCTATTTTCTGGAGCGGAGGTCGTACTTAATACTGGCCCAGTGGTACGTTCTCATCTCTAAAAAACGGCAGACGGTCATGCCAAGCCAGATTCCTCCTCCGTTGCACAGCAGGATGTCCAGAATTACTTGGTCCCACCAGCACTCAGCAAAGTTAGGCAACAGATGCATGAAGAAAAGCTAAAAACAAGATCAAACAACAAAAATAAAAGGAATGACCAAGGTTCAAACATTTCCTCATTACACATACTGATGACATCACAAGAAGACAATAGAAGCAGGCTGTGTTTGCCTACCTCCGTAAGCTCCCAGGTAATACTGATGGTCCAGCAAAGGCCATAGCTCCTAATTAGAAGGGCCTTCATCCCCCAGCCCCAGAAATGGCTGAAAGCAAAAATGTCAAAATGGCTCAGGATTCTCTCCCAGGTGATGACGTGGCAGTTTACAGCATATTCCTGCAGGCAGTGGCACAGAGAAGCTCATTAATGATGACTGGTAATAAGCCCCGCCCCTGCTGGGCCTGTAAACAGAGACTGTAAGCAGTCATCACTAACCATTATGTCTGCTTCTCTTTTGGCATAGCGCAAGTTGGGATCCAGCCAGTACATGAGCTGCTTTACCTGTTGCCAGTTCAGGAAGATGATGAAAACCAGGAAGAGGAAGTAGAGCACGCTCAGGCCTTCAAAATAAGAAAGGATGTGATCTCAAAGAGGGAAAAAGGTTAACGGGAAAACAGTTTCTACTTTTGGCAGATACTCACCAAAAACTATCCGCCATATTGCTGGATGTGGTCTAGTAAAAGGTCCTGGAATGAGATCGGTCAATGAAATGATGTCAGGTATATGTATGGCTTTGCTAGGGAGCTACAATCACTGATTCATAACAATGACAAAGCACTGACAGCTGCTGTTCAAGGTTGTGTTCAGGAAGTTTCCACAGGATCCTTTACTTCCTCCCATATCAGGGCCTGTTTATAGCCTCAGCTCCAAACCAGCAGTCCTGACAGCTACCGTTAAAACACCACAGTAACGTCTCAATCAGACACAACCGGCAGGTAAGCTGCTCTCTTCTCTGTTGATCCTCTACCAGAGAACCCATACACAAACAGAAGCACTTTACTCTTCTGTCACTGCTGCCCCACGTACGTGCCTCTGGTGTCATTCTGACTTAACTAAGGTTTAAAGTGAAGTAAATTACTACAAATAAGCGGTCTGACACACACACACACACACACACACACACACACACACACACACACACACACACACAGTTTATAACACCTGATTAATTTGATATTTAGGGCTGATTATCTCTTGCTAAATAGATCAATTATGTGTCATTGACTGTAAATATTAAATGAGGGGAAAAAAGCATTTTTAGGCCCGAGCAGCAAAAGCGCTGCGAAGGCCTCTTGTTTTTGCTCTGATTTATTAGGCCCGAGCAGTGAAGCTGCGAAGGCCTATTGTATCTGCTCCGTTTCTTTTTTTTTTTTTTCTTTTTTTTTCTTCCGCGTCTTTGGGTGGCCTTTAGGGGGTCTTAGCATATCCAAAAACTCACCAAATTCTGGCCCAATATAGAAAGTGCGTGAAATTTACGTATTTCACTGGCACCGTGAAAGTTGGTAAAAAAATGTTTCAACAGCGCCCCCTAGAAAATTAAAAATACCCCTCTGCTTTGACCTTTTTTCATAGTAGATCGATGAAATTTGGTACACTTGTAGAACTCAACAATACGCACAGAAAAGCCTCTTGCACCCATGGTCAATATCAAACAGGAAGTCGGCCATTTTGGACTAAAGTGGCCATTTTGACCCCGTTTTGGCCATTTCTAGGGTCTACATTTGGTTGAACAGTTTGGTCATTTTTCGCACGATTGTCTCAAAAATAGTGTGCGATCGAACAGAAGCGATGGATGAATCAAATGAGCAAATAAAATTGACTTTTCGTAAATAGTGAAGGGGCGGGGCCAGGCCTCAAAGTTCAAGCACTCGCCCAAAAAATTCAAATTGCTTTAATTTCATAAATGAAAGAATTACAGTTAAAGTAATTATCTATGGACAATCGGCATCGCCCCCCGAAGACAAATGAATGGTTGATTGATGATGTCACATAAGCCCCGCCCCCTCAGGCCTTAAAAGGTCAAGTTTTACTGGGAAATTTTCCAAAATTCGCCCTTTCAACTAATCACCCCAAATTTGTAGCAGTTAACTGAAGACAAGTTGGGGTTGCTTGGCGTCACTTTATGTGAGTTTTCTGCAGAAGGCGGGGCTGTGGCGGCGCGGCGAAGTCAGGAGTACCGCCGTGGCCTTACGTTTGCCTCCCATTTCGTCATTTCTAAAGATATCGTCACGAAACTTCTTGTGAGTGATCCTAGTCTGGCCCCCCAAAAGATGTGATGTGAACATCCGGTGGGCGTGGCCTATTTTCTGAAATAGCGCCCCCTAGGACCATTAAAACTGTCAGCCCCAAGCCATGCTTTGACTGAGGATTACGAAATCTGGTACACTAATGTGGTGTCTCAGGACCTACAAAAAAGTCTCTTGGAGCCAAGTGCAAAGTCGCACAGGAAGTCGGCCATTTTGGTCCAAGTGCGCAATTTAGTGGTTTTCACACACGTTGTTTGGAGAGTGATGCTCCGTCGCCCTTTTCACCAATCGCCTTCAAACTTCTGCTATATACTCTTAAGACATAGAGGAAAAAATTCAACCGTCGGATTTTAAATAAGTATAAAGGTGTGGGCGTGGCTAAGCCTCAAACTTTGACCTTTCGCCACGCCACTCTTTTTTTCACAGCTCCCTATTGGACTCCTTTTACCCAATCACCAGGAATCTCTGGGAAATAGCAGCAGGCAAGTTGAGGTCACTTGGTCTCCAGTACTGGAAGGTTTTGAAAAAAGGCGGGGCTTTGGGAGCATGGCGAAATTCGCCATCACGCCATGGAAATACGTTTGTCTCTCATTTCTTCAATCATTGTGACATCACCACACAATTTCTGATGAGTGATCTTACTCTGACCCCTAATAGAATTGGACAGCTGAAGCTTGTGGGCGTGGCCTATTTTCTGAAATAGCGCCCCCTAGGACCATTAAAACTATCAGCCCCAAGCCATGCTTTGACTGAGGATCACGAAATTTGGCACACTAATGTAGTGTCTCAGGACCTACAAAAAAGTCTCTTGGAGCGAAGTCCAATGTCGCAAAGGAGGTCGGCCATTTTGGTCCAAGTACTCGATTTAGTGGTTTTCGCACACGTTATTAGGAGAATGATGTCTCGTCGTCCTTTCCACCGATCACCTTCAAACTCCTGCTATTTCCTCTTAAGACATAGAGGAAAAAATTCAACCATCGGATTTTAAATAAGTATAAAGGTGTGGGCGTGGCTAAGCCTCAAACTTTGACCAGTCGCCATTACGTTACTTGACTTAATAACTCCCATGTGCATGATCAGATCAATTTCAAACTTTGTCTGTGTGATCACTGACCACATCTGAAGACAGTGACAATGTGGACAGCTGACATCACCTAAGCCCCGCCCCCTGACTACAGGAAGTCTACTGTTTTATGGTGAAATGCCCATATTTGTCCCCTCTAATTTAGTCAACATGACACTAAGGTCATGCACTGTCTTCATGATGTTGTAATGACCATTCAGATCTGATAGCTTTTCAGAAAGGGAGGCTGCTTTGATGCCATGGCGATTTCTGGCGTGACGCTGTGACCTTACGTTTGACTGTAACTTCCACAAACAGCCTCCGATTTGCCCGAGACTGAACATCACATCACCAGTGTGGTAAAGATAGAGTATCTCCTAGTGGTGAGACGTGTAATGGTGGGCTCAGAGGGGATGCTGAGTCAGGGTGAGGTGTGGACGAGGAGGCCGTTCACGGTTTCTGGTGTCGGGGTGGTTGACTTTCTGTTCCGCCAGACGTGCCCTGGAGCCCCCGGCTGCCGGCCAGGACGGAGAAGCGCGGAGCTGGGTTTGGAGAGCATCTGGGATGGAGCGGAGGGGGCGCGGACGGAGGACGAGCAGCTTCGCTGCGAGGGCCGAACGACGCTGCTTGCAGCTTTAATTATTTCTTTCTTTTTAGGCCCGAGCAGCGAAAGCGCTGCGAAGGCCTCTTGTTTTTGCTCTGATTATTCTTTCTTTCTTTATTATTCCGGTGCCACTTTGAATGGCTTTTTGGGGACCTTAACATACCCCAAAACTCACAATATTTTGCCCACTTGTCAGGCCTGGTGAAAAATTTGATATTTTAAAGGTCTCAAAAAAATCGCAAAGAAAATGGCTGAACAGCGCCCCCTACAAACTGAAAAAAACCCCTCTCCATAAAGCTTAGTTTATCGTACAGTTATGAAATTTGGTACACTTGTAGTACTCAACGGTCCGCACAGAAAAGTCTCTTGCAAGCATGGTCAATATCAAACAGGAAGTCGGCCATTTTGGGTTGAAATGGCGATTTTTAGCCGTTTTGGCCGTTTTTAGGGTCCGTTTCTGATTGGATTGCTCGATCATTTTTCGCACGATTGTCTCAAAAATTGTGTAAAATTGCTCAGAAGGGATGGGCGAACAAAATGAGACGAGGATTCTGAGTTTTCGTATATGTTGAAGGGGCGGGGCCAGGCCTCAAAGTTTGACTACTCACCAAAAATATTTAAATTGCTATAACTTCATAACTGAATGGAATAGAGTTACCAAACTTTCTGTGGTCATTCGTCATCCACCCACAAAGTAAATTGAATGGTCAGATGATGACATCACACAAGCCCCGCCCCCTCAGGACCAAAAAGATCAAGTTTTCCTGTGAAAGGTCCCAAATTGCCCCATTTCACTTAATCACCACGAATTTGTAGCTGGTAACTCAAGACAAGTGGGGGTTGCTTGGCGTCACTTTATAGGAGTTTTCGGCAGAGGGCGGGGCTGTGGCGGCGCGGCGAAGTCAGGCATACCACCGTGGCCTTATGTTTGCCTCCCATTTCGTCATTTCTAAAGATATTGTCACGAAACTTCTTGTGAGTGATCCTAGTCCGGTCCCTCACAAAATTTGTTGTGAACATCCGGTGGGCGTGGCCTATTTTCTGAAATAGCGCCCCCTAGGACCATTAAAACTGTCAGCCCCAAGCCATGCTTTGACTGAGGATTACGAAATTTGGTACACTAATGTGGGGTCTCAGGACCTACAAAAAAGTCTCTTGGAGCCAAGTGCAAAGTCGCACAGGAAGTCGGCCATTTTGGTCCAAGTACTCGATTTAGTGGTTTTCGCACACTTTGTTTGGAGAGTGATGCTCCGTCGCCCTTTTCACCAATCGCCTTCAAACGTCTGCTATATATTCTTAAGACTTAAAGGAAAAAATTCAACCGTCGGATTTTAAATAAGTATAAAGGTGTGGGCGTGGCTAAGCCTCAAACTTTGACTTGTCGCCACGCTACTCTTTTTTTCACAGCTCCCTATTGGGCTCCTTTTACCCAATCACCAGGAATCTCTGGCAAATAGCAGCACACAAATTGAGGTCACTTGGTCTCCAGTACTGGCAGGTTTTGAAAAAAGGCGGGGCTTTGGGAGCATGGCGAATTTTGCCATAAAGCCATGGAAATACGCTTGCCTCTCATTTCTTCATTTATCGTGATATCACCTCGATATTTGTTGTGAGTGATCCTAGTCTGACCCCCAATAGAAATAGACAGCTGAAGTTTGTGGGCGTGGCCTATTTTCTGAAATAGCGCCCCCTAGGACCATTAAAACTGTCAGCCCCTAGCCATGCTTTGACTGAGGATTAGGAAATTTGATACACTAATGTGGTGTCTCAGGACCTACAAAAAAGTCTCTTGGAGCTAAGTGCAAATTCGCACAGGAAATCGGCCATTTTGGTCCAAGTACTCGATTTAGTGGTTTTCGCACACGTTGTTTGGAGAGTGATGCTCCGTTACCCTTTTCACCAGTCGCCTTCAAACTTCTGCTATGTACTCTTAAGACAAAGGTGAAAAAATTCAACCGTCGGATTTTAAATAAGTATAAAGGTGTGGGCGTGGCTAAGCCTCAAACTTTGACCTTTCGCCATTACATTACTTGACTTAATAACTCCCATGTGCATTATCAGATCTATATCAAACTTTGTCTGTGTGATCACTGACCACATCTCAAGACAATGACAATGTGGACAGCTGACATCACCTAAGCCCCGCCCCCTGAATACAGGAAGTCTATTGTTTTATGCTGAAATGCCCATATTTGTCCCCTCTAATTTAGTCAACGTGACACTAAGGTCATGCTCGGTCTTCATGATGCTGTAATGACCATTCAGATCTGAGAGCTTTCCAGATAGGGAGGGGATTTGATGCCATGGCGAATTCTAGCGTGGCGCCATGACCTTACGTTTGACTGCAACTTCCACAAACAGCCTCCGATCTGCCCGAGACTGAACATGGCAATGAACAATCATGCCCTTTAGCCAACGAGTCACAAACGGTTGGTGAACGTTGTATGATATCACCACAGTGCCCCCTACATACCTTTAAAACTGTAATAACTCCTCCAGACGAGGTTTTAACTGCACCAAACTTGCTATGTGTCATCACACAAAGGCACCCAACACAATCCTGTGGTAATTGGTTCATATCGCTTTAGCTCCGCCCCCTTGCAGATATTAAGCCCTGAATAACACATGCATGATGCAATTCACACCAAACTGCACACAAATGACTTTCATCAACCTACAAACTTCTTCATGGAATATTTCCTAAATTTGGGACAGTGGCCCCTAGTTTCAAAAAACCTTTGTAACTTCTGCAAAAAAGCTCCTAACTATATCAAAGTTGGTGAGAGTCATCACACAACTGCAATCAACACATGTAGATGCTCACTTGTTCAAATCACTTTAACTCCGCCCACTTACAGCTTTTTGTCTCTAAATGACCCATGCAACGTTTGATTGATGCCAAATTAACTGAAAACCATTTTTGATGACCAAAGATGACCTCTATGGGATTTAGTTGTAAATGGTCACAGCGCCCCCTAGATAGGTTTAGACTTTATTAACTTCTAAAGACAAAGCCAGAATGGCATTATAATTGGCTTGTGACATCACGTGACTGCACAAAACACATTGATGTGGTTGTTGGTTCAAATCCCTGTAGCTCCGCCCCTTTCAGCTCACTGGCTCTAGATAACACACACAACATCCATTTGATGCCAAAATAACAGAAAACCGTCGTGGTCAGCCAAAGCAGACCTCAATGGGATTTTTCTGTAGTTGGTCACAGCGCCCCCTAGATAACTTTATCTTTTGATAACTTTCAAAAACATTGTCAGAAAAGCTTTACAGGTGGTCTGTGTCATCACAACACCAGTGTGGTAAAGAAAATAGTATGCCCTAGTGGTGAGGCGTGTAATATAATGGTGGGCTCAGAGGGGATGCTGAGTCAGGGTGAGGTGTGGACGAGGTGACCGTTAGGGGTTTCTGGTGTCAGGGTGGTGGACTTTTCTGTTCCGCGGACGTGCCCTGGTGCCCCGGGCTGCCGGCCAGGCCGGAGCGGCGCGGAGCTGCGAGGGCCGAACGACGCTGCTTGCAGCTTTAATTTGTTATTCTTAGCCCGCTTTGAATGGCTTTTTGGGGACCTTAACATACCCCAAAACTCACAATATTTTGCAAACTTGTCAGGCCTGGTGAAAAATTTGATATTTTAAAGGTCCCAAAAAAATCGCAAAGAAAATGGCTGAACAGCGCCCCCTAGAAAGTGAAAAAAAACCCTCTCCATAAAGCTTAGTTTATCGTACAGTTATGAAATTCGGTACACTTGTAGTACTCCCTAGTCCGCACAGAAAAGTCTCTTGCAAGCATGGTCAATATCAAACAGGAAGTCGGCCATTTTGGGTTGAAATGGCGATTTTTAGCCGTTTTTGCCGTTTTTAGGGTCAGTTTCTGATTGGATTGCTCGATCATTTTTCGCACGATCGTCTCAAAAATTGTGTAAAATTGCTCAGAAGGGATGGGCGAACAAAATGAGACAAAGATTCTGACTTTTCGTATATGTTGAAGGGGCGGGGCCAGGCCTCGAAGTTTGACTACTCGCCAAAAAAATTAAAATTGCTATAACTTCATAATTGAATGGAATAGAGTTACCAAACTTTCTGTGGTCATTCGTCATCCACCCACAAAAGAAATTGAGTGGTCGGATGATGACATCACACAAGCCCCGCCCCTCAGGACCAAAAAGGTCAAGTTTTACTGTGAAAGGTCCCAAATTGCCCCATTTCAATTAATCACCACGAATTTGTAGCTGGTAACTCAAGACAAGTGGGGGTTGCTTGGCGTCACTTTTTGGGAGTTTTCGGCAGAGGGCGGGGCTGTGGCGGCGCGGCGAAGTCAGGCGTACCGCCGTGGCCTTACGTTTGCCTCCCATTTTGTCATTTCTAAAGATATCGTCACGAAACTTCTTGTGAGTGATCCTAGTCCGGCCCCCCAAAAGATCTGATGCGAACATCCGGTGGGCGTGGCCTATTTTCTGAAATAGCGCCCCCTAGGACCATTAAAACTGTCAGCCCCAAGCCATGCATTGACTGAGGATTACGAAATTTGGTACACTAATGTGATGTCTCAGGACCTACAAAAAAGTCTCTTGGAGCCAAGCGCAAATTCGCACAGGAAGTCGGCCATTTTGGTCCAAGTACGCGATTTAGTTGTTTTCGCACACGTTGTTTGGAGTGTGATGCTCCATCGCCCTTTTCACCAATCGCCTTCAAACTTCTGCTATATACTCTTAAGAAATAGGGGAAAAAAGTCTACCGTCTGATTTTTCAAAAGTTGAAAGGTGTGGGCGTGGCTAAGCCTCAAACTTTGACCTGTCGCCACGCCACTCTTTTTTTCACAGCTCCCTACTGGACTCCTTTTACCCAATCAGCAGGAATCTCTGTTAAATAGCAGTAGACAAGTTGAGGTTACTTGGTGTCCAGTACTGGCAGGTTTCAAAAAAAGGCGGGGCTTTGGGAGCATGGCGAAAATCGCCATCACGCCATGGAAATACGTTTGCCTCTCATTTCTTCAGTTATCGTGATATCGCTACGGAACTTCTGGTGAGTGATCCTAGTGTGACCCCCAAGAGAAATAGACAGCTGAAATTTGTGGGCCTGGCCTATTTTCTTAAATAGCGCCCCCTAGAGCCATTAAAACTGTCAGCCCCAAGCCATGCTTTGACTGAGGATTACGAAATTTGGTACACTAATGTGGTGTCTCAGGACCTACAAAAAAGTCTCTTGGAGCCAAGTGCAAAGTTGCACAGGAAGTCGGCCATTTTGGTCCAAATACTCGATTTAGTGGTTTTCGCACACATTGTTTGGACAGTGATGCTCCATCGTCCTTTTCACCAATCTCCTTCAAACTTCTGCTATATACTCTTAAGACATAGAGGGAAAAATTCAACCGTCGGATTTTTCAAAAGTTGAAAGGTGTGGGCGTGGCTAAGCATCAAACTTTAACCTTTCGCCATTACATTACATGACTTAACTCCCAAGTGCATGATCAGATCTATTTCAAACTTTGTCTGTTTGATCACTGACCACATCTCAAGACAACGACAATGTGGACAGCTGACATCACCTAAGCCCCGCCCCCTGACAACAGGAAGTCTATTGTTTTATGGTGAAATGCCCATATTTGTCCCCTCTAATTTAGTGAACATGACACTAAGGTCATACACTGTCTTCATGATGTTGTAATGACCATTCAGATCTGATAGCTTTCCAGAAAGGGAGGCGCTTTGATGCCATGGTGAATGCTGGTGTGACGCCATGACCTTACATTTGACTGTAACTTCCACAAACGGCCTCCGATTTGCCCGAGACTGAACATGGCAATGAACAATCATGCCCTTTAGCCAATGAGGCACAAACGGTTGGTGAATGTTATATAATGTCACCAAAGCTGACCTCAATGGGACTTTTCTGTAGTTGGTCACATCGCCCCCTAGATAACGTTATCCTTCGATAACTTTAAAAGACATGGTCAGAATAGCATTAAAGGTGGTCACTGCCATCACACCACCAGTGTGGTAAAGATAGAGGATTCCCTAGTGGTGAGACGTAAAATATAATGGTGGGCTCAAAGGGGATGCTGAGTCAGTGTGAGGTGCGGACAAGGTGGCCGTTAGCAGTTTCTGGTGTCGGGGTGGTCGACGTTTCTGTTTCGCAGACGTAGCCTGGTGCCCCGGGCTGCCGGCCAGGCCGGAGCGGCGCGGAGCTGCGAGGGCCGAACGACGCTGCTTGCAGCTTTAATTAACCTTGTATTTCCTTTTCAACAGATCCCACATGACAACCAAACAGCCCTGACCTGCTAACATCCTGGATTTGACGAGGTCATATTTCAGCTTCAGTGATAATTATGCTACTATAGCCTTCAATCATTCTTGATGTTGTTGTTGTTGTTGCTAAAACCAGTTAAGCTAAGGTTTCCCACAAGCACACAATTATCGAATTGCTTGTTTGCATCATACAGTAGCTCAAGAGGTAGTCCTCGAAGGGTTGCCACTAGCAGGATCAATCCCAGCTCCCTGCAGGGACTTCTACTGTTGTGTCCTCGGGCAAGGCACTTCCCCCTCCTTGCCTGCTGATGGTGGTCGGAGGGAACGGTGGTACTTGTGCTCAGCAGCCTCACCTCTGTCCATGTGCCCCAGGGCAGCTGTAGCTACGTTGTAGCTCACCACCATCAGCATCTGAATGTGTTTCCATGGATGAAAGAAGCGCTGTGAAGTGCTTTGGAGTCACGGACTATGAAAGGTGCTGTCTAAGAGCGGGTCATTTATGAACGTTACCTATAACAACACACTTGTCTAAAACGCCTGCCTCAGTCACCAGTTTCACTCAGAGACATTCGGACTTATCGGATGTATCCCATACTGTCTGGTGCCCGCGTTAACCTGCTTCGTCACTGCACCTGCCAGACACATTGCTATAAAACACTTGCTGTTATGTATTTTCAGTGGCCCTGTGGTACGAGTGCTGCCCTGGGACTGATAGGTTGGGGTTCGATTCCCGGTCGGGTCATACCAAAAACTTTAAATATGGAGCCCGATGCCTCCCTGCTTGACTCTCAGTTTTAAGGAGGTGGATTGGGGGGGTCGAACAACCAAATAGTTCCCGAGCTCAGCCACAGTCGCAACTCACCACTCCCCACGGGGATGAGTCAAATGCGGAGATGTAATTTCACCGGTGTGATGACGACTAATTGTACTTTAACGTTATTTCCCATTATAGTGAAGTTACTTACCATTAGGAAACGCCAAAACACTGATGACTAGGAAGAAGGAGATGACCAGAATGAGCCCCACCCAAACATTACTATCTTGATCTCCATCATCTCTGTAACCACAGGGTGGAAAACAAATATTCAACTATTTTGTAACCATTAGATAAGCATTCACTCAAATATCTATAAAAATATCATGCTCCCCAGTCCCCACAAAAATATCGCAGATTGAAGTGTGCAGATTTAGTTCCTCTAAATTCTGTAACTACAAATCAGACGTTGATACGTCGCATATCTGACGTCACCACAGAATCTCCTCTCCCCCAGCTTAGCTGCCATTTACCACATAACCAGGTTTATGTTGGATCTTCCATCCTGAAAAGAGGATTCAAATTTCGCTGAAGTTACAGCCATTTTCCCTCTTCTTTTCTCTGTGTCTGGTTCGATGATGTCAGTTTAGTGAGACGAATTTGTAGTCCTGGATGTATTTTCACACAAAACCAAACGTTTGCTACAGTTAGAAAAAAACTGCCTTTGTGGCATCAGAATGTCTTTAAAAGACAGACATATGTGAAATCCATGGCACAAAACAAGCGGCATTAGAAAATAGCGTTTTTAGCCCCACTGACTTGCATTCATTTTTCAGGGGACCCATGGTCCAGAGGTAGCTGGGCGTGACTCCCTATAGGGAGCCTCGTCAAGCCCATCTACTTACGGACCATGGGTCCCCTGAAGAACGAAAAAATGAATGCAAGTGCCTGGAGACACATTTTGATACCAAGAACGCGCTTATTTTCGAACTGAGGGAAACGGTATTTTAGGTTTTGTGTGAAAATAAGTCCAGGACTACAAATGCGCTTCACGAAAGTGACGTCATCGAACAACATGCTTCTGGTGCGTAATCATGCAAATTACGAACTTTTACAAGCTGATAAATCTCAAAGTACGTGACTGGCGTGGCTGAAACACCGATCACTACTTTTCATTTAAATTGCAGTACAACACAAGTGCAATCCAGGGCCAGCGGATTAGAAAATAGCGTTTTCAGCCCCGTTGACTTGCATTCATTTTTATCGTTCTTCCAGGAACCCATGAGCCAACCGGAAAGGGAGGAGACTTAGGCTCCCTATATGATTCTGCTAATTATGATGTAATTAATATATATTTGGTATAAAAGGTTTTGATTTAGTTTATGATTGATTATAAATACTTGACTTACTCAAATTGCTTAATTTTAGTAATAATATTTGGAGCGTATACTATACAACTAACATTACATGACATAGTTAAAGTTTATATGTGCCAATACCGATGATAAGTGTATGTAAATACTGGCTAACTTCGGGTCCAGGCGGTCTAAGCATCACTGGTGTTAGCCTAGCTTAGCTAACATTAGCGCTAACGTCTCAACCGGTCTCACCTTGTAAACGCGAAATACATCAAACTGAGCACCGTGCACGTCAGCAGAGTGATGGTGTGAGGTTTGTAGAAAAACTCTATGGTGATATCTTCAACCTGCTGTTCGTTAATCATCCTGAAATGCATTCTGTAATTCACATCATCCTTGCTCAAGGTGTGTGATCCGCTATACACGGAGGCCATCGCTCCGGGACGCAGGCAGGCGGCAGCTCCACAAAGCCAAAGGGAGTGATCCAAAACAAGTACCTTGAACAGGAACGAAACATATACATATATAAACATATGAAGTCACATGACTGCAGCTGGGAGAGGACAGAAGGAAAACGACAATCCGAAAGGGAAAGCAGAGCTCCACAAGGGCTGTTTAAAAGGGGCAATCTTCGCCAGCTAGAAGTGGGAGAGGCACACAGCTGCAACAAGACGTCGCATGGAGGTCCACTACTTGCCAGAAATTACGTCACCTCCATGGCTGTACCCGAATCGTCCGAATCCAGCAAGAGTACCTGGCTGCAGCAAAATGGTGAAGGTAGCGCTGCCGGAAATTACGTCACATTCACAGGAGGTGAACCCGTAAGTCATGTGACCTAGTTCTCCCCCCCCCCCCCCCCCATAATGGAAAGAGCTTCAAAATCAAGGTTTTTTTTTTTCTTCATTCAAACTGGATCAAATGTTTAATCATTTTTAGGATATTGAACCTGGAAGTCACGTGACCTAAAGTACTTTCGTCTTTTTTCCGACAATTCCTTATCGTTTTATTTATTTATTTATATTGATCAAAATCAAGTACAAACACCTCATAGAGGTACAGAAACACTGTGCAAAAGAACAAGATAACAGCATAGGGGAACAGAATAAGGGGCATTCACAAATTTAATTAAATAAAATGCAAGGCTAAAGGCATATGAGATTCAGTTCAAAGTACATGAAACATATACATGTTAGAACAAATTTTTGATCACGTTCAGATTTAAGAAGTCTCAATGACGAGTAGTAAAGTTGAAATTCCTTCAAAAAATGATCAAAACAAGGGGCAGCATTTCTCTACTTACAACAATGGATATGGTATTTGGCGAGCAAAAAAACAATACTCGCAGCGTCGGATACTTTTTTTCCCAGATTGTTAAAGCAATATAAAACATGGGTAATGTTGAGCTTGGGAATGTTAGCTATTTTAACAGACAACCAGTCTTTAATATCACTCCAAAATTGAAATGAAACGGGACACATAAAAATAAATGATCTAATTATTCTTCAGGACAATCGCAAAAGACACAATGGGATAATTCAAACTTAAATCGTTTGTGCAGAAAAACCCCAAAGCATCAAAATATGACGCTTGTGACCAAGCCTCAATATATGACGAATCGGGACGCTCCAGCGCGTCAGGAGACGACGATCAGGGACACGATGATGACGCACCGTCCCAGAGCGTCGATTAGAGCCCTGCACTGAAGCGCTAGGCCCTCGGGTCGGCCCGGCCCGGCCCGACGGCCCGAGGGGCGGGCTTCCGGCCAACGACTGTGCAATTACCTCGGACACGGGCCGGGCGCCTTTATTTTTAATCAAAATCATTAAAAAAATTAAAACACTTAAACGCAGCAGTAGAGCCCTGCGTGGGACTGTTTTCTTCATCCCGCTCCTGCCCGCTCCAGCTGAATTTCTGACCATTACCGCCTGCAACTGCAACGTGTGTGTTACACTCCCGCCCGCACCTGCAGCGTGCATGTCTACTCCCGCCCGCAACCGCAAAACTCGGAGAAATTATTACCTCACAATAAAAGAGATGTATTGAGTTTGCGTCCTCAACATGTCATTTTATAGGTTATCCGCTTTCACCGCAGCGCTGCGCACCGTTTCAATCAGGCTGTACAGCAGGATTTCCCCTCGTAGCGATATTTTCTCTAATTCTGATTGCTTCATGCTGTAGATCGTTGGAAAGCTGCTTTTATGTACTTTTAGGAACCGTTGGAATTATTTGAATCTGATCAGCCATTCAAAAGTTATAAAACGGAGCATTTTAGATGACAAACTCGCACGTCTCTGAATCTGTGTTGTGATTCGTTGCGCTCAAGACAGGGAATCCTGGTGGCTACCGTAATGTATTGTAAAGCACGGAAAGCCCTATTTTTTATCTTTTCAGCACTTTTGGAATTTTAATGATATCTTGAACGGTTCAGGAATTATGGTAATGAGAAGTGCGCATGTCCAATCCCGTCTGCAGCGACAGGTTGGTAATAAGAATATTGTGGCATTAACAGAGGGGTGCCAGCGGTCAGGGCTAGGGGGCCCCCCAACACAAGGGGGCCCCAGGCAGCCGCCGATTTATGCCTAATGGTAAAACCGCCTCTGGGTACAGGTGTTAGAATAACTTTATATATAGTTTATGTTTTGTGTTAAATTAAACTTTGGTTAGATATCCCCAATGATTTGGTGGGAGTATAGCTGCCATCTACGGTGGCCCTGAAGTGCAAACCACAAAAACAAATAACTTAAAGCAACAACAAATTGAAAAGCGCAAAAACAAATCACTAAACGCAAAACCAAATTGAAAACCACAAAAACAAAAAACAAACTGGAAAAGGTAGGTACCAATGCTGCAACAACAGGCATCACTGATTGGATGATGGATCCGTTGGCCTTTTGAAGCAAAAGTTGATCTGCCGAACGTGGTTATGTGAAAGAGCAGTCAGCGGGTGTGTGCGAATCCACAGGCAGGATGCTTACGAGTACGGGTCCTCGCCGGTCTAGCAAGGCCGGGTCATTGCCAGACCGCTAAGACCGGAACCCAGCGGCTCTGAATTCGGACAGTCTAGCCTTCACCTCTACGGTGACCCGTAGGTCCCGTCACAGCCGTGGCGGCAGCTACACGCAAAGGAAAAATGCTAAAGCTAGCGAAAATGGAGCAGGAATATTAAATAGCTACAGCAGCTTCACGTCCATCAGCAGCGTTTGTTCACAACCGTTTTCAGGTAAAGTAGTTTTGTTTATTCTAGAAGCTTTCAGGACTTACATGTTAACTTTAGATGGTTTCATGTATGTTTTAAGCTACAGAATGAACTTGTTAAACATACACAACACATTACTACAGAGTATTATCATGTAGGTAATTAATATAAACCAAATGCATTATAAATGCTGTAGAAACCTAAAAAGCTTAAAGCGGTTCAGTTTAAAGACATTTTTCGTTTGTATATTTGTTTTTAAAATTACATTTTAGGCAGAAATCACCCAGAATGAGTTTGTTTTGCAGGTCCAAGTTATTCTCGTGTGTGTGTGTGTGTGTGTGTGTGTGTGTGTGTGTGTGTGTGTGTGTGTGTGTGTGTGTGTGTGTGTGTGTGTGTGTGTGTGTGTGTGTGTGTGTGTGTGTGTGTGTGTAGTGTCATGTTGGGCGGAGTGGAGATGGTAGACCATGTGTGGTGGAGAGTTCAGGAGGCAGGAGAGCAGGCACGGATGAAATATAAAAATGGTTTTAATGGCGGAACGGGAGCGACAGGACAAAACAAGCACATGCACATACAATGATCTGACAAAGACTGGTACAAGGAGGGAGGTATGAATACACAGGGAAATCAGGAACACATGGGCAGGTTAACGAGGGGCAGGTGAGAACAATAAGGGCTAATCAGGGCAGGAGAGAGACACAGTCACGAAGGTAGGGGCGGATAGTGACAGTGTGTGTAGGGCTGGGCGATATGACGATTTTAGACCGTTTTACGAGCTACACATCTGACGGTCTGTCATTTTTGAGAGACCGTTTTATCACGATTCACAGCTCTGCTGTTGCATTTCTGCCTCTGAATGAAAAGGGAACTTACCCCAGGCGAATGACACGCCTTTGTTTGACCCTTAACCAATCAGAGTGAGTCATAGTAATATATTAGTGCCCCGCTTGTTTTCACCTTCACCTGTGTGTGAACAAACATGGCTTCGCCGCGGCTGAGCGACAGCGAGGTTTTCTTTCCGAAGAGGAACGCATGGTTTCCTTAGCGCGCAGCGCTAACAACTTAGTGACGTGACATGTCTCGGAGAAAGCGTAAAAACACGTTGGACGCTTCTTCTGAAGCAGGAAAATAACACCGCTTCTTAAGCAGAGCACGACGTCGCCTCGGCTCGTTCACCCTCTGCCGAGCCGGTGTCGGTACCGACTGAGCTCGGTCGATGGAGCTGCCCCGTGACTGCCTGATGGAAAACCAGCGGGTTTCATCAGACGCGTAAAGTTTCTTGTTTTTGTTAGGGACCCCTGTATTTTACCGCTCCCTCCTGCAGTCTTCCCCTATTAACATTTAACCCTCTGATGCATGAATTATGAAATCTTCAACCAAGATTTTTTAAACAATTTTTTTCATTCATCTTTAGGTGTGAATGAAACAAATTTCAACAAATATTTTTTGTAACATTTTGTTAATTTACAAATAATTTATTACATGTCTACCTCAGTGGACAGCGTGCATTCTGAACATGAAATATGGTGGCTTGACTTACTGAAGTCCAAATGGAGGGGCTCAAATGCAGTAAAGTCTTCAACAGCTGTGCTTAATAGCAAAAATAAAGAAATAACAATTTTGAGTACCTGTCCACTGTAGTGACCATTATGCATCAAAGGGTTAAAATGATTCTGTAAACTCCGTGTATCAATAGAAACAATCTCTGCCAGCTGCAGTAAATGTAGTCTCCAAATAATAAGAGGTGCATTCACCTGTGTACCTCCTTTGATCCACATTAGTGATATTTTCAGCACCAGAACAGGGAAGCAAAGAAAGATTCCTGAGTTTGTTAGTAATTTTATTTATTAGGTGCATCTAACCTGTTCTATTTTTCTCTGAAATGAGATCAAATCAGTGCTTCTATGGGTTGTCTCCAATCTGCACTGGAAAATTTTACTTTATTTAGAGACTTGTTGCAGAAAATATTCAGAATGCGCAGTTTTTTGCTACCACAAGCGATCTCTGGTCCAGCCGCACATCAGAGCCGTATTTGAGCTTAACTATCCACTACATGAGCAACTGGGAGCTACATAGTATTTTGAACAAGTTAATGTTTTCACAATACGTTTGCAATTGACATGTTTGCACTTTAAATATGTTACGATTTTAGTTTATGTTAAGTTACTAGAAAAACGAGAAAAACTGATTTTTGTAATTGTTTCTCTCAGAGCTTTTATCATCTCTGGTGTGAGTTTAAAATATAAGTGTGTTAGCACTGTGCTGATTATCCCTAATATGAATAAATGTTTATTTATTCAATGTTTCTCTTCTTTAATACGCAATTGAAGTTATGCTATTCATGGATAAAAAAATCGTGATAAAATCGAAATCGTGATAAAATATTGGAAAAATCGTGATATTCTATTTTTGCCATATCGCCCAGCCCTAAGTGTGTGTGTGCGTGTGCATGTGTGTGTGGCGAATTAAACTTGTCATTTGTTTTAAGGACAAAGGAGCAAAGAAGCGTTTTTATTAAGCTTAGAGGTGAAGAGTGAAGCTGTTTACACACAACCACAGAAGTTCTTCTGTGAAAAGTAGTTTTACATTCAGGGATTTACACAGCTGACACATTTTAATGAAGTAAAATGTGTTTGTGTGAAGAATATAATTTTTATCTTCTCATGTGGATAAATGTAAAAATGTGTTTATTGCCTTTTTGTCACCTGTGGTCTCTGATTTTCTCTGTAGGACTGCAGGTGTCCAGGGTCAGGAGAGGCTTTACCTGGTTGTCATCCTGGGAGAGAGGCCTTCTACTGTCATCATGTTAATGTTATTTAGCTGTTTGATATTTGAACACATTTATTAAAACAAATACTAACTGATAACTCTTTCTGGTCATTTATTTTATCACCAGTTTTATTATTACAGATGTTTTTGAACATGTTACATGAACAGAAAATGAAAAGATGGTAAGGAGACAAGATTATTTACAATACGTTACACTTATTTACAGATCAAAACCAGTATGGACCAGTTATGTACGGTTAAAGCAGGATTAACCTGAGTGACTCTTCCTGGATCATTTATTTAAACTGAGTGAGCAGGAAGTCTTTAACAGAGCAGCTGGATCTGCTGCAGGAGGATCCAGACGTGGATGGAGGGCTGGAGCAGACCCGTGGCTGGACGTTTCTGGTCAGAGGAACATAATACAGGACGGTCTGCAGAGAGCTTTGGGACGCTTCCTCTCACTGTCCACTCCATCGTCCATCTACAGGGACCGCTGGGCTGGCTCAGACGACGGCTGTTACGTCTCTGTGAATGACTTGCCTGTTAACAGTAGTGGTGGTCTGCTGGTACCTCCTCCTGGACAGAGCACCACTGACCTCCTCCACTCACATCTTCCTCAGGCTCATCCTCCAGACCCACAACTTCACCAGCACAGAGGCAGATGTGCAGCACAGTGCATGCTGACCTGTAATAGATTAAATAAGAGTTTGTTTTTTTATAGAAAAATGTGAAACAAAACATAACCTGCAGTACACTGGTTCTGTTCAGTTTTAAAGAAAAGCAGCAGGGAATAGTTAAATTAAAAACTACAGAGAATTTACATTTTTAAGACAGATCTAATCATTATTAGGCTTAAGTTGAATAAACAAATGCACATTGAAAACATGCTATTTTATTAAAAAGCCTGTTTTTTAAAACGTTTCACCCTCATTTGATGCAAAATAAGTTCTATGGTCCAATTTACATTAGAAAACATCCTACTGCATTCAACATTTATAAAGCATTTGGTTTATATTAATTACCTACATGATAATATTCTGTAGTAATGTGTTGTGTGTGTTTAACAAGTTCATTCTGTAGCTTAAAACATACATGAAACCATCTAAAGTTAACATGTAAGTCCTGAAAGCTTCTAGAGTAAACAAAGTTACTTTACCTGAAAACGGTTGTGAACAAACGCTGCTGATGGACGTGAAGCTGCTGTAGCTCCTTAATATTCCTGCTCCATTTTCGCTAGCTTTAGCATTTTTCCTTTGCGTGTAGCTGCCGCCACGGCTGTGACGGGACCTACGGGTCACCGTAGAGGTGAAGGCTAGACTGTCCGAATTCAGAGCCGCTGGGTTCCGGTCTTAGCGGTCTGGCAATGACCCGGCCTTGCTAGACCGGCGAGGACCCGTACTCGTAAGCATCCTGCCTGTGAATTCGCACACACCCGCTGACTGCTCTTTCACATAACCACGTTCGGCAGATCAACTTTTGCTTCAAAAGGCCAACGGATCCATCATCCAATCAGTGATGCCTGTTGTTGCAGCATTGGTACCTACCTTTTCCAGTTTATTTTTTGTTTTTGCGCTTTTCAATTTGTTGTGCGTTTAGTGATTTGTGTTTGTGGTTTGCACTTCAGGGCCACCGTAGCCATCAGAGACAGTTATACAATTCTATTTTAATCTGACATGGTTGTGCAAAGGCATGGTTGAAAGAATAATTTATGTTTAAGAAAAATATGGTTCATTTCAGTCAGCAGAGGGCAACGTTCTTATTAATATGTTTGTGTGTTAAGGCGCATTAAAACAAAGAGAACCATTTTCATCCAGAATTAAAAGTTTTACTGTAGGATTTAACCTTTCTTAACCCCTCTGAGTTTATACGACCAATGAGGTATGAAGGTTTCTGTTTTTTATGCTGTTTTCTGACGTTTTATGCTGATAACATGTTAAATGGAAATGATAATTAGTATTGATAAACATTATTGTTTTGCAATAGTATGTTATGAAGCCAGTTTTTGGAGTTAATAAGAACTTTTATGTTCCTTAATGTTTGTTTATTCTTCATAAGAATGTATTTATATTATGAAACTGATTGTTTTTTGTGTTAATTTGTACAGTTCTCACGGCATGGTTGATCGCACAAACGTGTCATTAAGGCCAGTTGACAAAGAACGCCTTGTGTCCATGATTCAACATGGAGGGAAATACAAAAGATATATTTTTTTGCTTGTCTAAAATAAAAAAATATTTATTTTGTTTTGTCACATTTTGTAGAGTAGCCAAAGTTTAATGAAAGTAAAATATGGTATGACATTTAACAAATTGGTCTGAGTCAAAGAATAAAACCAAATCAACAAATTTTGCATATTTACAAAAAAGTCTTACATCATTAAAATATGTTTGCTCAATTAAACACAAAATGTAGAAAATTATTTAATATAGTTATCTGTCAAAATTTACAAGATGAGAAACACAATAAGAATAAGCAAAAAAAAAAATAAAATCTTGCTTAAGAAACATTAAACACTTTAATTTGAAAGGATGCAAAAAATTGTGAAAATATTGCTAAAATGTAATACTGTCAAAATCTTTGAAATGAAAATAAAATGAGGTTGGTTTTATGTTTAATACTCACACCGCACCTCTAGAGAAGCCTCGAGTCGCTTCCTTTTACAAAAATGAAATTTTCTTTAAACGGTTTGCATCTCCAACTGTGTTGGAAGAAATAAAAAGTTTTTTAACAAAGAATCTAAACTGCAAACCTGAGGAAGTTCAACAGCATTTCTAGGATGAAATTAACAAGCAGCTGATTTGTAGGAGATTTCTTAAAGAGCAAATTGCAGGTTAGAGACTCCCATGAACCATTGTTTAGGGAAACATAATAGAAACTCGGTTTAAACATTTTTTTAGACATACATAAATTATTTAGGCTTTATGGGTTATTTTTGTGAGAGAGGTATTTTTTTTGGCCAAACCAAGTGATGTCATGTGAGGGAGTCCTGTTAGCACAGAGAAAACTTTAGATGTTTACAGTTATACTCATGATGGACTAAAACCATAAAGTTATGAGTTTGCTGCTCGCCCCAGAGGACAGAGACACATCTGTGATCTGGTTCTGGAGCTCATGCGGGCTTCTGTGAGCTGGATCATACCCAGAATCCAGCTCGACTGGCCTGCTGAGCCGCACGTCTCTTCTGGTGGTCGGTTCTGACCTGGTTCTGACGGTGATCTGAGTTCCAGAAATCGCATTGGTTTTTTTAAACCCCGCCTCGGGTCTCCGGAGCCCTGCGCGGACCTCCCTGTCCCGGTACCGACCGATGTGGGCTACAGAAGTCTGTCTTTTCAGGTGCAGAAACGCAAACTCAGGCACGGAGATAGAGGCGTTGTTTCTCTTGTCTGGAAACCCGTGGACTCGATGTCCAGACAGGCTGGAGTTGGTACAGCCTTCACACACTAGTTTATCAACATGAACACAACCCAACACTAGTAAACACACACACTGACTGGATCACATGACCTCTCTACCCTAAAGCTACCCACTCTCCACACCGAGCTGAGGCAGCACCGAGCGTCTAACTCCCTTTGGTTACGTCAGAGGTTCACATTTAGAAACAAGCTGCTGAGAATGGCCCGGTTCTACTAGAAAACTCTGCTGTTATGTATTTTAAAACCAAATATCCACAATAAGCTTTTTAAATAGTATTTTTGGACAGCATTTTATATAAGAAATTTGAACCTGCAATTTGCTCTTTAAAAATAAACTCTAAACATTTAACTATACAGAAATATATGTAATGTTACAGCAGTGAAACATGCAGATAAGTCATCCCGTCTTCCTACGGAAAGCGATTTTCACATTCATTCATCCTGTTTTAGCATTATGATGGGCTGCAGAGCAAAATGAACTGTTATTATATGGATTATGTTGATGATTTACTCATGAATTATCAATATGCATGAAGAGGATGACGTACCAAAGAGTTGAAATGATCCCTGCATACAGCTTTACTCAGCCAGAAGATTAAGAACAGAGCTATGATGCTTTCACCAACCAGGAGAAATAGCATTAGCCCTGTTAGTCCATCGTTTAACTAAAGAGAAAAGGAAAACTCAGAGTTCACAACAACAACAAATAAAGTCTGCTGTGCAATTTTAAAACAGCTTTTTCCTCAATAAAGGGTGATGTTTTGTAAAATACCGGGATATGCTGGACAGAACGGAACCATATCAAGTGGAGCGAAAACGCCACGAGGGACCAGAAGAAGCTGATGATGTTCAGAGAGAATGACAGCTTAGTCTGAGAAGTGGAGCCAACAAACAAGCTTCAGTTAGACTGTGGCAGCAGAGCATGCATCAGAGTGCTGCTTGGCCAAACCATCATCACCTCTAAATACAGAACAACCACATCATTACAAATAATCCATCACAGTCAATCAATGAAATAAAGAAACTTAAACCTGTAAAAATGCACAAACATCACTTACCACATGCATGTTTGGATGTCTTCCTGCAGCGTAGGACAGCATGCCACAGAGGACAAACTGATAAAACCAGAACACCTCATTTATTTTCAATGATTCTGGGTATTTTTAAATAACACAAATACTTATTTTAAAGCAGATTTTACCAATACACTCGGAACAGTGTAGCTCTTGCTGACAGGGCTGTCGCTAATCAAGCCCAGAGCGAGGAGAAACACACCAGCCATGGCTTGAGCTGCCTGATATGGAGGAAACAGCACCATGAACTGGAGCAGGAGTTACAGAAACCAGCTGTCATCTAGCACTAATATGAGTTTATTTCACAGCTTATTTAGAAATTCATCTTTGCTCTTTATGTCTGCAGAGATACATTTCTACTCACTCCGAGAGGTTTTGGCTTCCCTCTGATGGCAAAAATCTTGAAGTTGTCTTTGAACACACAGTTGAAGTTCTCCAGCATCAACTGACCCTCACCAGCATTCCTCAGACTCCCGATGTGAATGGTAATGATGATTGATTCATCACAAACAAAAGTTTTCCTCATGTTTACCTGTGGAGAATAGTTGGAACCAGCTCAGCGGATGTGATGAGAGATCAGTCAGCTGTGGAGAGTTTTCAGCTTCACCAGTTTTAAATGTGGTCCTTTCTTTGCTTGAATTAAGTTTGCTATGTTGTCTGATTAGTTCATCAAGGAAAGGACCTCGCTCGCTCATTGTGCTATGGCGCTGACTCTCCTCCGCCCACCCTCTCACCATCAACGCTAACCACTTCTCATCTCTGCATGCAAACATTACTGGACACAAAAAAATCCATTTAAATGGATTTTATTTAAATAAAAACATCTGTTGCAATATATAATTTTAGTTAAAAAAGACATAAAAAACAGAACAGATGCAAAAAAAAAATCTTTGATGAGTGACTTTAATAAACTTGCAGAGAACTTTGAGGCAGTTCCAGCGTGTGATGACCTCAAGTGAAAGTGCCTTTAGGGAAGTGGAATGCACGTCTGAAGAGTGAGGGTTCGGTTTGAGGCCGACAGTGAAAAGGACGCCGCTGAAGCCAGACAAGGTAAGAATCCGGGCTAAAACATTCAAATGAACTAGAAACGTTTTTGTGAACAACAGAGTTCAGCACATGTGTTTTGATGTTATTTATGTAAAGGCAAACATTTTTTCATTTAGCTTACATGAAGAAGGCAAACGTTCAGGTTTAAATCACCGTTTTCCTGCTGCATGTGTGTTTTGTTCGTTTTTGCACAAACTTGTTCTCATTTTGCTGCATGAAAGTGTAAACTTCCTTATTGTAAACAAATACTTTAAAACCTAAACCTTCACTTTAGTTGTTTTCATTGCATGGTCACTTCTCTTTTGAATGCACAGAAACCCTTCATGTACAATGTTAACCATATAAGGGAGGAGACTGAAGGTTCCTCAGATAACTGTGAAAGTCATTCATTCTTAATCATCTCACAGTTCCAGAAGCAGCTAAATAAAATTCCAATTTTCAAGAATGAAAGTGTCTTTGTGCATTTTAAGGTGCTTTGTTGCATGCTAAATCTGCAATGGAGAAGAAGCTAACTTAAATTATCATTTGAATTTAGAAGAACCATGGCCTCTGCTGATGCTGATATGAGGATCCACGAGGAAGAAGAGTCTCTGAGACCCGGACGGAGACAACCACCACCTTCACCGTGTCTGATTCAGTACTACCAGGCTACAGAGGTGATGCCAGAGGAAAAAGTGCTGCTGCATGACCTGATGCAGAAGCAGCCGGCAGTGTTGGGGGTGAGAAAATTAAAGGTTTTACAAAGTTCAGTCTCCACAAAAATCAAGGTCTCCAAAACACATTGCCAAGAGCAATTGGAGCTTTTTGGCATCAAATGTTTAAATCTAAGCTTGTTCTAAAAGTTTCTCATTCAAGCTGTTTACAAGCCATTTAAGCATCAAATTAAATGGAAAGGAAGCCTTTTACTCAGTGTTGGCTGATATTTTATGCTGACTCATTTAAAAACGCACAAATTGAGCTCTTGAAAATCACTTAGTGGAAGTAGTCCATCCTAAGATGTGCCAGGCAGATTAGGAGTAGAAAAGGCTAAAAGGAGCGCAACGCTGTGTGAAGAAGTTCTGGGCTGCAGCGGGAGGAAGTGCTCTGTTTTAGACATCGTCTCTCCTCCTGCAAGTGCAGAGGCTGCAGCGTTAATCTGAGACATCACAGGAACTTTTCATTTATATATATAAATTACTTTTTTACTGCATGACAATATGTGTTCTGTGAGATTTACAGTAAAAATGCAAAGATTTTACACAAAATAAATCTATGAAATAAATATTTTTAACTCAGGGTAAATAATAAATTTAAAATATGTAAAAAATACTACATATTTACTACATTTTTCTGACTGAGTCACAAGTCTTAAATATTAAGAAAAATATTCCTTTCAATTAACCAGTTTTTGTATTTTGAGTTATTTATTAATTAATGCCAAACCAATATTCTTATTAAAAAGAATACATTCACACCATACATCCCATTTTAGTACACCATACATAACTTCATTTAACATTTTAATACATTTCATTAAATGTTTTAGTACATAGATTAAATATTTAAAACAAACCTCGCCTGATAGACAGGTTTATCATTTTTTTGCATAGTCGAAAAAATGGTAAACTATATTTTTACACACACACACACACACACACACACACACACACACACACACACACACACACACACACACGCGCGCGCGCACACACACACACGCACACACACACGCATGCATATCTCTCATCTCATCCTTCCCAGCTCAGGTCCTCTACTTGAGCTTGAGGGTTCTGCACAGTATCTAATGTGATCTAATGATGTTTTCATGATATTTTCTTTAACAACACACACATACATGTGTATGTAAATAATCCACATCTCACCCTCTGCAGGTGGCCTCATCGTTCCAAGCTCTGGTTCTCTACCAGAGGCCTGAGAGCTGGAGGGTTCTGCCCAGTATGTTCCCACACTTTCTGGACTGAGATGTTTTACCCTTAAAAGCCGGGCGTACACTGTGCGACTTTTTCACTTTTTTGGGCCGATTTTCCAGTCGTGCGAGAAGCCACGACATCGGGGCGAGTTTTGCGCCGAGCGGTCGTGTAGTGTACAGGGGGTTACAAGAGGCGATTAACACCACGTGACCAGCCGCCGATCAGCAGTCGTGAGGTCGCAGGGACTTCTGGTGTGTTTAATATTTCGCTCGTCCCTCGTGAGGGTATCGCACTGTTGAAGCGGTGCTGCGAGCAGCTGCGAGCAGCTACGATCCAAAAAGTATCAGAACCGCTCACGGCGCATGCGCGAGCAATCCTGCATCAACGCCGGCCGGTCGCTCGCTATTTCCCTATTAACACACGCTGTTCGTTTTTGTTTCTACACGTTTTTTTTTACTCACAAAGATTGTCAAGAAAGCGTGTTTGTCGTGTTCATGTCAAATTAAACTGATCATAAAACACAGATTCCAGGGCCGGCTCTGGGTAATTTGGTGCCCAAGGCGAAAGTGCCCATTTGCGCCCCCCCACCCCCCGCCTCTCACCCAAACCCAAGTCCACACATTGGAAAAAGCAGCTCCACAGTTATTCCTTAGTTACTAATTTTTTATTTTAAATATTCACACAGCAACTCTTTAAAGTCAACAGCCTGAAGAATAAATGTAAGCTTGAAAGATAAGTAACCTGAGAATATTACAATAGCCAACAACTCAAAATGTTGTGCAAATGTCATTGGGGGGTGCAAAATCAATAACTGTGCAATCAAAAGCAAAACTCAAACATCAAAGTGTCATCATAAAGAAAGTTCTACTTTCCATTTTGTTCAACTGCTGTGGCCAGTCAGCAGGATCCATGGGGCCAGCAGCTCATACATGTTCACACACATCTGTTGAAGCTGATGATGATGTCTCTTCAGGCTGTTGGATTGGAGCACTGAGTCTGCTGGTGTTGGGTTCTTCTTCTGTGAGAAAATACACACACACACACACACACACACACACACACACACACACACACACACACACACACACACACACACACACACACACACACACACAGCAACTTAACCCTCTGATGCATGAATTAAGAACAGTGCCACTTTTACATTCAATATTCCTCGGTCATGTGCATTGATGCTTTTCACTATTTTTAATATTACTAGACTTTTTATTTTATTGATCTTTTTTAATCTGTTCTATGAAAACATGAATAAAATTATCAAAAACAGGTGGAAGTGAGCGCACCCATGGGGAATATTTGAAAAAACGTATGTCTCACTCTCAGGTGCTCTTCAGCATCAAATAAATCGTAGAATATGAGGAAGAAGATCCAGTGATCTGAGGCACTCTGAGGATTTCATTTATTAAACAAGGAAACACCGACACATTTCGGTACGACCTTCTTCAGGGCATAAACCTTTATACCTTGAAGATGACTCACTAATGTCACAAAAACTAATGTCCATCCTTTTTTACAAACTTACAGCCTAATTGACAATAACATCTTAAGGAGACAATTTCAGATGTGTATGTTGAGATTATTTAATATTCTCAACGCTAAATCAATGCTGCACTGATTGTGCCAAAAACAAGTGTCTGGTGTGGATTTAAATAAATTAATTTTGCATATTGATATATGTGATAAGCCGTTTAATTTGAAAAAGTCCGTTTCTACTGCTGATTACAAATAGCCTAACAAGTAACTTACTCACCTGGTTCTAGATGCTGAGACTGTAGCTCAGTAAATGTGCTGCTGCTGCGTGATGCCTGGATGAAGACGCTGCAGCGTAAACAAGAAAGAGACGGCATAAGATGTCATGCTGTGTTTAGGCAGTTCTCACTCCCCGCCGGGCCCGGCGGCAGCGGGGGAGTCCCCGCCACGGCCGAGGCGGTGCCGCCCGCCCGATGTGTCGGACAAAGTTGAAAATTTGCTACACCCACACCTAACGTTCTTCTGATATACAAATATTAAATTCATATTGTATGCGTACTTAAAACTTGAAACAACGTTCATAAAAGGCTGCAATCAAGCTCCAAAAACCAGTAAAAAAATCTTACATTCATCATCACAGTGAGACTCAACATTGTCTCACTGCATCTGGACATGACGATTCAAAAGTAAAATGAATGGGTTAAAGTTACAGATATTGTATTGTGTGTGTAAACAGCTAGCGAGGGTCCGTCTGTGGACCATGCGTGGCAGGAGAGGCAGTTAGCTACAATGCTAACGCAAAAAGTTCCTTTGCAAAACTTATAAAGTCTACATACCTCTGCTTTGGGCCCGTTTTTATTCTTCTTCCTTCCTTCGCTTTCGGAATGCTGATCCCGATGGCTTAGGTGTTCTTTTCCTTGTAAAATATCAAACGTTTAAACGCGACGACAACAGGATGTCCTTCTACAGTGCCACCCACACACGTAACTATGGCAACCTTAACGGTCAAATGCTTTGGAGCGGTGGCTCAAGCGGGAGCTCGAAATGCAGCCAGATCATTAGAATTTAAATATTGATGTTTTAATTTCATGTCATTTCAAAGGGGAATTTTGAGTATGTAGAGAGCGCATTTCATATAACAAACATGAATTTAATGAACTTTTTTTTTTTTTGAAATTTTGCGCCCTATCCATCAGATGGCGCCCCAGGTGGCCGCCTGTGTCGCCTGTCGACAAAGCCGGCCCTGACAGATTCACTTTCTTTATGTCGTTTTCCTCATCCAACCCCCATAAATCCCTGTGTGTCCTCCTGCAGCACTCCCGAAGGACAACAGGCAAGACAAAAAAGTCTGACGTGTTGAGTAAAAACTGCTATTTTTAGCACATTTTTAGGGCCGACGTGTTGCTACCAGACATACAGTGTGAGCAGTCAGGTCGCATGCGAGAACTGGGTCGTACAGTGTGAGCACACGACTCGTGAGATCTGCCCTGCGAGGAAGTCGTACAGTTTGAGCTGAAGCTGAGCGCTGCGAGTGAAAAAGTCGCACAGTGTACGCCCAGCTTTAGCCACTCCTCCAGTTTGGGGGTCACTGTCCCAGTGCTGTTGTTGGCAGGCATCTTAGTTTTAGTCTTAGTCTTGATGACGAAAAAGCATTTCAGTCTTAGTCGTTTTTAGTCGACTAAATCTCTAAAAGGTTTTAGTCAACAAAGATTTTCGTGTTGAAGTTTTCAAAAACATTAAACAGAGTATTCTTCTCTTAACAAATGAATGTAAAGGTCAGACGTGCACTCTGAGCTACTGGAGTGAGTTTCATACCAACATAATGTATTTTATGGGTATGGGACACAATCTCAGCTGCCCCAGATTTAGTAAAACATTAATCCCCAGACTGGTATCATTTATTTTTTACTTTATTGATAATCACAATAGTGTATATAATTTATTGATGCAGATCTGTGCATCATTCTGTAGATTAAGAAATTTATGATTTTCTTTCCGTAACAGGATGGACTCTTAGGGTGCATACAGTATTCTATACAATATTTAAATATAAATAAAGAAATGTGTTTGTTTAATTATTTGAGTTATCAGACCTCCATCTTAAATGTATATTGTGGCGAAGTTCCCCTACTTAAATGCAGTAATGTTTTTCTACAGACGCAGTGTTGTGAGTTTTCACGAGCTTACAGAAATAATACAAATCACCCAGTTCTGCCCTTGAGCATCAGCATAGCTCATAAACATGTAGATGGGCTAGGGCAGGGGTCGGCAACCTGTTCCCATCAAAGAGCCATTATTACCCGTTTCCCACAGTAAAGAAAACAATGGGAGCCACAGCAGCCGCGGCGTTGTGGGCGGGGCCTACCCTCAGACAGCAGAGCGCTGCTCACAGCAGGTGACAGCAGCCGGTACCGGTCGCTCGTGTACGTCAAAGCTATCTTTCATAAGAAGATAATCAATAAAACGATTTATATAAAGTGGATCCAGAAGTTGTAGCCCGTCTCTGCCTACAATATTTAGATATTTTTTACCCTGTTGGTGGTTTTACTGAGCAGGTGCCACTTTTGTCATACGTTTCTTTTTAACCCTTTGATGCATGAATTATGAAATCTTCAACCATGATTTTTTTAACAAGTTTTTCATTCGTCTTTAGGTGTGAATGAAACAAATTTCAACAAATATTTTTTGTAAAATTTTATAATTTACAAATAATTTATTACAGGTCCACCTCAGTGGACAGCGTGCATTCTGAACATGAAATATGTTGGCTTGGCTTACT
The DNA here is from genome assembly GCF_043380555.1 of Nothobranchius furzeri. Classification (NCBI taxonomy): domain Eukaryota; kingdom Metazoa; phylum Chordata; class Actinopteri; order Cyprinodontiformes; family Nothobranchiidae; genus Nothobranchius; species Nothobranchius furzeri. The sequence continues at coordinate 82,551,488 of NC_091745.1, read as the reverse complement.
GAAGTCCAAATGGAGGGGCTCAAATGCAATAAAGTCTTCAACAGCTGTGCTTAATAGCAAAAACAAATAAATAACAATTTTGAGTACCTGTCCACTGTAGTGACCGTTATGCATCAAAGGGTTAAAACATGTTTAGACTGTTCAGAATACAAATCCAGGCTCTGTCACGTTTGATTGTTGTAATTAAACTTTGTAGGTGGGGAAGGTCAGAAAAGGATCCGATCATTTTGTTTTTCCCTCATTTACAGTGACGGAGATAACGGCGCAGTGCGCCTGGCTCTGGTGTTAATCAAGTTAAATTATATCTCTTTGCAACAATTTTCACAAGAAAACAGAACAGTTAAAAGCAGGGCTTGTGTTGACCGGATAGTTCCCGTATTTGACCGTTTATTTTGACGGAGAAAGAATAGAAAGAATTACCCCGACGCATGCAGACGAACTGACGTTTTATTTGTTATGCACATCGCAGATGTAGCTAAATCACTCAAGAAAAGATTCCCATCTGAACATCTGAGCTGGACACTGCTCAGCGCAGCTCGCTGTCAGCGCGTACGTAAGGTGCACAGCGAGCTGAAGATGTGGAGAGGGGCTTGGAGCGCGTCGCAGAACCAGAGCGCATGCAGGAAGATTCCTCCGACTGAAGCGAGTGTTTTCCAAACCCTGTCTCTCAGAGAGACTTGTCACTTAGAAAATGTTCCCTGATTATGAAACTTTGGCTGAATAGTGCTTGTTCCTGTCTCCAATGTGGCAACACATCCAGGAGCCGTCTGAGGAGAATCCCAGAATCTCACATCCTCTTCAGCTCAGAAAGCGCCTATGATTACGCACAAGCGTGACCCAACCCGGTCTCACAGTAGACCGGGTTGGAACTGTTCAGGTTTACGCAGACAATCTTTACATTTAGAATTGGCATACAGATGTAAAATTAATTCAGTAAAATATAAAGCATTTTATTTAAATATCCATTCATTATTTTACAAGCACAGAGAGCCGCATCAGATGGATGGAAGAGCCGCATGCGGCTCCAGAGCCGCGGGTTGCCGACCCCCGGGTTAGGGCTTTCTCATGTGGGTGGGGAGCCAGCTTCACTCAGCTATTAAGGCTGGTCTGTAAACAGAGGACACACAGTCAGCAGCAGCAGAGCTGTTATTTTTAACTGTAGTGAGACAGGCAGAAATGTGTATTTTGAGCATAGTTTTCGTCTAGTTTCGGCTTGTTAACAAAAACTCCTGTTCCTCTCGTCATGTTTTAGTCACCAAAGAGCTTTTTTTTTAGCTCATCAGCATCTCGTTTTCCTTATGAAAAAAAGGGGGTGTCAACAAAATCAATTTGTCACCGTTTTTGTTAACGAAAACAACACTGCGCTGTCCTGAGTGCCCCGATGACCACGGGCACCACCAAGTTCTTGTTTGAGGCCCTGGTACTTTTCTAATTTCTCTGAGAACCTTGTCTCCACCCAAGACTTACCTGAGGGGCCCCACAGAGGAAACTCAGAAGGGAAAAACAAAATCTAAAATATAACAGAAGATAAATATAAATAGATAAATAGTGTTGAATACAATTATATGAATAATAAAATAATCTAATATTGATAAAGTTAAACAGTAATCAGTTAAAAGCTTAGTTAAAAACATGCATGCTCCCTGCAGCATGTTCCAGAGACGAGAGCCATGGTACTGGAAAGATGCCTCACCATGAGTGTGTGTCCTGACTTTAGGGATGACAAGGAGATGGCTACCATAGGAGCACAGAGGCCACGAGGGTTCTCAAGATAAGATAATTTCTGAGAGATAAGAAGGTCCAAGCCCTTTAAGACATTTAGAATAATTTTAGAAAACCTTAAAATGTATCCTAAAATGGTAAATGGTAAAAAGGTAAATGGTAAATGGCCTGTATTTGATATAGCGCCTTCTAGAGTCCTGGAACCCCCCAAGGCGCTTTACAACACAGTCAGTCATTCACCCATTCACACACACACATTCACACACTGGTGGGGATGAATTACAATGTAGCCACAGCTGCCCTGGGGCGCACTGACAGAGGCGAGGCTGCCGAGCACTGGCGCCACCGGTCCCTCTGACCACCACCAGCAGGCAACGTGGGTCAAGTGTCTTGCCCAAGGACACAACGACAGCGACAGACTGAGCAGGGCTCGAACCTGCAACCTTCCGATTACAGGGCGAGCACTTACAGTAACTCCTGTGCCACTGTCGCCCCAAAAGATACAGGGTGCCACTTCAATGATTCAAAGACCGGTGTAACGTGCTCCCACCTCCTAGTCTTTGTTACGACGTGCTGCTGAATTTTGTAGAAGTTGTGAATTGGAGATACTCTTTTTGGGAAGACCAGAAAGCAGGGCATTGCGATAGTCAGTATCTCTGTACTATCCCAAGAGATAATGGAGCGAACTCTGGCAATGTTCTTTGGATGATAAAAATTAAAAAAACAATTTTGGTGATGTTTTTAATGTGAAGGATAAAAGACGGAGGGCTGCGCAGAGGTGCAGTGGTTAGAGCTGTTGCCTTGCAGCAAGAAGGTCCTGGGTTCGATTCCCGGCCTGGGATCTTTCTGCATGAGTTTGCATGTTCACCTTGTGCATGCGTGGCTTCTCTCCGGGTACTCCGGCTTCCTCCCACAGTCCAAAAACATGACTGTTAGGTTGATTGGTCTGTCTAAACTGTCCTTAGGTGTGTGTGTGTGTGCATGATTGTCTGTCCTGTGTGTCTCTGTGTTGCCCTGCAATGGACTGGCTCTCTGTCCAGGGTGTACCCCGCCTGATTGCCCATTGACCTCTGGAGATAGGCACCAGCTGGTGTCCACCAGCGAGTTTGAGGGTTGCTGCCACGACAGGCACTGACGACCCTTTTGCCACAGCTCTGGTGGACTGCCTCAACAATGAAGTTACAGAACAGGGATCATTCAGACTCAATGTCCCTAGGAAGGTTTTGGAAGTTCTGTTGAAGGTGGAGCTCCTTCTGACAGGAGACTCTGCCAGGTGTTCCTTGTAGATCCTCACAATACACTTGAGCCTGCCGGGTCTGACCAGCATCCTCCCCCACCATTGGAGCCAACTCACCACCAGGTAGTGGTCAGTTGAACGCTCCAACCCTCTCTTCACCCAAGTGTCCAAGACATGCGGCCGCAGATCAGATGAAACAACAACAAAGTCGATCTTCGAGCTGCGGCCTAAGGTATCCTGATGCCAAGAGCACATATGGATACCTTTATGCTTGAACATGGTGTTCGCTATGGACAATACATGATGTGCACTGAAGTACAGTAACAAAACACCATTCAGATTCAGATCGGGGGCTGTTCCTCCCAACCGCACCTCTCCAGGACCCACTGTCATTGCCATAACGAGTGTTAAAGTTGTCGTCGTCTTCCTCCGCTTATCTGGGTCTGGGTCGCGGGGGCAGCATCCCAACTAGGGAGCTCCAGGCTGTCCTCACCCCAGCCACCTCCACCAGCTCCTCCGGCAGGACCCCAAGGCGTTCCCGGACCAGATTGGAGATGTAACTAACCTCTCCAACGTGTCCTGGGTCGACCCGGGGGCCTCCTGCCGGCAGGAGATGCCCAAAACACCTCCCCAGGGAGGTGTCCAGGAGGCATCCTGACCAGATGCCCAAACCACCTCAACTGACTCCTTTCGATCCGGAGGAGCAGCAGTTCTACTCCGAGTCCCTCCCGAATGTCCGAGCTCCTCACCCTATCTCTAAGGCTGAGCCCGGCCACCCTACGGAGGAAACTCATTTCGGCCGCTTGTATCCGCGATCTCGTTCTTTTGTTCATTACCCAAAGCTCATGACCATAGGTGAGGACTGGGACGTAGATCGACTGGTAAATCAAGAGCCTGGCTTTCTGGCTCAGCTCCCTCTTCACCACGACAGATCGGCTCAGCGTCCGCATCACTGCGGATGCTGAACCAATCCGAGTGTTAAAGTCTCCCATCAGAATGAGGGAGTCACTGGAAGAAGCACTCTCTAGCACCCCCTCCGAGGTCTCCAAAAAGGATGGGTAGTCAGGTGGTGCTGCATGGTGGAGCAGGTGTTAGCACTGTTGCCTCGCAGCAAGAAGATCACAGGTTCAAAATTCGGCTGCAACCTTTCTGCGTGGAGTTGCGTGTTCTCCCCATGCATGCGTGGGTTTCCTCCGGGTACTCTGGTTTCCCCCACAGATCACAACATGCCCTATAGGTTAAAAACTGTACGTCGCTTTGGATAAAAGTGTCTGCCAAATAAATAACATAAACATAGTCTGAACATAGTTTGGTGCATTAACACAAACCACAGTCAGGATCTGTCCCCCCACACGTAGGCGGAGGGAGGCTACCCTCTCATTCACCGGGGTAAATCCCAACGTACAGGCACCAAGATGGGGGACAACTAGCCCACCCTTGCTTGGCGCCTCTCATTTGGGGCAATTCCAATGTAGTATTGAGTCTAACCCCACTCAAGGAAACTGGTTCCGGAGCTAGATCAATGCATCAAGATGTGTCCAACAGCATCAAGTCAGCACCTCTCAACCTCACATACCAACTCAGGCTCTTTTCCCACCAGAGAGGTGACATTCTACATACCAAGAGCCAACTTCTGTAGCTGAGGATCTGACCGCCAAGGTCCTCGTCTTTGGCTACCAACCATATCACACTGCACCTGACCCTTTTGGCCTCTCCCAAGAGTGGGGAGCCCATGGAAAGAGGAACCCTCATCTCCTTTTCAGGCTGTGCCCGGCTGGGCTCCATGGTGAAAGTCCTGCCATCAGGTGCTCTCTTAACCACTCACAGTTTGAGCCCGATGAATCCTGATATTGTCATCTTGGAATATGCCTCTGCCATCAGGGAAGAAAAAATCCGTTGATGGGATAAGTTGGTCATTCAGTATATTCAGATAGTCAGCTGACCTAATTCTTGGAGCGCACAATTCAATTCAATTCAAAAATACTTCATTAATCCCAGAGGGAAATTGATTAAATGCTGCTTTACCCAGATCAGACCAACTGCAGCCACCCCAAATCATAGCACTGCCTCCACAGGTTTTTAACGTAGGCACCAGCCATGATGGGTACATCACTTCATTTGCCTCTCATCTTACCCTGATGTGACCAGCCACAGCTGCAAATATAATCCCTCGCGAATTTATTACGTTACACAAGAAGATAGCGATGATGTTTAACTTTGATCTGAGCAATAATTTTGGGTGTTTCTATTGAAATTTTCTGAATTTATAGAGTTCGAAAACTGTCCCCCGATGGAGGCTCCCGACTGAGTAGAGGAGGTATGGATGTACATTTTTTATTAATCAAAGAGCAAGTTGCCATATAGGGGCAGAGCAAAAACTCTTTCTCTCTTTCTGTGTTGTTTCTGTGAATTTGGTGATTCAACAGAAAACCGAAGATACACTCTTTGGTCATTTTTGTCTGAAAATGGGCAGAATTTTCGGCGCATCCCTAGACATGACCTTCTTCCATTGCGCCAAAGTCCAGTCTTTATGCTACATTTTTTGTATGCAACTTGTAAACCTACAGTACATTTTACAACTCCGCTCATGTGCTGGACGGGTTGTTGTGGGAGTTTATTGTGACACAGGGGGCTTATTTATTTTCCACATTTAGACCCCCCAAAAATTTCTTGGTGCAGAAAAACAAAGTGTCAATCCATTCCAAAACTGGATGTGCACATTTTGGTCAGGACGTTTCTCTAAGCAGTAGAGCAATGGACACACCGCAGGGGAGGGTTAGAGTCCTTCGTGTTCTCTGGAAAGACATGGTCAAATATAAAAGTTGATGGGTTTCGCTACACAATGCTTTTTTCTGTGACAATATATGTAAATAAAACCACCTCATATGGCTTTCTGATCCTTTTTCACTTTTGATGCATCTTTGGAGATGCTGCTACATGTCCCAACAGTGCCTGGAACTATCAGATAAAACATTAAAAACAACACATTCGGTTTTAAAAGTGGAATATGTAACATTTAAAAAAAATAAAACCTTCAAGAAGCATCTAGAGGGGTACAGAATGACAGTACAGTTTATCCTGTAAAAGCTATAATTTAAAAAATCAACATTTTATTTTGACAGGCACGTCACTGGGTTTATGTTTACATCTACCAGCCAATAGAGGGCTCCATTGCTCTAAAATGTCCACTCAGCGAGGCAAGGCTGGGACTGTGTAGAACAGCGCACTTGGCAAGTCAAGCAGCATATTTTGAACCCACAAGATGTCATCTTCCTCCGCTTATCCGGGTCCGGGTCGCGGGGGCAGCATCCCAACTAGGGAGCTCCAGGCCGTCCTCTCCCCGGCCTTGTCCACCAGCTCCTCCGGCAGGACCCCAAGGCGTTCCCGGACCAGATTGGAGATGTAACCTCTCCAACGTGTCCTGGGTCGACCCGGGGGCCTTCTGCCGGCAGGACATGCCCGAAACACCTCCCCGGGGAGGCGTCCAGGAGGCATCCTGGCCAGATGCCCAAACCACCTCAACTGGCTCCTTTCGATCCGGAGGAGCAGCAGTTCTACTCCGAGTCCCTCCCGAATGTCCGAGCTCCTCACCCTATCTCTAAGGCTGAGCCCGGCCACCCTACGGAGGAAACTCATTTCGGCCGCTTGTATCCGCGATCTCGTTCTTTCGGTCATTACCCAAAGCTCATGACCATAGGTGAGGATTGGGACGTAGATCGACCGGTAAATCGAGAGCCTGGCTTTCTGGCTCAGCTCCCTCTTCCCCACGACAGATCGGCTCAGCGTCCGCATCACTGCAGTCGCCGAACCAATCCGCCTGTCGATCTCCCGATCCCTCCTACCCTCACTCGTGAACAAGACCCCGAGATACTTAAACTCCTCCACTTGAGGTAGGACCTCTCCCCCGACCCGGAGGTGGCAAGCCACCCTTTTCCGGTCGAGAACCATGGTCTCAGATTTGGAGGTGCTGATCCTCATCCCAGCCGCTTCACATTCGGCCGCGAACCTACCCAGCAAGAGCTGAAGGTCAGAGCTGGATGAAGCTAGGAGGACCACATCATCCGCAAAAAGCAGAGACGAGATTCTCCTGCCACCAAACTCGACACACTCCACACCACGGCTGCGTCTAGAAATTCTGTCCATAAAAGTGATGAACAGAACCGGTGACAAAGGGCAGCCCTGGCGGAGTCCAACCCTCACTGGGAACAGGTCCGACTTACTACCGGCTATGCGGACCAAACTCACGCTCCTCTGGTAAATGGACTGAATGGCCCTTAACAGAAAGCCACCCACCCCATACTCCTGGAGCGTCCCCCACAGGGTGCCCCTGGGGACACGGTCATAAGCCTTCTCCAAATCCACAAAGCACATGTGGATTGGTTGGGCAAACTCCCATGCCCCCTCCATCACCCTTGCAAGGGTATAGAGCTGGTCCACAGTTCCACGGCCAGGACGAAAACCACATTGCTCCTCCTCTATCTGAGATTCAACTATCGATCGGACCCTCCTCTCCAGTACCTTGGAGTAGACCTTTCCAGGGAGGCTGAGGAGTGTGATCCCCCTATAGTTGGAACACACCCTCAGGTCACCCTTCTTAAAGATGGGGACCACCACCCCGGTCTGCCACTCCCTAGGAACTGCCCCCGATGACCACGCAATGTTGTAGAGACGTGTCAACCATGACAGCCCTACAACATCCATAGCCTTGAGATACCCAGGACGAACCTCATCCGCCCCCGGGGCTCCGCCGCTGTGTAGTTGTTTGACTACCTCAGCAACTTCTGCCCCCGAGATCGGACAGTCCATCCCCAGGCCTCCCAGCTCTGGTTCCTCCTCGGAATGCGCATTGGTGGGATTGAGGAGCTCCTCAAAGTATTCCTTCCACCGTCCGACTATAGCCTCAGTTGACGTCAGCAGCTCCCCATCCCCACTGTAAACAGTGTGAGCGAGTTGCTGCCTTCCTCTCCTGAGGCGCCGGACAGTTTGCCAGAACCTCTTTGGAGCCGATCGATAGTCTTTCTCCATGGCCTCACCAAACTCCTCCCACGCCCGAGATTTTGCCTCGGCAACTGCCACTGCTGCACCCCGCTTGGCTATCCGGTACCTGTCTGCTGCCTCCGGAGACCCACAGACCAGCCACGCCCTGTAGGTCTCCTTCTTCAGCCTGACGGCTCCCCGAACCTCTGGTGTCCACCAGCGGGTACGGGGGTTGCCACCACGACTGGCACCGGCCACCTTACGACCACAGCTAGCAACAGCCGCTTTGACAATCTCAGAGTGGAACAAGGCCCACTCGGACTCAATGTCCCCCACTGCTCTCGGGACGTGGTCAAAGCTCTGCCGGAGGTGGGAGTTGAAGACCGTCTTGACAGGTTCTTCTGCCAGGCGTTCCCAGCAGACCCTCACTATGCGTTTGGGTCTGCCAGGTCTACGCGGCATGTTCCCTTGCCATCTGATCCATCTCACCACCAGGTGGTGATCAGTTGACAGCTCCGCCCCTCTCTTCACTCGGGTGTCCAAAACATACGGCCGCAGGTCAGATGATACGACTACAAAATCTATCATCGACCTGTGACCTAGGCTGCCCTGGTACCAAGTGTACCGGTGGGCATCCTTATGTTCGAACATGGTGTTCGTTATGGCCAAACTGCGGCTTGCACAGAAGTCCAATAACAAAACACCGCTCGAGTTCTGATTAGGTGGGCCATTCCTCCCAATCACACCCCTCCAGGTCAAGCTGTCATTGCCCACGTGAGCATTGAAGTCCCCCAGCAGGACAATGGAGTCCCCTGATGGAGCACTATCTAGCACTCGTCCCAGGGACTCCAAAAAGGGTGGGTACTCTGAACTGATATTTGGCCCATAAGCACAAACAACAGTCAGGACCCGTTCCCCGACCCGAAGGCGCAAGGAAGCTACCCTCTTGTCCCCCGGGGTAAACCCCAACACACAGGCAGAGAGTCTCGAGGCTAACAAAAAGCCAACCCCAGCCCTCCGCCTCTCACCCGGAGCAACTCCAGCAAAGTAGAGTGTCCAACCCCTCTCCAGGTCTCGGGTTCCAGAGCCAATGCAATGTGTCGAGGTGAGTCCGACTATATCTAGCCGGTACCGCTCAACCTCTTCCACAAGCTCCGGCTCCTTCCCCGCCAGCGAGGTGACGTTCCATGTCCCAAAAACTAGTTTTCTTGTCCGGGGATTGGACCGCCAAGGCTCCCGCCTTGGTCTGCCACCCGATTCGCATTGCACCGGACCCTTCATGTTCCTCCTGCGGGTGGTGGGTCCACAGTTGGACGAGCCCATGTATCCGGTTCGGGCTGGGCCCGGCCGGGCCCCATGGGCAAAAGCCCGGCCACCAGGCGCTCGCTCACGGGCCCCAACCCCAGGCCTGGCTCCAGGGTGGGACCCCGGTAACCCTCCGGGCTGGGTACTCCGACTCTTCGTTTTAACCGCCATGAAAGATCCTTCGAACCGTTCTTTGTCTCACCCTTCACCTAAGACCAATTTGTCATGGGAGACCCTACCAGGGGCACTAAGTGCCCCAGACAACATAGCTCCTAGGATCATTAGGGCACTCAAACTCCTCCACCACGATAAGGTGACGGTTCAAGGAGGAGATGTTCAAGATGTTCATACTGTAAATACTGTTGTAAAATAAACTTGTTAGTAGACATTAGTCCCTATCCTGTACAATTTTTCACTGAACATGGTGCTGGAATGTGTCAGCTGTGAACCAACATCCCGACCAAAGTTGCAATGATTATAAATTTTGGTGAATTTATTTCACATCTGCATTAACATATATAAATCACACACACATTGTATAAATTATTGACAAAAGCATGATTATATTCCATAAAGGTTTTGAATATTGATGGTGGATGATATGGAAAAAAATTCATATCACAATTTTGTTTTTGCAAAATCATGATCACGATTTTATCATGATTTTTCTATTTTGACAATTCTGACATTTTGGATGTTATTTATCAGTAAAATGTAAAATATATGCATTTAAAACCAAACCCCTTCACAGAAAATGGGATAGAAGATTTTACAATCCTAAAAAAAATCTTAAAATTCCTCTCTCTCTCTCTCTCTCTCTCTCTCTCTCTCTCTCTCTCTCTCTCTCTCTCTCTCTCTCCTCAGTTGCGCGCTAGAGATACTTGTCTCAAATGTCCCACAGGCACTTTCATTTAATCCTATATTTATAATTAATGTAAAATAATTTAAATTTGATCTAGGGGTGGCTCATATCCTATCTAGGGATGGGTACCTTTGAGATTTGAATCGATCCGGTACTAATTCCCGGTACCTACGAATCGATACCGGTACTTAACGGTACCAATTTTCAATACTTTTGAGTGTTTATTATTTTAATTCTCTTTTATAATTAAATATATATTTTTCTCAATATATAATATTTGATAAATATCACGATAAATAACGTTCAACTGTTTGTATTTTAACATCGTCCTTGTAGTTTTATAAGCTGATAATTAAACTGAAGCAAACGTCTTTACTGTGAACTAAATTTACTGTGTATCTTCATTCCTTTTACCGTCCTTTTTCATTTGATTTTTCCTACTGGGAAGTTAGAATTTCCGAGGAGAAAGCGAACGCACCATTAGCTGATAACAACGGTGGCAATGGAAGCTAACATATCAAGCTAACGTTATCTTAAACAGTTTATTTAGCTGCTGGAGCAGATTAAAACGATGATGCCTCACACTTAGATTGTTGTCGCTGGTTTCATCTTCACCCAATCACCCGTCGCATTTAGTAAAGTGAAGCCAAACTTTAGAGCGCGTTCATGTTCTAGTCGGAAATTCGGAGTTCCGAGGAGAAAGCGAACGCACCGTTAGCGAAACGGAAGCTAACATATCAAGCTAACGTTATCTTAAACATTTTATTTACCTACCGGAGCAGATTAAGATGAGGATGTTTCACTTAGATCGTTGTCTGTCGCTGGTTTCATCATCACCCAGTTACCCATCACATTTAGTGAAGTGGACCCAAGCGTTAGCATGCGTTCTTTCTACCATGCTGCTCTGTTTACAACTGGCTCACAGCGACCGACGACGTAACGCTCTTGCGCATGCGCAGCTGTCTTGGCAAGTTCTCGTTATGAAGGACGGGTACCGAAACGAGGCACCGTTTGAAACTACGTGAATCGGTGCTCGGTCGGTACTATGGAATTCGGTCGGTACCTTAAAAAGTACCGAAATCGGTACCCATCCCTTCTTGTCCAGTGAAAAACTCCATCATGATAAGCTAGATTGATGATGCATGATCTCATGCATTCTCTAGTCAGAATTTCACCCCTATAGGGAGCCTAAAGAAGCCTATGTCATGCCCATCTACCGAACCAGACACGGAGTAAAACAGAGGGAAAATGGCTATAATTTTATCAAACTTGAAATCCTTCTTTCAAACCCCATAAATCTGGCCATTTTGTAAGTCATAGCTATGCTAGGGGAGAAGAGATTCTGTGGTGATGTCATATATGCGACGTGCTGATGTCTTATTTGTAGTCATGCTAATTACAAACTTCTACAAGCTGATAAATCTCAGAGTACATGACAAAGATGGTTTAAACACCATCATTAGTTTTCATTTAGATTGCAGTACAACATGCATGTGTGATCCAGGGCGAAAGGCAATAATGGGGCTAAAAGAGCTATTTTCTAATCTGCTTTGCCTTAAGCCCCTATCTAACTTAATTAAATAAGGTGAGCCAAACCTTTTCTCTAAACGTATCAATGACAACATTAACATTTCTCATGTTCTGTTTGCCACTGTCAAGAGGGTAACTAATCAACCAACACAGTTGGCACCCGATTTGATGTCCCAGTCTAAGTGTAATGAGTTGGTACCTCTTTCAAAGAGAAAATCTTAAACATCAGATTAGCCATTCACTCCTCCATGTCAACCAATACAACCAGACCACTGCTACAGCCAAACAACTAGAATGCCAACTGGCTAGAAGGCCAGTTATCAATATGATTTGTGCCAAAACACTAGAGGACATAGTTAAGAGCTTAAACTCATCTACCTGTTGTCTTAAAATAACAAATAATTAAATAATTGATTATTTCCTGCTATTTCAGCTTTATTTTCTCTGTAAGTGTTTTTCTCCCCAGAAGAAGCTACAGTGACGTTCTGCTGAGCTGTGGTGGCCTCATGGAGGGGGCCATCGACTAGCACACTGCTGCTAACCACTTAAACATTCTCTCTCTCCTGATAACTTTTTCCTCTCTTTGACATTGAATGTGCTACTACTAGTTTACCCGTTTAATTATAGATTCACTAGGATAAATACAATAAAGTTTATCTCTCACCAAATAGAATATTTACTAAGACATCACAATATAACTATAGACACATTACTTTGTGTGTGTGTGTGTGTGTGTGTGTGTGTGTGTGTGTGTGTGTGTGTGTGTGTGTGTGTGTGTGTGTGTGTGTGTGTGTGTGTGTGTGTGTGTGTGTGTGTCTGCTCTGTCCTCTCGATCCCCAGTGAGTCGTGGAGGATGGCTGCTTATACTGAGCCAGGATCCTCTGGAGGTTTCTTCCTGTTAAAAGGGAGTTTTCCTCTCCACTGTCGCTTTATGCTTGCTTAGTAGAGGATTGCTGTAAAGACTTTGACACTAGTCAGTGACTTGATGCAACCTGCTGGGTTCTTTATATAGAAAACTTCTGACTGATTGGCTTTATGAACTGACCTGTACTGGAATGTTTACTTTGTGAAGGGCCTTCAGACGACTTATGTCATAATTTGGCGCTATGTAAAAAAATTTAACTGAATGAAATTTCAGGTCCGAGGACTTAACAAAAGTTGTTTTCTGGTCAGTGTTTGCAGGTGGTGAGTGGCGTCATGAGTGTTGGTGTTGGACTTCTGTTTGCTGTGACACAGGACATGCAGCAGTCCTTTCTCACTCTGTTCAGAGTCTCACACCTCACTGGAGCTCTGGTAATTTTCAGCTCAAATCATATTAAAAAAATGAACGAAATCCTCTCTAATCTCTGTTCTCCTCTACAGTACATCTGTGCTGGACTTGTTACCAATCTGTTGTTTAAATATCCATCATTATTAGCTGTGAGTGAAAATCTTTATCAATCTGACTATATTTGTGTAGAAGAGGGTTTTAATAATCTGAGAAATCATGGTGTACCTCAGGTGTCCTTTGTGCTGAACTGCGGCTGCATCATTGTGGGTGTTATTGGAGCTATTCTGATAAGTGTTGATGTAGCTCTTTGGAAGACAGATAATGAACCATTTATGAGAGTAAGTCATTTATTTTACATATGTCTAAATTAAAAATCATGTATATTTATTGTTGTTCCAACTTCTCGAACAGATGGAGGTGCTGCAGCTTTGCGTGCTGGGTCTGGAGGTCTTCCTATCTGCAGTTCTTTGCTTCTGGTTTGTTAAGGAGAAACCACCAAAATCTACTGAAAGATCAACTTAACTACATGGTGGCATGTTTGTAAAGACCCTACATGTAGAGACAAAACAAGAAGACTTCACTCTTAAGTAGAACAGAATATTTCATGCTTTCAAGTGCAGCTTTTTGCTGCTTGTATTAATGCAACCCCCAGTCCTCGTCCTCAGCAACAGACCAGGTTGTGGTCTACGTGTTAAGTTCTGACACTGGCAGCAAACATGAGAGTTGTGGTGGAGGTGTCACTTCCTCTCAAATGAGGAAAAACACCACATGTCATTCTCCTCGAACGCTGTGTCTGTAACGGCAGGATCGGGTCTAACTTTTTTGTGTCAGTTTGCAGAGGTTACTCTGTGTGTGTGTGTGTGTGTGTGTGTGTTCATTTTCTCTTTGTTATCTGAGGGAACATCAGTTTCACCTGCATTTACTTTGTGTTTCAAATTATTTACCTCAAACTGTTGTTATGAGAAAGTGAGAGAAAATACAAATTAGAACTAGTTTTATTTATCTGTACAAACATCCCATAACTCAGGACAGTGCTGGAAATAATGCATTAATGTCTGGACTGTTCTTAAATCTGTGAAATATTAACACAAAACTAGTGTGTTAAAAACAATATACAGACCTCTGCCATACCAACAGTAGTTGTGTCACATGTCAGCTTTCTGTCAAACATGATCATGAAACGCTTTCTGATGGATGAATTTCAGCCATTAAAGTCTTAGTGCTCCAAAGCTTGAGTCCTCTTCTTCTACACCTGCTGCTTGAAAACTTCACGACTGCCAAAAAGACGGAAAAACAAATAAAAAGGATTTAAACTGATATATTTCTGCACAATCTTCAAGACTAATAGCTCTACTTGAGTATGTCACATTAAACACGCCAGACTAGGAAATGAAACAGTAAAACACTTAAAAAAAAAGGGAAAACAATTTGCACCAAATTATATGGCATCAATGGAAAAAAGATTGAGACAAGAGCAGAACACGTGAAAACAAAATCATTAACCATGCATCTCAAAATGTGATCCTTTAATAAATCATCCAAAAACTTTTATTAGAGTGTATAAAAAATTGATAACTAAAATAAACCATTTTCATGAAATAGTGCAAAGCATTGTTTTGCACAGTATACAATTTTTTATTGTGTAAAATCATAAAATTTCATGATTTTTTTTTAATAAAAGATTCACTGGTTCTGTTGTTTCTTTGTCATAAAAGAATCTTTTATTAATGACTGTTTCCCTATAATGAGCAGATTTAAACCGATGAGTCCAATATTAACTAAAAGTAACAAATTCAGGAAAATATAATTAATTCCTTTCATCATCATTCCAACAACCTCAAACTCTAACAGTAATGACACAGTGGGACTGTTTCACAGGCTTCGTTTATTTCACCCTGATGCCAGAGAGCCACAAGAGACACATCAGAAAGATGAGCAATCCAGGAGAAAGAGGAGAATCTGAACCAGCACTCATCACAACAGAACTCCATGCAGCAGCAGCAGCACGGATGAGTGTTCAGACTGTTTCTGTAAATGCGGTTGGAAAGAGACCGAAACAGGATTCCACTGCCGTGTGGGCGGTTTATGTACCGAGCTCAGTCAGACCGCAGTAGAGATGCCTCATGCTAACTGATGAGCCAATCAGCTTAGGTGGAGGCAAAACAGCAAAAAGGAAGAACTAGCTGTGAGAAAACCTCAGCTACAACTAAAGGCTAATACAAGTCTGAAATGGAATTAATATCATGAAAAGATAAGATTCTCCCACATGAAGTTATTTGGTAATGCTTTGTTTTACAGTCCCTTTCACATGTTTTTACATGGTAATTACACAGTAAGTTACATTGTATTACTATGTAAAAAGTCTTAATTAAACATGAACTTACTCAGTAATTAGACACATTTTAAAGGGTAATTCCAATCTAATTACTGCTCAGCAGTGCCTAAATTAGGCACTATTTTCCATCACATTACACAGTAAAGTGGCCGTAAACGGTGTGTTGCTCTGTATTCACAACTAGTTACTAAGTGATTGCAATTAAATTACTATTTATGAATTCCTAAACTACATACTATTTACCACTAGTTTACACAGTAAATTGCCATAAATACCAGGTAACAGATACTGATGATACATTTAGATGTATTAGATATTAGGCAGTTATTACCATGTAACTCATGTGACATTGTATATCTATTTAAACTGGACATAAACTAGCAGTAGTAAATACTGCATCATTACCAAGAAAAACACAACACATTTCCAAGAAAGTTAAAGGAAACTGTATTGTAAACAAAAGTCAGTCTTCCTTCTCAGTTTTTAAACATATTACCATGTAGTTCAGGGTAAATTGTATACTTTGAATGGAACCTGTTTCCAGTGAAATACTGCTTCATTACCAAGTAAAACACATTACCAAGTAAGTAAAGAGAAACTGTACTGTAAAAGCAAGCCAGTCTTGTTTGTTGGTTAGGGTTAGAAGTAAATACTTTTATTCTAAATCAAAATATTATTAGCTAGTTGGCATCAAAACTGGCGTCAATGTAATTACTTCTAAACCACAGAAAGTACAGTTCTCTTCTAAACATTGGCTCTAATAAAAAATGAATGACCAATGTGAAAGTTCAAAACTATTCTAACTACATGTCCATTAAAACAGCTCTTGGGCATAAAATAAAGGTTTCAAAATATCTCTAACATGATGTAACGTCACTTTAAAAAAAGAATGTTCTCCCAGGTTTGGGGGGATTTTTGCTTATTGTAACGGAATCAAAGTGATGTAACTAACCAAAGTTGTATTTTAATACAGTGTTAGTAGTTCACTTTTTATAATCAGAAGATGGGCTGTTTTTATCATCAGGGAGTTTAATTAAACACTCTGTATTGACTTTGAGACAATAAAAGAGAGAGAGATGGGATCGTTTGAGAATCTTTAATTTCTGAATTATAAATTCTAAACAATCTACCAGGACTACTCTGTGATGGATGAGAATGGATTTGGATGTTGTGTTGGTGCGTGTGTGTGAGTGCGTGTGTCTGGTTCAGATTCTCTAGGATGACGTAATCGAATCTGGTTGTCTTTGTTATGACTAGGTATCACGAGGCTTATAAAGTGATGACATGAGCCGCTATTTTGCCGTGTACGTACCCAGTGGGGTCTCCCAAGTAGATCAGGAATTGCCAGGTCTGGAAACCTCGGACGTACGGTGGAGCTGTAGGTGCAGCGATCACAACGTTTCAAAGCCCGTCTGGAGGGTTGACCCCGGTACCGTTCAGCGGCGTCAGCAGGTGCTCTTATTTTGAGAGGACGTCGTCTGGTTGTTAAACGACGAAAATCTCCCGTTTCACAGTTCTTAGTTTAAAGAAAACGCATCCGGCCAGGCTGCGCTTGTCTTTAGGATGATGGTGAACAGAACTGAAGTCAAGATGGAACTGACTTAAAATGGCGTTGCCTTGTTTTATATCTCTGAATTGTTGATAAGTTTCAGTAAAGTAGATTGGACACTTGAAGTCAACACCAGATTCTCCTGCGGCAGCCGAAAGCTCTGATTGGTTGGAACAATGTGTCATGCGTTTCTATGGAGATGAGGATCAGTATGTCTGCACCGTAGTCCTGGTTTCATTAAACATAATTCATGACATATTTATTTCACAGATCATTCACTTTATTATTGTTGATCAACATCTGTTTTGCTTAATAATTTTAATCACAAATAAAGTACTTTGATTAGGTAAAGCTTCTTCTTCTCCTTCGGACTCTTCTCCTGGAATGTAAACAGTCTGAGGAACAACCCGACCTTGGTTTTTCTACACGGTGTTATTGTGCCCAGGGGCCAGCTGTATGGAGTTGAAAACCATGAACTTCATAACCTTACATATCCCCCCTTTTCAAGGTCAATGTGGTCCTTCAAGAGACCACTTGGTCGTTGAACAAACCCAAGTTATGAAGAATCTCGACAACAGAACCGGATGCGATCCCAAGGGAACAGCCGTCTGTGGTGAGGCACGAACCCCACGCCGGAGAACAGTCTCGCACACTCCTCAGGAAGAACACAAGTCAGTAGGTTATTAATTATTCCCCATGGAAGTCATAAACGAAGCAACAGCAACGTCATATCCTCACGGGCAATAAAGCAAAGCAGGAGCAAATCTTGAACGTATCCACGAACAGGGTAGTATTCCAATTAAAAATCGATTGTTGTATCCGCAGGCAGGGCAATATTCCAAATAAAAATTGAATTATGTAAGAGTACTTATCGTAATCCACAAAAAGGGAAGAGCGGGTGACAGTAAACCCAACGAATGAGGTGTCCCAGCAGCCACGCCGGAACCACAGTCGTCCAAGGCCAACGAGCCGGAGCACCCTCAGGAGTAGTCGATGCAGATGACGAGTCACGGATCCACCCCCAGGACGCAGGATCCTCACAAGCTCAACAGAGGAGAGAGAGCACAGTGTAGGCACTTCAATGTAGACACGACAAAAGTGCACTTCATGTCATCAAAGAAATAAAAATAATAAAAACCTAACTCTATGAGTGCCTTTTGTACTATGTGTTAGTTTTAAGTGTAATTACCCATTAAGTGAAGAAATGGATGCAGCCCTGACTGTGTAAGATGCAAAAAGGGATGATGCGAGAAGCAGAAAAATGAAAGAAACCCTAACCGGTATCAGTGAATCCTCACTGTAAATACTCGTGTCAGGACAGGGGCAAAATTGGTTACAGCCCAGTAGGATAAATCAAAGAATTGATAATCACAAACATAATTTTCACTGTTAAAATCAACTGGTCAAAGGTACTATAAAAAAAAACGGAAATGTAAATCAGCACTAAAATGTAAATCAGTGGTTAGTAATCATGTTCATGTTAATGTACCTCTAAGGAATGGTGATTAGTAAAGATTAAAAAAAACAAAATTTTGGACTACAGTACTATGTGGCCTAACCCACTCACTGTTACCTGGCCTTTTACCTGACTCCAGGAGCCCACAGCACGTCCATCTCAACACACCTTAAATCTGCACGTGACGTATAACAGGAAAGACAACCATGTACACTCACAAACAAACAAATTTGTGTAATCAGAGATAGAAATCTGTGGAACCAACGGGACGTATTTATCACCCCCCTTTTGAAGTTGGTGGATTGTTGTTGTTGGTATCGGCCAAATCTGTGGGACCCTTGTGCAGTTTGATATGGTCCCTGTGTACCCCTTTGTAGACGGGCGCCATGTTTTTGTTGGCGATCATGATCTGATACACGACCGGAGAGATCTTATCTGTAACCAGGTATGGACCAGACCATCTGGGCAAAAGTTTCTTAGCCAGCTTCCCCGAGGTCGCATTATTGTTACCCGATTCGGGAGCGAAAATGTAGTACCAGGCCTGGTCACCTACATCGAGTTCGGAATGTGAGGCTTTCTTATCGTAATAAGTTTTTCTGCCTTCAGCTGACTTTCCCAGAGATGCCTGTGCGAACGAGAATGCTGCAAGCAGGTGAGTTCGCAGGTTCTGGTCGTAGAAGTGGTCTATGACCTTCTCAATCTGTAACAGAAGTTCCGGGGGTCTACCCGGTGGCTTCGAGAGTGGTGGTGAGGTCGAAATCGCGTCCCCCCGCGAAAGACATGCCACCGAAGGGCGTCCGCCTGTGTCAGGCCACGGTTTGTACGGCTTTGGCTCCCGCACACGTGCAAACAGTCGTCCGGACGCACCGCTGATTCTAGCGTCAAGGCGTTGAAGACAGTCCAACCCTAAGAGCATGGGCATCGGCATCTCCTCGGCGATGTACACGAGGTGTTTAAAGGACATGCCTCCTATCGAGATGTTGACCTCAGTCGTCGCAGCCGCGGGCGAGGGAGCGCCATAGAACTCGTCAAAATCCTTTGGGCCCGAAATGAGTGTGGGGGGTGAGATGTCCTCCCCCCTTTGTTCGCACATGCTGCTGTAAAGAGCTCCGCTGATGAGCGAGATGTCCGCTCCTGTGTCTAATAATGCGACACAGCGATGTCTCTGATTAACAGTGACCTCCACTGCGGGCCTATTAGATCCCTTTCTCACGACCAGAGGTGCAAGCAAAATTTTCTCAGTGACGGCGGTGGTAGTAGTGGTACTGCGGTCGGCATCTGCCGGTTCATCGCCTAACATCGCCACGGATGGAACGACCGGTGAGGTGTCGTCGCTTTCCTTAGAGGTGTTGTTGTTTTCCTGTGAATCAGAACCTGTGAAAACATCAACCTGCAGCATTTCAGTCTCATTTTGTGGCTTCTCAGGCAAACCCGGACCTGCAGCCCGTGTCGCCTGAGAATCACGCATGAATTGTTTGACGTCCTCGCCGTCTTTCTGAAGAGCGCAAATCATGTTCATCATGTTAGTCATCATGGGAAGGAAAGTGTTTTGAATCGCCGCCTGAAGTTGGGCTTGAAATTGCATCGCTACCTCTGAGTCCATTTTCCAAAATAGTAAATAGTCTTTTCCTGTTTTATTTACTAATTTACCCTTCTAAATAGATGTTTACTTAGAAAAAAAAACCTTACCTGTAGATTTTTTAAAGAATTAGTTACAGGGAAGCTTGGCTGGTGAATGAATATTTTGGGCAAAATTGTTCAATAATGCCAAAAAATATCATTGTCATTTGACCTGCCCAAGATGGCGGGTCGAGCTACGTGTCGGGCACCTAAGATGGCGGACCGCCGCGCATGCGTCGTCCGACACCCGGCCTGGATCCCCGTAGCAATCACACGATTCTGAACACTGGAGCGTGTTTCAGAACCGCCGCTAAGGTTACCTTAAAGTACTCCGTACCGGAAGGTTTTGCGGAATAAAGGATGCAGTTCCGCTGCGTCGGAACGGCTAGAAAGCTCCGCGGGACGCGTTCCCGAGCCTTCACACCGAGAGTGGCTAGTTAGCTCGTCGGCTAATGCTTGCGAACGCCCTGTAGTGATCAGGGTCTCAAAATTGCCTCGATCAACCAACGTGCCTCTCGCTCCGTGATTGAAAGGGTCTTAATAGTGTACGCAATCTGGATTCAGTACCGCTCTGCGGGTGTTCTCGGCTGACAGCGTTTACCGAGCAGTCAAGCAACGGCAGGTGCTAACGAGAATTCCGACTAAGAACAGCGCGAATCCTGCGCTCATCGAACGGAAATAAATTTCCGACGGAGTCTTCTGTCGCCGATTACACAAATGGACGCACACAGTGTCACAAACACCACGACAAACAATAAACAGACGGTTCCAATGCAATAAAACAGGAGAAATGTTTACCCTTAGATGTAGGCCTCAAAATGGCCACCAGCACACGTCAGCACTTAGTTTTGATGAAACAGCGCCTCCCGTTGGAGGGTGATGAATGTGCACCCCCCTTTCTAAGAGCTGACTGAGGAAGCGCTCGCCTTTTTCTTATTCTCTAACACACAGACACAGATAATCCCAAAATGTCTCAAAGTCGGCACAAAATGTAACAAACTGTGCAGATATCAAGCTAGGCTCGCCATATGTAACGGAATCAAAGTGATGTAACTAACCAAAGTTGTATTTTAATACAGTGTTAGTAGTTCACTTTTTATAAACAGAAGAATAGGCTGTTTTTATCATCAGGGAGTTTAATTAAACACTCTGTATTGACTTTGAGACAATAAAAGAGAGAGAGATGGGATCGTTTGAGAATCTTTAATTTCTGAATTATAAATTCTAAACAATCTACCAGGACTACTCTGTGATGGATGAGAATGGATTCGGATGTTGTGTTGGTGCGTGTGTGTGAGTGCGTGTGTCTGGTTCAGATTCTCTAGGATGACGTAATCGAATCTGGTTGTCTTTGGTATGACTAGGTATCACGAGGCTTATAAAGTGATGACATGAGCCGCTATTTTGCCGTGTACGTACCCAGTGGGGTCTCCCAAGTAGATCAGGAATTGCCAGGTCTGGAAACCTCGGATGTACGGTGGAGCTGTCGGTGCAGCGATCACAACGTTTCAAAGCCCGTCTGGAGGGTTGACCCCGGTACCGTTCAGCGGCGTCAGCAGGTGCTCTTATTTTGAAAGGACGTCGTCTGGTTGTTAAACGACGAAAATCTCCCGTTTCACAGTTCTTAGTTTAAAGAAAACGCATCCGGCCAGGCTGCGCTTGTCTTTAGGATGATGGTGAACAGAACTGAAGTCAAGATGGAACTGACTTAAAATGGCGTTGCCTTGTTTTATATCTCTGAATTGTTGATAAGTTTCAGTAAAGTAGATTGGACACTTGAAGTCAACACCAGATTCTCCTGCGGCAGCCGACAGCTCTGATTGGTTGGAACAATGTGTCATGCGTTTCTATGGAGATGAGGATCAGTATGTCTGCACCGTAGTCCTGGTTTCATTAAACATAATTCATGACATATTTATTTCACAGATCATTCACTTGATTATTGTTGATCAACATCTGTTTTGCTTAATAATTTTAATCACAAATAAAGTACTTTGATTAGGTAAAGCTTCTTCTTCTCCTTCGGACTCTTCTCCTGGAATGTAAACAGTCTGAGGAACAACCCGACCTTGGTTTTTCTACACGGTGTTATTGTGCCCAGGGGCCAGCTGTATGGAGTTGAAAACCGTGAACTTCATAACCTTACATTATTACAAAATAGCATGAGGTGACCAGTAAACAGTGCCAAGTAACCAGTATGCTACACAGAACCACAACGCAGCAAAAAAATGGGGGTGTTGCTGGACATTTTGCTCAGTTTTATGGGTAATTGTCAGGCTCTAACCAGGAAATGGCTGCAGGCAGTGAAGCAGAAGGTGGAAAACTGCAGAGCAACCAGTGACTCCACCCCCTAGCCAATAAGCAGCAAGAATCACGTTGCCGGCCTGACTCAAGCCTGATTTATACTTCTCCGTGAGCTCTGCGACGAAGAGATGCAATTACAATTACTGTTACCAAAAAGTACATGGTTCCAGAGCCAGTCGTTTTTGAGCCTGCTGAGTTGCCCAGTCTTCAACACCACCTCCGTGTTGCATTTGTTATTGGCCTCCACTCTCCATCCCCAGCTACAAGCTCCCACCAGAAGGACCCTCTCTCCCCCTCTCTGGTTATTTGAAACAGTGTTGTGGAGAGCAAGGGCGTCAGTTTGTTGTCAGAATTGCTGGGGACAATAACCATACACTTGAGTGGGGTTTAAAAATTGCTGGGGACAATAAAGTAGGCTAGCACAGGGGTCGGCAACCCGCGGCTCTGGAGCCGCATGCGGCTCTTCCATCCATCTGATGCGGCTCTCTGTGCTTATAAAATAATGAATGGATATTTAAATAAAATGCTTTATATTTTACTGCATTAATTTTACACCTGTATGCCAATTCTAAATGTAAAGATTATCTGCGTAAACCTGAACAGGTCCAACCCAGTCTGCGGTGGTTGACCAGTCACGCTTGTGTATAATCATATCGGCACTTTATGAGCTGAAGAGGATGTGAGATTCTGGGATTCTCCTCAGACGGCTCCTGGATGTGTCGCCACATTGGAGACAGGAACAAGCACTATTCAGCCAAAGTTTCATAATCAGGGAACATTTTCTAAGTGACAAGTCTCTCTGAGAGACAGGGTTTGGAAAACACTCGCTTCAGTGGGAGGAATCTTCCCGCATGCGCTCTGCATGGTTCTCTGCGTGGCTCTGGGGTAAATCAAGTTTAATTGTTTCTCTTTGCAACAATCTTCACAGGAAGGCAAAAAAGTTAAATGGCAGGTTACATATATTTCCATTTGACTGTTTATTTTGACAGATGAACTCAAGGATGTTGCTTGGTTTGAAAGAATTACCCAGACGCACACGGATGCGCATGGATGAGCTGACATTTTAATCGTTAACGCACATCGCGGAGGTAAAATATTCCCATCAGAACATCAGAGCTTTATACTGGACACTGTGTTCAGCGCGGCTCGGAGCGCCCACGGTGGACAGTGAGCTGAAGATCTGGGGTTCCAGCGCAGTGCAGAACCACGGCGCATGCGATAAGATTTCCTCCCACTGAAACAGTCTGGAAACCCGGTCTCTCTGAGGGATGTGTCACTTGGAAAAATGTTCTTTTTATGAAATTATGAAACTTTGGCTGAACAGCGCTTGTTCCCGTCTCTAATATGGAGACGCATGACGCATAGAGACATTTGATCACGCACAAAGTTTATGTGGAGCAGAAGCGGTCGGGCCACGGCAGGTGAAACGTTCCTAGCCTACATGAAGTGAAACTGTTTAATTGTAACATTAATGTGTTACTGGACACGCTGGTCTGGTTGGTTAGACCAGTGTTTGAAGCGGAAAAACACACACACACACACACACGCACGCACGCACGCACGCACGCACACACACACACACACACACACCAATTAAAATATTGCTGATAGCGTGGACTAGAAGACAGGTGATGGTGTACGTATTTAAATGATGATCAGGCTGCTGTAAAATGTAATCTCCATCAACATCCAGACAGAATTATCCTCTATTCTTTCTCTAGTTGCTCTGCTCTTGTCTGGGCTGACGTAGCTGACGGTGCGCGCGGCGTGCCTAACTAGCGGCTGATGCACATTTTACGCATTTGGAGAGGTGGACTGGATGCTTTGCGTTTACTGGAAGATGGTCCACTTAACGCACGGGTGTAGACTACATACCATACCATACCATACCATTTTATTTATAAAGCGCATTCAACATGGCATTACAACCAGACAAGGCGCTGTACATTAAAAGATTACAGTTAATTAACACGTTCAGAATGACATTTAAAGCATAGTTTATAAGAAAAAATGAAAACAAGAAAATACTCGAACTAACAGTCGTAAAACACTAAAAACACAAAGGAATGTGAAACAACAGATAAAAACATATGAAAGAACCACAGTAATACAGATGTTAATTATTGTGCATTCTATTGTAGAAAGAATGCAGATGTCGAAAGTGGTCCATGACTATGTATTATATGCAAGGTTGAAGTAGTGAGTTTTCATGCGAGATTTAAAAATGCTAATTGTTGGTGCTTGCCTCACTAGTAGTGGTAATGCATTCCAAAGCTTGGGAGCACAGACAGAGAAAGCCCTTTCTCCACGGCTTTTCAGACGTGCGTTTGGAAGAGCTAGGAGGAGCTTATCCTCAGACCTGAGAGCACGAGGCGGATTGTAGTAATGGACGAGTTGACACAGATATGGAGGAGCTTGACTGTTCAGGGATTTATAAGTGAGCAGCATGATTTTGAAATTGATCCTGAGATGAACGGGCAACCAGTGGAGAGATTTTAGAATTGGTGTAATGTGCTGTCTTCTGTCAACTCCAGTCAGGAACCTAGCTGCTGAATTCTGGACTAGCTGAAGTCTAGATTGAGCTGCTTTACTGATGCCGTATAAGCAGGAGTTGGAGTAATCCAGCCGTGAAGTGATGAAAGTGTGGACTACTGATTTGAGAAGACGGACACTCAGGATGTGCTTAAGTTTAGAGATACGCCTGAGGTGGTAAAAACATGATTTAACTGTGTTATTGACCTGAGCATCCATCTTCAGAGCCTGGTCTATTTTAACTCCAAGGTTGGAAATTACAGTGGAGACATTAGGTGAGAGATAGTTGAGGTCAGGTTGATGAGTAGCCGGGATGCTGTGAGGATTAAAAACGATTACTTCTGTTTTGGAGTCATTCAGATGGAGGAAGTTATCAGCAAGCCAAAGCTTAACATTATTGATACAATCAGACAGAACTTGCATTGATTGAGTTGGCTTGAATGAAAAGTAGATCTGACAGTCATCAGCGTAAAGATGGTATGAGACAGCGTGCCTTCTGAAAATGGCTCCTAAGGGCAGTATATAGAGGTTAAATAGTAACGGGCCGAGTATTGAACCTTGTGGGACACCCCAACGGAGTGGTTGTGACTCGGATGAACAGCCATCCAACATGACTCTAGCGGACCTGTTATAAAAGTATGACCTGAACCAATCTAGGGCTGAACCAGAAATGCCAGCCCAAGTCTGAAGTCTGGTGATCAAGATGTTATGATCGATCGTGTCAAATGCTGCTGATAGATCCAAAAGTAGCAGAACCACATGGAAACCTGAATCTAAAGCGAGAAAAATGTCATTAAACACCCGAACATGAGCAGTTTCAGTGCTGTGCTGTTTTCTGAAACCAGACTGAAAAATGTCCATTACCTGATTGTCATTTAGATGTGTCAGCATCTGTTCATACACTATTTTCTCAAGGACCTTAGATAAAAACGGTAATTTGGAAATTGGTCGGAGATTAGAGTAATCAGTGGGGTCGAGACCAGGTTTTTTCAAGATTGGCTGAAGAACGGCGTGTTTAAAGGCAGAAGGAACTTCAGCCAATGTCAAGCTACTATTTAAGATGTCTAGCACATTATGGCTAATGAAAGGAAAAACCTCTTTCAGGAGACGAGGTGGGATAACATCTTCTGGGGAGCCAGACGGTTTCATGGCAGCAACAGTTTTTTCTAGATAGGGCAGAGAGATGGGCTGAAAGCTTTGAAGTTGCACATGAGGGGGAATGACTGAATCAGGAACATGGTTGGTTTGGTGAATCTGAGCTCTGATTACACTAATCTTATTTAAGAAAAACTGCAGGATTTGGTTACACAAGTCAGCAGACGCAGAGGAAAATAGTTTTGTAACTGGTGAAAGCACTGCATTCATAGTTTTATATAACACACCTTGATTATTAGAATTAGCCGTTACGATGCTTGCAAAAAATCGATTTCTTGCGCCTCTGACTGCTCTTTGGTACTGAGACCACGCCTCTCTCATGGATTCAAAGGATACAGTAAGCCTGTCTTTTATCCATTTACGTTCCAGTCTTCTGGCATGTTGTCTCATGGAACGAGTTTGCTCGTTCAGCCATGGGTCAGGTCGGGATGTATTTCGCCTTGATTTTAATGGAGCGACAATATCCAAAGCAGCCAGACAGGATGAATCAAGCGCATGAAGTAATCCCTCAACAACAGTAAATTCATCAGTAGATTGAAATGGAGCTGAATTCAAAGCAAGAATAGCAGCAAAATGTGCAGCAGTATTGGGTCCGATTGTTCGAGAGAAGCTGGGACGGAAACACTCAACACGAGAGGCAGAGTCTAAGTTCATATTAAACACAACTGGTGAGTGATCAGAAAAAGTTGGAGGTAGAATGCCAAGATCACTAATTTGCAGCCCATGACAAAAAATCAGGTCTAGTGTGTGTGTATGACCATGAGTGGGTCCATTAACACGTTGGGACATGCTAAATGAGTCAATAAGATCTAAGAAATCCTTTACCAAAGGTTTGTCAGGACAGCAGACATGAATATTAAAATCACCCAGCAAGAGTATTTTTCCATATCTGCAGGAGACGTCTGCCAGGAAGTTTGCAAATTCATTAAGAAAATCCTTGTTATAGGGTGGTGGACGGTAAATGAGTGCACATAACAATGGGGGGGAACGTCCCAATTCAAACAAACTTAATTCAAAAGACAATGGAGTTGATTGATGGGTAATCGGTGTGCAGATAAGATCTGATTTGAATATAGTCAATAGACCTCCGCCCCGGCGCTGTGCTCTTGGAATGTTAATGAAGGAGCATCCAGGAGGTAACATTTCAACAATAGCAGCTGAATATCCAGGGGTTAACCATGATTCAGTGGCGCATAGAACAGACAAGCTATTGTTCAGGAAGAATTCCTTCAGAATAAAAGTTTTATTTCCAACCGATCTGGCATTGATCATATTAATGACAAATGAACGAAAATTAAATTGTGAGTTTTTACTTAATATTTTATAAATAAAAAGGACGGGGGAACACATTTATGACGTCTTTTTAAACGAAATTTTCTAGCGCGACCTGCCTGCTTCACTTAAGTCACTGCTTATAAGGTCCGTCCAAAATTACCGTGGGAAACGGGTAATAATGGCTCTTTGATGGGAACAGGTTGCCGACCCTTGGTATAAGATCTGAGCTGGTAAAACAAAAATCCTCATCAGCAGGCGTTTTTGAAAGTGGGGGGGACACAGTTGCCAATCACAAATTTTGCCGGGGACATGTCCCCGGCGTCCCCGGTTAAAATGACGCCTATGGTGGAGAGAAGGGAAGCCAGCACACAGAGCGATACAAAAGGATTTTATTGTAAACATAAGAGACCACACCATCCTCCAAAAACTGAAGAACAACAGGAAATATAAAACAAAGCTAAACAATAGAAACTCTTGCCAAAGGTGGAGATGTTAGGACCAGATCAATGTCAGCAGGGATGCAGATTCTCCTGGATGGGTAAGAACTCGTTTTTGTTTGACCACACACAAAAGCAGACAACATTGTGTTACCCATGAAGCTCTAAGCTAACTAGCATTAGTGCTAGCAGGGCTCAGTTAGTATTTTCCACTCTTTATATGTGCTTACGTTGTGTGTTTTTGTTTTGTTTCAGAATGTCTGCCGACATGTGAGAAGTGTTCAAATACTCAATGTTTATAACCTCCGAGCTTCCTGGTATCAGCCTCCCTGTTGGCAGCCTTAGCGGCTTGTGGCCCTAGTAGTAACCCTCCGCTGTGAGGCTCAGCACCACGGTGAATCCTGCCCTGCTGTTGTGGGTAAGGAGAGGTTTTTGGGTGGTGTTAAGATTGGAAAACACTACTAATTATGCTACCTGTGTACAGTGTTGGTTTATTTTATTACATAAAAGGCAGCCAATATGAAAATCCACATAATTATTATTTTTCTTTGTTTTTCTAATTCTTTTCAAAGTTTAATGCTTACATGAATCAGTTTTTAACCCACCCACTGTCTTCATGTGGATGACCCCACAAAGAAAGTTGACCATTGAGCAGGACTGATGATTATCCCTTGAGGTCCACGTGGCATGGGTGAGGTGGTGCTCACTCCTCACCCATGCCACGTGGACCCAAGGGATAAAATCCTGCTCAATGGTGAACTTTCTTTGTGGGGTCATCCACATGAAGACAGTGG
Source organism: Nothobranchius furzeri (assembly GCF_043380555.1). Lineage (NCBI taxonomy): Eukaryota > Metazoa > Chordata > Actinopteri > Cyprinodontiformes > Nothobranchiidae > Nothobranchius > Nothobranchius furzeri. The sequence continues at coordinate 82,523,128 of NC_091745.1, read as the reverse complement.
GTGGGTTAAGCCTGATTCATGCTTCTCCGTCTGCGTCAGTGCGGAGACACGCAATGTCCTTGCGGGCCTGCCGGAGAGCTCCGCAAGGACGGACGGAGTCGAGCTCTCTTTTCTAAAATTCCGTCAGTCGAGACGGACAATGCAAGCTTGTGATTGGTCAGGACGCCGCTGTCGTCTACACCGCCGCCATTGCGCCGTCAAAAACATAAAGAGAGCCAAGGATAACAAGCGGCAGACACGGAGAAGCTTGAAGAATACCTCGCGAAAAAACTCTAAAAATATGAACGTTTAATTCTCCCGTGACTGGAGGAGGGAAAAGATGCGCAGCAAGCGTTTTATTTGTGGACGGAAACGACAGGAAACGTGGGTTTAGAGGTGGGGAGCCCATGAAGAGGTGAAGGAGACAAATTTGTCTGTGTTAAAAAGTCTCTTATGTACAAAAAACACAATATAAACACGCTATCTTGGACCAGATACATGACAGGATACCACAGAACAGCGCTACGCCCTCTGTTGTCCTGCCGGGCAATTGCTTTGCAACACTCTCCAGGAGACGGAGAAGTATGAGAGCCAAACGCTTCTGTCAATCCATGCGTGTCTGTCCCTTGCAGAGCTGATGGAGAAGCATGAACCAGGCTTTAATTACTGCAAATAAATAATAGAGCTTTAAAATGAAAATCACTGTGGAAACAAAAAAGAGGATTTATGATCTCCAATGTTTTAGTGAATTGTCTACCCATCTTCAATTTCTAGTTAGCACAGTTATGAACAAGTTTAGTCTTTATTTTTATGAAGCTGTTTCAGCCATCATATGATCACCATTTTAGGATAACAGACCCTTCACCAGCACATCTTGGGGGTGAACATGTAAGTAATTTCAACAGTGTCTGAATAACATAACAAAGAACATGCTAGCTGTGGTAATGAGCTTAACTGGAATGCTAATGGTTGAATGGTCCAGTCTTTGAGTTAAGGTAGCTGAAGAAGCCTTCCTACGTAACCTGCTTTTCTGGCTGAAGCTCAGACATCACCCATTTGCTCATATTTACTGATAGAATAAGTAATTGTACACATTCAAAACATCTTATCAATTCATAAAGTGTCAAAAGGTCGAACATTAAATGTATATTTATCTCACATACAGTGGGGCAAAAAAGTATTTAGTCAGCCACCGATTGTGCACGTTCTCCCACTTAAAATGATGACAGAGGTCAGTAATTTACATCATAGGTACACTTCAACTGTGAGAGACAGAATGTGAAAAAAATCCATGAATTCAGGATTTTTAAAGAATTTATTTGTAAATCAGGGTGGAAAATAAGTATTTGGTCACTTCAAACAAGGAAAATCTCTGGCTCTCACAGACCTGTAACATCTTCTTTAAGAAGCGTTTCTGTCCTCCACTCGTTACCTGTGTTAATGGCACCTGTTTGAACACATTATCTGTATAAAAGACACCTGTCCACAGCCTTGTAGAAAAATAGAGTGATGTAACTATCTAGAGTTGTATTTTAATACACTGTAAGTAGATCACTTGTTATAATCAGAAGATGGGCTGTTTTTATCATCAGGGAGTTTAATTAAACACTCTGTATTGACTTTGAGACAAGAAAGAGAGAGAGTTGGGATCGTTTAAGAATCTTTAATTTCTTAATTATAAATTCTTAACAATCTACCAGGACTAACTCTGTGATGGATGAAAATGGATTTGGATGTTGTGTTGGTGCGTGTGTGTGTGTGTGGTTGGTTCAGACTCCTTAGGCTGACGTCATTGAATCTGGTAGTCTTTGTTATGACTAGATATCACGAGGCTTATAAAGCGATGACATGAGCTGCTATTTTGCCGTGTACGTACCCAGTGGGGGTCTCCCAGGTAGATCAGGAAATGCCAGGTCTGAAGACCTCGGATGTGCGCTGGAGCTGGTCGAAACAGCGATCGCAGCGTTTCAAAGCCCGTCTGAAGGGTCGACCCAGGTAACAATCGGCAGCGTCAGCAGGTGCTCTTATTTTGAAAGGATGTCGTCTGGTTGTTAAACGACGAAAATCTCCAACTTCACAGTTCTTAGTTTAAAGAAGAAAACACATCTGGCCAGGCTGTGCTTCTCTTTGGGATGACGGTGACTAGAACTGAAGTCAAAATGGAACTGAGCTTAAAATGGCGTTGCCTAGTTTTATATCTCTGAATTGTTGATAAGTTTTAGTAAAGCGGATTGGACACTTTAGGTCAACAAGCCAGATTCTCTTGCGGCAGCCGAAAGCTCTGATTGGTTGGAACAATGTGTCATGCGTTTCTATGGAGATGAGGGTCAGTCTGTCTGTGCAGTAGTCCTGTTTTCATTAAACACATAAATCATGACATCTTTATTCCACAGATCATTCACTTGATTATTATTGATCAACATCTGGTTCGACTAGCTTTAATCACAAATTAAGCACTTTGATTATTGAAAAGCGTTCTTCTTCTCCTTCTGGCTCTTCTCCTGGAATGTAAACAGTCTGAGGAACACCCCACCTTGGCGTTTCCTACACGGGTGTTACTGTGTACAGGGGCAGCTGTGTGGAGCTGAAAATAATGAACTTCAAGATGTTACAGCCTCAAACAGTCAGACTCCAAACTCCACTATGGCCAAGACCAAAGAGCTTTCGAAGGACACCAGGAAAAGAATTGTAGACCTGCACCAGACTGGGAAGAGTGAATCTACAATAGAGCTCCGGGAGTTGACGTCACTTCTCCCGGCATGCAACAGTTCAAATCGAAACGGCGCCATATTGGCATGCAGAAGCCGGCAGCTGGACTATTTGTTATTGTCAGAAAACTCAATCAAACGGGAAATATGGTAGATTCCTGTTGTGCCCCAGGATGCAGAACAGACGCGGACGACATAAGGAATGAGCCATCTACAGGATTCCCCAAGATCCGGAGCGCCGCAAACGTTGGATCATTGTAATAAAACGCGCTAGTGACCGGGCTAAAATGAAACTGTGGGATCCCGAGAGTAAAGGTTTTCGCTTATGCAGCGACCACTTCATATCAGGTACTTAAACCAACGTTTCCTCAACTGTGTATGGTATTTATTTTAAATGCTTTTATTACGATTCTTAGTGGGCTTCCTAAACTTATTTTGGTGTGGCTTTTTCTGTCTTATTACTCATAGCAACAAGTAAACATCACGTAAAACGTTTCCTCGTGAGTTCTGCGTGCTGCCGTTTCCGTGTTTTATGATCACAGCAATTAACCGGCTAAGCTGTATTTAATTTTTAAGCAATGGTCAATTGTCAGATCACACATAAAAAGCACTTTGGATTGCTATTATCTGTCTCACCGAGACTACTTACGTGTAAATCTGTTATTTGTCCGTCCATCCATCCATTTTCATCCGCGTATCCGGAGTCGGGTTGCGGGGGCAGTAGCGTGACTTCCCTCTCCCCAGCCGCCGGAGCCAGCTCCTCCGGGTAAATCCCAAGGGGTTCCCCGGTCAGGTCCGGTGTTGTGCCGGTAAGAAGTCCACTCCGACAGCTTCTGGCGTTTTTAAAAAGTATCCCAGGGGCACGGTAAGGGTCGGAGATGTTTAGTCTATTTAATTTCTGACTATATAAAACAATTTCTTCTGTTTTAAAGTGTGAAGTAAACTCCGACGAAGTAAAATCCAAGCGGATCCCGTTCATGTCCATGGTTACATCCGTGTTTGTTTACCTTTTTTGCATGCCAAAATGGCGTCCACTAACTGAGAGTCACGTGGTTTCCGGAGCTCTATGGGCAAGCAGCTTGGTGTGAAAAAATCAACTGTGGGAGCAATCATCAGAAAACGGAAGACATACAAGATCACTGATAATCTCCCTCGATCTGGGGCTCCACGCAAGATCTCATCCCGTGGTGTCAAAATGATCATGAGAACGATGAGCAAGAATCCCAGAACCACACGGGGGGACCTGGTGAATGACCTGCAGAGAGCTGGGACCACAGTAACAAAGGTCACCATCAGTAACACACTACAATGGCAGGGACTCAAATCCTGCAGTGCCAGACGTGTTCCGCTGCTGAAGCCAGTGCATGTCCCGGCCCGTCTGAAGTTTGCCAGAGAGCACATGGATGATACAGCAGAGGATTGGGAGAATGTCATGTGGTCAGATGAAACCAAAGTAGAACTTTTTGGTATAAACTCAACTCGTCCTGTTTGGAGGAAGAAGAATACTGAGTTGCATCCCAAGAACACCATACCTACTGTGAAGCATGGGGGTGGGAACATCATGCTTTGGGGCTGTTTTTCTGCTAAGGGGACAGGACGACTGATCCGTGTTAAGGACAAAATGAATGGGGCCATGTATCGTGAGATTCTGAGCCAAAACCTCCTTCCATCAGTGAGAGCTTTGAAGATGAAACGTGGCTGGGTCTTCCAACACGACAATGATCCCAAACACACTGCCCGGGCAACAAAGGAGAGGAGACATGCCAGGAGCCTCTCCGGCCCTCCGTCATATCAACTCTGCCTGTTCTCTGCTCCACAGTCAGTTTTATTGAAGGACAGGGAAAAATGACACAGAACCATGCATCACTGTTCAAAGTTAACCACACTTCTATGGCGGGACCTGCTAAAGTTACAGAGTTGTCTGCTGAAAGCCAAAAGCTGACTCTTAATTTATGACACAGCCGGCACATATGATTACTTAAAGAGGAGCATTTAAAACAGTAATACGTCAAAATAACTAACATACATTAATTTTTATAGTTGTAGCTAGTAAATAGTACTTCTAATGCAGCTCAAATGATGGAAGTTGCGTTGACAGGAAAAAAAAACAATGTTGGGAGGAGCTGTTAGACTCTGGTGTTTTAACAAAGACATGTTTTATGGTTTAACCACACCTAACAACAATACGCAGAAAAAGAACATAGATCCAACAACAAACAGAATCCCGTGATTACATTTTAAAGATTATAGAGGAAAGATCTCAGAAAAGCAAAAGATTAAATTAAATGTATCACTAATAAAACCATCAAATCCAATGTTGTGTTTATTACATGACAGTGTGCCCTGTGATTAGAGCTCCTCCTGAAGAGGAGACACAGGAAGGAGGTGTGGAGGAGCAGGAGGAGGACTCGTGGTTGTAAGAGTCCATGATAATGCCAGTTTGGTCAGGAATGGTGAGAACACTCCAGCCTGATACACTCTCACTGGAGCTAAACTGGGAGGTCTCTGAATTCCCAGTCACTGAAACAAAAACAGAGAAAAAATAAATAACAGGAAAGGTTAAAGGTCATCACTGTCATGTATCAAGTTGTTTAGCGCCTCCCAGTGGCTGTGCCAAGAAAGACAATCTGAATTTAAAAAAATAAATGTTTTATATTTCCGATAAAGAATGCACTGACTTATAGAGGACTGGCTGCAGGTGGTGTCCTGCTCCAGCTCATCTTCCTCAATGCAGTCGTAAGGCCGCTGGATGAAAGACTCAGTTCTGCACATCAGGAATGGGTCTGTGTACTGGTGGGAGGGTGAGGAGGGTGAGGAGTACAGGTGCAGATTGAGCAAGCCCAGGAGAGAGGAGGATGGCTGGCTGCTGGAGTAGGATGTGCTACTGGTGGAGATGGTGGAGTGGGGCCTCTTGAACGCAGTGCAGTGATCAAAGGATGACACAGCAATGGACGCCATCGTAGGAGATTCTGCAAAGGGAAAGAAGGTAAAAATAAATAGCCACAGATTAAACTGTCTTAGGCCCTGTCCACACCTAGCCGGGTATCTGCCAAAATGAAGATGGCCAAATGTGCGTACATGGCACATGCATGCTGTAGCGTTATGAATATGCCATTTCTGCCCTTAACAGCTGCCCTTTGACACAGTGACAGTGTGCATGAATTGCCAAGGTCGTGCGCTTGCTTCTGATGTTTACATTCCAGCAAAGAAGACAGAAGAAGGACGAAGAACGCTTTTCATTAGTTAATCAAAGAACTTTATTTTTAATAAAGCTAATCAAAACAACTGTTGGTCAATAATAATCAGGTGACCGATCTGTGAAATCACAATGTTATGATTTATGTGTTTAATGAACAACAGGACTTTGGGCTAACTAAGCTAGACATCCTGATCCACATAAGGTAAACACATGACACATTGCTCCCTCATCCAATCAGAACTTCCTTTCTGATGTGTGGCAGAGCTCTGTGGTGTTTAGTTAATCTGTCCACTCCGATTGGCTAAGAATCATAAACAACTAAGCTTAATAAAACAGAACAACGCCATTTTAATTCAGTTCCACCGCAAGTTTCAACGTAGTTCCAACGTGAGTTCAACCAGCTCTCAAATCCATCTGATGTCCATCATCGCTAAGTGAAGTACAGACTGGCCAGCTGTATTTTCTACTTTTAAGCTGAGGACTGTCAAGCTGGAAAATTCTGTCGTTTTATCAACAAGACGACGGTTCCTTCAGAATAAAAGCTGAACTCTATGACCCAATAAAGGGGGGGGGGGGTCTCTACGTGACGCTGAAATCTGCCGTTGTACCGAGAGACGATCCACAGACTGGTTTGTCGTGCTGCCGACGCTGTTTCACCAGTTCCAGCGCAAGGAGGGACGAGGACCTGGCATCCGGATCTAACACAGAGGTCCGGTACGGTACGTAGATCGGCATAGATGGCGTCTCATGTCTTCCTCCTGAAATCCATCGTCATTAGTTAAACAAAACAACATCTTGCCCTCAGACTCGCCTCGGTCAGATGGAGATTCTGAACTGACACACACACACCAACACTTCAGCTCACATTCATCTGCATCCATCATTAGAGAGTTAGTCCTGGTAATTGTTTCGAATAATTATAAAATAAATATTCTTAAACGTCCCATCTCTCTCTCTCTTTTCTTGTCTCTAACTCAATACAAGGTGTTTGAATAAAATTCCCTGTAGTAAAAACAACCTCTTTTGATTCTAAGTGCCCGGTCCAAAGATTAATATCTGGACCTTAATAAAGTGTAAGAATATACCAACTATATTCCGCTACAATGCACACACACAGTGTGCCTCTGATTGCCATGAGACAGGAAGGGTGTGTGTTGCAGAGCACCTCCAATTGCTGTGAAAGCAGGAAGAGGGGTGGCAGTGCACAAAATGCATGGGGCAATTACAGTGGTGTGAAAAACTATCTGCCCCCTTCCTGATTTCTTATTCTTTTGCATGTTTGTCACACAAAATGTTTCAGATCATCAAACACATTTAACCATTACTCAAAGATAACACAAGTAAACAGAAAATGCACTTTTGAAATGACGGTTTTTGTTATTTAGGGAGAGAACTAAATCCAAACCTACATTGCCCTGTGTGAAAAAGTAATTGCCCCCCTTGTTAAAAAATAACCCAACTGTGGTGTTCCACAACTGAGTTCAACTTCCGTAGCCACACCCACGCCTGATTACTGCCACACCTGTTTCAATCAAGACATCACTTAAATATGAGCTGCCTGACACACAGACGTAGACCAAAAGCACCTCAAAAGCTAGACATCATGCCAAGATCCAAAGTAATTCAAGAACAAATGAGAACAAAAGTAATTGAGATCTATCAGTCTGGTAAAGGCTATAAAGGCATTTCTAAAGCTTTGGGACTCCAGCGAACCACTTCTCTTCCTGGCCCTCGCAGAGTACAGACGCTTCTCTTTTTGCTCCCTTATCTTTTTTTCCCAAGGCTCTTTGTCCTGTCTGCACACAGAGCGCTTCTCTGCATTTCTTCTGAGAAACCCCATTTTAAACCATAGATTTGATAAATTGGTCATGCATCGCGATTGATAAGATTTTTCCAACAATGACAATGGAGAAGGGGGCTCTCACATGCCCACAGGGGACACACCCGGCGGGGTATATGCTGGATTCCTGGAGGGAGTGGAAGATCGTATGCCTCTCCCAGCTGTCCATTGAGAACGTCGAAGACGTGTGGATATTTGGCCTGATGATCACTGGATTTCTCCTGATTGGAGTGAGAGGATATCTGGTTTTCTGGAAATTTGGGAAGATGGGAGCGATTGGAGGGCGACCCGCACCCACGGAAAGCACCGTCCATGTGGAAACCTCACAGACTGGGACGTTACTCGAGGTGAATCGTAAGCTGGACAATGTTCTAGCTGCGATACCAGTATTAGTGTGCAAAATGGAGGTCATCTCGGAGAGGGTCATCAGACGGTATGGACAAGTTTAAAATCCCAAACTGGCTTCACTGAAGGACTGGAATGATCAGTTTAAAGACTGAAGGCAGAGAGGAAAATTATCTCTGCCTGACCCAAACAAAGTCTTGTTATCCGAATCTGACGCCAGAGCAGCCTCGAGATGCTAACAACAAACCCCCACGAATGAATGCAGACAGATGCTGTGAAACCCCCCCCCCCCCCCCCCCCCCCCCCGCCTTCGGATTGGGGGACTTCAGCCCTGCGAGGTCATCAACCTGCAGGAGTCAATGTGTCAATGTGCTCTACGCTTCTCCTGAGATCTCCCTCCCACCTGTGGCTACAGTGGCTGAGCGCCGTAGATGGCTGCTCTCGCTGGGGGAAACAGGATCCCAGCCCCCCCTGCCTTCCTATAGGAGTCTCATGTTATGTTGTCTGAAGTCTGTTGCATATCTATTTGAGGTGTTTTTTTGCAGAGCAAAGCTGCCCTCCCTGGTGGGAGAGTAGCTATGAAGTGCCCTTTTTTCCCTTCTCCCGAGTCAATTCCTCATGTTACCCTCTTATAAAGTTAAAGTTAACTTATCTCTACTAAGGTAGCGCGACTCTGGGTTGCGAATGACCACAGTCACCAATTCTTGTCATGTGTCTTGCCCATGTATGTCTGATCTCTGAATTGTGTGTACTGAAACTTTAATTTCCCTCTGGGATGAATAAAGTATCTTTGATTTGATTTGATTGATTTGATTATCCACAAATGGCAACAACATGGAACAGTGGTAAACCTTCCCAGGAGTGGGCAGCCGACCAAAATTACCCCAAGAGCGCAGAGACAACTCATCCGAGAGGTCACAAAAGACCCCAGGACAACTTCTAAAGAGCTGCAGGCCTCACTTGTCTCACTTAAGGTCAAAGTTCACGACTCCACCATGAGAAAGAGACTGGGCTAAAATGGCCTGCATGGCAGATTTCCAAGACACAAACCACTGTTAAGCAAAAAGAACATTAGGGCTCGTCTCAGTTTTGCTAAGAAACATCTCAATGATTGCCAAGACTTTTGGGGAAATACCTCGTGGACTGATGAGACAAAAGTTTAACTGTTTGGAAGGCAAATGTCCCGTTACAGCTGGCGTAGAAGTAACACAGCATTTCAGACAAAGAGCATCATACAACAGTAAAATATGGTGGTGGTAGTGTGATGGTCTGGGGATGTTTTGCTGATTCAGGAACTGGAAGGCTTGCTGTGATAAATGGAACCATGAATTCTACTGTCTACCAAAACAACCTGAAGGAGAACGTCCGGCCATCTGTTGGTCAACTAAAGCTGAAGCCATCTTGGGTGCTGCAGCAGGACAATGACCCAAAACACACCAGCAAATCCACCTCTGAATGGCTGAAGAACAACAAAATGAAGACTTTGGAGTGGCCTAGTCAAAGTCCTGACCTGAATCCTGTTGAGATGCTATGGCATGACCTTAAAAAGGCGGTTCATGCTAGAAAACCCTCAAACAAAGCTGAATTACAACAATTCTGCAAAGATGAGTGGGCCAAAATTCCTCCAGAGCGCCGTAAAAGACTCGTAGCAAGTTATCGCAAACGCTTGATTGCAGTTATTGCTGCTAAGGGAGGCCCAACCAGTTATTAGGTTCAGGGGCAATTACTTTTTCACACAGGGCAATGTAGGTTTGGATTTAGTTCTCTCCCTAAATAATAAAAACCATCATTTCAAAAGTGCATTTTGTGTTTACTTGTGTTATCTTTGAGTAACGGTTACATGTGTTTGATGATCTGAAACATTTTGTGTGACAAACATGCAAAAGAATAAGAAATCAGGAAGGAGGCAGATAGTTTTTCACACCACTGTATAACGTTAACCTTATAGGATGGTAAGTATTGGTGGGGACTGAAAGAAGACAAAAGAAAAACAAACAGTGCTACAGAAAGGTGAGATAATTAGTCAAAACAGGACAGGCACCAAGATTTGGACACATTTTAAGTACAGTGACAATTAAAGTGACAATATGTATTTTTTACTGTTAATCTCTGTAAATATCCACCAAAATGTATTAAATGATGCCCAGTTGTTAAAAAATATTGGCGGCTTCATAGTGTAAGAAATTGGGGGTTAATATAGTTGCTTTTAAGCTTAATATATTACCTCTACTTATGACCAATAAGCTGTGATATTCTATATAAATATAGAATATCAACCTTATTAGTCTTTGAATGTTTAATCAAAATATTCTAGGATTCTTTACTTCTTTAGTGACCATAACACACTTCGTATCAATTCAGGCAGTCAGGTTTATAAAAGGTACGAAATAAACGAGACAAGTTAAATAAGACGACTGTGATGGATGAACCTAAGTGGAGGGAATGTGATGTATGGTGATTGAATGGTGTGTTTTTATCAGAACCTTGTGTCTAGAAGAAGCTGAGTTCTGGGTGTGAAAAGAATTTGGTCTGCATTAAACTATGACGTTGGTTCATATCAAAACGGCATCAGACGCAATTTATGTCATGCCTACGTACCCGTTCCTGGAGACCCCGTTTGGATCCGAGATGTCAAGGAGTCGGTGACCCCACATGCACGTGGCTCGTAGGAAAACCTCAATGCAACCAAGTCAGTCCTAGGATGTCTCCCGAGTCACAACAGATAGATGAAATCGTTTGCGTCTAGAACAGTTGTTTCTGAATAGCTGAAGGAACCGTTTTGCTGTGTCAGCTGTAGCTTGTAGCAGCGTTAACAGCTTGTCAAGAGGTGCGGTGGTTGGAGTTTTCCCCCGGTGGCCAGTCCGGAGTTCTGCTCAAACTAACAGAATGCTGAATCCCTCCACAAGTGATCCTGTTTTAATATTCTCATATTATGATTTACTTGGCCAATCGGAACGTGCCATGTTAAGAGGTGTTAACAAACAAACCTCAGAACATCACGCCTTCTTTCAGACAGAAGGTGCTCTGATTTGTGGATAAGAAAATATCTATGTGCACAAAATTACTTTAACTTTATCTTATGAACATTAATGATTCACTTGTTAAACCAAACATTACTGATCATTGTAATATTAAAATTCATTTCAACCTCATTAACTTAGGCACAGATTAATGAAAACATTTTATTTAACCATATTGTTCATTTCATTTCATGATTAATTAACTCATGAGCTGAAAATGTTCACTTTTATTCAGAGGCAGGAGGAGTCCGGTAGGAGCGAGAAGGGGAAGCTTAGGCCTTGAAACGGAAACAGTTTGTGACAATATGTTATCATGTGTTCCGAGCTGCAGAGAGGCCCGGACTCCAGCTGATGGAATGGCAGGATCTGGCAGATTAAAGGCAACAAATGTAGACTCCTGTCTCCATATGACCAGATACTGAAGAGGTCAAACTGTACATGAAAAATTGACCACTTCTGGACACTACAGTAACATACGTGGCCGTTCACACTATGACTGAAATGCGACATCAAACTCTCCAGTGTGAACGCTGTGTGGCACCAAAGCGATCCGCATGCGCAGAAGACAAGAAGTCACACTCAGTGGAGCCGAAACCAGGAGCGGCGGAGTTGTGATGTAATCCTGATCCTGTGGTTAAATTGTCAGTGAAACATTTCACACCTGTTCCATTTGGGCTGGAAACTGTTTTAAAAACTGTAAACTATTTTGCTCCTTGCTCCCACCGTCTCCCTGAATTGTTATTCACCGAAAATGTTCTGGTAATAATTCATTCATGGAGAATCCCCCTCTCACGGAGACCCCCGTCCCTTCATGGAGACAGAGACCGGTGAGACGCTTCACTCCAGCTGCACCTCCACCTCTCGTTCACATTATTTGTTGTATTTTAATTCCTAACCTTGAAACAGACGTTATAAAAAATCAGATATGGCTCGCATGTGGGGAAAAAGCGGATTTAATGTGCTTTTGCCTGCAGTGTGAACGTAGCCTAAGTTTCTGGGCAACGCCATATTAGACGCCATGTTTCCTTCTATGGGAACCTTTGAGGACAAAATGCATTTAATGATTTGTAAAAAGTAGTCCCAAAATTTCAGCATTCATAAATGTTGTTTTACACATTCACCTCTTCACTCGTTGCCAGTGATGAAAGGGAGTCTGATGTGCTTGTCAGTTTGCTGAAGTTTGCACTCCCCGGGGCTTTTTGACCCTACGGGGGACTCCGTTGGTAAGGACTTACTCCAACATATAAATACAGCTTGCTTGCAATGATTTATGTATCTAATGCCCCCTATCGCCAGGAAAAAATACACACTGTCACTTTAAAAGCAGAGTTTGGAATTTGCAAAGAGAAAATATTGTATCCAACAGGCAGTGTTAATAATTATTCAACCTACAGAGCTTGTTTTTGTCATTTAAAATGTGTTTTGTAGCACTCTGCTTCATGTTGAATAAATCAAGTTATTTAAATAATAAACATTTGATGTAATGTATATTAGTAATTCAAGTTAGGCACAGTTTTGTATATTTATTGATAATAAATGAATTTAAGAAACAAAAAATGTGAGGAGTTGTTTCGGAGCCGAAAGAGCTGGTTCCTATTCTGTGAGCTAAGAAAAAGTTCCCATCGCTACTGAAAATAAAACTATTTAGAGAGTAACAAAGAAGAACTGTGCACCTGTTCCTTTCATGATGTAGTCAATGGCTCTGTCACTAATAGCTGTCTCAGTGGGTTTGATGTCCATGAAAGGTGTGCTTCCCATCCCCATGGAAACCATTTCCTGCATTTGCAGCTCTGGATATACAAAGAATGAAATTACGTTATTATAAAGCATTTGTACTACTTAGGAAATAAACAACAAAGAACCCAAAGATTCCCAGCAGACAAGGTACCATCTTCTCCTGAAGCTTACAGTTTAGCATCAGACTGTAAACCGTGACCTGCTGTGAAATTCAACAACTGTCAAACAGAAACAAAACTGACGTGTTGAGCCGAGCTGAAGAACACCCTCTAAATGTGCATCCATTAGCTGTGCATGATCTTTCTAAAATAGCTAAAAGAGCTGAGGCTATGGATGCAATTAACAACCCCCTGCAGGTCTTATATCAGTTGTTTACTTTCTGCTCTCTGCCCCAGTGGCTTCCATTTCACCTGTCAGCAACAGATTCCCAGAACTCTGCTTTTTCATGTGACTCCATCATCTGACACATTGACCTACCTCTTTTTATGAGGGCTTGCCTCCACAGAATCTTTCCAATAATAGCCGTCCACACAGCCTTGGCATCTGCAGAGCTAGCTTGTAGTATAAAGGTGTCCTGGTGCTTTCTCCTGCGGAACCAGATCTCAAAACGAAGGCCACTGTCGCCAACATTTTCTGTCATACCAATGTCTGCTGTCTGTGCAGAATAAACAGACAAGCTTAACTTAAATCACCCACCCGTTCACACACGTTTTCACACGCTGGTGATGATGAGCTACAATGCAGCCACAGCTGCCCTGGGGAGCACTGACACAGGCACCACCGGTCACTCCGACCAACAGCAGCAGGCAATGTGGGTTAAGTGTCTTGCCCAAGGACACAACAGCCGAATTCTCGGGAGAGAGCCGGGATCAAATCTACAACCTTCCAATTACTGGACAACCCGCTCCACCTCCTGAGCTACTGCTTCCTTATGAGAAATAATAAATAAATAATGATAAATAAAGCAGGAATACTTACTTTAAAGGACTGTTTGTATATGTAAATGTCATATCCTCCCTCTGTCTTCTTGGTCTTGCTGAAGAGGATGAGGTCTTCAAACAAGAAGATGTGGCGGAGGTATTTCCTGCGTCCACACCAAACGATAAACTCATCCTGACAGTGGAGCTGACCTTGCTCTTTCAGGTTCACCTGGAGAGGAACCATGGCCACCCACATGTGTCAGAACAAACAGACTAATTTCTCACCTCACTCTACTGTAAACACAAGATGACTTCAATTTTAAAAATAATTCTAGTGAACTCCGTGCTCCCTCACTGTCACACTAAGCATTACATTAAGACTCTTGTGTTGTTTTAATTACGTCACAGCTCTGAATAGCGTCCATAGCCAACAGGTCGTTGCCATGACGAAGCTGAAACTTGACCATCTCTTCTGCAGTTTGGAGGTCCCTCAGCTCCTGCTCCTGGAAATGACGGCATTCCTTTATCAAATCTTTGAGTAGCAGCGCATATTTACTCATCCTTTGAATGGGCTTCAACAAATAGGATGCCAAGTCCATCTTGTCTCCGAGTTCCATCTGCTTATTCTTGAAAGACAAAAACACAGTGAATATTGTTTAATAATTCTATTTCTTTCATTTTTCTCATGTTTGCATCTAATATCTTGACCCTGGTTACTATGAGACTAATGTAACCAGAGTAGTTTCCAAACATACCTTAAAGAATTTGTTACCATGGCTACTGAGCAGAACATCTGACTGAGGTTTGTTCTTGCTATATAGGGCGTACATTCCAAACTGATCCTCCTGCACACCAAATTAATGAGTTACAACACTGACTAATGTAGAAAGTATGCTAACACTTCATTACGGTTTGGAAAACATGCCGAATGACTCTGCTTTTTAATGTTTGTACATTCACAAGATGACCCACCAGATATTCAGTCTGATTCCTACAGAGGACTGAAATACATATCCATACAAACAGCAATGGAGAAATGAGGAAAAAAGGAACAAAAAACTATATATTTCACCATATTAATTTGAAGGTGTGGTTAATTTGTGTAATCAACACATTTGCAATGGTCTCTAATAGGAATGAATTCTGGGGATGGTCTGATCACGTCTTTTTGATCCCGATCCGATCCATTTGATTTGAGTATCGGCTAATACCGAGTCCCGATCTAATAATTTTCAGGAAAGCATTGAAATAGTTGGAAACACATCCAAGTTGTCCTTTAAGTTTCACTTTCACTTATTTAGGAAGTGCAGTGATTAAAAGTTCATATTATGAATATATTTAAAAGTAGCAGTATTGCTCTTATTTCAATCAGATTTCAATCAATCAGAAAGACATCACATTAGTAAAAAAAAGAGAGAGAGAGAAATAGCATAAAAGCAACAAAAAGAAAAACACTGATATAAACTATTTACAAAGCAGGTAAAATACAAAAGCCAATGTCAGTGGCGTTGGGAGACAGCTTAGTGTGGCGGAGGTGGCACAGGAGTTAAGCGCTCGCCCCGTAATCGGAAGGTTGCAGGTTCGAGCCCCGCTCAGTTTGTCGCTGTCGTTGTGTCCTTGGGCAAGACACTTAACCCACGTTGCCTGCTGGTGGTGGTCGGAGGGACCGGTGGCGCCTGTGCTCGGCAGCCTCGCCTCTGTCAGTGCGCCCCAGAGCAGCTGTGGCTACATCGTAGCTCATCACCACCAGCGTGTGAATGGGTGAATGACTGGTTGTGTTGTAAAGCGGCTTGGGGGGTTCCAGGACTCGAGAAGGCGCTATATCAAATACAGGCCATTTACCATAAGAAAAAATTAGTTTTCAAGCAAAACACCTGGAGAGATGGAGCTTGCTTTACTGTTAAGCCGGGCGTACACTGTGCGACTTTTTCACTTTTTTGAGCCGATTTTCCACTCGTGCGAGAATCCACGAGGTCGGGGCGAGTTTCGCGCCAAGCGTCGTGTAGTGTACAGGGGGTTACGAGAGGCGATTAACACCACGTGACCAGCTACCGATCAGCAGTCGTGAGCTCGCATGGACTTCTGGCGTATTTAATATTCCCTCGTGAGGATGTCGCACTGTTGAAGCGGTGCTGCGAGCAGCAGCGACCCAAAAAGTATCAGAACCGCTCACGGCGCATGCGCAATCCTGCATCAACACCGCTCGCACGCTATTTCCCTAATAACACACGCTGTTCGTTTTTATTTCTACACGTTTTTTTAACTCACAAAGATTGTCAAGAAAGCGTGTTTGTCGTGTTCATGTCAAATTAAACTGATCACAAAACACAGATTTATTGTCTTTATTTCGTTTTCCTCATCCAACCCCCATAAATCCCTGTGTGTCCTCCTGCAGCACTCCCGAAGGACAGCAGGCAAGAAAAGACAAAAAAGTCTGACGTGTTGAGTAAAAACTGCTATTTTTAACATATTTTTAGGGCCGACGTGTTGCTACCAGACGTACAGTGTGAGCAGTCAGGTCCTATCCGAGAACTGGGTCGTGCAGTGTGAGTGCATGACTCGTGAGATCTGCCCTGCGAGAAAGTCGTACAGTTTGAGCTGAAGCTGAGTGCCACGAGTGAAAAAGTCGCACAGTGTACGACCGGCTTTAGATGGAGCTCATTCCAAATGGTTGGTGCTCTTACCGAGAAGGCCTGGTCCCCCCTTGATCTCAGTTTAGAGAGCGGGACTTCCAGCTACTCATGCCCAGCAGAGCGAAGGGCCTGAGAGGAGAAATGCCTGTGCAACAATGCTGCTAGATATGGTGGAGCAGCGCTCTGCAGTGCCCTGAACACATAGAGGAGGATCTTGAATCTTGCCCGAAAGTACACCGGGAGCCAGTGCAGAGAATCTAGCACTGGGGTAATGTGACCCCTCCCTGGTAAGTGTTTTGAACAAGTTGGAGCCGAGCAGTTTCAGCCTGACTCATCATAAAATGTAGTCGAGGCGGGACATGATAAAAGTGAGTACCACGGTTTCCAAATGGACTTCTGGCAAGAGAGGCTTTATCATAGAGAGCCGTCTCAAATAGAAAAAGAACGCCTGAACAGCCATGTTTATTTGCACATCAAACTTAAGGGCTAGGTCTATGGGGATTACCTTCCATTACAGTCCAAGGGAACCGGTCCTAGATCGCGGCTGCATTTCCGGTTCTCACACAGCCAACGCAGGGCCTTTTCTTTGTGTCTATGTATACACCGCCCCCTAGTGTACTAAATGCAAAGTGCGATGAGGTCAGACTGGGTTCAGAAGAGCGAGGCGGACACTGACGTCACTCTCCCGGCCGCTCGGGATAGCCAACTCAGTTTGAACTATGAAACGCTTTATGAAGGGCGAGCATGAAAAAGAAAAAGCAGTTTCCCTTTCTCTATCCTTTTCATTAAGTCACAGTTTTTTTATTTTATTTTTTTTATCTTACCTTATTTTTCTTATTTTTTACTATGGATATCGTCGGTACTGGTGCCTGTACATAGAGCAGCCAGACACTTTGCTACCTTCAAAACCCGGACAACGATATCCAAGAGGAGCTGCGGGAAACGCTACGAGAACTCGGCTTGCTCCGCGCACCAGGCCTCCGCGCACCAGGCCTCCGTGCACCAGGCCTCCAGGCCTCCAGGCCTCCGCGCACCAGGCCTCGATGCCTCATCGATGCCTCATCGCTGCCTGATGCTGGCGTCCGGAGGAGGGGACATCGGAAGCGATGCTCGAGGAAGCGTAAGCGCGGCAAGCGGGCGGGAATGTGTCACAGGCTAAAAACAAACCCTAGCCGGCCGGCTCTCCCGTCCATCATCTTGTTCAATGTCTGCTCCCTGGATAATAAACTGGACTACATCCGACTCCAGCAGGCTACGCAGCGTGAGGCCAGAGACTGCTGTGTCTATATTTTCACGGAGACATGGCTCAGCGACAGAGTACCGGACGCCGCTATTCAGCTGGACGGGATGGCCTCGTTTCGAGCTGACAGAAACGTAGCTCTGTGCGGCAAGACTCGCGGTGGCGGCCTGAGTGTTTACGTCAACGAGAAATGGTGCAAGAACGCTCTGCTAGCTTCTCGCTATTGCTCACCGCTGGTGGAGTTTGTGACTGTCAGATGCAGACCATTTTATTTACCACGGGAATTCACCACTGTTTTCATTATCGGAGTGTACATTCCACCTGGCGCTAACACTAAGGAAGCGTTAGGAGAACTGTACACAAACATCAGCGAACTGCAAAACACACACCCAGATGACTGTTCATTGTTGCTGGAGATTTCAACCATGCAAATCTCAAATCAGTGCTTCCTAGATTCCATCAGTATGTGGACTTTGCAACGAGAGGGGTAAACACGCTGGATTTGGTTTACACAAACATCCCCGGCGCATATCGGGCAGAGCCCCGCCCCCACCTTGGCTACTCAGACCACATCTCTGTCATGCTAATTCCAGCATACAGACCACTCGTCAAGCGAGCAAAACCGGTTCTGAGGAAGGCGAAAACCTGGCCGGCAGGAGCCACCTCTGCTCTTCAAGACTGTTTTGAGTGCACTGACTGGAACATGTTTAGGGAGGCTGCAACTTACGGCGACTCTACTGACTTGGAGGAGTACACGTCATCGGTGTCGAGCTACATCAGCAAATGCATCGATGACGTCACTGTCTCCAAGACCATCATCTCACGACCCAACCAGAAACCGTGGATTACTGCGGAAGTGCGCACACTTTTGAGAACCAGAGACTCTGCCTTCAAAGCGGGAGATAAGGTGGCGCTTAGCAGAGCTAGAAATGAACTATCTCGGGCCATTAGAGAGGCGAAGCGCGCACACGCCCAGAGGATCCACAAGCACTTCATGGACAGCGGCGACACACGGCGAATGTGGCAGGGCCTACAAGCCATCACCAACTACAGGACGACAACACCTGCCTGTGATGGTGACGGCTCCCTCCCTGATGCGCTGAACAACTTCTACGCTCGGTTCGACAGGCAGAACGACGTGGCAGCAAGGAAGTCAATCCCTCCTCCGGACGACCAGGTGTTGTGTCTCACTACAGCAGAGGTGAGGAAAACTCTACGCAGAGTCAATCCACGTAAAGCTGCTGGTCCAGACAACATCCCGGGCAGAGTGCTAAAGGAATGTGCTGAACAGCTGGCGGATGTTCTCACCGACATCTTCAACATCTCTCTGAGCAGTGCCGTTGTTCCCACATGCTTTAAGGCCGCCACCATCGTCCCAGTGCCCAAGAAATCTTCTGTGTCCTGTCTCAACGACTACCGTCCTGTTGCACTTACACCCACCATCATGAAGTGCTTCGAGCGGCTAGTCATGACAGACATCAAGACCCTGTTGCCCCCCTCACTGGACCCACTGCAATTTGCATACCGCCATAACCGCTCAACAGATGACGCCATTTCCACTGCACTCCATCTTGCCCTCACACACCTGGACAAGAAGGACACACATGTTCGAATGCTGTACATAGATTTCAGCTCAGCATTCAACACGATCATCCCCTAGCAACTGATCGGAAAACTGAGCATGTTGGGCCTGAACACCTCCCTCTGCAACTGGATCCTGGACTTTCTGACTGGAAGGCCTCAGTCAGTACGGATCGGGAACTGCACCTCCAGCACCACCACACTAAGCACGGGGGCCCCACAAGGCTGTGTGCTCAGTCCTCTGCTGTTCACACTGCTGACTCATGACTGTGTAGCAACACACAGTTCAAATTACATCATTAAGTTCGCTGATGACACAACCTTGGTGGGTCTCATCAGCAAGAACGACGAGTCAGCATACAGAGATGAAGTGCAGAGGTTAACAAACTGGTGTAAGGTCAACAACCTGTCTCTGAATGTTGACAAGACAAAAGAGATGGTTGTTGACTTCAGGAGGATACGGAGTGACCACTCACCACTGAGCATCAACGGCTCCTCTGTGGAGATCGTCAACAACATCAAATTCCTGGGAGTTCACCTGGACAAAGACCTCACCTGGTCCCTCAACACCAGCTTCCTGTACAAGAAATCCCAACAGCGTCTCTTCTTTCTGAGAAGACTGAGAAAGGCCCAGCTTCCACCAACGATGCTAACCACCTTCTACAGAGGAACTATTGAGAGCATCCTGAGCTGCTGTATCACTGCCTGGTTTGGGAACTGTGCAATCTCTGACCGCAAAACCCTACAGCGGATAGTGAAAACAGCAGAGAAGATCATAGGAGTCTCCCTCCCCTCAATCAAGGACATCTACACCACACGCTGCATCCGCAAAGCCACCAGCATTGTGGCTGACTGGTCACACCCCTCTCACACACTCTTCACACTCCTGCCATCTGGAAGAAGGTACCGAAGCATTCGAGCACTCACATCCAGACTGTGCAACAGCTTCTTCCCACGGGCCATTCGTCTCCTCAACGAAAAGGGACTGGACTGATAAACGCATGCATGCACATACACTCACACACACACACGCACGCACACAAACACGCGAACACACTCATGTTCTGTCCTTAATCAGATAGTTTATTTTTCTTATATTTTTTCATGTTGTAAATTTATGTTGCATGTAGCACCTTGGTCCTGGAGGAACGTTGTTTCGCCTCACTGTATACAAACCGTATATGGCTGAAGTGACAATAAAGTTGATTGATTGATTGATTGATTGAGAATAGGCAGTGATGAAGAACAAAATTAAAAAGCAGTTTAGAGGATTGCTTTTTCTTTTAAATTGTTAGTCACACTTAGCAGTTGTAAAATGAAAATGCATTTCTGCATTTTCATTTTCAAATTTGACGTTTCTAATAGAATTTTGCTACACATTTGTTGGAGTGTTATTTGAAAATGAAATCTTAAATATTTTTTTCTTTATATATTTTTTAAGTCACAGAATAAGCAATGATGAAGAATAAAATGAATTAAAGCTGCAAGCAGCGTCGTTCGGCCCTCGCAGCTCCGCGCCGCTCCGGCCTGGCCGGCAGCCCGGGGCACCAGGCTACATCTGCGAAACAGAAACGTCGACCACCCCGACACCAGAAACTGCTAACGGTCACCTTGTCCGCACCTCACCCTGACTCAGCATCCCCTTTGAGCCCACCATTATATTTTATGTCTCACCACTAGGGAATCCTCTATCTTTACCACACTGGTGGTGTGATGACAGTGACCAACTTTAATGATATTCTGACCATGTTTTTTAAAGTTATCGAAGGATAACATTATCTAGGGGGCGCTGTGACCAACTACAGAAAAGTCCCATTGAGGTCAGCTTTGGTGACATTATATAACATTCACCAACCGTTTGGGCCTCATTGGCTAAAGGGCATGATTGTTCATTGCCATGTTCAGTCTCGGGCAGATCAGAGGCTGTTTGTGGAAGTTACAGTCAAACGTAAGGTCACGACGTCACGCCATGTTTCGCCATGGCATCAAAGCCCCTCCCTATCTGGAAAGCTATCAAATCTGAATGGTTATTACAGCATCATGAACACAGTGCATGACCTTAGTGTCATTTTGACTAAATTAGAGGGGACAAATATGGGCATTTCACCATAAAACAATAGACTTCCTGCAGTCAGGGGGTGGGGCTTAGAAAATGTCAGCTGTCCACATTGTCATTGTCTTGAAATGTGGTCAATGATCACACAGACAAAGTTTGATATGGATCTGATCATGCACATGGGAGTTAATAAGTCAAATGATGTAATGGCGAAAGGTCAAAGTTTGAGGCTTAGCCACACCCACACCTTTCAACTTTTGAAAAATCTGATGGTTGAATTTTTTCCCCTATGTCTTAAGAGTATATAGCAGAAGTTTGAAGGTGATTGGTGAAAAGGACAACGGGGCATCATTCTCCAAGCAACGTGTTAGAAAACCACCAAATTGAGTACTTGGACCAAAATGGCCGACTTCCTGTGTGTCTTTGCGCTTGGCTCCAAGAGACTTTTTTGTAGGTCTTGAGACAACACATTAGTGTACCAAATTTCGTAATCCTCAGTCAAAGCATGGCTTGGGGCTGACAGTTTTAATGGCTCTAGCAGACGCCATTTAAGAAAATAGGCCACGCCTACAAACTTCCTCTATCTATTTCTCTTGGGGGTCAGACTAGGATCACTCACCAGAAGTTTTGTAGCGATATCACGAAAACTGAAGAAATGAGAGGCAAACGTATTTCCATGGAGTGATGGCGATTTTCGCCATGCTCCCAAAGCCCCGCCTTTTTTTGAAACCTGCCAGTACTGGATACCAAGTGACCTCAAGTTGTCTACTGCTATTTGCCAGAGATTCCTGGTGATTGGGTAAAAGGAGTCCAGTAGGGAGCTGTGAAAAATAGTGGTGTGGCGACAGGTCAAATGTTGAGGCTTAACCACGCCCACACCTTTCAACGGTTGAATTTTCCCCCCTATGTCTTAAAAGTATGTAGCACAAGTTTGAAGGAGATTGGTGAAAAGGGCGACGGAGCATCACTCTCCAAACAACGTGTGTGAAAACCACTAAATCGCGTACTTGGACCAAAATGGCCGACTTCCTGTAAGACTTTGCGCTTGGCTCCAAGATACTTTTTTGAAGGTCCTGAGACACCACATAAGTGTACCAAATTTCGTGATCCTCAGTCAAAGCATGGCTTGGGGCTATTAGTTTAAATGGTCCTAGGGTGCGCTATTTCAGAAAATAGGCCACGCCCACACATTTCAGCTATCTATGTCTCTTAGGGGTCAGATTAGGATCACTCACCAGAGGTTTCGTAGCGATATCACGATAACTGAACAAATGAGAGGCAAACGTATTTCTATGGCGTGATGGCGATTTTCGCCATGCTCCCAAAGCCCCGCCTTTTTTTGAAACCTGCCAGTACTGGATACCAAGTGACCTCACGTTGTCTACTACTATTTGTCAGAGATTCTTGCTGATTAGGTAAAAGGAGTCCAGTAGGGAGCTGTGAAAAAAAGAGTGGCGTGGCGACAGGTCAAAGTTTGAGGCTTAGCCACGCCCACACCTTTCAACTTTTGAAAAATCCGACAGTTGAATTTTTTCCCCTATGTCTTAAGAGTATATAGCACAAGTTTGAAGGAGATTGGTGAAAAGGACGACGGAACATCACTCTCCAAACAACGTGTGCGAAAACCACTGAATCGCGTACTTGGACCAAAATGGCCGACTTCCTGTGCGACTTTGCACTTGGCTCCAAGAGACTTTTTTGTAGGTCCTGAGACTCCACATTAGTGTACCAAATTTCGTAATCCTCAGTCAAAGCATGGCTTGGGGCTGACAGTTTAAATGGTCCAAGGGGGCGCTATTTCAGAAAATAGGCCACGCCCACCAGATGTTCACATCAGATTCTTTGGGGGGCCGGACTAGGATCCCTCACAAGAAGTTTTGTGACGATATCTTTAGAAATGACAAAATGGGAGACAAATGTAAGGCCACGGCGGTATGCCTGACTTCGCCGCGCCGCCACAGCCCCGCCCTCTGCCGAAAACTCCCATAAAGTGACGCCAAGCAACGCCCACTTGTCTTGAGTCACCAGCTACAAATTTGTGGTGATTAAGTGAAATGGTGCAATTTGGGACCTTTCACAGTAAAACTTGACCTTTTTGGTCCTGAGGGGGCGGGGCTTGTGTGATGTCATCAATCGACGCTTCAATTTACTTTGTGGGTGAATGATGAATGACCACAGAAAGTTTGGTAACTCTATTCCATTCAGTTATGAAGTTATAGCAATTTAAATTTTTTTGGCGAGTAGTCAAACTTCGAGGCCTGGCCCCGCCCCTTCATCATATACGAAAACTCAGAATCCTTGTCTCATTTTGTTTGCGCATCCCTTCTGAGCAATTTTACACAATCTTTGAGACGATCGTGTGAAAAATGATGGAGCAATCCAATCAGAAACGGACCCTAAAAACGGCAAAAATGACAATAAATCGCCATTTCAACCCAAAATGGCCGACTTCCTGTTTGATATTGACTATGGTTGAGTACTACAAGTGTACCAAATTTCATAACTGTACGATAAACTAAGCTTTATGGAGAGGGGTATTTTTCACCTTCTAGGGGGCGCTGTTCAGCCATTTTCTTTGCGATTTTTTTGGGACCTTTAAAATATCAAATTTTTCACCAGGTCTGACAAGTTCGCAAAATATTGTGAGTTTTGGGGTATGATAAGGTCCCCAAAAAGCTGTTCAAAGGGGGCACGGAAAAACAAAAAATGAAAGAATAGTAATAATCAGAGCAAAAACAAGAGGCCTTCGTAGCGCTTTCGCTGCTCGGGCCTAAAAAGCAGTTTGGAAGATTGCTTAGTCATTTTAAGTCAAATTTGGCGGTTCTAATATGAAAATGACCTAGGGATCAAACAAAGCTGTGGGCATTTTTGTATTCCTTTTAATCCGTTTAATTTATTTTTAAATTCCTTTTAAATTGATTGTGTGTGTGTGTGTGTGTGTGTGTGTGTGTGTGTGTGTGTGTGTGTGTGTGTGTGTGTGTGTGTGTGTGTGTGTGTGTGTGTGTGTGTGTGAGCCTTGATAGTGCTTTATGGACTGTGCTGACATTTATCTGCAAATGAAAGTCCTAATGGATAAATATAGTGAATTTGATTTCATTCAGCCTGCATGAAAAACTCAGAGTGACCAATTAAAATCTAAAATAATAATTAGAAATGTTTTTTCAGTGAATCAGAGCTTTAAAACTGATTTTGTTATATGCATTTTTGCATGAATCTGAATGAAAACAGAACAAAATAAAAATAAATGGTTAACTTTTTTGAGTCCTGTGTCAGAGCACTTTTTCAGGTCAGGGACTCACATGTTGCAGAAAACAGCTGCTGATGGACAGTGGTGAGTCAGCGCTCGCCTCCAGCTCCTTCAGGAAGAACTGGCTGTGAAAGTCCCACAGCTTCTCCATATTCCCATAAATGATGCTCTGCTTCCCACGTAGGTCTTGAGGCAAGTCCAGGCGCTCCATCTCTGGGAGGTAGTGCTTGATGACGTAGCTGAGAGAGCGAACATACTCCCTCTCAGTGGAAATCATTTCATCCATGATGTGCTGAACTTTACTGGGGAAAACGAAAAGTGAACAAGGAGTGAGACTGATTATATTTACAGACTTGCATAGTCCCAAGAGCACAGCTGATGATGTCCTCACCTGCTCTGTTTTGTACCATCTCCATAGCTCCGTCTGTTATATGTCCTGGAAGGTGGGGGCATGCTGCGGCTGCGTCCCAATGCTGAACTCATCCCATCGGCCCTTTGCAGCTTCTTCTCTGCAGACACATTACTGGCCACCTCCAGACCTTTGATGTGGGCCCCTTCGTAGCCATGAATGTAGCTGACATCTGAGTGGCTACTGCCCCTTGGGACCAGCTCGACGCTCATAGTCTTCTTCATGATCTTTTTCATTGGCTGCTTGTGGAGTCGCATAGTTTTGGAGTAGATGGGCTCCAAATGACAGGAGAGAGCTGAGTCAATGGTGCAGTTGCTGTCCGTGTCATCATATGTGGATGAGCTCTGTCCCAGTTTGTTTTCACCATCAGGAGAGAAGGGAAATTGCAATGATGCTGAACTAGACTGAACTAGACTTTCTTCAAAAGTCAGAGGTGTGATGACCCCAGGTATGCACCGATTACCTCCACAATGTTCTGGGATAACAATCCAACTCTCTGCGGTGTTCAAAGCATCCACTTCAGCTCGAGCTACAATTTCCTCCAGCTGCTGTTTGGTCTGCTGGCATTTGTGCCAAACAGAATTCCACTGCTGCAGCTCCTGAGGACTTTCCAGTGAAAGGACCGTGTTTTTGAGCGTACTGAAGTTGTCCATGGAGAACTTAGATGCCTCAGTGCAGCAATGCTGCAGAATCTGATCTGCGGTGGTTGAAGTTATTTCATCTGAGCTGTCCAGACTCAGCTGACGGAAGTATTTCTGACAGTGCTCCGTCCACTGGCTCGCCTGAAGATGTGAGAGACTTTTTGAACTTACCATACTCATACATTCATGACTTCAGGGATGCTGTGTATTAGAGGTTGACCGACATTGTTTTCTATTGCTGACCCCGACGCTGATATGTTGAGATCATGGTCAGCCGATGGCCCAGATGTGCTGCAGATTTTTTGTAACTGTACACTGACAGTTGTGAAGGTATGCACATGCATGCACACTTGTACAGATATAAATGTTAAAATGGTGTAGGCATGCTTGTGTATTGATATTAATTTTTAAAAACGACTATTCAATGCAGCTTAGAACATGTACAGGTGCTGGCCAGTAAATTAGAATATCATCAAAAGGTTGAAAATATTTCAGTAATTCCATTCAAAACGTGAAACTTGTACATTATATTCATGCAATGCACACAGACCAATGTATTTCCGATGTTTATTACGTTTAATTTTGATATTTATAGGTGACAACCAATGAAAACATCAAATCTGGTATCTCAGAAAATTAGAATATTCTAAAGGCCAATGAAAAAATGTTTGTTTCTCTAATGTTGGCCAACTGAAAAGAATGAACATGAAAAGAATGTGCATGTATAGCACTCAATACTTAGTCGGGGCTCCTTTTGCCTCAATAACTGCAGTAATGCGGCGTGGCATGGACTCGATCAGTCTGTGGCACTGCTCAGGTGTTATGAGAGCCCAGGTTGCTCTGATAGTCGTCTTCAGCTCCTCTGCATTGTTGGGTCTAGCGTATTGCATCCTCCGCTTCACAATACCCCATAGATTTTCTATGGGGTTAAGGTCAGGCGAGTTTGCTGGCCAATCAAGGACAGGGATACCATGGTCCTTGAACCAGGTGCTGGTGGTTTTGGCACTGTGTGCAGGTGCCAAGTCCTGTTGAAAGGTGAAGTCTGCATCCCCATAAAGTTGGTCAGCAGCAGGAAGCATGAAGTGCTCTAAAACTTCCTGGTAGACGGCTGCATTGACCCTGGACCTCAGGAAACAGAGTGGGCCAACACCGGCAGATGACATGGCACCCCACACCATCACTGACGGTGGAAACTTTACACTGGACCTCATGCAACGTGGATTCTGTGCTTCTCCGCTCTTCCTCCAGACTCTGGGTCCTTGATTTCCAAAGGAAATGCAGAACTTGCTTTCATCAGAAAACATAACTTTGGACCACTCAGCATCAGTCCAGTCCTTTTTGTCCTTGGCCCAGGCGAGACGCTTCTTGCGCTGTTTCATGTTCAAGAGTGGCTTGACACACGGAATGCGACACCTGAATCCCATGTCTTTCATGAGTCTCCTCGTGGTGGTTCTTGAAGCGCTGACTCCAGCTGCAGTCCACTCTTTGTGGATCTCCCCCACATTTTTGAATGGGTTTGTCGTCACAATTCTCTGCAGGGTGCGGTTATCCCTAGAGCTTGTACACTTTTTTCTACCACATTTTTTCCGTCCCTTCGCCTGTCTGTTAATGTGCTTGGACACAGAGCTCTGCGAACAGCCAGCTTCTTTAGCAATCACCTTTTGTGTCTTGCCCTCCTTGTGCAAGGTGTCAATGATTGTCTTTTGGACAGCTGTTAAGTCAGAAGTCTTCCCCATGATTGTGGTGCCTTCAAAACAAGACTGAGGGACCTTTTAAAGGCCTTTGCAGGTGTTTTGAGTAAATCAGCTGATTAGAGTGGCAGCAGGTGTCTTCTATATTCAGCCTTTTCAGAATATTCTAATTTTTTGAGATACCAAATTTGGAGTTTTCATTAGTTGTCACTTATGAATATCAAATTTAAATGTAATGAACATTGGAAATACATTGGTCTGTGTGCATTGCATGAATATAATGTACAAGTTTCACGTTTTGAATGGAATTACTGAAATATTTTCAACCTTTTGATGATATTCTAATTTACTGGCCAGCACCTGTAATGGGTTACTGGGACAGGACTGGATAAACCATTGGTTCTTCCTCCTCCCTTTTTGAACGCCTTCTGTTTTAATTTACAAATCTTTTTGTTTGAACTTTATGTTTTTAAATGTTTTTATCCAGTATTTGAAGTGTTGTAACTTTAAGCATTTAAAATAAATGAAAGGAAATTTAGCAGCTCTAGTGATGTGTGTAGTCTGTGAACCGCCTTGAGAGAGTCCCTCCTAACTTGTTTGAATTGCTGTTTTGTGAAAGAAGCTAATATTTATCTAAACCAAGTTAGATAATAACGTACTGAAACCATAAATACCTGATTTCTGTTAGTGTTACTCGAAATAGAATTATGGCATTTTCCTTCCATGACAGACACAATAAAATCTGTTAGATTTCTCCAACATAACAAATGCAAATAAGTTTTCCAGGATGCCTCACAGAACCCTGCCTGATACTTACAGAATCATAGAATTCATACAGATTTGTCAGGATCTCCAGCTTAGCCTTCCTCTCCTCCACACTGCTTAGAATGAAACTCAGATGTTGTTTGAAATCCAGTAGAGCACAACCTGGGAGGCACTCTGAAGACTCTTTCATCAGTTGTAGACCAAGTTTCTGCTGGTGCTGTCAGAAAGATGAACACAAACAGTCTTTTTAAAAATTTGCACGTAAAGTCAAACCTGATGTGGAAATATTTTTGCAGAATTCTTTACCATTGACTCCTCCAGAAACTGGTCCAAGTTCTCTTTCATCTCCTTAATTTTGCTCAAAGACAGACTCTTTGTTTCCAGAGGTATGAGCTGCTTCTCTGCTGCCACACTAAACCAGTGTTTTATCTGGAAGGAAAAGGAGTTGGTTAGGTTGGTATTATATTAGAGGCTGAACCAGGATGTGAATTTGCCACCTGCTGTGTTTGCTCCTCAAATGTAAGCACCTCCTGCAGCATTTCTAACTGTTTCTGTGACTTGTTGGATAAGATCACGAGTGTGTGAACCTCTTCATCAACCTGGTTGTACAGACTGTTCAGCATGTCGATGGTGTCCCTGAAAAGTCCAAACTTAAGTTGAGTCCAAATATTAATCATAATAGGTTATGTATTGCTCTTCAGATGTACCTGCAGTTTTCATTCTTAATTGTCTCCTCCTTCCTGATTCGAGCGAGTTGTGTTCCTCCCTCCAGACGCAGCCGGTTCAGACAAGGGTCCTCCAGCACACACTTCATCAGATGCTTCTGCTTTTCTAACGCCTCATACACCTCCTGAGTTGACACACATAACCCAAGGCTTTAGTCTTTAGGTCCAAGCACAATATCTAGACAAGATTTTAAATTATGAACATATTGGTAATCAGCTAGTAACTCTGCACTGTAAAAAAAACTGTTAAAATTTAACCAGTAATATTAGTGTAACAGTTTGCACTCAGTTTAAAAAAAATGTAACCACAGCTTTATTGGTAAATGGCCTGTATTTGCTATAGTGCCTTCGAGGAACCCCCCTCCAAGGCGCTTCACAACACAATCACCTATTCACACATGCATTCATATGCTGGTGGGGATGAGCTACGATGTAGCTACAGCTGCCCTTGGGTGCACTGACAGCGGTGAGGCCTGTTGAGCACTGGTGCCTCCGGTTCCTCTGACCACCACCAGCAGGCAAGGGGGGTTCAGTGTCTTGCCCAAGGACACAACAACAACAACAAACTGAGTGGGGCTCGAACCTGCAACCTTCCGATTACAGGGCAAGCACTTAAACAGCTTTCCAGAGTTTTGCCCTTTCAGAAATTATGTATGATTTGTCAGAAATCCGTAAAAGTGATTATCTCATCATGTACTGTGATAAAATGTAAGCAATTAGTCCTTTTTTTGTTGCTACGCACGCCCCCTGCCCCGCAGAGCTCCGTGCAGTAGGAAACTGGGCGCCGACCAGAAATAACCAATAGCGTTAGACTACCGCTTACTTGCTTCAAATTTAAGGAATACCTCAGCTGATGCAGAGTTGATGAACTTTTCACGGACAAGTAAGTCTCTAAAATACAAATATATGAGAGCACAACATGACATGAGAATAATACTCATAAAACAACGTGTTTTAGCTCAGTTTGTCGGCTACAGAAGAACATTTATAAACAGAAACATGAAAACATCTTCAAAAAACGGGCAGTATGAGATATGCTTGTCAGCCACTAGATGGTGCCATCAGATAAGAGAAATACTCCAGAAAGAAGCTTTATCTCCAAGTAAACCTTTCCCAAATCACACATCTAGAAATTATTGAAAAATTAGGCTATGTTCACACTGCAGGCAAAAGTGCATCAAATCTGCTTTTCTTGCCCACATGCGAGCCATATCTGATTTTTTATGACAGTCAGAAAGCACAGATCCGATTGTTTTTAAATGCGATCCATGTCACTTGAAAATGTAGTACTAATTCCGACACATATCTGATGTTTTTGAAAGTGACTGCAGTCTGAACGGTCATATCACATTAAATCTGTCTCCTACGTCACTTAGGCAGCAGAGGTGAGCGTTGTGTGTGGATGTTGGTTGACTAGTGTCAGTGACTTTATACTCATACTAAGCAAGCATTTAGTGACAGTGGGACATGGGGATCGAGAAGACAGAGCAGACACACACACACACACACACACACACACACACACACACACACGCACGCACGCACACACACACACACACACACACACACACACACACACACACACACACACACAAAACATACATACCAAGTAGTGTGTCTATGGTTACATTGTGATTTCTTAGTAAATATTCTATTTGGTGAAAGATAAACTTTATTGTATTTATCCTAGTGGATCTATAATTAAACGGATAAACTAGTAGTAGCACATCCAACGTCAAGGAAACATAATGTTATTATCAGGAGAGGGAGAATGTTTAAGTGGTTAGCAGCACAGTGGCGTGCCCAGATCTTTTAAAAATGGGGTGGCACCTCTTTATGCATGGGTGGCACCAATGGTTATGATTTTTTTCTACCCCAAGCATTTTGTAGACAAGTTTATTTAATGGGAATTCAGTGGGGTGGCCAATCAGATTCCAAGGGTGGCATGTGCTACCCCAGGCCACCCCTTGGACACGCCCCTGCAGCAGCAGTGTGCTAGACGATGGCCCCCTCCATGAGGCCACCACAGCTCAGCAGAACATCACCGTAGCTTCTTCTGGGGAGAAAAACACTTACAGAGAAAATAAAGTTAACAGCTGAAATAGCAGGAAATAATACAGTTAAAGAGCAGATTGTAGAAGAATCTCTTATTTTATTGTTTACTTTATTCATTTGTAAAACATGTATATACGCACTATACACACACTCACATGCACACACGTAGAAAAAAATACTTAGCACACACATTCAGTAATGTATATACCTTACATACTATACATATTATTACTTAGATTAGCCATTTTTATATTTTGCTTGTTTTTACGTTATTGTATTTTTGCACAACTCTGTTGCTGTGAAGCTCGCACACAAGAATTTCACTCACATGTACTGTACCGGTGTACCTGCACATGTGACGTGACAATAAAAGTGATTTGATTTGATTTGAAAGTAGTCGAGTGTGGAAAGTGGTCAGTGTATCCTCCAGCAGTCTAAGCCTATAGCAGCGTAACTACAGAGATAACTCTGGATAATCTATCCTATTTAGATGAAGGCATGCTGGAGGCAGGGCAAGGGAGAGCCGTCTTTACCGACTGTACACTCCACCTCCCTCTACTCCCCCACTTGTCCAGATCTAGGCTAACGTCAGATTATAACTATAGGTCCTATCAAATAAAAATAATCCACAAATAATCATGCTTTCTGTGAAATTAGGGTTTGATTTTGGACAAAAGTAGTCAAATGTCTGATTCTTACTGTTGAACACCGAATCATTCATTCAGAGTAATTTCTCTATTAGTGGCCCAGGCAAGAAACTCTACACATTTCTTTAGATCTTTATGCTATTTGTATTGAAGTCAAAAGGTCAACCTGACCTCTGAATAGTAACTAAAACACAGTTTGACTCTTGCTGAACTTCAAAATGTAGAGAACAAAAACAACTAAATGAATTGCATTTCTTGCAGAAATGCTGTTTGAATGCTGAATAGCTGAAACTGCTGAGTAGCTAAAGTGAAGCTTAAATCAAGATAAACTGTCAAAATGAGCTGAAAGTATTTGAAGGTTTAGGCGAAAAAAATCTCTAACAAATGCTGGTTGGATGGATGGATGCACATATTCTTTTAGAAAGGCTTGAACGTATTGTAGGGATCAAAGGAACAGCATTGGCTGGTTTAAATCCTACCTGTCTGACAGATTTCATTTTGTTAATGTACATGACAAATCTTCTTCATACTCCAGGGTTACTTGTGGAGTACCACAGTGTTCAGTGCTTGGATCAATTATTTTACTATATACGCTTCCATTTGGTAAAATCATTAGAAATCATGGGATAAACTTCCACTGTTTTGCTGAAAATACTCAGTTATATTAATCCATTAACCCTGATGAACCAATCAGTTAATTAGATTACAGGCTTGTCTTGAAGACATAAAAGATTGGGTGACTCTAATCTTTCTTATTTTAAATTAAGACAAGACTGAAGTTCTCATCTTTGAACCAGAACTTCAGAAAAGGAAACTACTTAGTCAATCACCTGACCTGAATGGCATTACATTAATCTCCGAGAACAAAGTAAGGAACCTTGGAGTCATCTTTGACCAGGACATGTCATTCAAATCCCAGGTTTCACAAGTTTGTAGGATTTCCTTTTTCTACCTTCGGAATATTGCTAAGATTAGAAGCATACTTTCCAGGAGTGATGCTGAAAAAGTAGTTCATGCATTTATTACATCAAGACTGGATTACTGTAATTCATTACTCTCAGGAAGTCCACAGAATGTAGTTAAAAGTCTTCAGCTTGTCCAAAATGCTGCAGCTAGAGTTCTGATGAGAATTAAAAAGAGAGATCATATCGCTTCTGTCTTGGCTTCCCTACATTGGCTACCTGTTAAATTCAGAATAGATTTTAAGATCCTTCTTCTCACATATAAAGCTCTTAATAATCAAATTCCATCATACATCAGTGATCTGATTGTTCCATACGTTCCTAACCAAACACTTCGCTCTCAGACTGCAGGTCTATAGCTAGGAATCTCAGCAGAATCAATCATAAAAGCAGTGGGAGATCTGTTAGTCAAGACAATGAGGCCCACACCAGAGAGCAATGTTTTTTTTACATTTACGTACCTTCTCTGGCATTAGTCCAACCCCAACTGGTGAGGAGAACTTGGACACTTGGGTCGAACTAGCTCTGTTGATAGTGGAAGAAGGTGGTTGAAGAAGCTCAGCTTGTGAGAAATGACAGAGAGAGCCTAAAAGGCCCTTTTAGGCTCTCTCTGTCATTAGAGAGAGCACAAGCTGTGAGAGCAAATGATCCAGAGGCTTTTCCTGAAGATTATATTGAATCCTTGGAGGGAGCTTTCGGAACCATTGGGTCCGTTAAGGACCTATACTACTCTTTCAGAGCCTTACGCCAAGGCTCTGGGGAAAATCTATCAGATTTTCTTAGAAGAGTTGAGCGAATGCTGACCAAAGTGGGGAAGAAAGGTGGACTTGCTGCCAGTTATAGAGACAGTGCCTGTTTTGCCTTCCAGGCCTTTTAGTTGATTGTGTAAAAGAAAGTTTATTTACATGCTTTTATTTTGACATGGAAGACACATGTAGAACAGGAAGTGCTGTGTATGCTTTTGATTTGACATAGAAAACACTCGTAGAGCAGGAAGTGCTGTGTACATGAGTGACTGTGATACTAGCAACACACGCTGATGAAGAGAGATGAGCTGAGAGAAAGGGATGTTCTAAAAATCAGGAAACCCCGCAAACCTTTGTTTAACTCTTGAAGAAGCAACGCCTGTATGTATTCTTATTTCTTTTCTCACGGTTGTCAGTGATACATTTGTGCTAATGGCAGAGTCCTCGTAAGCAAGGAGCCTGGCCTGGCAAGACATCGCCTTGCCAGACCAGGCTCCTTGACTTTGAGAAACAACCACAGTCCTTCCTTGGTCAAAGAAAACAGTTAAATGGAACAGACTTGCATCACATGACCGCAGCTACCACTGTGTTCATGTGACATGGGACTAGCCACCGAAGCTGCAACTACTAAGCAACTAACCAACAATAGATAACTTCTTTGGATCTAAAAAAAAAACAATTTAAATTAGTTGATTTACTTTTGAATTTGAAAATTGTGCCTGAAGTAGCTCCCAGCTTCTGATCCGCCATCCTTTTGAAAATACCGCGGTGTATTGTGGGTAATTTTTGGCCAAGGCTAGGCTACAAGACACCTCCTTGGAACATGTCTTGGCAGCTCCCGATGACGTATCGCCTAGGCAACCGGGACGAGGCCTAGACATCAAGGCAAGGTTCCTTGGCATTGAGAAGCACCCATGGTGAGCCGGCAACGTGGCTCTAAAGTTTGGGAGCATTATACAAATTCAAAAGAAAGGCCTGTAGATTTTAAACTCTGCAAAGTGAAACTCTCTTTTCACAAGAGCTCATCGGTAATGTATGAGCACCTTGTGAGGAAGCACATCATGGCGGAGAACAAAGAGTTACCCCAGTAAGTTTACCTCTTGTTAGCTGCCAACATCAACAGAGAATTACTTGTATTTATAGGTGTATCAAACACAGTAGCAATGGCGATTTTATTATCTTTAGAACACATTTGTATGTCACATATTTTTGCTCTAATTACAAATGCTGATTTATTTCATCCCGCTACGTTAGTGTTAAAAAAAGTGCTCCTCTTCAGTGGACGAGTTTGTTAAAGGCACGTCTCATCAAGCTAACATCCTGTCATGGTCTGCGTCAGCCCCTTCCCTTTTTGTGCCTCCTGGTGTCCTCCATCCCTCTCTAGATTCCCTCTTGTGTCCCTTTGTTCCCCAGCTCCTCTTGTGCTCCACTCCAGGATCTCCCTTTGTGCTCTCTTAGCGCCCTCATGTGTCCTTGTCTGCATCCCTGTTATGTATCTTATGCTGTAGCTCTTTGGCGCCCTCATGTGTCCTTTTTCTGCGTGCCAGTTTAGTGTCTTATGTTTGTAGTCCTTTAAGTCTATTCCTCCCCAGGTCTTGTGTCATCCCATTCATCCCTATGTCCTCCAGGTCTCATTTACATTCTGTGTCCTTGTAGTCCCCAGCTTCTTTGTCCCCAGCTCAACGTGTGTGTGAGATTCAGTCTCCTGCTCAGTGTTTGTGTGTGTGTGTGTGTGTGTGTGTGTGTGTGTGTGTGTGTGTGTGTGTGTGTGTGTGTGTGTGTGTGTGTGTGTGTGTGTGTGTGTGTGTGTGTGTGTGTGTGTGTGTGTGTGTGTGTGTGTGTGTGTGTGTGTGTGTGTGTGCTTGTCCATTCCCCTTTCCTGTTTATATATTAGTGATTATTAGGTACACCTGTCTTCCCTCCAGCTCTCACTTCACACACCTGCTGCCATTTTCCCTAATCACTTCTCCCTGCGTATTTAAGCTCTGTCTGGTCTGTGTCTGGTGTCGGTTCATTGTTGTATGTTGTCTGCGTTGCTCGTGCTCTGTATGAACTTTGTCTCCAGGTTTTTGTGCTCTAAGAAGAGCTTTGGGTGTTCCTGTTCTCCAGGACGTTTTGGACTTTGGCTTGCTGCCTCGGATTACTTTTGTTATTTGTCCTAAAATAAAAGGATTTTACTTTGAACCACCTTCTGCCTCTTGTCATCCTGGGTTCTGCGTTTTGGGTCCAAACCATCCGCAAATCGTGACACATCCTGCCCAAGGCCATTGTGAGCATGTTGGTCACGAGACTCCTGTCCATGGTCGGCGATCAAGGTTTCAAAGAGATGATGTAGCGGTTCAACCCAGGATACCATGAGCACTACCTACCAGGCTCATCCCACTTCACCACCATGATGGAAAAGAAGAATTAAACAACTTTTAAGGTGTGTGTGTGTGTGTGTGTGTGTGTGTGTGTGTGTGTGTGTGTGTGTGTGTGTGTGTGTGTGTGTGTTCTCACTGGACACAAATAAGTTAAACCTACCCCCATCTGACTGTAGCATTTATATTAACAGGTTACAAAGTTAACTAAAAGTTCTTTGAGAGGCTATCATCTTGTCTTCATTATTAGATGGCACATAGATGATCACACTTCAAACTAGAAGCTAATGATGGGTAGGCTATATTAGAGCATTCTGTCCCCATCTCTGCCAGTCTTCAAGAGTTGCCTAAAAACACACCTCCTCCGCTTGGCGTTTCCTGAACATGTTTGAATTTGTCCCTCTTTTATGTTGATTTTATCTCACAGTTTTCATTAGTTCACTTTTTCCCTTGTTTTACACATTTGTCTTCTAGAATGTTTCACCTTTTTTGTAATTTGTAATCTGTAATTTGAATTGCTTTTATTTTCTGATTTATTCACTTTATTTAACTTTGTACTGTACCATGTTCAGCGCCTTGGGCTTCCTGACAGGGTTGCGGAAGGCGCTTTATAAATAAAGCTTTGATTGATTGATTTGTGCAATAAGCTAAACTTTTGTGAATGACACGATTAGTCGACTAATCATAAACAAAACTGGGATTAGTTGACTACTAAAATAGTTGTTTGAGGCAGTCCTACAGATGTCACAGCAAGAAGAGGTGGCAGAAAAATAAAATGGCCAGGGCTGCACGTAAACAATATTTACTACAATGTTTAAAGTATCTTTCAATAATTATTGATATCGATCAATATAAATTTATACATACATACATACATACATACATACATATGTGTATGTATGTATGTATGTATGTGTATATATATGTGTATATATGTGTATATGTATGTGTATATGTGTATATATATGTGTATATATATGTGTATATATGTGTATATGTATGTATGTATGTATGTATCTATGTATGTGTATATGTATGTATGTATGTATGTATGTATGTATGTATGTATGTGTATATATATGTATGTATGTATGTGTATATATATGTATGTATGTATGTGTATATATATGTATGTATGTATGTCGTCGTCGTCGTCGTCTTCCTCCGCTTATCCGGGTCCGGGTCGCGGGGGCAGCATCCCAACTAGGGAGCTCCAGGCCGTCCTCTCCCCGGCCTTGTCCACCAGCTCCTCCGGCAGGACCCCAAGGCGTTCCCGGACCAGATTGGAGATGTAACCTCTCCAACGTGTCCTGGGTCGACCCGGGGGCCTTCTGCCGGCTGGACATGCCCGAAACACCTCCCCGGGGAGGCGTCCAGGAGGCATCCTGACCAGATGCCCAAACCACCTCAACTGGCTCCTTTCGATCCGGAGGAGCAGCGTTTCTACTCCGAGTCCCTCCCGAATGTCCGAGCTCCTCACCCTATCTCTAAGGCTGAGCCCGGCCACCCTACGGAGGAAACTCATTTCGGCCGCTTGTATCCGCGATCTCGTTCTTTCGGTCATTACCCAAAGCTCATGACCATAGGTGAGGATTGGGACGTAGATCGACCGGTAAATCGAGAGCCTGGCTTTCTGGCTCAGCTCCCTCTTCCCCACGACAGATCGGCTCAGCGTCCGCATCACTGCAGACGCCGAACCAATCCGCCTGTCGATCTCCCGATCCCTCCTACCCTCACTCGTGAACAAGACCCCGAGATACTTAAACTCCTCCACTTGAGGTAGGACCTCTCCCCCGACCCAGAGGTGGCAAGCCACCCTTTTCCGGTCGAGAACCATGGTCTCAGATTTGGAGGTGCTGATCCTCATCCCAGCCGCTTCACATTCGGCCGCGAACCTACCCAGCAAGAGCTGAAGGTCAGAGCTGGATGAAGCTAGGAGGACCACATCATCCGCAAAAAGCAGAGACGAGATTCTCCTGCCACCAAACTCGACACACTCCACACCACGGCTGCGTCTAGAAATTCTGTCCATAAAAGTGATGAACAGAACCGGTGACAAAGGGCAGCCCTGGCGGAGTCCAACCCTCACTGGGAACAGGTCCGACTTACTACCGGCTATGCGGACCAAACTCACGCTCCTCTGGTAAAGGGACTGAATGGCCCTTAACAGAAAGCCACCCACCCCATACTCCTGGAGCGTCCCCCACAGGGTGCCCCTGGGGACACGGTCATAAGCCTTCTCCAAATCCACAAAGCACATGTGGATTGGTTGGGCAAACTCCCATGCCCCCTCCATCACCCTTGCAAGGGTATAGAGCTGGTCCACAGTTCCACGGCCAGGACGAAAACCACATTGCTCCTCCTCTATCTGAGATTCAACTATCGATCGGACCCTCCTCTCCAGTACCTTGGAGTAGACCTTTCCAGGGAGGCTGAGGAGTGTGATCCCCCTATAGTTGGAACACACCCTCAGGTCACCCTTCTTAAAGATGGGGACCACCACCCCGGTCTGCCACTCCCTAGGAACTGCCCCCGATGACCACGCAATGTTGTAGAGACGTGTCAACCATGACAGCCCTACAACATCCATAGCCTTGAGATACCCAGGACGAACCTCATCCGCCCCCGGGGCTCCGCCGCTGTGTAGTTGTTTGACTACCTCAGCAACTTCTGCCCCCGAGATCGGACAGTCCATCCCCAGGTCTCCCAGCTCTGGTTCCTCCTCGGAATGCGCATTGGTGGGATTGAGGAGCTCCTCAAAGTATTCCTTCCACCGTCCGACTATAGCCTCAGTTGACGTCAGCAGCTCCCCATCCCCACTGTAAACAGTGTGAGCGAGTTGCTGCCTTCCTCTCCTGAGGCGCCGGACAGTTTGCCAGAACCTCTTTGGAGCCGATCGATAGTCTTTCTCCATGGCCTCACCAAACTCCTCCCACGCCCGAGATTTTGCCT